>NW_022681454.1:78213580-78816392 GCF_009764315.1 Trachypithecus francoisi | reverse complement strand
TTGAAAGTTCTCCTGCTGTGTTTTCTCTAAGCTTCTTAGATCTGTGCTTTGGTGTCTGTCATTAATTTTGGAAAGTTCTTCATTATTCAAATATTTCTTCTTCTCTTTTCTCTTCTCTTTCTGGTATTCCAATTCTGCGTATGTTACACCCTTTCACATTGTCGTGCAGTACGTGGATATTCCGTTCCACTCCCATTCCTTTTTCTCCTTGAATTTTGGTTTGGGAGGTTTCTTTCTTTCTTTTTCTTTTTTTCTGAGATGGAGTCTCGCTCTGTCGCCCAGGCTGGAGTGCAGTGGCATGATCTCGGCTCACTGAAAGCTCCGCCTCCTGGGTTCACACCATTTTCCTGTCTCAGCCTCCCAAGTATCTGGGACTATAGGCACCTGCCACCTCACCCGGTTAATTTTTTGTATATTTAGTAGAGATAGGGTTTCACTGTGTTAGCCAGGATGGTCTCGGTCTCCTGACCTCGTGATCTGCCCACTTTGGCCTCCCAAAATGCTGGGATTACAGGCGTGAACCACTGCACCTGGCCAGGAGGTTTCTTTTAACGTATCTTCAAGTTTACCAATTCTTTCCTTGGCCTTGCCCAATTTACTGATGAGCTCAATAAAGGCACTCTTCATTTGTGTCACAGTGCTTTTGATTTGTATCATTTCCTATTGATTCCTTCTTAGCATTTATACTTCTCTACATATATCACTCATATGCCCTTGCATGTTTTCAACTTTTTCCAATAGAACCTTTAACATGTTAATCATGGTTATTTTCAATTCTCTGTCTGATTATTCCAATATCTGTCTCATATTCAAGACTGGCTCTGAGGCTTGCTTTTGTCTCTTCAGCATTAATCTGGCTAAGAACTGGGCTCTATTGAATGTTTTCTATGACTATAGAAGCCAGAGGTTTCAAATTATTTCAGTATTCTTGTTTTTATCTTCCCTCTTTACTCATGACTTTCCTAACTACTTTTCCTCAGAGAGAGTGTGCATTTTGCAGCTCTTTTAGCTGTAGGCCATTGTTATTACATTGGAGCCCTGTGGAAGTGATGGGAGGGTGAAGGAGAGGGAAAGAGTTTTATAATCTTATGATAAAATCTCAGTCCTTTAGCTGCATGTGGTGGCATGCACCTGTAGTCCCAGTTACTTAGGAGGTTGAGGCGAGAGGATCACTTTAGTCCAGGAGGTGGAGGTTGCAGTGAGCTGAAATCATACCACTGCCCTCCAGCCAGGGTGACAGAGCGAGACCTTGTCTCAAAAACAAATAAATAAACCTCAATATTTTAGGGGGCCTCTGTCCCTGGGCTGAGATCTTCAAAGGTATTTCTCAGCACCCTCTCCCTTCTTCCCCTCTTAGATAAAACAAGAGGGATAGAGGAGGCTGGAATGGGAGAAATGCCCTCTTCTCCACCCTGTCTCATCCCACTCCCTCCCTTCTGAGCCAGGGTGTGGCTCTGGTAAAGTCTTTCCCCTGGAAAGGAAGCCTTTGTGAGGAAAAGGTCTAGAAGTATTTCCAAAGAATTATTCTCCCCCTCTCCTTGTTAGAGCCACAAAGGAATCATTTTCAGATCGTGACCTTGAGAATCTGGTGGGGTTCCTGGAGATAAAATTTATGAAATTGTGGGGACCTCCTAAGACTGGACCCCTAGACTCTCTCACTGTCTTGCTAGTCCATACTCAGTCTTCAGCAGTTCAACAAAATTACCATAAAAGTGTTTTTACCAGTTTATAAATCCCACGTCTCCCACTCTAGATAATCTGAACCCTGAATTCACGTGTCTCTAGTTCTCTGATGGATTCAGGAAAAGTTGCTGATTTTCAGTTTGTTTAGCTATTGCTGGTTGTCGGAACAGAAGTGATGACTTCCAAGCTCGTTATGTCAGAGCTGAAACTGGAAGTCACTTCTGGGATTTCTAAGTGATTTCTTTTAAATCATCCATTCTATTTCTTTCTTTCTGTTTGTTTGTTTGTTTGTTGAGCCAGGGTCTAACTCTGTCACCCAGGCTGGAGTGCAGTGGCATGATCTCATCTTACTGCAAACTCCATGTCCCGGCTTCAAGTGATTCTCCCACCTTGCCCTCCCGAGTAGCTGGGATTACAGGTGCCCACCACCACGCCAGGCTAATTTTTGTATTTTTTAGTAAAGACAGGGTTTCACCATGATGGCCAGGCTGGTCTCAAACTCCTGACCTCAAATGATCTGCCCATCCCAGCCTCCCAAATTGCTGGGATTACAGGTATGAGCCACCATGCCCAGCCTATTCTATTTCTTCTTATTATCACTTCTTCCTTTGGGTCTCATGACCTCTTATTCTTTTTTATGGATGTTAGTCCTTTCTTCATTTGTTAGAGATCCTTGAACATACTTACATAGTCACTTTTAAGTTGGTCCATTTGAGTAATAGGTGCCGGTGAAATAATAATAATAATAATAATAATAATAAATATTTCATATTAATTTAAATAGGTAAGTTATTTTCATGAGTGAATTGATCTCCTAATTTTTACGTTATTGGCTAACTTCCTCAGATTTAATTTTCCTCCTAGGTTTTAGAATTTTGATGCATAGTGAGCAAAAGGATTTTGTTTAGTTTTGTTTTTCTCTCTGATATCATTCCCTCCTGTGCTCCATGGATATCTAAGTTAGGCCAGTTGGATTTTTACTCCAGAACTCTGCTGTCTGGTGAAAACCCAGGGTGCCTGTCTTTTAGTGATGTGGATAGTGTCTATTCTGTCACTCCTGCCCTTTCCCTCTTCTCTAGGTACCGAGCTTTGTATTAGCCATATGCATATTTTTCAGATACATTTTACAGGTGATTATTAGTCCTATATGTATTTTTCAGATAAATTTTTCATACCTCCTGCTTTGTGCTTCTGATTTATGCAGAAATTTATCTCGGGGAATGAAGGCTATGTCTGTTTTATTTTTTTCTCATTTAAAGCTTGATATAGCATTTATTTGGAGTAGATTAGGGCCTTAAAACATGAATTTACAATACTCTCTTGCCTGGAAGACATGTTTCATTTATTTTAGCAATATCTCTGTGAAATATATGAAGTTAGGCTTTATGTACCCATTTTGCAAATGCAAAGAGAGGGTAACAGGTAATCAGGGACAGGCCTGGCTAATTTTTAACTTTTTGGTAAAGACGAGGTCGTGCTATATTACCCAGTTTGGTCTCCAATTTCTGTCTTCAAGTGATTCTCCTGCCTTGGCCTCCCAGCTTACTTGGACTCCCAAAATGCTAGGATTAGGTGCCCAACCAAAGTAGGTAATATACATAATTATACTGAACATGTGGTATTCGTAGCTCAGGCTTTAATGTCTTTTTCTTGCTTATGACATTTAGAATCAGGGTGTGATGGAGAAGCTCTATGGTAGATAGGCCAAATGTTCCATTTACAACTTTATCATAAGGTTTTTCTACTTTAGAATCAGAGGTTTCTGCTTAGAGATTTCCAAGCCATTCGTTATTTCATGCCATTCTTTCACTGTATTCGTTCTTTCAGGTGCTCTACGCAGAAAAGTTTATGGAGATTTCATTTCCTTCTCCTTGACCTTCAGTAACACACAGACGCTTTCTAATGAATTCAAATCCACTCCATGGAGGTTCTCCTCTCCCTTTAATCTCACATCTTTCTCAGATTTCATCTTGTAGAGATTGGAGCCCTTGTACATGGGAGAGGTGAGAATGGGGGTGTTTGTGTTTATACTTTTCTTGAATTTTATGGCCTTCATTACCCAAAGCTGTGTGAAATTGAGGGAAACACAGTTGGCTTGAATTCTAGAGCCATCTGTTCAACCTGTTCAAGATATTGGTGGTTGACTGTTTACTAAACAGACTTCCCTGAGTGGCAGCCCAAAGGCCTAGGCGGAGGCTTCTGTTAATCATTAGGCATTTAACAAACAGTTGGGGCCCTTGCTAGCTTTGCTATCATTGCTTTCAGGAGCAACGTTCTGTGCCCTGCCATCAGCCACATAACAAGAGATGATCTCCCTGGTGTGTTTGCTGTGAGGATTTCCCGCAGGCTTGGGTTGCCACGCCCAAGTAGCAGTGGTCAAGCATTCTGCAGGAGATGGGACATGTGTGCTTTGGTTGTTGACTTTATCTTTGCCAACACACGTGGGTGTCTAATGTTGGCTGGGAAACTGGGCTCCAGGGTGGAGCCAAGGTTTAATTTTGTTGATAATTTAATGCTTGAAGAGACATGTACTTTGGTGAGTTCTCTCCCTTGAGACTTGTGTCCTTTCACTAATCCTTTGCATAAACACTGCCTTGAAAACTGTTTATGAAGTATTCACAAAGGCATGTGAAACTGTTGGTAAACAGTCATTGTGAATAACATTTACTCATGATCAGATTCCCGAACCTAAGTTTCTTTTTGAGATGGAATTTATTATGTGATGCAAATCTTGGTGAAGCCGCAAACACAGGTTGAAGCCCTCTGCCTGATTCTTGTGGCAGATTAGAGTTCATGACAGAAATGGTAATTTAGCCTGGGGAATGGAAATGAAACTTCTCCCAAAGTCTCTGTATTCCAATAGCAATCTCAACTAGTTGAAAGTATTTTAAAATAGGAATAGAACCATGAGGTTGCAGGAAGGTAGATAGAGGCAAGGGCAAGCCAACATTTAGGTAAGAAAAGAAAAGAAACACTTGGCGGTGAATGTCCCTCAGATCTAGTGGTGTGGTGGAGCTGAATGTCATGGCCTTTAGTAGCAGCTCATATCTCTTCCCAGCATTGTTCTGAGAGATAGCGAGTTGGTAGCTTGCAATTGACTACAGTCAGAGTATTCACACCACAGAAATCGTCAAATGCTACCAATCCTTGAGAGCCAGTTGTAGAATGAATGTAACCAGTGCACCACTGAAATTCAGAGTTCAGACTACCTCTTAATTTCATTTCCAAGGAGTGGGAGAGGGTATATTCTTTCAGAAGTAAAGACATAGCAGGGTTGAAGATATATTCTTGGAAAAGTTGTAAGAGCTTGACTATATGATATACCTGAGTCAAGAAAGAGTCCCTGAATTTAAACTGAGCTTTTCTTTCTGGGTGAAACCACATTATTTGTGAAATAAAACCACTTTAGAGAACTGAGCAAATAAAACTATACAGTGCAAGCAATTTCCAGGCCTTAGCCTTTGTATTCCGCTTGGTTTTACTGGTTTGATTCATTTTATTTATTCATCTGTTCATTTGACACTTCTTTTTGAGTACCTCCTGTAGGCTGTGTTAGCTCTTCTTGGATGAACAAAGACAAGGTTGTTGTCTTCATGAAGCTTATGGTTTAGTCGAAAATACAGATAATAATCAAGCATCCAGAAATAAGTGTATAATTACAAAATGTAGTAAGTTGTATAAAGGAAAAGGAGGCCTGAAGTGGTGGCTCCCCCACCTGTAATCCCAGCACTTTGGGAGGCTAAGGAGGGCGGATTGCCTAGCTCAGGAGTTCGAGACCAACCTGGGCAACAAGGCAAAACTGCATCTCTACAAAAAAATACAAAAATTAGCTGGGCATGGTAGTGAGCACCTGTAGTCCTAGCTACTTGGGGGATTGAGATGGGAGGATCACTTGAGCCCAGGAGGTTGAGGCTACAGTGAGCTGAGATTGCACCACTACACTCCAGCCTGGGTGACAGAGTGAGACTCCATCTCTAAACAATAAATAAATTAAAAATTGTTTTTTTACAAAGGAAAAGGATAGACTGCTAAAGAAATATCTGATGACTTGTTTATGCTGAGGGTGGGTAGGGGAGGTTTCCATGAGGAAGTGAGGACTGAGCTGAGATCAAAAGGATTGGTAGCAGTTTCACCAGGAGAATGGAAGTGAGTAATGGAAGAGGTTTAAATAGAGAAAGCAAATGTGCAGTGGCCCTTTGGTGAGAAGAAATGTGTGTACTTTTAAGAAAATTAAAAAGGGGCTATAGAACAGAGGGCAGGGATAGTGGTGTGGGATGAATTGTGTTAATAAATTTATGTTAATCTAGGAAGAATGGAAAGTTGATAGATCAGATTTGCTTTCTGTTTTTAATTTCACTTTGGTTACAATATGGAGAACTGATTAGAGGGAAGAGGAAGATGAGGACACAAGTTAGAGGCTATTCCTGTATATTCCCGGTGAGAGATAATGGGACTCTGGACCATGTTAATGGCAGTGGTGATGTGGATAAGGAGATACAGGGAAGAGACATTTAGGATATAAAACATTGAAGACACCTGGTGGTGGATTAAATATGAGAGTGGCAGGGGAGGGGGTCTTATCAGGATGACTCCAAGGTTTTTGGCTCTGGAGATCGAATCGATAATTGTTCTATTTACTAAGATTGAGAACCAGCACTGGAATGGAAGCCATGAATTTGGATTTGGGATGTTTCAATATTTACAATGGAGATGTCTAGTAGACATTTTGGATATACAGATCCAGAATAGCATGAAGAGCTGCCTGCATCTAGGTGGTAATTGAGGCTGATGTCATGATGAGGTCTGCCATTAGAAGGTACAGAGAGAGAAGAGGAGGGGACCTAAACAGTACCCTGAGAATGTTAAATAGCTAGTGACTCAATAGAGGAGAGTGAGCCTGCAAATGACAGAGAGAGTGGCCAGGGAGGTAGGAGGAAAACCAAGAGAGGTGGGGCTGGGAGTTAAGTGCAAATGGTCCTGAGGGATCTTATTAAAAGGATGAAACTGTTCTAAAAGTGATTTATGGTGATGATTACACCACTCAGTAAAGTTACTAAAAAGCATTGAATTGGACAGTCAAAATATGTGAATCATATGACACTGAGGTAAAATGTACCTCAGAAATACTGTTGAAAAAGAAACCCAAGAGATTGCACAATGACGAAAAATAAAAAATGAGAACCCTTAATCCCAGCACTTTGGGAGGCCAAGGCAGGCGGATCACCTGAGGTCAGGGATTTGACACCAGCCTGAGTAACATGGTGAAACCCCATCTCTACTGAAAACACAAAAACTAGCCGGGCATGGTGGCACATGCCTGTAGTTCCAGCTACTGGGGCGAATCACTTGAACACAGGAGGTGGAGGTTGCAGGGTGCCGAAATCACACCCCTGCACTCCAGCCTGGGTAACAGAGCGAGAACTTGTCTCAAAAAAAAAAAAAAAAGAGAATCTTTCAGGAAGGAAGGAATGGTCATGTCATGTGTGTTGAATGCTGATAAGTAAGATGTGGACCAATGGTCATTAACAAACTGAGGACTTTAAGCAGATATTAATGCAAAACAACAGTCCAAATATTGCATAATGTAATACTATAAGAATACTGACCTGTATTTTAAAATGGTATTTTCATAGTTATGAGAAGATGCATATACTTTGGTCCCACCTGTTTCCAAGTAAATAGCCAAAGTCAAGATGTTTGTTATGCCCTCTGCATGAAATGGCAGCTGGGAAATGGATTCTGATGAGGAAATTGTATTATAACTGGAAGTCCTGTTTATGTGTAGGTAAGAATTAGTCCTCGTATGTGATCAAAGAGCATATTTACTCTGGAAGTCTGAGGCACTCCGAGACTATTGTAAAACTCCTGATTTTTCTTTAAATGATCTAATGGTTACAAAGGTATTATGTCACAAATAATAATCTTCATAAACATAAGCATATAATCAGCACTTTATTCAGCATGTGGCACTTAGTAGGTGCTCAATAAATATTTGTTGATGACACCAACTCAGAAGTTAGAAAAGTGAGAGTGCTCATTATTTGAATCTACAATGCAAATTACTACAGTAGCAAAGCTTAGAAGAGCACAATATTACATTAAAAGACCAAATCTATGTGAATAATTTAAAAGCTCTGTCCTTTTAGAAAGAGTCCACTAATTCTTCATTAGTTCTTATTCATTTTTCACTTGATTACCCAAATCAGTTCAAACGAGTCAGTCAAGTATCTGCATGTAAATAAATAATTCTTACACTTAATTATCTTTCGAAATGTATTTTTGCTATAAATATTGTCTTATTTCTCTTATTCTTATTTCTTTGGACTATTAGTCTAAAAATGATATTTTTTTTCTTTTTGTACTTCCCATCCTAAGCAATAGAGGCCTCTGATGTCTAGATTAGGTCTCCAAGAAAGTATCTACCCAAGGATTTTTTTTCAACCAACCTGCTTAATCTAGGTAGCTGTAGAAGGCTGGTAACAAGTGACTTCCAATCCAATTTTTAAAGAAAACGTTTCAACTAAATTTAAATGACTTCTTCAAATTAGGTTTTATGAAATGCTTAGCTCAGGCCATCTGATGTTTACTGAACTTCCTGAGCTCATCCTATACTTACAATAGCAACCCAGTTGCTATTTTCCTTTTCTCTCTCTCTTTTTTTTTTTTTTTTTTTTTTTTTTTGAGACAGGGTCTCACTCTATCACCCAGGCTGGAGTACGGTGGAGTGATCATAACTCACTGTTGCCTCAAACTCAAGGGCTCAAGCAATTCTTCCAGTTCAGCCTCCCAAGTAGCTGGGACCACAGGTGTGCATTACCACGCTCAGCTATTTTTTTTGTAGAGATGGAGTCTCACCATGTTGCCTAGGTTAGCTAGTGTTCTTTTCTTTCCTTTTTCTTTTTTTTTTACGGAGTCTTGCTCTGTTGCCAGGCTGGAGTGCAGTGGTAGGATCTTGGCTCACTGCAACCTCCGCCTCCTGGGTTCAAGCAATTCTCCTGCCTCAGCCTCCCAAGTGGCTGGGACTACAGGTGCGTGCCACTACGCCCAAGTAATTTTTGTATTTTTAGTAGAGACGGTGTTTCATCATGTTGGCCAGAATGGTCTTGATTTTTTTCTGAGAGCAGGAAATCAGCACCTATAGCAGAAGTACAGTTGATGAGATGTCCCTGAAAGAGGAAGATGGTGAGCACAGAGATAACCTAAAATGACCAGTTCTTGATAGAATTAGACAAGGATCAACATGTATGGCCTGTTGACAGTGTTCTGTTAGAACGACTACTCTAGGCCGGGCGCGGTGGCTCAAGCCTGTAATCCCAGCACTTTGGGAGGCCGAGACGGGCGGATCACGAGGTCAGGAGATCGAGACCATCCTGGCTAATACGCTGAAACCCCGTCTCTACTAAAAATACAAAAAAAAACTAGCCGGGCGAGGTGGCTGGCGCCTGTAGTCCCAGCTACTCGGGAGGCTGAGGCAGGAGAATGGCGTAAACCCAGGAGGCAGAGCTTGCAGTGAGCTGAGATCTGGCCACTGCACTCCAGTCCGGGCGACAGAGCGAGACTCCGTCTCAAAAAAAAAAAAAAAAAAAGAACGACTACTCTAATATGTCTTTTCTTTTTATACTTCCATATTTTCTACCTGGAAATTAATTTATAATGGTAGGGTAATTGTTCTGGATTAGACAATATTGCAGATATATTTTGGGCTATGCAGCAGCCATACAAAAGTAGGACATTTGCTCTTAACTCTATTGATTAAGGCTCTCCATTCACTCTGTAAACATATTAACATATTAACATAATATGTTAACATAATATGTAAACATATTAACATAAATGCTCACCACACACCGAGCATGTGAGATGCTTGGTAGCTGTCTCATGGGTCTACTACTTCTGCTCCCACAAGCTAAAGTTATATATTTACCAAGAGTTCATTGTCCCTGTACTTGTCATAGTCATGTAATTTGATTTATATATAAATATTTTATAATAATATGCTACATCAGAGAGAAAAGAGTATTTCCATGAAAACTAGGATGAATGCTTTTGAAAGACTCAATAAATTACCCCCAAAATGCTGTTGGATTAGGTGTGAACAAGGAAAATATAAGGACTGATCATCTTTCTGTTTCAGGTGGCTTTATAAGGGTTTTAAACTTCCCACTTCACTTAAAAAGTCAAAACTGGAAATGATGTACAATGCAATATTTACTATCTCAGAAACTCAACATGGAACACTAATTAGAAGACCATGCTCAAAGAAAATATCTGGATGATAAATTAAAAGACCAGTAAAAAATATCCATTAATATGTTTTAAAGCCAAATGTTTAAGGAATGTATGGATAATTTTCTATAATTTTTTCACGTTAACCAATATTTTTGATGAACCAATTAACTTGGGAGAGTTTCAACTGCTCTTGTGATTTTTCCCAAGGCACCCTCTGCTATTTCCTCTTCCAAATACCCTCCCTCACTTCCTAGATATACTTCCTCACTGTACACACACTCTCTCTTCTTCTCACTCTCACTCCCTTCCTCTCCTTTTTATTGACTGAGCCTTATTCATTCTTCAAGTCCTAAGACTTCAGCTCAGATATTCACTTCTCTGAGGAGCCTTTCCTGTCCTAGGTAGAGAAGCAGACTATTCTGTCCTATATGTCACGTTTGTGCTGTGGATATAACTTTAGGACTCCACTTAAAGCATACTTTGTATTGCATTCTGATAATTTGCTTAACACACATCATTATCTTTTTGTGTCTTTGGGGGTCAGTTTCCATTGATTGTCCTTCCCTTTTAAGCATAGGTCACACTTTTCTGTTTCTTTATATGTTCAGCAATTCTGTTGGACCATATCCTGGACATTATGAAAGTTATATTGGGGTGGCTCTGGATTATGTTATATTCCTCCAAAGAGTGTTTATTTGATTTGATTTAGCAAGAAATTTATTTAGCTGGATTCCAAGTGCAAACTCTGTCTTTTGGGGGCAGCAACTCAAATCTCAGTTCAGTTCATTCATTCTTACCTTGTCTGACTGCAATCTGGCTGACACATGCATTGTTCAAGGGTTAAACAGATTCAGCCAGAGTTTATACACAGAATTTGGGTTCTCTCTTGTTTTATTTTGTTGTTGTTTTTTGTTTTTTTGTTTTTGTTTTTGTTTTTGTTTGATTCTCTTCTTTCTATGGTCTCTCTCTCACTCACCAGTGAATTTTTTATAGGACTTTACCCACTCTACCCTCATGATACCTAAGTCTAAAACCCATAAAAATACAGGGGGAAGAAAAAGCCCAGTGTCTTTTCCTTCTTCCAAGGTAAATTTCTCTCTAGACTCTTCCTGCTCTTATTCACTCTCTATCTTAGCCTATCCAGCTGCTATAACAAAATATAAACTGGGTGGCTGATAAACAACAGAAGATTATTCCTCACAGTTCTAGAGTCCCAGAAGTCCAAAAAGATCAAGGAATCAGTAGTTTTGCATCAGGTGTGGGCCCACTTCCTGTTCACAGATGGCACCTTCTTGCTGCCCTCACATGGTGGAAGAGACAAGGCAGCTCTCTGGGACCTCGTTTATAAGGACTTCAATCCCATTCATGGGCAGAGCCCCCAAAGGTCCCATCCCCTAATAACGTCACACTGGTGATTAGATTTCAACATATGAATTGGTGGGGGGGAAACACAAACATTCAGACAATAGCATTCCAGTTTCTCCATATTGTTGGTGTCTTTTCATTTTGTGTTGAAATTTTATGCAGAGTTGATACAACTCTGAGAGAGGACTGGCCTGCTAGGGGATTACACATCCTACCAGAAGCAGAAGCACTTCATTATCCTTAGACCACTGTGTCCAAACAATGTCTGACACATTGTGTGGGCCCTCAGGAAACATTGTGTGTTGAACAGAATTAAATAGAAAAACATTGCTAAAATGAATAAATACACTAAAAGGAAGGAAAAAGAAAAGCTTGTTCTCATTAGTTTCTACTGATTTTTAAATAATAAGTAGTTGACACTTTAGGAACCAAAAAATGATAGTCAAGAAGACTTGAGAATAGAAACAGCAAGTTCCTATGATGGCTCAAGTTAGCATGAGATGGGAAGCCACAAAAAGTAGGCTCAGGGCAGTGGTGTCTCTGCACTAAGAAATATCCAGGAGAATTTAAATTTGTCCTGAGACATAAATTTTCCCAAGGCCTCTCCTGGACACAGATTCCACCAACAAAGTAAGTTTTCCAAGATTTTGGCATTATTATGCCTCTGCTTCATGACAAATCCCCTAGAAAAATCTGTTAAAGTCAGTTTAAAGACGAACAGAGTCACAATTGGCTGTGAGATGATAAGCAGAGCATCACAACAAATAGTAATTACCCACAAGGGAGGCGCCTGCAGGGGTGCAAGGAGCTGGGGCTGGATCTTCGCTTATTTACTATCTTTAGTAATGACCTGGGAGTGCTAAAAACAGATTGCTAATTAAGTGGAGTCAGGCCTGCAGTGGGAGCCACAGCTGGAAAGAGGAGAATACTAACCAAGCTAATATAACAAGGTTAGGACTCTGGGTTGAAAACTCAAAAGGATGAGATTCAGCAGGGAAGGAATATTGTAATATTGTTACTGTCAAGAGAAGAATATTCAGGCGGGTGTGGTGGCTCATGCCTGTAATCCTAACACTTTGGGAGGCAGGGTGGGAGGATTGCTTCAACCCAGGAGTTCAAGACCAGCCTGGGCACATAGTGAGACCCATCTCTACAAAAAATGAAAAACAAACAAACAAAAGGCCAGGCATGGTGTTGCATGCTTGTAGTCCCAGCTACTTGGGATGAGGTTGAGGGCTGAAGTGAAAGGATGGCTTGAGTCTGAGAGTTCAAAGCTGCAGTCAGTCATGATCACACTACTGCACTCCAATACGGGTGACAGAGAGGGACCCTGTCTCAAAAAAAAAAAGGAAAAAAGAAAAAGAAAAAGTATAGCTTTCTGTTGGCAGAGAATAGAGACATGAAAAGAGACACATACCTGTAAAGAATCTAAAAATGTGAGGCTGAAAGAAGGCAATTGACAATGGCAGTGTGGCAGGGTAGTCCATAACAATCACTCTTCCTTGCAGACCATAAATGTCATCAAGATTTGAAAGAGCCAGGGGCTCCCCCCAAGACCCAGGAAGGAGAGCAGGCCATGCTCCCTGTTATGCCTTCCCTGGTTCCCACACTTCCTCAATGCTGCTGACTTCCCAGTTTGAGACTGGTTGGGCTTTGCTTGGTGAGCTCCTGCATGGCCCTGATCCACAGGAAGGTGTCACAGGTAGGTGAGCAGTAGGACAGGAAATGCAGTACTACCCATTGGAAGAGTTACCTTCCACTCACGGTCATTTATGTGCCCAACTCACTTCAAAACTCTAAGGTGTGCCACAGGTGATCTTGTTTACCTATTCATTTATTAGTCATCTGTCTTCCTACAAGAATAATGTGCTCCCATGAAAACAGGGACCTCATCTGTCCTGTTTGCCATTGCAACGTCTATATCAAGGGCAATGCCTGGCTCATTTTAACTAGAAAATGAATATTTGCTGAATGAATGATTGAAGTAATGAATCTTGTCCTATGTGCCCATTTCACAGAAGAGGACACAAAGCAACACCATGACTTGCCTCTGGTCCACACAGGCGGAGGCTGAACCTGGACCAGAATCCAGTTCTTCGCCTCCCTCGGGTCTTTAATCAAAAGTCACCTAATTGAGGACTTCCCTGGCCAACTATAAAAAACCCCACACTCCTACACCAGCCAACATTTCACATTGCACATTCCCTTCTGGCTTTTTCCTTTCTGAGCACTTCTCATGACTGAAACACACTATTTGTACCTTGTTCATCATTCGTTCCTCCCTGTAGAATGTGGGCTGCAGGAGGGCAGGGGGTTTTGTCTGTGTGTTCGCTGCTGTATCACCAGCAACAACAATACCAATGGCCATGGCCAATGTTTATTGAGCACCTGCTGTGTGCCAGGCACGTGACATGGAATATCTCATTTAAAATCCCTAGCAGTTCCAGGAAGTAGATGTTATTAGTGTGCCCATTTTATAGATGGGAAGACTGAGCTTAGAGAAGTTAAGTAAGTAACTTGTACTTATCAGGAAGTGACAGAGGTGGGACAAGAAGCCAGATCTGTCTGATACCCAGGTCCTGTCTTTGACCACTAAGCTCTGAACTGCCTCCCAGCAAGAGCCTTTGTGGGAGGAGTTGGCTGAGATGTCTGGGCCAGCAGAGCTAATAGCCCCCTGTCCTCCTTCCCCAGCAGCTGCTCTTTTCCTATGACTCAGCTCCACTCACAGAGGAGTCAAATGAGGCTGCAAATCAGAGCTGGTGACCAAGACCACCATAAAGCTCTCGACGTGGCATTTCTGCTGGCATTTCACCTGGTCACCCAATAGCATCAGTCTCTGAACAGGAAGACAAAGAGGCAGCCTATTCTTAACTCAGACTAATTGTAGAGAGGACCCCCCCACCCCCTTTCTCAGAAGATCCACCTCCTGACCTACATCCCATTTGCAAACCCCCCAGAGCAGAGTGGGAAGAGCCTAGCAAGTCAGCACTTTTCCCCTTGCCATGATTAACAGATTGTCTTCCAACCACGGAGTCAAGTGTGCACCGTGCTGATTGATGTCCAAGCTCAGGCAGAGTGAAGGGGAGCAGCCAGGTGCTTTCTCACAGGTCCGCAATCTGCTCCCCATTCCTCATTACTCCTACCCTCTCACTGCAAGGGGCTTCCTAAGTTTTCGTTGGCTTCTTAGAAGCAGGAACCCTATTGTGGATCCTCACAGGACAGATTAAGAGCAAGGGAGACATATTTATTGGGCACCTACTCTGAGGGTGCTGTGGAAATGACATCACTTAGTCCTTTCCTGTTATGCAGATGCGATAACTGAGACTCAGCCAAGCTTGTCCAAAGCCACACAGATAAGTGGCAGGGTCAAAGGTATGAGAACACCAGTTTAGTTTTAAAGCCCAATCTCTATTTCCCACTCTCTTGAGTTGCTGTGGAAACTGTGTTCCCTTGTGTCCCTAAAGGCTGAGGGGCATAGTCTCACTTATTCATTCCTCAGCAGCAAATATTATCTACTATGTGTCAGTCACTGTGCTAGGTGCTTGGGGTACAGCAATGAGCACAACAGACAAAAACTCTTGCCCTTACACAGTCCACATTCTACAGAGAGGAACAGATGATGAACAAGACAAAATGTAGAGAGGATATTGATCACGGTAAATGCTCACAGGTTGAGGGAAGTGGAGAGCAAATCTGGGAAGGGAATGTGAAATATTGCTCACAGCAGAGGTTATGGAATTTTCCAGAGTTGGCCAGGGGAGGCCTCACTGAAAAGGTGACTTTTGATTAAATACCAGAGGGAGGTGAAGAACTGGATTCTAGTCTGGGTTCAGCCCCTATCTGTGTGACTAGAGGCACATCTTGGTGTTGCTTTGTGTCCTCTTCTGTAAAATGAGCACATAGGACAGGATTCACGTCTTCGATCATTCATTCAGTAAATATTTATTTCCTAATGAAAATGAGCCAGGCATGGCCTTTGACATAGATGTTGCAAAGGTGAACAGGACAGATGAGGCCCCTGTCTTCATGGGAACACATATTCTTCTGGTAAGACAGATAATGAATAAATGAATAGGTAAACAAGATCACCTTTGACAGACCTAAGAGCTATGAAGTGAGTTGGGTACATAAATGACTGTGGGTGGAAGGTAATCTTTCAATGGACTAGTCAGGGATCCTAATGTTTTGCATTTGTGATCCTACTACCCACAGCCATGAGGTCTCCTGCAAGCAGGTTCTCTCTTGTAGGGCCTTGTGGTCTTCACTGCAAGAGAAAACACTCAACAACTAACAAGTCCCAACCACCCCATGCAGATGAAACCCAGTCATGCGGGCATCTTTCCAAAGGCGTTGAAATTGAAAGTAAGAACTGGTGAACTCTGCCAATGGACAGCCAGCAGGTGCACAAGGTATTTTGAACTCTGAAAGAGCACACCTCTCGTGAAAGCAAGCTGCAGCTTGCAGGAGGCATTAGGCTTATACTTTCCACCCCTCCTACCATTGCAAACAAGTTATTAGCAGTAGTACATTTTCCCTTAGGGGAATCAGTGTTAATTCACCTTGGCGCTATTATGGCACCAAGCCATTCATGCAGCTCACAGCTCCTCAGTGAAAAAAGAAAGGAAGAAGGAAATGAGGAAAGGAGGAAAAGAAAGGAGGATGGAAGAAAGGAAGGAACAAAAGTGCTACCTTAAAGACTTGCTATAAAACATCACTTGTACCTTCTCAGCACTCATTTCACCCAAATGACCATCAATGAAGAGGGGGTTTTTTGGAATCACATGTACTCAATGGCATTCAACATGAAAGCATTTGGGTGCATTAGTGCATTAGGGAAGATGCCTGAGCTTTTTTTACCATAATAACCTCTACTTTTCTTCTACTTCCTCGAGCCGTAATGAAAATCGAGATTCAAGAGATTCAAGGCCTTTCACATTAGAGGTGCAAAAACTATTCTTCAGCCTAGAAAATAATGGCAGGCCATATAGATTGTGTTCCTCTTAACATCAAGTTCCCTCATTTTAATTTGGCAAATAAAATTCCTTAAACATGACAGTGGTAGCTCACATTAGTCAAAGCACAAATCTGTGCCCTCACAATCATCATCTCTTTTAACTTGAATAACCCTGATGCTTCCTGGGACTCCCTGTTCCAGCCCTGTCTGTGACTGGGTGGGTTGGTTTGCCTAGTTTTGGAACTGCATATCGAGAAGCCTGCAGATGTAAGCCTCATTCTCTGATATCAGCATTTTCAATAAATAAAGGAGAAATTTTGGTTTCCAGGCTGCATCACTCTTTTGTCTTATATCTCACTTGGTTCAAAACTTGGTAAGGACAGAGGAGTGCTGGTTCCCCAGACTCCAAGAGAAGGTTATTTTGTGCCACTTCATTCTGCACCTCCTGCAGGCTTGTAGCATCTTTTTCTCTATCACAGAAAACACTGTGTGTACCCTTAACACCTGCCTGAGAATAAAGGCTGGGTTAGTGTTGGCCTCCCTTCTAAAATGGAAAATGAGGCAAATCAATCGTCAGAGATAACTATCAAATGGAAGTCCAGATTACTATGTTTAGGAAGAAGCAGTTCTCAGAATCTAGCAAGTCCATAGTTCCATCCAACAGAGATGGACATGGGAGCCCATCCGCCATGTATCAGCTGATTGAATCTCGGAGGGTGCTTGGCCCAAGACTAGCCAATCTGTAGATGTATATGGGGCCTGGCACAAAGACTCTGCCCAATAGGGACAATGTCAGTATAAAAGATGTGGACAATAACTACTGTTTATTAGACAATAGTAACTGATGTACCAGGCATTGTGCTATGTGCTTAACACTCATTATCTAATTTAGCCTCACTGCATCAGTTAAATGTTATTATCATTTCATAGATAAAGAACTAAACCATACAGAGATAAAGAACACCTGGCCAAGAGACAGAGAGAGACTGAAAGACACACTCACACACACACACATACACAGGATTGGGTGATGGAGGAAGAGAAGGATGGAATTCAACAGTAAAATATAACAGAGTGCTTAGATATGTGCTCAGCAACTCAAAAGCCTGGATTTGAACTTCTTACACCTGGCACTGTACATCCATAAAATGACCCAATAATGGTACCTACATCAAATGATTGCAATGGAGTTTAGAGGAGTCAATGCTTGTAAAAAGCTTAGAACAGCGTCTGGTTACTAATATATAAGTTCAATAAATATTAGTAATTAACATCAATTTTTCCCTTACCCACAAATAATTCTATGATATCATGTAATGGTGAAGTTGTCAAATCCAAAACAATTTCCCCTAGAATCAATCTGATTATTATTTTCAACCTGTCACAGAACGGTGGGGGAGGACAATGTTTCTTTTCATGCAGTGGGAGCCCCACGTGTAGGCAGCTCCTAGCTGCCCTCTCTGCCTGCTAACTTCATTCTCCTTATTTGTTCATTCCATTAATATTTGTTGAACACCTTATGTGTGCTGGGGGAATTGTCCTAGCACTGGGAATATAGCAGTGGACAAATGGGAAAACTTCTTGCCCTCGTGGAACGTGTATTCAACCAAATGATACATTTTCTCCATGTTTTGAACTTATGCAGTATTTTGATGACTTTCTGCTATCCCTTTCCTGAACCTGGACCTGGACACGGCCCCCTGGTCACAACTTCACACTCACTAGGGCTACACTGGGAAGAAGAATGAGGAGTGGCTGCATTTGATTGGTGAGACGGGAAGGTGGTGCCAAGGACTAGGGGCCAACTCTCTTCTAACTTCTGAATGTTTGTACCCCACCTCACTCCATATTCATATGTTGAAATCCTTACCCTCAAGGTGATGAAACTAGGAAGTGAGTCTTAAGGAGGTGACTAGGTCATAAGGGTAGTGCTCTCAAGAATGGGATTAGTGGCCTTATAAAAGGCCAGAGAGACACCTCTCTCCCCTTCCATCATGTAAGGACACAGTGAGGAGGTACCATCTAGAAGCCAGAAAGTGGGCCCTTAACAGATACAGAATCTGTCTTGATCTTGGACTTCCCAGCTTCCAGAACTGTGAGAAATAAATTTATATTGTTTATAAGTTACCTAGTTTTTGGAGTGTTGTCATCGCAGCCTGAATAAACTAAGACACTCCCTGTCTCTCCTGCAGATCCACATATTCTTCAGTGCTTTTCCATGCTGTGGGTTTCAGGGCAGCTGCATCTATGGTCATCCAGTCCTGTCTATGACTAAGTGGGCTGGTTTGCCTGATTCTGGAGTTTAACTTTCAGAAACCCAACTGCCTGCATATGTAAGCCACATTGTCCATAATCATTCTCCTTTGCACTTCATCAGTGATAAAAAGGCGATGTCGTTTTCTGACTGTCTTATTCTTTTGTCTGATTTGCTATTTGGCTCAGAACTTGATCACGAATGAGGAGTGCCATTTGTCAGGCTCTCTCAAATGCCAAAAGAAGTGTATTTTGTACGGCCAGATTCTGTACACACAGCAGTCAATGTTCAACACATGGCTACCATGTAATTTTATATCCAACATTAGTCAAGGGTTGACTAATTTTCATTATAAAACAAATGACAAGAAAATCTCTCTCCTCTAGAGAACACTAAGCAATTTAATTTACTGAGCAAAGTGTAGAAGTTAGAGTCCAGAAATCAAAGGCAGATTTAACAACTTGAGTGGATGTTTTCTGTTGCTTGTTTACACTAAATGATGAACATTATTCAACAGTTAATGGTGGACATTAAATTATAATTATACATTCATTATATCAAACATGTATATATCCATATTTGTTTTATATGTGAACACACAGATTATAGTCATTCTTAGTTCAAGTTTTGTAATACTCAATGAACCTTTGGTTAGTTCCAGAGGGCTTCGCTAATGTTTTAATTTTCTGCAATTCAATTAATGTCAATTCACTTTAATTTGAAAAGCACAGCTGGGCGTGGTGGCTCCCACCTGTAATCCCAGCACTTTGGGAGGCGGAGGGAGGTGGATTGCTTGAGCCCAGCAGTTTGAGACCAGCCTGGACGACATGGAGAAATTCCCTCTCTATAAAAAATACAAAAAACTAGCAGGGCACGATGATGTGCACCTGTAGTCCCAGCTACTCCAGAGGCTGAGGCAGAAGAATCACCTGAGCCCGAGGAGGTCGAGGCTACAGTGAGCCATAATCATGTCACTGCTCTCCAGCCTCAGTAACAGAGTGAGACTCTGTCTCAAAAAAAAAAAAAAAAAAAAAAAAAAGGAAAAGGACAAGATACCCTACATTGCACGTTGGTGGTATGATGGTGAGGTGGACTGTAAAAATGGAGGTTATGTCTAAAAATCAAAGGGAAACATTTTCTACTCAGTAACTGGAAGGTTTTAATAGTTCATCAGATCTTCGAGATTCCTTTCCATCCACGTTTTCACAAATCCTCAGGCTTCATATTTGTCTCTGGGCAAACCATGCAGGGTAAGTTCATCTTACAAACCAGTATAGGATTACACCGTCCTAGGTAGCAAAACTGAACTAACCAGATACACTTATAAACTCTTAAGCCCTTTACAGCCACAAAAATATGATTGTATTTGTACTTACCCAACAAAAGTCTTTTTTAAAATACTGGCTTAAGAGCATACAATATACTCCTTTATCTAATTCAGAGAATTAACTACAGTCATTTTGGTTATAATGTGACTTACAGTTTGCCAGACTTCAGTCCGTGTCCTACAAGTTTTCCCATCGACTTCACCTGTGTTCCCCTCTCCTCACGACTTTTTCCTGTATTTAATACAGGCTCACCTTTCTTTACAGCTCTCACTGCCTTCAGCATCTCTTTCTTCAGCTTGAAGTACTCAGTCAGATCTGCTGTTTCAACTCTGAAGCCCTCTGGGCAGCTCCCTCTGATCAAACTTTTTCTAGAAAACAATAATTTCCTTCAAGCTAATGGAGGTAACAATACTGAGAAAGATGTGTTCATTTTACTCAACAGACCTTGTTGGACTCTCAGATACAATATGGAAACTGTGCTAGGGACTGGTTATGTAAGGATAATCCTGGCAGTACTAAAAAAGAATAAGATATTAGAAATTAGGTAAGGATTAGTAGTATCTGCAAAGCTTGCTACAATTTCTGCCTCCAAGGCTCATGGCAGACATTGATAATCAATCACAGCACTCTTCTTCTGTTGAACACAGACTCAGCATCACAGTCCATTTCAACCCAGTGCTCTGAGCAGCTACTATCAATGGATTGGATCCAACATGTGAGATGAAATGTATTTGCCATGCCCAAAATCAGACCTGGTATAGAGGTGGGAATGGGGTGGGGAGCGATTGCAGGCAGACTTGAGTTTGCTAAATTTGGTTCAAGTGAGATTCTTGATTAATAGAACCTGAAGTGCAAGCATGATCATAACCAACTTTCATCATACCAGGCACCATGCTAAATGGTTTCATGCAGTATCTCATATAATCCTCATAGCAATCCTATTCAGTCAGTACTGCCATTATTCCAAGTTTGAAGAAGAAACCTATGCACAGCAAGGATATAGATCTTACCCAAGCTAGTGATGAATTATAAATTCAAGGTCAAGCTCCCTCAAGAGCAACATAAGTTTTCAAAATGGATTGTGAGCCATTGGGACATTTTAAGCTTCTCTATGTATTTATTTTTCATCCAAAACCAAGACTAAAAATATACTATGTGAATGATTACTGGCACCCTAAGTCTGAATATCAAATGATCGCTTGTCACACACAGCATCGGAGACACCCTGTAGGCAGAGTACAGTCCTCCCAGTCAGACGGTTGATAATGGGGCCTTCATCTTCCATCCTTTTCAGATATCAAGAGGTGCTACTATTCACACATAGTCTAAAGACAGCAGAATCATTAATACCTTCTACTGAGATGGGGAGTGAGCATGAAAATATTCTGATCAACCCAGAATTTCACAGGTTGTCCTATGGAAAAATTCTGAATAGATTTGTCAAACCTAAAAGTGAGTTCCACATTTTTCGTTTGTAAAAAAGGTGTTTTGTATTTTCAGACTCTTACTAGGATAACAAATGTTACCAAGCAGATATTTTTGAAAAAATAAACACACTTCATCTGTCCCTTCAAGGTAAAGGTGACATTTTAACAAGTAAGAACGTCTTTCTAAAGAAACTTGTATATGAAAAGAGCATTTTGGGAATGGTTTGAGTTATTCTTCTGTCGGTACAAACAGTATAAATGTGACAAATGTCAGCCCTCTTTAAAAAGTTGAAAATGTAATTTTCTACGCTGTTTAAAGATTTTCTAAACAAAGAATTTCAATGGCTTTTGAACCCATCTGTTAAAAATAGTAACAGTAGAAGAACAGTGCAAGTTTATTTTGTAAGAACAACTGGTAGATATCAAGGAAGATAAAGATAAAAATTTCCAAGCCAAATTCAATCAATTTGCATAATTTGCAAATAAGATTGGAAAATAAACGATCATGATTTATTAATTCCAGCCAGCGATTCATTTTATCTTTTGTCTTTGTGTCCCTTGGCAAAGGAAATTTTTTAGTTCTGACAGTCTTGAAAACCAAGATTTAAGTTATTCTGCCTAAGTTTAGAACCAGCTCCTCAAACTGTTTTTATCATAACGTGTTTAACAAAGATTTACTGAACCATTGCTCTTGCTAAAACGTGTTAATTCTTTTTGATGAAAGCAAAATATCTTTACATTGTTGGAAAATAAAATTAAAAATCAGTTTAAGAATATTATTTCATCTTTTACCTCATTTTTCAAATTTTCTTTTTTGTTGTTGCTTTTACTTTACAGAAGACATTGGCAGAGTAGTCCATGTATGTAATTTGTAAACAGATATACACATATTGGGGTATGATCAACATTTGTTTCATTAAAGATACACAACCAAAGAAATTTTGGAGCCTGCTGCAATGCTCCCAGCAGTTTCTAGACCTGCAGTCAGTGAAAAGGAAGTCAAGGCACTGAAAAGCATCAGTCAACCCCACAGGCTTTATATCTTCACATATATTAAGTTTAATTATATTTTACAAATGGAATCTAATTGCATTTAGCCACCAGATAAGAAGCCAAAACCTTAGGTACGTCCCCTGCTGCCAGAGGCCCTGAAGCTTGGCCCAGAACAATCCCATAGATGGACTGTGCCCCGCTACCTGTCATCATGTCAGAGGGGGCCAGGCTTGAGAAGAAAAATGAGTGGGGGGAGGTCTGTTTCCTAAGCAATCTCAAAGTAGCTCTCTGAACTGGCTGGGGTAACCCTAATCCTCCACTGTGCCAGCAGCACAGCTCAGTGTGGTCCCTAGCGACACTGTCCCTCTGTCACCTAGGCTGAGAGGCTGCCGTGTCTTTCCCTTCTGTTAGCATAGATAATCCAAAAGTGTCAACAGAGGAATTGTGAATAGTTAATGTGACCCCCCAAAGCTTAATACACGAAGGGAAAGTTTACCTGCAAGTTCAAGGATTGCCTGGAGCTCTTTAGACATGAAAGGCTGTAGTAATACCCTTTGGAGTCATCTCCTCTCTCCTCCATCTTACCTTTCTTTTTCTGTGGGCTTTGGACATCTCACCCACACCCCAAAATGGGCAACCCCCTCCATCCTTGAGGCATGTGTAGGCCTGACGACAGCAAGTGTTCATCTCTGAATGCAGCTGGTGAAACTGACTTTCTACCCAGAGGACTTTCTTTAACTCATCCTCCTGTCTTCCAGGTAGGTCGAGACAGTCTTTGAGCATCTCTATGCAGTTCATGAACAGAGTGCCTAAGCATCCTTGAAGGCCTGTATAAGCCTCCAATCTGTGAACACTCCTCTGTTATGTGAATTGTTATCTCTCTGGTTATAGGACTCTTTCTGGGCTCTCCCACCTCACTACCCTCACCTTCCTCACCCATCTGATTTTTTTCCTTCCCATTTCTTTCTCTAATCTCAGAAGCACCTTTGGCTAAAATGAAATCGTTCTTGGTGATGGTCTGAAGGTGATTTAAAAGTATAAAATGCTTTTTCTTATTTTGTTTTCAAAACAAAGTGAGTTCTTAGAGAAGAAGCAAACCAAATCTGGGCTAATAGAAGCCAGAAAAGCAGTTGTCTCTGTGGGTATTGTCTGCGATGAGCAGGGGAGAAAGCTCTAGGGTGGCGGAAATGTTCCACAATGTAATCTGGGTAGTGATATACGTATATACACATATGTAAAGACTCATGGAGCTGTACACTTTATAGTATGAAAATTCTATGTCAAATTTGAAAAGGAAAGTAAAAATACAATAAGCTATGTTCTTCAGAGCTTCAGAAGCTGGTATGGGACTCAGACTAGGAAGGCTGGAAGGTCGCCTGGAATTGTCGGCAGCTGGGAAGACAGGCTCTACCTGCTGCTCGGTGCGGTGTCTAACCCAGGTTGCTGAGCCCCGTGGAAATCCTCGGGTGGACTGAGCCAGGCTCTCCTGAAGGAGCCAAGGATTGTGTTGTTGTTGTTGTTGTTTCCCTTGGGACAGGGTCTGGTTCTGACACCCAGACTGGAGTGCAGCCGCGTGATCATGGCTCACTGTAGCCTCAACCCCTTGGGCTCAAGCAATCCTCGCACCTCCACCTCCAGAGTAGTTGGGACTATAGGTGTGTGCTACCATGACTGGCTACTCTTTATTGTTTATTTTTTGTAAAGATGGGGTCTTTCTGTATTGCCCAGGCTAGTCTCAATCTCCTGAGCTTAAGCAGTCAGCCTGCCCCCACCTCCCAAAGTGCTGGGATTACAGGCATGAGCCACTGTGCCTGGCTGAGCCTAGAGTTTTAAAAATTCATCTTGAACGCTATTATGTGCCAGGTACAATGCTGGGTGCTTTATGTGCATCATCTCATTTAATTCCCAAAATAACCCTGGAATGGGGAACTGTTATCCTCATGGGGCAGTCGGGCAACCTGAGCCCCGAAGGCTGGGCAGGTGGTCCAGGGGCATGCAGCTCATCATTTGGCAAACCCTGTGCTCCCTTCACACTCCCTCTGTATCGCCCTCTCAATTAGAATTTCCTTGTGGACATTTTTCTTTGCTAGTAGGATGTGTCATTCTTTTTTTTTTTTTTTTTTTTTTCGAGATGGAGTCTCACTCTATTGCCCAGGCTGGAGTGCAGTGGTGCGATCACGGTTCACTGCAAACTCCACCTCCCAGGTTCAAATGATTCTCATGCCTTAGCCTCCCAAGTAGCTCTGATTACAGGTGTGCACCATCTTAACCAGCTAAAGTTTCATATTTTTAGGGTTTCACCATGTTGGCCAGGACTGTCTTGAAATCCTGGCCTCAAGTGATCCGCCCTCCTCGGCCTCCCAAAATACTGAGATTACAGGTGTGAGCCACCGTGCTTGCCCAGGATGTGACATTCTTTTTTTTTTTTTCTTTTTTTTTGAGATGGAGTCTCGCTCTGTCGCCCAGGCTGGAGTGCAGTGGCGGGATCTCGGCTCGCTGCAAGCTCCGCCCCCCAGGTTTAGGCCATTCTCCTGCCTCAGCCTCCGGAGTAGCTGGGACTACAGGCGCCCGCCACCACGCCTGGCTAGTTTTTTGTATTTTTTAGTAGAGACGGGGTTTCACCATGTTAGCCAGGATGGTCTCGATTTCCTGACCTTGTGATTCGCCTGTCTCGGCCTCCTAAAGTGCCGAGATTACAGGCTTGAGCCACCGCGCCCGGCCAGGATGTGACATTCTTTACCCCATGTTGTGATGACAGAAAAGTAACAGATGGATAGACCAAGAGGAGGACTTCCCTAAAAGACATTGCCCTGGAGATTTAGCCTTCCTTCTCACCAAGAAGGAAAAATGAAAGTCATCTCTAATCTAGTTCCCAAGAGAGGAGTCTTTCTAGCTGTGCCTCCGTGGCTTCCCTTTAGTTCTGATTGCAGTGGCTGGCAGCCAGCCTCCGAGGATTACTCAGCATGTTTGACCTCTCCGGAGGGGATGCTTTAACTTTGTAAAGGTGTAAGTGAATGAGGAGAATGTATACTTTCTTCCCAGAGTAATCTACCTGGGCGACTTTAGGTAGCTACTCTTTAAGTCGCCAGTCCTCTGTTGTTTTGGGGTCATGCACAAGCTTCAGCAATGTTCATCACGTTCTTCCAGGGAATGGAATATGATGCTTCCATTGTCAGGGGCCCACGGTCTATTGGCATTTACTATATACCACGTGCCATATGCATTTGGCATCTTAGAGCTTGTTCTGCACCCTGTTCTGCCTCTTGGTAGTCTCAAGAGCAAATTATTTAACGTCTCCAAGCCTCATTTTCCTCGTTTTAAAAATGAAGATAATTACTACAACAAACAATAACAAAAACAACAATAGTCTTAATTAGGCTCATTTTATGTGCCAGACACTGTGCTAAGCACTTTTCATATGTGGACTCAGTTCAATTCTCACAACCCCATGAAGGCAGAACTGTTGTTATCCCCTGCTGACAGATGAATACACTGAGACACAGCCAGGACTAAGTTGCACAGTCAGGAATTTAATTAGGTGTGCCTAATCCAGAGCCTAAACTCTAACCTTCATGCTTCTATTCTCACCTCAAAATGTTGCTGTGAAGCATTTATAATATTTGTGACAGCACTTTGTAAACAATAAAGCAAAAGCAAAATATTAATATTATTATTATTATTCTAACTTCATGAAAAAAGAGTTAGAAATAAGAGACACAGGCCATGCCTTTGAGAAATTTATAATCCAGAAGATTAGATGGGCAAAACCCCATAAAAACATGAACTAAAAATGCCCAACTGTGTAAAGCACACAGCCATCTGAAACTGTAGAGAGAAATGCGCTCCGGGGATGTTGGAATCTGTAGAATGAATGGAGCCAGAGGGTGTTGGTGTGAGAAGACCTTGCAGGAGTATCTTGCCATTCAACTAGGACACAGTGAGAGAGGCGTTTCAGGAGGCGGAACAGCCTGTTAGGTTTTGTGGGAGCTGAGCGCACAGGTTGCCTGGGCTAAGGGAAAGTGTAAGTCCAGTGAGGTGCTTAGTAAAAGACAACAGAGGAGTGAGAGCGACCCTGGCCAGGGGACCAGGAGGCCACATTATCCAAGGCCCTAATTGGATTTGCAACACTACAGTGAGCCACTGTGGGTGTCTGACAAGAGATACGATGTGACAGAAAGACACACCAAAAGGCTGGTAAAGACAACAGCCCAAGGCAAGGAGTTTGTTGCAAATAGTTCAGGAATTAGATGGACATACTTCTGCAGAGGAGGAATGTGTCATGGCTTGGGAAACTACTAAAAAGAAGAATCCGGCCAGGCACGGTGGCTCATGCCTGTAATCCCAGCACTTTGGGAGTCCAAGGTGGGTGGATCACCTGAGGTCAAGAGTTCGAGACCAGCCTGACCAACATGGAGAAACCCTGTCTCTACTAAAAATACAAAATTATCTGGGAGTGGTGGTGCATGCCTGCAGTCCCAGGTACCTGGGAGGCTGAGACAGGAGAATCGTTTGAACCCGGGAGGCAGAGTTTGTGGTGAGCCAAGATCGTGCCATTGTACTCCAGCCTGGGCAACAAGAGTGAAACTCTGTCTAAAAAAAAAAGAAGAAAAGAAGAAAAGAAAGAAGAGGAAGAAGAAGGAGGAGGAGGAGAAGAAGAAGGAGGAGGAGGAGGAGGAGGAGGAAAGAGAAAGGAGAAGGAGAAGAAGAAGAAGAAGAAGAAGAAGAAAGAAGAAGAAGAAGAAGAAGAAAGAAAGAAAGAAAAGAAAGAAAGAAAGAAAGAAAGAAAGAAAGAAAGAAAGAAAGAAAGAAAGAAAAGAAAGAAAGAAAGGAGAAGAAGGAGAAGGAGAAGAAGAGGAAGTGGAAGAGGAAGAAGAAGAGGAGGAAGAAGAAGAAGAGGAAGAAGAGGAGGAGGTGGAGGAGGAGGAACAAGAATCCTCTCTCTGGAACCAGTCCCTTTGAAGGCCAGGGCAGTATCCAAGTGCCGTGGGGCTCACCACAGCACTCCCAGTGACTGGCACTTCCTAGGCATACCATAAATATTTATTGCTTAACTGGACTTATTGAGAAATTGAATGCATGTAAAATGTAAAAGAAAACAAGTCAAAGATTAGAATCAAAGGATACTGATGACTACTAAGGGACCATGACACCAGAGGCACCACTGATGATTATGTGAAATTGAAGAAAAGTTGACATTCAGGAAATAAATTCATTATCTTGGATAAAGTTGGAGGTGGTGGATGTAAGTGGTGATTCCTGACTAGAAACAAGAAATGAGGTTCAGGAAATATGAGAAGTCAGATGAATGATGCAGATTTGGAAGTCCATGGACAAACGAGTATCAGTTAGGATTCTTATCTGCAAGCAATAGAAACTCCCACCAGCTGATTTATACAGAAATAAATTTACTGAAAGGACAGTTTCTAATTCACAGGGGAATTTGGAGTCACTGGGGAATTTGGAGCACCAGGCAAATAAGTTTTGCAGCCAGAACCCCAGCCAAGTGAACTCCCCAGAACAAGCCAGCAAGGAGAGCTGTGCCACCATGGCTGAGTCCCAGGTGACACCACTTGGCTTGCCAATCCAGTGGATGTGGGATGTTAGGCCCTCCACTAGTACCTTTGGCACTGCCCCTGTGGACAAGTTGTTACTACCACCTTCTCTACCCCCAAGAATAAGCCCCTTTTGTTCTTGACTGTTGTGTCAGAGTCCCAGCCTTGGGGTCTGATGGACAGCATCTAGGTCATTACCACACCCGAGTGGCAAGAGAAGCCAACAGGAAGGGGCTTTGCTTCTCACAAGATAAGTACACTGGGGAAGGTGGTTCAGACACTGCTGCCCAAACCACACATATTTATTTCAGAAAGGAAAGAGGTGAGTTCAAAGCAGGAAGCACCAGGGGTTCATCCACTAGGACTGGCTTCACTCACTGAGAGAACAGGGCTGAGCTGATAGGGTAGATCCATTCTTTAATACCTACAAATTATCTGCCATCAATCCCAACTTAATGCCTTTAATCAACAACCATCTGTTTATGGTAAAAGACTGTTCCAGTTTGAAATGTAAAATCCTTGGAAAGAACCACTTTACTTTGTCATGAACCTTTCATGGGTTGTTTGTTTGGTTGGTTGGTTGGTTGGTTGGTTGTATGAGACGGAGTCTCACTCTGCCGCCCAGGATGGAGTACAGTGACGTGATCTCAGCTCACTGCAATGTCTGTCTCCTGGGTTCAAGCCATTCTCCTGCCTCAGCCTCCCAAGCAGCTGGGATTACAGGCATGCACCACTATGGGTGACTAATTTTTCATATTTTTAGTAGAGACGGAGTTTTGCCATGTTGGCCAGAGTGGTCTCGAACTCCTGGCCTCAAGTGATCTGCCCGCCTTGGCCTCCCAAGGTGCTGGGATTATAAGCATGAGACACTGTACCCATCCTGTCATGAATCTTTCATGCACTAACTTTCAGGGTGGTGGGGAGTATAAGCTTGTACACACTTCTAGGCCCAGCATTGGAAGGGGCCTGAACCAAATGTCAATCCCTTGTAAAGATTTTTAGCTAGGCAGCTACTTTCGCTTGGGGACTCCCAACTCCAGTTTTTTCCTCTCATGGATTCTCAGTGGCCCGTCAATTTGTCACAACACTGTCCAACATGGTAAGCATTTTAATCAGGGAGAAATGACAGAAGAAAAAGGAGACTCATTTTTTGTGTTGCTCCTTCTACATGTGACACTGTGAGAATAGGGCCCCTATTCACGTTTGACGGATGCTGAAACTGAAGCTTGGGGTGATGTGACTTGCCCAAGGCCACAGCTGGTGTGCTGCAGAGATAGGGTCAAAGCTGGCTCCATAGTCTCCAAAGCCTGACAGCTTCCCCTGAGCTGTGTCATCTTTTCATGAAAAAAAGAGGAAAATTTATTTGTACCTTCCCAGTCAAAAGGTTAAAGGAAGGCAAGAGGTTGGTGGACTGTCCTGGGCTTGCCTTGACATGGATGTGTAGGGTTTCCTTGGGAGAGGGTATGCAGTACTGAGGAAGAGAGAAAGACACAGAAACCAGCTCCTGTTTTATAACTTCACCTAGTACCCTGTATTTTTCCAGAAATCTTTCCAGCTGCAAATACTAGAAGCCCAACTCAAACAGGTCTCATAGGAAATGGGGATCTATTGGTTTGTAGGCCTGTAAAGCATGCCGAGAGTTCTCCCCATCTCTCTCTTTCTCCATCTCTCAACTCGGCTTTCCTCTGTGTCGGCTTCATTCTCAGGCAGCCTGTCTCCACATGGTGACACAGGTGGCCAGCAACAGTCTAGACTTACGTCTCACCAGCCTAGGATCCCTGCCCCCAGCTGACACAGTGGAAATTTTCCCCAACAGTTGTAGCAATTAACCAATCTTGTGAGCAAGGGGTTGCAGCATCCTGACTGTACAGGCCTTGAGTTCATCCCTGTCCCCACCACCAAGAGTTCCATCAGCCTCCCCTGCATCACAGGGTTTGAAGATGGCTCCCCCCAAAACCACTGAAGTGCTGGCACAATAGGAAAGGATGCTGGAGGGGCAAAAGCCACAGATACCCACTGGAATGTACGCCACAAAAACAGCTAGGGTTTTTGTTTGTTTGTTTCGTTTTAAAAAATTTGTTTTAAATTTATTTATCACGTGTCCCTAGGGTTCAGAATAGGGCTGAACACCTGGCAGGCACGTTCAAGAAACATTTCTTGAATGAATGATGGACCACAAAAATAAAAAAATGTCCCTCCAGAATATGATGTCCAGGATAGCACAAATGGGAGATTGGGTACACTGCAGGTACAGATTAGAGTAGGGAGCAGAATCTCTGGTCCTATAGATGAGTTGTGTGTCGTTGAATGAATGACCCATGACTTCTAAAATGTTGGCATTCACCGCATGTCAATCACAACATGAAATGGAGCTCTGGAATGCCAGTCTCCAGCAAAGGCAGGGCTTTTATGGTGCAGTTGCATACAAGTCCCCTGGGAATAAAGGGTGATGGGTCCCTTTTGTCTTATAGGCTTGTGTCTACAAGATAGATATGCTTCATGGGCTGCTGCTTTTCCTCCCCAGATTCCCACTGTGAAATGGAAAGCCAGCATGGTGGCACCCACTCACTTGGAATGAATGTATGATCCTGGTCTGACAGGAGCCTGAGTGGTAGCATTCCGGAATGCCTACTCAATTGCTGTTAATCCGGTCTCACATTGTCTCTCGTCAGCATGCTAACTCAGTGCCCCAGAGTGTAGTCTGGGGAGAACATGTACTTTAACCACCTGCCCAAATTATCCCCCACTCTCATTACCACCCTTTGGCTTTTCCGTAGCACATGGGAATAGCTGGCCTTTTTGAATTAGTAAGTAGAATATGCCCAGTCAACATGTCTCAGCCAAACGTGGATTTCTTGACAAAAGGCTGCAAGGATGTTAGACCTGGAAATACTTTTAGAGACAAAAACAAAAACAACCCCTGAAAAGTCACTGCAATAAACTGCCTGGTTAATATGCACCCAGTGTATTTTGCCGTTGTGGAAACTGAACTTAATTTGTCTTAACATGATGCAGCTATTTAGCATTTCTTCCCCCTCCTCCTCCTTCTAGTTAATTCTGAGTGGAGATAAATCTTGAAAACAGACTTGGAGGGCACAGCAGGAGGCCCTGCAAAGTCATTTGGGTTGTGGCTTTCATGGTGCCCCTTTGCTATTTTCTGAGCAATTAAAACTTAAGCAGGAAAATAAAGTGTTATTAAAGTGACTCACGAACATTATAGAGGCTGGGTGCATGGAATACTTAGCTTCTGACAAAGGGTTCCTTAGGCACCAATGGGTGTTCAAAAAAAATTCCTATCGCCCCAGTAACTTCTCTGAACACTAGAAACATAGGTAGAGAGGACTACACCCAGTGGGTTGTCAACCCTTTAACTCTAACATCATTCCAGAGAGGTAGGCAAGCTACTGAACTGTCAGTTCTTAAAGCAGGAAACAAAGGCTCCAGGAGTTGAACAATTTTCCCCAGGCAATTTGTCTGAGTCAGTGACAGAAGCTCAGGTTCTCTGTCTGCAAAAACAAAGTGACAGTGCTGCACCGCATTAACCTCTAGGTCCCTCCCTTAGTATTGAGGGTTTGATCCTTGGTATTTTCTTCCTTGATCCAGGCAGCCATGACTACTGTTCATTTCGGTTTGCTATGATTATTTGACTCTCCTTTTCACCTCCACATGCCTTCAGACATGCTGTATTTCATTGAATCTAAGATACCATCGATTAGAAGATGAACCACTATTTTATATACTGCTAAAAAGGAAGAAATGTTGTCAATTAAACTGTGACATGACATTGATCGTGATTTAAGAGATGTTAAGATGTGGAAGAAGAAAGGAGTTGTAGAGTCCACCAAATATAGTACTTTATTATTTGTCTGCCTAGATTCAGAACTCTTTCTCTTCTTTAAGAAACAAGTTTAGAGGAGTATTTACTTCTCCCCTCTGATCTTGTGGTCCCACTGAAAGTCACCCACCACTGTACTCTGCTCCTCTGCCCACTGAATGAGCATGAAACCCAAAATGGACAGGTAGACTGCCCTGGGATTTTAAACACTGGAGGAGGAGAAGTGAGGGCTTTCACTCCAGTGCCAAAGAAGATGTGGGGCCCTGGAACTTTGAGCAACCAGTGCTCCAGTCTTGTGGAGAAACCAGGTTTGAGAAAAAGAGCCGCTTATAGGAAAAACAGCTGAGATAAGAGACAGAAGGGCATCTGCAGGTTTAAGCTTTTTGAATGCTTTTGCCTCGATGGACACAGCAGCACCAGTAAATTCTCCCATGCCAAACCTAGGTTTTATCCTTTGAAGTAAGAATCTTCTTCTTTTTACTTTTCTTTCTTTCTTTTTTTTTTTTTTTTTTGAGACAGTCTGCTGTGTTGCCCAGGCTGGAGTAAATGGCGTGATCTTGGGTTACTGCAGCCTCCGTGTCCCAGGTTCACACAATTCTCCCACCTTGGCCTCCAGAGTAGCTGGCATTACACACACACCCCACCACACCAGGCTAATTTTTGTATTTTTAGTCAAGACGGGGGTTCCACCATGTTGGCCAGGCTAGTCTCGAACTCCTGACCTCAAGTGAGCCACCCGCCTCGGCCTCCAAAGTTCTGGGATTACAGACATGAGCCACAGCACCCAACCAGAATCTTCTTTTTCACAGATGCTAATAGAATAACTAAGCCAATAGGATCCCTCCTTCTCTCTTCCAGCCATGCTTATGGGAACCCACTGTGATGTGCAGACAATGGACAGGAATGACAAACCTGCTTCTACCTTGACAGTTTAGCCACCGTCTGCCATGACCAAGGACTTGTGAACATAGGTTCACGCCTGGTGTTTTACCAAGGAAATAGAGTTGTATTTTTTTTTCACAGTGAATTTCAATATTTTAAAGAAAGAGAAAACCAAAATAGCTCTAGTGGGGCTGGGGGCAAAGAGGTAAAAGAAAAGGGAATACATACGTCAAGAAAAGACAAAAGAAGAAGTAAAAAACAACAATCTGATTTTCTCTCCTAAAGTCCCTTCTGTTGACAATGCATTCCTGACCCTTTTTTCAAAATCTTGTTGGTGGAAAGAGTAGGCAGGGGTTGAAAATGAAGGATGAACCTTTTTAAAATTGCAGAAATAAAAATGTGGTCAAATAATGCTGAAAAGAACCTTAAGTTGCCTCAGACTGTGATGCTTTTAAATTTCTGAGGTTTGCTAATGAATACTTTTCTAAAACTTTTCTATATAAAACTTTAAAAACCGTCAGGAAATTATACTAATCCACTTACCCTATTTTAACTCTTCAAATGTTCCTACAGCCTCTGATTTTCTATTGCAGAGAGAGGTTAGTGGAAAATTGCTTTTGAGGTTTCTTTTGTACGATAATAATCTTGGGCAGTACCCACCTTGCTGTGTCCTCGCGTGCGCCTTGTAAATTGATTCCAAGCTGCTCCCTTATTCAAAAACCCAATCCCCTTGGAAACCAGAAAGAAAATGAATAGTGGTAGGAGCCTATTTTACTAGTATCAAGATCAAAACCTTCATTACACAAATTTGTTTGTCCTTTGGTGCCTTTTAGGTCAGAAATATTCATTATGTATTGGTGCTAATCTCACATTTCTGCAATACTTTTTAATCTAGACGGACCCCAAAGTTGCAGAGTTGTCTAACCCTTCATCACACACACACACACACACACACACACACACACAATCATTTTTTCCTCCTGCACCTGAGTATTTTATTATTCTATTTACTTAATGGTGTCTTCTGAAGGTTTATTAACTTTTTATATAGAGAAATGTTGAATGGAGGTGATATTATTACCTTATGGATCTTTGATCAGAGCTTTTCTGCCAGAAGATGCCTTTTGTGGGAAACTGAATGAAAGAAAAATGGCGTACCATGGAGCAATCACTTAAGTATTACACTTACATCGAGCCCATTAAGGAATGCTGTGCTGCCTCTTTTATTTCTACAGGAGAAAAGGAAAAGAAGTTTGAAATAGAATCACTACCTATCGCAGTATCAACAGTTTTTGAAGGTATCTGAAAGATAACTTATTAAACTGATCCGTTAGTGAAAATACTCCTTTCACCAGAATATGAATGGGAAATACTCCAATGACTGTGGTGTGGGTCTGAGATTCCTGCAGTATGTTTCCTTCTCCCTGTATCTTCATATCTGGACTCACTGGAGCCCTCCATGGGCCACCCTAACCTCTCCTTGTTTCTGAGCTAATTCCCATAGAGTCAATCACCATTATTCCCTTATTGTTCTATCTTATGGCAGTAAGGTTGCCCAAAGGCTGGTGTACCCCAAAATATACCATGAGTATCAGAGCACCCCAGGCTTCCCTTTGTGGTATAGGCCAGAGGCCCAGCCTGCCTCCATCTCCCTGTCTGGTACTCTAAGCTCCTGTTCAGACTTTAACCTCTATCCACCTGACTGTGGCTCTTGGCAGTCCTCTTTCCCCATGAGGATCTCATAAACATCTGCTTTTCTTGTCTACCCAACATGTTTCCCTCTTTCCTCTGATGTCAGACATTAACTTAAATTTCGGTAAACTATCCACTGTCATGTTCATAGTTCATGGGGCTTGGGTCGGTTTGACGTCATCTCAGTCCCAGCTCTAGAAGTTAACATATGGCCTAAACGTAGCCAATCAGTGTATAGGTATATTTAACCCTGTGGCCACAGTGATTGGTTCAGAGATAAACAAGTGACACAAGTTGGTCCAGTGAGAATCAGTCCTGAGATTTGAGTTAAAAGTATTGAATAGAAGCCCTTTCCACAATACCATTTCTAAGTAATGACACTACTGACACTTAAGTCCAGATAACTTTATTGTGAGGGGCTGTCCCATGCATTGTAGGATGTTGAGCAGCATTCCTGAGCTATATCTGATTAGTAACTACTCCCCTTCCCAGCTGTGACAACAAAAAGGGTCTCCTGACACTGCCAAAAGTCCTCAGGAGTGGATTGATGTGGGAAAGGACAATCACTCATGATTGAAAACTACTGGAATAGACTGACTACTACTACGTGATGTGTCCCTGGAACTGCTAGGGGATCCCATGTGAAAAAATCTTGCCTAATAGTGATGCCAACACATAGAAAGGCAGGGCCAAGAGAAGACACAAAGACCCAATAACATTCCTGAAGCTCCTACATATTTTGTTCTCCTATGCATTAAGCCAGTCCCAACTAAGCGAGGATGTTCACTCTCACCACTTCTATTCAATATTGTGTTATGTAGGTCTTATCCAGACCCAAATACAAAAACTGCAAGTAAAAGCCATAAAGATATGGAAAGAAGAAAAATAAAATTGCCTTTATTTACAGAAAATATTGTCTTCTATGTAGAAAATTCTAAGGAATCTAAAAAAAAAAACCTAATAAAACTAATAAGTAAGCTTAGCAAGTTTGAGAATAAAAAGCTGCAATCAATATAATTGCAGCTTTCAATTATACTTTGATATATTAGCAATGAACAACTATAAATTTCAATTTTAAAACAGTATCATTTAAAACAGCATTAAAAATATAAAATTCTTTGGGATAAATTTAACAAACTATTTAAAACCTATATCCTGAAAATTATAAGATCTTAATGAGAGGAGAGATAGACCAGATTCATGGTTAGAAGATTCAAGATTGTTAAGATGTCAAACCTCTCGATGTTGGTCTATAGATTCAATACAATCCTAATGAAAGGCCTAACAGAATTTTATTTTATTTCATTTTATTTTTGAGATGGAGTCTCAGCCCAGTGCAGTGGCGTGATCTCGGCTCACTGCAACCTCTGCCTCCTGGGTTCAAGTGACTCTCCTGCCTTAGACTCCTGAGTAGCTGGGACTACAGGCTAGCCGCCACCACGCCCAGCTAATTTTTGTATTTTTAGTAGAGTCGGGGTTTCAACATGTTGCCCAGGCTGGTCTCAAACTCCTGACCTCAGGTGATCCACCCGCCTCGGCCTCCCAAAGTACTGGGATTACAGGCGTGAGCCACTGCACCTGGCCAGGATTTTTTAAAATAGAAATTGATGAGCCAATTCTAACATTTACTTAGAAATATAAAAGGTCTATAATAAAATAGTCAAAGCAATTTTACAAAAAAAAGGACAAAGTTGGAAGACTTACACCACCTGATTCAAGATCTATTATAAAGCTACAGTAATGAAGACAGTGTGGTATTAGCATACAGACAGATATATAGATCAAAGGTAAAGAACAAAGAATCCAGAAATGTACCCAAATTAATATCACAAATTGGTTTTTGACAAAGGTGCCAAGACAATATGAGAGGAAAGAATAATCTTTTCAACAAATGGTGCTACAGCAATTGGATATCCATATGCCTCAAAAATGAATCTCATTTGTCTAACATTGTATACAAAACTTAGTTCAGAATAGATCATATATTGATTTGTAAAATATAATACTAAAATTCTAGAAAAAATAGTAGAAAAGCTTAGTGATCTGAGATTAGGCAAACAAGTTTCAAAATAGGACTAAAAAAGCAAGAAGTATAGAGCAAAAAATGCTAAATTAAAATTCATTAAATTTAAGATATTTACTCTTCAAAAGACACCATTAAGAAAATGAAAAGAGAAGCTGCAAGTGGGGAGAAAATATTTGCAAAAACATATCTGCCAAAGGACTTATATTCAGAATATATAAAGAACTCTTTCAACTCAACAAACAGAAGACAAGCAACCAAATTATTGAAAAATTGGCAAAAGATTTCAATAGACACTTCATCAGGGAAGATATACAGATGTCAGACAAACACATGAAAAAAGGTGTTAGAAATCATTAAGTTATTAAGGAAATGCGATGCAAAGCCACAATGACTGTACTCACCAGAATGGACTAAAATTAAAATGATTGACAATACCAAGTGTGGACAAGGGTATGGAGCAACTTTAGCTTTTATATATTGTTGCTAGGAATTCAAAATAGTACAGCAAACTTGAAAAAGAGGCCTACAAAGTCTTGAAAACTGAAACATTCTATATGATTCAGCAATTCCATTCCTAGATAGCTGCCCAGGAGAAATGAAAACATACATCCACACAAGACTTACATGCAAATGGTTTTCATTTCAGTATTATTAATAAGATCCCCAAAATGAAAGTATTCCAAATGTTTGTCAGCACATGAATGGAAAAACAAGTTGTGGTACATCCATACAATGGAATAGTATTCAGCAATAAAAAGGAATGGAACTCATGATACATAGTCAAATATTACATTATGCTAAGTTAAATAAATGAAGCACAAAAACTGTATACTGTATGTGGCTCTAGTCTATATAATTCTGTCATAGTCTATATTCTGTCTGTTATATCTAGAAAAGGCAAGATTCTAGTAATATGAAGCAGATGGTGGTTGCCAAATACCAGGGTTTGGGAAGGAGACTGACTGCAAAGAGCCACAGCGCAACTTTTGGAGGACTGAAAATGTTCTATGCTTTTATTTTAGTGGTGGTAACAGGACTGTCATGTTTTCAAAGCTAACTGAATTGTACATCTTAAATAAATGTGTTTTATTGTATGTAAACTCTATTTTAATAAAGCTGCCTCTAAAAGGCAAGGATAGTAGCATGTGTAGGGTATCTACATCTGTATCTTATGAACATTAGAAGGATGCCATGAACCAGGAGTCAGCAGATAGTAAATATTCTAGGTTTTTGGGCCATTCAGTCTCTGACACAGCTTCTCAAGTATGTCTTTGTTGTGCTCATGCAGCTATAGACCAGTAAATGAATGGGAGTGGCTGTGTTCCAACAAAACTTTAAGAACACTGAAATTTAAATTTTATATAATTTCCACATCATGAAATATTCATTTTCTTCTATATTTTCCCCTCTAAACATTTAAAAATGTAAAAACTATTCTTAGCTAGCAGGCCATACAAAAACAGATGGCGAACCAGATTTGGCCCACAGGCTGTAGCTTGACAACCTCTGGTATAAACATATGTTAGTAAAAATACAACAATTATCATGGCTATGTCGAAGAGGTGATGATGCAGGTGAAATCTCTAATAGAATCATAGCTACATGTTAGAGATCTGTGTGTACAATAATCAGAAGAATACATTTTATTTTTACTTATTCTCTAATAGTGCCTATTTGCTTGCCATATTAATATTACTTTTGGAGTAATGGGCTTTAAAAATCAAGACTTATTAAATGAAGTTCAACTTTAAAACAGGACACCCACATAAATTCACTTTTCCTGGTAAAAAGATATTTTTGATATATTTGATTTTTAAAAGCTTTTGTATTTACTGCATCCACGCCACACATTACCTTGTTTTATTTTTCCTTTACCTTCTGTCCAAATCATAGGTTATGTGAGGGGCTTTGCACTTGCTTTATTCTCTGAAATTTTCCTCTTCTACATATCAACATTTCCATGAAGAAACTTTCCATTTTCAGTCTCTGCTGAAAAACTCATATTAATGAAGCCTTTTCTGGCCTGTCCATCCTCTACCCACTCCCCACCTCTCACAATAAATAGTAAACCACTCTCCTAGTCCTCTCACCCTACTTTCCTTTCTTCCCCCAGAACACTTAGAACCTTCTGTTACATTGTATCTTTACTTGTTTGATTGTTTTCTCTCTCGTCTCACTAGAATAAGCTTCATGAGGGTGAAGATTTTGCATTTTCCAACACTTCATAATTCCAGTTCCCAGAAGAGTGCCTAGCAAGTAGTAGGTGCTCAATATGTGACTTGCTGAATGAGTAATCTGGAAATGAAGAGAGTACGATTTTCACAGGAGCATCATCCAACAACTGCCATATACTGAGCAAAAATTATATCTTTCTTCATGGTCAACGTGTAATTTAAAAGAAAAGTCTGGGGCATCCAGAATGGTGGAAAAATCACCACTTCACACCAGCCAGTTAGGAAGACAAACAGATCACACTAAAGGGGTATCATAAGGACCCCTGAGGAGCCCTCATGGAAAGAGCTTTCTTTTGGGAATATATCTTATAAGGTTTTGAGCAACTGCCATGTTGGAGAACTTTCAGTGACCATGTCTTCTGCTGAAAATAGAATGGCCCTTTACTTTCCCTTAACTAAACTTCTTTCTAACGTTTTCGCGTCAGAATGCTTATAAAGAGGGCAGATTATTTACAAGGAAGGTGTTTCCCAGGTTTCACAGGGGAGTCTGGAACAAAACAGAGTGTGTTAGACTCCCAGAAGGCAATTCAAGCCTTGTGAGTTACAGATATCCATTGCACAAAGGTTATAATATGTGTGTGTATATATATCTATATCTATATAGATATATATAAAAGTACATTTCACCGTCTCCAAACTGCAGTGTCAAATTGTAGAATCTGTGCCTTTGAAGTTCTTGACATATAATGTTGACATTTTCAGACTCTCAGTTCTGTGATGAAAGATTAGAATGATGGTTGTGAACAAGAATGACCTATAGAAAGACATTTTCTAAACTGGTGAAAACATTTTTTTTAACAGATGGAGAGCTTTTCTTTTAAATTACATGTTGACCACGAAGAAGAAAAAAAAAAAAAGAGAAAAGAAACATACAAATTCGTTTTAATTTTCTTTACAAAATCTTATAGGAACTAACAAATACAAACTTTGAGCAGATTTGTGTTTGAAACATCTTTGTTTTTTGCCATAGTTGAAAACATTTACATGGGGAAAATATGGTCCATATTTTCCTAGAACATAAGAATTGTGTCAAAATGAATCTGATGTTGATGTGTAAAAATTAGCAACTAAGTTTTAATTCAGACACTGTTGTCTAAATATTTATTCTGACTCTTGGCCCTGAAGGAGAACATTAATGAGTGTTCTCCCTCTCTCATATGTATGATATTTACTTGATTTTAAGAAACACTCTTTTCTCATTTTAATACATCTAAATTCAGAATGTCTTTTAATGGATGGCATCTCCCAACTATACTTGTCAACATTTTTTCTCTCTTTGTGATTTATAAAATAACATTGATTCTTACAGTTGATACCACCTTACATTCCATGAAATAAGGTATACATAAAATATGTTTTATTGTTTTTATTTTTATTCTCTTCCTCATCAGGGACCATTCCCTGCCTCTTTTCCCCAATGTCCTTATGAAGCTTAAGAGCAAACCCAGTACAAAAGAAAGACTTCATACCATTGACTCATGGGCTCCATATTAAGGTTCAATACTTCAAGTGATAAGTTTGTCTTATATTTTCAGAATCTATACTTTTAAAGCTCACATGAACAAAGTTATTATTTACAAGCACCTGTTTAGCACAAGCTGCTATGAATGTCTCAGCTTTGATGTATTTTCTTCCCTTTCTTGTTTTTTTTTTCTTTCTCTAGACAGATTTCTCACCTGCTTATTGCTCAGATAGTAAATCTGAATTTAATCTAGGATATGACTTAGGAAATTATAATATTCATGATGTGTTCTCCATATGTCCAGCAACTCACCATCCTAACAAGGGTTTCAGGACTAACTACATGTTAGAGGTGCTCGGACAATATCTGGAGGACTTTGCTTCAGGATCAGACCCCAAAAGTTCAGGTCAGACTCATGGAGAAAGAATAGGTTATGGGGCCAGAGAGACCTGAGTTTGAATCCTGTCATGAGGTGTGAATTTATATGCAAGATTAGAACAACAATACCTACATTGCAAGGTTATCCTAAAGACTGGATGTGTATCAAACGTTTGACAATAGGCACCCTTTAGCCTTCTTTTGTATCCTTGTTTGTTCATTGTTAGAGTCACAGCATTCCAATATTTACACCTTTGCCCTGCCACAAATTATACATGCTTAGAATTGCTCTCAGTTGGATATCTGTTATCACCTACTGACATTTCAACACAAATTAACAGTGAGCTAGACAGGCCTGGGTTAGAATTCTGGCTCTGCCACTCACCAGCTACGTTACCCTGGGCATGTGCTTCCCCTTTGCATTAGTTAGGGTTCTCCAGAGAAGCAGAACCACTAGGATACGTGGAGATAGACATAGATAAGATACAGACACAGGCACAGACATAGATACCGATACAGACACAGATATGGATATGGGTTCAGATACAGGTAGAGATACAAATATAGGTACGGTAGAAATACAGGTACAGACACAGACACAGATATAAATATCAATTATATAGATATAAATGTAGATCATCAGAAGAAACTGGCTCATGAAATTATGAATGCTCACAAGTCCTAAAATCTGCAGGGTGAGTTAAAAAGTAGGAGGCCCAGAAGAGCTGATGATTTAGTTCCAGTCCAAGTCTGAAGGCCTGAGAACTAGGATAACCAATGTTTAGTATTCTAATCTAGAGGCTTGGAGATTTGAGACCAAGAAGAGCCAATGTTTCAGCTTGAGTTTGAAGGAAGGGAAAAGCTGATATTCAAAGGCAGTCAGACAGGAAGAATTTTCTCTTACTAGAGGGAGGGTCAGCCTTTGTGTTCCATTCAGACCTGCAAAAGGTTAGATGAAGCCCTGCCACATTAGGGAAGGCAATCCTGCTTTACAGCCTACCGAGTTAAGCATTAGTCTCATCCAAAGACACCATCACAGAAATACCAAGAATAATGTTTGACCAAGTACCTAGGCATGCTGTGGCCCAGCCAAGTTGACACTAAAAGTAACCATCACAATCTGTCTGAGTCTCACTGTCCTTTTTGTAAAAGGGGGTTAATAAGCATATTTCATCATGGGATTGCTGTCAGGAGCAAATGAGGTTATATATTGCAGGTTCCTGGTGTTCAGTAAAGGCTAGTTTTCCTGAAGCCCATTATACTCACAATCCATCCTAGGTCAAGCCTACACCCTAAATACAAATGTTAATAAGTCCTCTCTATAATTAAAGCAGTCCTGCTCCAGTAAACTTCTTCACGGCATTCACACATTGTGTAGCAAGGAGAGAAGAACACATTTTATACTTAGGAAGAGTCTTGTTTCACCAACTAATGCATGTGTGTCCATCACAATTTCCTTCCTGGTTTTAGTGTTCCTTGCAAGGCAAGGCAAATCAGAGGGCCAAAGTAGTCACAGTTTCTCCAGCCTAAAGCAGATTGTGAGCAGTCCAACTGCTCTCCCTTGCCTTTACTTCTTTTGTAAATCAGATTGCTGAGGCAAGAAAGATGAGATGGTGTTTCACCTGGTCAGCACTGGGGGAGTGCAGCCAGGCATCACTTCAAAATCACTCTGCATTTTCTTCCTCAATATTCCATTCAGGCCTTCTGTTTATGTGATTATTGCATTTTCCTTTCAAATCGCACCCTAACTCCCATCCCATGTTTCTTTCCACTGTTACAATTTTCAGATTATAGTAATTTCTTTCCAATGTGTTTAATCTTGAGTAAAATCAATATGGCTATACTACTTTCCATCAGTCTAATCTTAAGTGAATTGAACCTTGTTTTCATTTGGATGAGAGAGGGGTTGGGTAAGACCACATAGAAAACAACAATGACTATATCACATTAGTCTGTATTATTATCTGTAGCCCCACATATGTTTTTACATTGACCTTTGCTGGAATCATTTTAGATCCAATTCCTGGTGATCTCACGTTGAGGTTCATAGACTGACCCACTTCACAAAAATTGAAAGAAAAGGAACCAGTAGGTAACTAAATATTTGACTTTTTCTGGTATTATTAAAATAATCACACTTGCTCTTATTTTAATGCAAAGTAATTGCAGATCTTGAATTTAAATCTAGGTCATCCTGGCTCTTATAATATATCTAATCCAAGTGTACACATTTCTTCCTTTTGGGTCCTTTTTGGGAAATATGACATATACAGCTAAGGTTAACAACTGCTGTCAGAAAAGCAGCTCTTAATGAGAAAGTTTGGCGTTTCAGAAGACTCCTGGCATGCAACTTCCTGTTCTTATATTTGAGAAATACACATAAAGGCTGAAAATAATTTTGACTAAAAATCAAAACAAAAATAGTCTCTTGGAAACAGTCATCTTCTGGCTGAATTAAATGGCTTTGCTCCTGCAGCACGTGTTGTCTGCCTTTTGTGAAATCTCTGGCTGCATGGTAAGGTGCTTGGCACCAGGTTCCTGGCCTTGTGACTAAGTGGTGGCAGTTGTGGAGGAGTGAAGGTTGGGGCATTCACTGTGTCCCATCTTCTCTCCCAGCTACTCTCTAAACAGGTGGTTCCCACTAATGTGACTTTACTCCCAGCAAAATTGCTGAAAAAGACTTGAATCCCTACATGCATTCATGTATTTATCGACTTCATTCCAAAAACAATGGGCCCTATGGTGTTTGCGTGTACAATTCTTGGCTCATTCCAGGTTGCACACAGGTTCAGAAAGTGAACCTCACTATTGTAAGTGCAAAGGTCAAGTGTTAATGACCTTGCTTAGCAACTCCTGAATAATGAAATTGGTATTCAGGAGGAAAAAAGGGTATGAACCAGGTGAAATGCTGAGTAACGGAGGGTGCATAAAGGAAGAACATTTAACACCTGCACAGACATTCCCTTTGTTTATAATCTGGAGAGGGGCTTGCCCTGCCTGTTGGCATTCACCCTAAGGACAGATACTCTGTGAGGAATCTACCTACTTAAGATCAACTAATTTTCTCACCTTACAGATGTACACACACATATACACAGAGAGAGAAAGAGAGAGAGAGAGAGAGACCTCCCGTGTTGCCCCATCCCTTGCAGCTTTAATTCATCACTGGCTGTTTCTCCCTAAAGCACCAACCTACAAGTCCCTGCTCCTGAAAGTATTTCCTGGCCTGGTTATGGCTTCCTTATTTTAACTGATCATTCAGAACTCATTACCATCCACAGTCTGCCTGTGTTTTGCTCAATAAAATTAACATGGCAGGTTGCAAAATCCTACTCTCTTTCTAAGACAGAAGAAAATTGGGTATTGAAAGGATACATTAGGTAACAGTGCCTTCTGGCCTAGATGGTTCACTCAAATGGCTAACCGTGACTAGCTCATTTATTCATCTATCAAGTAATTGTTGTCTACTATGTGCCAGGCCTTACTCCAGTCATAGGAATACAATAGTGAACCAAGTAGTCATAGTCCATGCTCTCGTGAAGATTGTAGTTTCCTAGGGGGATACTCTAAAACAGATAAACAGAGAAAGGAAACAAGGGGATTTCATATGTTATCACGATTATCACTATGCATGAAATCAAACAAATCAACGTACTAAGAAGGGAGTGGAGATTACTTTAGATTGGATGGCCAAGGAAAGATTATCCACAGTCTTGACAGGTGGGCTGAGATTGAGTATAAGAAGGGTCTAGCAATATACAGTGTATGTTCGCTGTAAAGCAAGTAAACATGGAAAGGAGACAGATGTTCCTTTAGCAAAATAATGTCATGTTTTTTCTCTCTCAAGAAGTAGGGCCAAAATCTTGTAAAAAGAACATTCTTGCTTTGTGTGAGATCCAACTGTGATGTATTTATAACAGTTAGTATGTGCCGAGGCATGGTGAGTTAGCCCTTAAGGAACTGAGGAGGATTCGAGTCACAGCCTTTGCTGGTGCAGACTACAGTGGAACTGGATCACTCATATCTTCCCCTGAGTCACTGAGCTGGAATCCACTATTCCCCATAGGAGCCAGTAGCAACTTGGGCAGCAGGAAATCTCCATTAATATCTGGCTGAAGTTAGAGGCACCAGAATTTGCCAGATGCAAGAAGGGTCAGAGGGCCAGGGTGACTTGCTTATGTGGGAGGGGGTGGACTGTTCCAAAGAACAACGACAGGGAAGTGAAGAGAGTGTCTCAAAAAAGTCTCAAAAAAGGACTATGTGGGCAAGGTCGCCCAATAGCAGGACTGCTTAAACCCCATCAGAGCCAGTGAGCCTTCTATCTGGATAAGATGGAGGTGCATGGGGGAAGGAACTCACTTTTTGGGGCACTAAGTGAGCTGGAGCTTGAGGTGGGGTTTATGGACATAGCCCTCTGCCTGACCCCCAGCCAGTGAAGAGAATTACACATTAGGAGAAGATCCCCTAGGGAAGCAGTAAGTTCCTTGACTCTATAGGAAGGGACAGGAAGGAGGAGCTATACTTTACAGGGGCCCTTGCTCCCTGCTGCCCTAGCAGCTCTGGCTAGGGCTCTGGTTTTCTGTGGTGAGACTGCCACTCAGCATTCAATGTAGCAGAAAGGAGACTGAAAGGTACTCAGAAACTTGAGTGTGCCTGACATGGAAACCCAAATGTTGAGAGCATGAGCTCTGGGTCAGCCTCCTTTGATGGAAATGCTTGCACTGCCATTAATGAGCTGTTAGTCTTTTACTGTAAAGTACTTTCTGAGCCTTGGTTTCCTCAGCTGTTACTGGGATGATGACGGCACCTGCGCCCCAGGGTCCTTGTGATGATTAAATAAGATGGGGCAATGTGAGGTACCTGACACAGGGAAGGAGCTCAGTAGACATCACTTACTGTTGCCTTAGGAAGAGAGAATTCTTACCATTTCAAAAACATAGACTTTATTTTGCATCACACTGCTGGAGACGTGAACAGACCTCCTGATATTTGATTGACAGATCAAATACAGGACATCCAGTTAAACTTGAATTTCAAATATATAGTGAATACTTTTAAAATATAAGTATGTCTCAAATATTGCACAAGATATACTTATGAAAATACAAGATATACAGATAAAAAACATACATTTATTGTTTATCTGAAATTCAAATTTAACTAGGCATCGTGTGTTTTTTAGTTGCTAAATTGACCTGAGACACAATTCATTTCACATAGTCTCTGTAACAGCTATCCCCTAACTGAATTCATTAACATCATTCTTCTGTGCTTCAGTGGGACTTAGGCTAGTGCTGTCCAGCTTGTAACGCAGACAATCAGTGTCCCCAGAACCAAAGAGTTGGCCCTTTGTATAGGCTCTTCCTTGAGATATACCTTCTTCCCCCTAGAACCTTCCTCTTCACCATCATCACGAACCTTGTCAGTGGGTATCCCTCATCTAATCCTGCTGCTATAAACAAATATTTTCCAAGTGTATTCCTCCCCCACCAACTTGTCTCTTCCTGCCTCCCTCCCTACCTCCCTCCCTTCCTTCCTTCCCTCCTTCCTTCTTTCCTTCATTCTTTATTCTTACTATTTCACAAATGGTTTCTTTGCTGTCTCTGAAGTCACTAGTTACCTAGTGCTTTTTTCTCTGCATCTGAAAAGCACATTTCATACTTTCTCTACATTTCACCCCCATGCCTAAAGCATCCTTTGCAGTCAGAACACGCAGAACCTGTCTATAGAAAGTGCATTGCTCTTTAATGGATAGACTTGCCCAACACTGCTCAATGTGCTGTGGTTTCCAGGTGAAGATCAGTAACCACCCTTTGTGGAATGCTGACTAAGGGGTCTGGAAGAGTTAAGTAATGTTCACCTTTATCTCATTGAAACTTCACCTCAGATGGGGTAATTTGTAAAGAATAGAAGTTTATTTGGCTCACAGTTCTGAAGGCTGGAAAGTCCAAGAGCATGGGGATGACATCTGGCAAAGGTCATTCCATCATGGAAGGTGAGAGGGAGTTCAAGCAAAAGCAAGAGGGAATCAGGCACACTCATGGTTTTTTGTTTTTTTTGTTTTGTTTTGTTTTGTTTTTTGAGATGGAGTCTCACTCTGTTGCCCAGGCTGGAGTGCAGTGGTGCAATCTCGGCTCACTGCACCCCCCAACTCCCTGGTTCAAACAACTCTTCTGCTTCAATCTCCCAAGTACTTGGGATTACAGGCATGCACCACCACCCCCCAGCTAATTTTTGTATTTTTAGTAGAGATGGGGTTTCACTATGTTGGCCAGGATGGTCTTGATTTCCTGACCTTGTGATCCGCCCACCTTGGCCTCCCAAAGTGCTGCGATTACAGGTGTGAGGCACTGCGTCCGGCCACACTCATGCTTTTATCAGGATCCCAGTCCCATGATAACTAACGCACTCACACAATAACGGCATTCACCCATTCGTGAGACAGAGCCCTCATGACCTAATAAACTCTTAAAGGCCCCATCTCCCAAAACCACTGCATTGCCAAACAGATTTCAATGTGAGTTTTGGAAGGGGCATTCAAAGCATAGCAGTCCTCTTACTAGTTCCTCCTTTCCAGGTAGGAATTATAAGCCTCAGATAAGTAAGAAAATTGCCCAGGAATTGTCACAACTGTAAGAGCCAGAGGTGGAGCTCAAACAGGAATTCAGACTATAAAAGTCATGCCCTAACCTCTGGATTATTCCAACCTGGCCCTATCAGAACAGTGAAGGAGCCCTTTCTTGTACTTTTACGTGTTTGCACTGCAGTATTTCATCAAGATCTGTGTTAAGTTTCATTTCTATTACTTTTGTTTACATTCTCTCTCCTAAATTGCTTTAATCTCTAAATCCCTGTTATTACACTTCTTCCTCTTACAACTCTGGCTTTTCTAAATATGTCTAATATCAAGTCATGATTAAGGTCCTAACCCTAGCTTACATGCCCAAATCCTGAAAGCATCAAAGCAACGCTGCCCAAGGCAGAAGGACAAAAAAAAAAAAATGGAAATGTTATACTAGCATTTCAGCAATATGTTTGGAGCCCCCACAAAGAGTCAAATGCTGTGCAGTGTATACAAAGATATCCCCTTGTTCTCTAGATCGGGTCTGCTGATGTCACTTTTTATGAAAAGGGGTGTTGTGCTCTCACTGTGAATTTATCCAGAGATCACTGCTGTTGAGTTACTGCTGTTGCAGATGGCTCCTGCCTAGTACCATTCTGTGGGCATTTTAAGTCCAGAGGGAAAGTTGGTTTTTCTCCACAATACTTTAGGCATTTTCACAGTGACAGCTTTAAGAGTGTTCTTAGGAAAAGGTCACTGGTTATCATGTCTTTTGTCAGCAAGTATGGAGGAAAGAATAAGCCTTGAAGTTCTTTTCAAAGGTCGTTCAACTCTGGACCTGGCTAATGTCCCCATAGCTGTAGGCCTTGGGCCAACGACTTCCAGAGCACTGGTAGGCCATTTGCAATGCCCTCGGTAAAGGAATGGGCCCCAGCTGTTGTGAGAGACCATGGGAGAGACTGGGGAGAAGCCAATCTCATGGGCGAAATCATCTGCCTTCTCTTGGATCATAGTACCCAAGGATATTTGTTAACCACCTCGAACCTACTCAACCTTCTCCGTGTTGTATGAGCATAATTGTACTTGGATGCTTATGGGAAATGAGTCAGCATATTCATTCAGTCTTCCTGACTTCCAGCAATTCATTTCATTTTATAAATCCTTATTGACTGCCTACTATATAGACAAGCACGGTACTAGGAACATGGGATACACATGATGAATGTAGTACTGTGATTTCAGCTCACTGTGGGAAACAAACAAAAACAAGTAGTCTATTATAATTAGAAGCATATTTACTATGAAGTTAATGAAACATAAGCTGTGAGGTCTCTCACTTCCCTTTCAAGGCCCTGAGGGGATGTGCATGTGGAATGAAGCTGGGGAGCAGGCTAGCAATTCATCCATAAGCTCACATGTTTTTGTAAAGTTTGGGAAATGCAATATTTTTTTTCTTTTTCTTTTTTCTAAGAAAAACCATAGCTTACAAAGTAATATATATTTGCATTATCTTTCTTAAAGAAAATTCTGGCAAATATACAACCTTCATTCTGCTTACAATGCAAAGAGCCATGCATAGATTACCACCTGACAACAGGAGCAAAAACTTCATTCTGGCCTTTTGTGGAAAGGTAAATGTGAGACGTGTCTGTACTTGTTGTAAACAAACCTGTTCTCATTTGCCTATTTTTTTTCACAATTGCTCTAGGTTTTCTTATATGCAAATAAAAGTTGATAGCACTCAGCCTGGGGTGGCAGAGGAACCTCTCCATCATTCAAAAGTAGAATTCAAAAGTAACCATGAGAGCAACACATTGTTCACTGAAAATCTGTCTGTTTAGCTTCCCTGCCTTCCTTGCCACAGAGAGAAAGAAGGGAGGGAAAAAAGAATTATTTGCAAAGCAGCATTAATGTTATTCTGAGCCCAGGTGAATTGGGATGTGGGTGAGATCTTGAGATGAAAGTTCAGCTGCAAGAAAATGAAAAAGAAGCCATAATCTCAGGACCCATGAGGAGACAGGGCTGGCTACAGGGTAATGGGCTGGATGGAAATGATGGGAGATTACAGCAAAACCACCAGGCTGGCTAGCAGCAACCAACCACAATGACAAGGATGGAGATGTTATCAACTCCACAGCAGAGAAGCCAGCTGTGATCTGGACATTTTAGATTGGTGATTTTGAGCCCGATTTCATTACTAGAAACACCATCATCTCTGCAAGAGAAAAACGTGACAATAGGCAATAAGCAGTGTTAGGGACTGAACTGTGACCCCCAAAATTCATATGTTGAAGGCCTAACCCTCAGGACCTCAGAATGAAACTGCATCCGGACATAGGGTCTTTATATAGGTCATGAGATTAAAATGAGGTCATTAGGACACACTCCAATCCAGTATCTGGTGTTCTTATTAGAAGAGGAGATTAGGACATTAACACACAGAAGGAAGACCATGTGAAGGCACAGATCGACTATGGCTATCTGAAAGTCAAGAAAAAAGGCCTGAGAAGAAACCAACATGGCTGGCACCCTGCTCTTGGACTTCTCAGCCTCCAGAACTGTGAGAAAAGTTCTGTTGTTTAGGCCACCCAGTCTGTATTTGTGATGGTAGCCCTAGCAAACAAATATTAGCAGTTACTGACTTCTGCATTTAGTCTGTCCATTCAGTGACAATGGAGCTCCAACTCAGGAGTAGCCCCGAAGAAAAGAAATCCTGGATGATCCTGGACAAGTGAGGCACTTGCCACTTTTCCTGGTACTTCTACTCTGTGTGCACATTGGACTTTACAGTTTTGCCTTAATATGGCAAAACTCCATGGTTTACCAATATGAATTTTGTGAGACTGAAACCAGTCAAAGGAAAAACTTCATTCCAACCATATGTTTTTTCTAGTTATCAAAACAGTAATTTGGGCCTGGGCACGGTGGGTCACACCTGTAATCCCAGCACTTTGGGAGTCCAAGGCGAGCAGATCACCTGAGGTCAGGAGTTCAAGACCAGCCTGGCCAACATGGTGAAACCCCGCCTCTACTAAAAAATTAGTCAAGCATTGTGGCAGGCACCTGTAATCCCAGCTACTCGGGAGGCTGAGGCAGGAGAATCGCTTGAACCTGGGAGGCGGAGGTTGCAGTGAGCCAAGATTGAGCCACTACACTCCAGCCTGAGTGACAGAACAAGATTCTGTCTCAAAAAAAAAAAAAAACAAAACAGTAATATGATGACATGGAGTACCAAAGACTTGACTAATGGGTAGACTGACAGATGGTTAGATATGTACTGTATAGAGATAGAAATACATTTTCCCGTTTTGTTATTATAAAAAATTTAGAAAATAGAAAAGATAGGAGGAAGCAAAGCAAATCGTGCAGAGTTCCACCAGCCACATATAACCATAGTTCACAGTTGGGCATGTGTCCTTTGTGGGGAGTTGGAGGAGAAGGATAGGAAAAAAAAAAGCCTTAACAGTCCCAATATCAAAAGAAAGAAACTTCAGCAGCATTTTGTTGTAATTCCTCATGGCTTTTTTCCCTTTTGCTTCTTATACAAGGTTGTGATCACACAAAACATACTGATCTGGAAGCAGAATTAATGTTCTGAAAATCCATAAAGTGAAAGAATGAAGCATTTACATTGCCTTTCCTACATAAACTATTTTAAGAGAAATAGCTGATGACGGAAAATTCTTTTTTTTTTTTTTTTTTTTTGAGATAGGGTCTTGCTCGGTAACCCAGGCTGGAGTGCAATGGTGCAATCTCGGCTCACTGCAACCTCTGCCTCCCAAGTTTAAGCAATTCTCCTGCCTCATCCTCCCGAGTAACTGGGACTACAGGCATGTGCCACCATGCCCAGCTAATTTTTGCATTTTTAGTAGAGACAGGGTTTCACAATGTTGGCCAGGCTGGTCTCGAACTCCTGACCTCAAGTGATCTGCCTGCCTTGGCCTCCCGAAGTGCTGGGATTATAGGCTTGAGCCACTGTGCCTGGCCAGGAAAATTCTTTATTATAAAAGTAGAGAAGATTGGTCCCCATAGAGTAGCTGCCTTAGATGGGCATGGAAGTTCCGCCCACTGCTCCCACTCACTCTCTGTGGTCTTTCTTGTTCCCTGATCCGCAGGCAGGATGGCCTGCACACAGATGGACTATTCAGACAAGTACTTTGAGGAACACTATGAGTACTGTCACACCACACTACCCAAACAAACTTGGTTAAAGTTTGTATGTTGCATTTAAAAAAAAAAAAAAAAAGTAGAAATGCAAGCCATAGACTGTAGACTGAAAGAAATTATTTGTAAAACATATGTTTGATAAAGTACTAGTATCTAAAATATATAAAGAGCTCTTACAACACAATAATAAGACGATTTAAAATGGGCACAGATTTGAACAGATGCTTCACTAAAGAAGATATATATCATATATCCATAGCAAATAAATACATAAAAATGCTCAACATCATTACTCATTAGGGAAATGAAATTTAAAATTACAACGAGATACCTCTACACATCCATGAGAATGACTAAAATTTATTTTTGTTTTTTGTTTGTTTGTTTTTGTTTTTTTGAGATGGACTCTCACTCTGTCACCCAGGCTGAAATGCAGTGGCCTGATCTTGGCTCACTGTAACCTCTGCTTCCCTGGCTCAAGCGATTCTCCTACCTTCTTTTTTTTTTTTTTTTTTTTTTGTATTTTTAGTAGAGATGGGGTTTCACCATGTTGGCCAGGCTGGTCTTAAACTCCTGACCTCCAGTGATCCTCCCACCTCAGCCTCCCATAGTGCTGGGATTACAGGCGTGAGCCACCATGCCTGGCCAGAATGACTCAAACTTAAAAGATGAAAAATAATGAATGCTAGCAAGGATGGAAAGTGATAAGAACTTTCATACTGCTGTTCAGAATACAAAATAGTACAGCCACTTTATGAAGTCAATTGTCATTTTGTTGTAGAGTAAAACATATGTTTACCAAATGACCCAGCAGTTCCTCTCCTAGGTATTTACCCAAGAGAAATGAAAACACGTGTCACAGACAGATTTTTATGCAAATGATTGTAGCACTTTATTCCTAATAGTTCAAACTGAAAATAACCTAAGTGCCAATCACTGGATGAATAAAAAATAAATTGTAATATAGCCATACAACAAAATACTACTCAGCAATAAAAATGAATAAAACTACTGATACATACAACATGGGCAAATGTCAAAAGAATTATGCTAAGTGAAAGAAGCCAGACACAAAAGGCTACACCTATGATGACGTATATATGAAATTCTGTAAGAGGAAAACCGTAATGACATAAAGCAGATCAGTGGTTGTTAGGGACCAAAAATGAGGGGAAGGGGATTGTTGACTGCAAAGAGATATGAGGAGAGTATTTGGAATGCTAGAGCTAGTCTATAACTGAGTCGTGGTGCTGTACATGTATATATATTTGTGATGATACTACATATACTATGATGCTATATATACATGTGATGTTATATACTGTATATATTTGCCAAAACTCATTGAATGGTACACTTAAAAAGGGTGAAATTTATTTTATGTATATTATACTTTAGTAAAGCTGATCTGACAAGTTGCTCTGAGAAGTCATAATAAATGGGGGGAAATGGGGATAGCAGAGGCAAAAATATTTAACTCCTTTCAGTATTCATATTTAGTAATGGTAAAGTTCCTATTGCTATTCTAAAATGGTTTGGTGTGTAAGGTGGGGTCAAACCAGTGAGTAACTGTGGATTATTCTTATCCTAACTTCCCGTTTCCTTGAAAACCTACCCAGGATTATCAGTACAGAAGATATAGATGCAATAGAGAAGAGGTTAAGTAAAACCTCAAGTCCTAAATTGATAGATATATCAGTATCAACAGATAAAGTACTTTATTTGTCAACTAAAATGCTATGGAAACAACAACCCAGTATTGAAGAGCACCCCAACACCCAAGCTCTCATCCTGAAATTCCATTTCCCATGAATAGAAGCCAGGATTTCTTGGAGAAATGTTGGCACTAGGCCTGGGGTGGGAAAGGTATGAGATAAACCTGGAGCATCTCGTCACGCCTGACAGTGAAGAAGCTATCAAAGACTTCTGGGGTCATGTTGACTCTATTCAGAAACCGATTTAAAGAGGCTCCCACTGGCCTAGGAAGGGAGAAGTGTGCTTCAAAATGATAAGAATTACATTGGATTAAAAGCCTACAGATGTATTTAAATGCATGTTTATAATGATGTTTAAATTTAAAAAAAAGTTCACCTGAAGATGACAGGGATCTGATTTATTACATTGAAAAATGATAAATAAAAAGAAAAAATAAGCATTTATCTTTCCTTTCTGACATGAACTCATTTGGCAACCAAAAAGCAGATGAGAAAAATCTCTTTACAAAATTGTTCCAGCTAATAAATGAAAACAAAATGATAGGACTAGAATATCACCATTCATCTACTCAAAAAATTCATTGAATGGAGGTATTTGGCATCAACAGCTGCTAATATCAAAATAAAAAGAGCAAAAATGAGACATTTTCTGTCTCCTGATGAAAGAACACACCTCCATTCTTTATAGTTTTGCCAGAGGGTTCAAAGTCAAGTCTGCTGAAATCTCTGGAACCAACTGTCAAGTTTTAGGAAATACAGGGGAGAGAAGAACAGGCTGAGCTGCACCATGGGCATGCAATCAGTCATGCCAGGCCGTGGGAAACTCTGGGAAACATGCCAGACAGTCCAGGTTCTTTCACAGATACATTATAATGAAAAGAAAGTAATGGAAAGGAAGCCTGGAGATTAAAAAAGACTTAAGTGACATTTCAGGTTTAAAAAAACTGGGAAGACTAAACTTTAGTGTCTTGGTTAATGAAATTGTAAAGAAATACAAGCAAGTAATTACTACAGTAATTACTACAAAAAGCAGGCTAGTAATTATGTTTAGAGTGCATTATAGGCTGCTGAACCGTTTCTCCCCAAATTCATATGATGAAATTCTCACCCCCAGTAGCTCAGGATGTTTTTGGAGATAGGGTTTTTAAAGAGGTCATTAAGGTTAAATGAAGTGGTACTGACCACGTCATGGGATGTGGGATGACCACGTCAGGACACAGCCAGAAGACAGTCATCTACAAATCAAGGAGAAACGCTTCAGGAGAAACCAAACCTGCTGATTTCTTATCAGGGACTTGTGGCCTCCAGAACTGTGAGAAAGACATTTCTGTTGTTTAAGCTTCTCAGTCCTTGGTATTTTGTTACGGCAGCCCTAGCAAATTAACTCAGAGGGAGATGGGAAGTCTGATTGGAGGAGGCACAGATAGGGCAAATTGGGGTGGCTAACAATGTTTGATTTCTTGTTGTAGGTGGTGGTTACAAGGGTTTTTGCCTTATAATAATTCCTAATCCGTACATTGCTTTGCGTGGTTTTCTGTGTCTGTGTTTTATTTTACAACAAAAGGGCTGAAAACAAGAATGGAAACAACCATTAGTTGGAAACAAAGATTATCCAGGCCACAGACGTGGGTGACTTGGATTAGGGTGGTGGTAGAGGGTTTGCAGAGAAGTGGGTAGATTCCTGACATGTTTTCTAGATAGGAGGATGTGAAAGAGGGAGGGGACAAAGTAGCTGCCATTGGGAATGGGAGCAGGGGAGTGGGTGAGGGTTTAGAGGAAACCGGATTGGTAGTAAATTGAAAACGGTTCAAGCGAGGTGATGGGGATATGGGAGCTTATTATACTATCCTATTTTTATATGTGCTGAAAAATGTTCATGTTAAAGAAATAAAGTGAGGTAAACTGACAGTGAGATACTGAAATAAAGTTGCTCTATCATTATTTTCCATGAGTTGTGCCTATTTACTATTTCAGTTGTCACTTTTAATCTTAGCCTAATTTTTCCCATGTGCTTTTCTGCTTTTGTTTCATCGAGTTCCTTTGTATCCTATTGAGGATGCTCAATTGGTCTCTACAATGTTCCAGTGTTCCTCTGATTCCAGTAGTAAATCATTTTCAAAGATCCTCAGAGTCTTTAGGATAATATTACATTTTTCTTCTTTGACAATATCCTTTGCCTAGGCTTTATGTGGCTTTCTTTTCCCCTCTAAGGTTTCATTGTCAAGTAAGGGCACATCTATCCAGACCTGTGCTTTCTGATAGAATGGGATGGGAGGATGGTCATTGGCGACATTCTCTGTCCATCTGGATTCTGAACCTCCTTTTCAGAGCTACAGCTCAATGGCATTTATATAAATGATTTCTAGGCCAATATCTGGTGTCTGTTACTTTGGCATTTTTTTTAGAGCAGCCAAATATGTATCCCAGTGAACACACTTGGGTAATTACATACCTTTTCATTCTTATCTTAGCATCTTAGGTCCCATAATCACTAACGATATGTGTAATTCTTTCTTGATGCATACGTGGAGACCCCAGAGAAGGAACTCTCTCTTTTTTGTGCCGGGGTGGTTGCATACATTTGTGAAACTGAGCAAAGGGAAGAGGAATGAAGCTGGGAGCCGCTTTCAGCCAGTTTGCTAGGGGCTGCCCCATTTCATCACGTAGCTGTAAGGTTCTTAGGCTGGTACTGCATGTGGCTCATATAATGTATTCAAGTTCAGCTAGCCCAGAGGATACTACACCTCCAGCATCCCCCATCCATGCACCACTCATCCATCATCGGACACTTTAAAACTTGCTTGTAGACATTCTATTTCCTGAGTGCTGCTTTGCCAGGATCCTGGAGCTATGAGTGTTTACCCAGTCAATTAGAAATAGTTACACTGGTCCTAAGACTTTGACAATAGCCTAATAAAAACTCCAGTTCCACTGTAATGAGATACCACTTTGTGCCTATGAGGATGGCTATAATAATACTTTTTTTAAAAAAAAAACAAAAACAAAGTAATAAGTGTTGGTGAGCATGTACAATTGGAACCCTTGAGCATTGCTGGTGGAAATACTGCTGTGGTACAGCTATGGCAGAAACAATTTGGTGATGGCTCAAAAGTTAAACACAGAATTACCATATGCCTCAGCAAATCCACTCCTGGTTATACATACAAAAAAATTGAAATCAGGGACTTGAACACATATTCATATGCCAGTGTTTATAGCAGCATCATTCACAATAGCCAAAAAGTGGAAACAATCCAAATGTCCATCAACGAATGAAGCAATAACAGAATATGGTATATACATGCCATGAAATACTATTCAGCCATCAAAGAAATGAAATTTCGATATATGCTACAATATGAGTGGACCATTATGCTTAGTGAAATAAGCCAGATACAAAAGGACAATACTGCATGATTCCACTTGTATGAGGTACCTAGAATAAGCAAATTCATAGCGACAGAAAGCAGAATAGAGGTTACTAGGGGCTGGGGTTGGGGGATGAGGAATTATTGTTTAATGGGTAGAGTTTATGTTGGTGATGATAAAAGTTTTGAGTATAGATAGTGGCAATAGTTACACAACATTGTGAATGTATGTAATACCACTGAATTATATACTTAAAACCAGTTAAAATGATAAAATATTGTATATATTTTACCACAAGAGAAAGGTATCCCTTTAAAACAAAAACAAACTCCAGTCTGTCACCTGTAAAATTCTATGACGCCAATGACAATCATAAAATCTTGATTAGCAGGGTAGACTTCTTATCTTTAACATTACTGCCCTGAGGACTTTTCATACAGTGAAACTGTTGTGCAGTATGTGACCTACACAACCTTACGTAATGTCTCCATCTCCTTCCCATCTAAAAGTGGTGAAAAAACATAGCTTCATGTAATATGATTTTTTAAATATTGTGGATCAATTCCTTGGTAAAATGGGATAGCCTTTCTTAAACTCAAATAAAACATATGAAGAAGCAGGAAAAGTTGCAATCTTAAAACTGCAAAAATTAGAATTGACTTTTGATCTATTGTGAGACTTTAACAAACTCCTCACTAACTACAAGGTCAATGAAATTGGGTTGAAAAACACAACCAGTCAACCACCCCTTGAAACAGAGAATGGCCCACTGTGGAACAGGGTCTGCGTCTTGCACAGCCACAGAAGGCACCAATCATATCACAGTCTAGGTGACCAGTAGGCTGGACCATCCGCCAAACACAGCAACCATATTATGGGAAACTGCAAACAATTCCCGCTCTACCTTTAGTTCTCCTCTACCCCCAATTCAAAAACAGAAGCCATATCCTCTGCAGAAAATGCGGTAGTTATCTCCCTTAATCTTGGATGCTGCTTTTTAACGCAGCCAGACTAATATTTTCTTCCCCAATCTATATACTGTCCCCTTCTTCAGCAATGACAATTCTCTAAAAGTAAATGAGCAGAGATCAGAGCCTGGAAGAGAAAGTGGAGGAAATAGACCGACAATTTGTATCCTTGGACACATAAATTAAGGTAGGATAGGCACAGTAGCTCATGCCTGTAAATCCCAGCACTTTGGGAGGCTGAGGTGGGAGAATCACTTGAGGCCAGGAGTTCAAGACCAGCCCGGGCAATATATTGAGACCCTGTCTCTACAACATAAAAGAAAGAAAGAAAGAAAATTAAAGAAAAATTCTGTATGGGAAGGAGAAAAAAGTACCCTGAAACATACTAGGGATTATATTTTTCCACCTACTTCCTCTCTTCAGTCACTCAGAAAAGTTAGATAGTGAGAGGAAGAGAAAATCCTATTTCAGCCTCAGGAGATGAGAACGGAGGTGATGTTGTTCCTCAGGAGATAAGAACAGAGGTGATGTTGAACATATGTAACCACTGAAATGGCATGGGCATGGATTATGCAGAAGAGATACCAGCCATAACCTGGTCTAACTTTACCAATGAGTATTGCCTCAGTGTGCTTTGGATGAGAGCTTTTTAGACACCGAGAACGGACCCAGGAACTATCTTCTGGTTGACAGACCTTCATCCCAGCTACCTGAGTGCCTGTATTTCAGTCTTGGCCCAGCATTGGCTGGACTGAAGTCTCTGGCTTGTCCCAATGATTCTTTTCCTCAGTGCATACAGAGAAGGCTGGTCATCGTCACACAATCCACTCTCCCTTTTTTCTATGATACAGGAGTAACAGAAGTTGAAAATCCAGTCACCCAGCCAAAGATTCCATTTCCTACCATCTCTTGCAGCTATGCATTGCTGTGTGACTAGGTCATCATCTATGAGATGTGAGCCAATGTCTCGACGTTAAAAGGGGTGGGAGATGCCTTCCTCTTGCCTAGTTCTACCATTTGCTTGGCTGGAATGTGGAACTAGCAGTGAAAGCTGAGATAGCCATCTTGTCAACAGGAAGGAATACAAGTGTTGACAACCACAGAGCAACTACAGAAGGAACTTTGTTCTCTGAAGGTTGTGGAGCTACGATATCCCTCTCTAAGCCTGAATATCATCATTATAGCATCAACTGCTTAACTCTCCTTAAGTGCAGCAAGGAAACCTCAGCATATAAACTCTATACAAATGAGGACACACATACCGCACTCTATTTGGCAAAGATGAACTTTAATGTGTGCAGGAATCACCTGGGAGTCTTGTTAAAATGCAGTCTGTTTCAGTAGGTCTGGGCTGAGGCCTGACATTCAGCATTTCTCACAAGCTGTGATGCCAGTGATGCTAGTTGGGTCATGCCCTGGATCTAAAGCAGTGAACCTGAGTTTGAGGTGAGCCTGATGAACATAGAAGATCCCATCTTTAAAACTAAAAAAGAAAATTAGACAGGCGGCAGGGCGCACCTATAGTCCCAGCTACTTGGGTGGCTGAGGCAGGAGGATGGGTGGAGCCCAGGAGCTCAAGGCATGTATCAGTGGTGGAGCTGGGCAGGTAGGTATCAGAGAAGTTACCCCTTGAGCTACAGTCTATCAAAATGCCCCCTTTTCAGTAAGGCTTCACCAGGTCATTTTTGTTACATTTTTCTTTAAAACTATAGCACACCCTGACAACTGCCTGCTTTATCTCCCCCCTCACCTGCACCTTAGAGAGCTTGTAAACATCCAACATGCCATGCATTACACGTGTTAATTTTGTTTATTTGCTGTCTCCTCCCACTGGAATTTAAGCTACAGTCTGCAAGGAGTGAAGGAATGGCAGTCAGGTGAAGCTCAGTAAATGTAGAAACAGAATGCCTGCAGGTCGGCAGGCATGTGGTCCACATTGTCAACATTAGCTCCCAGGAGGGATCAGAGATAGAACCATAGAACTGCACCTTTTTGCAGCCCTCAGACACCTCAAATAATGCAGTGATCTTACATATAAAACTAGTCCTCAAAAATTACTCTTCCGATCCTCCTACCACTTCTGTTAATCCTCAGTTATGGAGATCTCACTTACCGCAGACACCCAGCCCCTCCCGGCAACTCTGTAGGGCAAATGTTATCAGCCCCGTTCCATAGATGAAGATACTGAGGCTTTGAGAATGTGGATATTTAGCCAAGATGCAGAGTGCAGAACTAAATCCAATTCTATTTAGTGTCAAAGATATGAGGGTTTTGATATGGGAGGCCCTCAGGCTTCAGGTCAAATAACTCCAGTATTGGAAATGGAAGGCTGGAGAGGCTGTGGACCAGGTGATGCATGTAATCTTCCTGGAATCTCCACCCCAGGGATTCCTTCTCTGATGATTGGCCTTAGGACCCTCTTCCAAGCAACTCCTTTGGGACCCTACTGGCTTACCTGACCCGTGTTTTGGCTGCTTTTCCTTGTATGAAACATATTATTCTAATGATGTCCACTCCCCACCCCCTTCAACTCTTCACAAGTCTGTCTTCCAGTAATGTCCGTCCACTGGGCTCATCTGATAGTCCTCTCTCCTTGTATCACCCTGGAGTGATGCTCGGCATAGAGTGTCACTGTGACAGCAGAAAAGCATAGATGAAAAAGACTCAACGCCCCCCCCCCCCACCACTCCTCATGCTTCCCGATACATTAGGGAACACCCCTTAAGCCATAATTGCCACTGGTGTCAGTAAACATTTTAAGAGGCAAAAGCAAGGCCACTGCACTTCTAAGGGACTCTGAGTCTGTAAATGAAGAGAATTCTGTCGATACTCACTTCCATCCAATTCTGCAAAGGAGCATTCATGGAGTGCCTGTCTGCTCAGGGGTTCCACCTCTAGGGGGAAGAGGGGGTAGGAAGAGGGAGTCCTTAAAGCTGAGGACAGGATTTCTGCATTCAGCTTCACTCCCTGCCCCCAGCCTGTTAGGAAAGCTTGCACAGGTCCTCAAACAGAATCCCACACCTGCGACCTGCACCTTCCAACCAGCGAGTGCTCTGCTCCATTATTAAAGTGTCTCTGCAATTACAGTGACAGGTGGAGAGTGCCTGAGAGACAACCTGGCTCTCCCTCTTCCTGGGAGTGACACATAATCATGCCCTGCATTTAGAGAGTGCTCTTCTCTGAGGAACTCGAACGGCCTTCTTGACATAATCTCATTCATTCTTCCAACTGCCTTATGAGGCTGACAAGGGACAGGTATTCTTTGCTAACCCTGCCTGCCCCATTTCTAGAGGAAAGAAGTGAGGTCTCAAGAAATTAAAGTCAAAATGAGACTATGAGAGAGCAAGTAATAAAACCTGAGTCTCCTGACCCCTATCCCACAAACCTCCCATTCCTCCCTTCCTGACAGCCTGCACACAAGTGCGGATGTTTATGTTTCTGCACAAGGACTTTTTAAAAAGGTTGGCTTTGTGAATCTGTGCTTCTCTGAGTAGGACAAGGTGAGCCAGCCTAAATAGAGAATTCAGGGTTTAACATAAATAAGAAGCAAAGAGAAGATTGAGAGAAGTCAGAAAAGGAGGGTTGGGAGGCCCCCAAAGCTCAGAATGGGGTCTCAGTTGATGGTAACATCTGAAGGCATAGGTGTGTGCTTTATATCAGGCATGGAACACTGTGCACAATGTTCCACGATTCAGACACAAGGACTGATGCCTTGTTTAGTCTTCAGGGTTCGTTGGTTTTGAGAATATTCAAAACACAGGCAGATGGCCATGGTTTATGATTCTGCTCTCTCAGCTGTGGCTGCTGAGGTGTCCAGGTTGTTGATAAACAAGGAATAGAACACGGCATTGAATAGAACAATGACAGTGATAACAGCTAACATTTATTAATCACATGCATAACTCTTCACATGTTTTATCATATTTGATCCTCCCAACAAACTTATGAGGTTGTATTGTTATTTCATTTTATGTTAGAGAAAATTGAGGCTTAAAGAATATGACTGATGAGCCTAATATACTTAGCCTGACTTTTCTCTAATATTCCCAGAGTCATTTAAATGCTTCTGCAAGGAAAGACTGAAAATTGGTACAGCAGAAAGTTTCCTAACAGTCATTGGAATTTTTGATTCCCAAGAAATCAAGTGAAATGATTAGTAGTCAATACTGGGAAGCACCCCTCACTTTAAAAAATGCAGTGACAGTTTCCAATTAGAGAAACTCCAACTTGAAAACAATCACCCTAATGAAAAATTCAAACATTTAGTTAAGTTCTATGGAGGTCTAGTATAAGTTGATTTTCCTTTAATTGGAAAATAAGCTTTAAACCAAATGATACAAATAGTATTTTAGAAAGAAATTTGCAGTAGCTAGACTGTAAGCCTGTTGAGGTTACCTCCCAGGACAGGTACTCACCTTTCTCTTGCTCTGCACCTGGAAGGGTTTATGAGCACTTGGTACAGCTGCAAAGACCTGCCAGGCAGGCAATTTGAGAGAGTTGGCAGACCATTCGATTAAGAGTTAGGTGGCCAGGCATAGTGGCTCATGCCTATAATCCCAGCACTTTGGGAGGCCAAGGCGGACAGATTGCTTGAGGCCAGGAGTTCAAGACCAGCCTGGTCAACATGATGAAACCCTGTCTCTACTAAAAATGCAAAAATTAGCTGGGCATGGTGGTGCACACCTGTAATCCCAGCTGCTCGGGAGGCTGAGGCTTGAGAATAGTTTGAACCCAGGAGGTGGATATTGCAGTGAGCTGAGATCATGCCACTGCACTGCAGCCTGGGTGACAGAGCAAGATTCTGTCTCAAAAGAAAAAAAAAAAAAAAAAAAGTCAGGAGACCTTGGGGAAAACACTTTTGCTTCTGTGGACCTCAATTTCTTTAGCTGTATAATGGGGCGTTCTGACAACCTATTAGTGCGTAACTCCAGGAACTTGCTCTGGAGTGCAGAAAATGTTGCTGCTGCTAAACCTCATGGGAAGGAGGGATGCCTCATTCATACACCACCCTTCGAGTGCTTTCATTCCATAAAGATCACAGGGTCCCTCTGCTGCTTTACTGCCCATTAATAAGGCCAGGCACTCCCCTGCCCCTAAAATAGGCTTGTTCAATATCACATTCCCATGATAAATGTATCGCCAGTGCTTAGCACATAGCAGCTATTCAGTAAATACTTGTAAAGAAAAAAACTGAAAGAATATTTGTGAAAGAATAAATGAACACAGGGACATCTTTGGGAAGTCAAGGAAGAAAGATATCTTTGATTACAAAGAATCCCAGGCTTTTCCTCAAGATATTCAGAGATCTTTTAAAATTCGATTTAACTTAGATGGTAAATTGAAAGATAAGGAATACAAATGGCCAAGGAGAATATGAAAAAGTTGTTTAATCTCTAGCAATCAGGAAACCACAAATTAAAACAGTAACAATTTTTTTATTTAATTAGGGGAAAAAATTCAATAAGGGAGGAGATGCTATTGATAGATACGCAATTTGATAAAGACCATGCAGGACAATTCGATGTTTCGCTCAAAAGTAAATGTAAATACCATTTAGTTCCTCTTCTGGGTATCTATTCTATAAAAACACCCACTTTGGCAGGGCACGGTGGCTCAAGCCTGTAATCCCAGCACTTTGGGAGGCCGAGACAGGCGGATCACGAGGTCAGGAGATCGAGACCATCCTGGCTAACACGGTGAAACCCCATCTCTACTAAAAAATACAAAAAACTAGCAGGGTGACGAGGCGAGCGCCTGTAGTCCCAGCTACTCGGGAGGCTGAGGCGGGAGAATGGTGTAAATCCGGGAGGCAGAGCTTGCAGTGAGCTGAGATCCGGCCACTGCACTCCAGCCAGGGCAAGAGAGTGAGACTCCATCTCAAAAAAAAAAAAAAAAAAAAAAAACACCCACTTTGTACTCAGAGACGTACATGAAGGATGTTCATTACAGCATTCTACTTAATAGTGAAAAATTAGGAACAATTTAAATGTCCAATAGGGGAGTGCATTCATCAGAATATACTGGATTATACTATAGCTAAAAAATAAAAAATCAGTGGCTTAACAAAGACTTTCTACAAGGTCTTCTCTGAATCTAGACAACTCCTAGGGCAACCTCTATTCATGTCAAGATTCAGCAATCTAGGTTCTCTTGATCTTGTGGCTTTATCATCTCAACAGGAGGCCTTCTTTACTGTGGCAGGGAACAGAGGACTAGAAGGTCTTATACCTGCAGTGAAATACTGGAACCCAAGAGTGATACAAGTCGCCTCTCTCAACCCACTGGCCAGAGCTAGTCATGTGGCTCCAAATAGCTGCAATAAAACAAAAAGTAGAAATCTCTCATGTGTCCAAGGGAAAGAAGAACTGGATATAGGTGAGCACCAGAAGTCTCACACCCAGGAAAAGGCTAAATGGTATGTCCATGCTGTGGAATACTACACAGCTGTTTAAAAGCATTAGGTAGATCTATATTTAGTGATTTTTAAAAAAAGATCTGAGACTTTAATTGGCAAATATCTTAAACAACTTGATCTCACTTATATTAAAAACATGTTTATCTATATTTATGTATGTGCAAATGAATAGCAAAAGGTTTATGGAGAATGATACAGTCCAGCAGTGGCTATTTGGGAGGAAGGAGTTGATTGGAGGAAGACTCAAATGAAGGGGACTTTCAAGTTTTCCTGTGTATTCTTCTGCATTGTTTACCTCTTTTAAAATGAAGTTGTATTCACATAATTTAAATTGCTTTTACATTTGTAAAAAGTAAGTGAACACATCTGGGAACCTCTCTCCTCTAGCAGCTCTTTAATAGGCTTTGAGATTTTTTTCTTCCAAAAATGCAAATATATCAATTTTAGCAAATTAGTCACCTGTATTTTGTTGTCATAGCCAGAGGCACTTAGTCACAGAAAGGACTTAGAATATATCATTATCTTCAGTCTATACCCTATAAACAGAATCTGACTCTGAATTGTTGGCACATGTCTGCTGGGGAGTCAGGGGCAATACCCATGAGTGGTGACAGAAGCCAGCCCGGGCACCAAGTGTCCCGACCTGCAGGACAGTCGAACGGGCCCTGGAAGGGGGAGTGGGAATGGAGGAGACAAGAAAACACAAGAAATGGAGACAAGACAAGTAGCCTGATCAAGTCTCGTTTATTGAATGCAGGGTCATGCCTTATATAGGCTGGCAGGGGAAGAGGTTGGGCCAGGGCGGTGACGGGGGGCCGGTCTTCTCAAATTACAATCGCGCATGCGCCGTGGGTTTGTACTTTTCCCGGGCGCGGGATCGCGCCTGCGCCCTAGGCTGCATATCTTCCTGGGCGGGAAAATGTTTGCGCGAGCGCGGGAAAGGTTGGCGCGCGCGGGAACAGTTTAGGCGCGCCCGGTAAAAACTTAGGCGCGCGGGAAAAGCTTTGGGCGCGCGCGGGAACAGTTTTGGGCGCGCGCGGGAACAGTTTAGGCGCGCGCGGGAAGGGTTTATAATAAAGAACCCGGAAATGTGCCGTCTTGTCTCCGCTTTGCGGGGATCAAGCAACAGAGGTCGGCTAATTCCGGGCCTCATGGCTCCGGACAACCAAGAGAGACCGAACTGTCACATAGTTACATTGGAGGCCTCGGTGGATCGGGCTGGCCACTCTGACCGTCAGAATTGCTCTGCCTCGAGGCAACTGCCCCATCCCCATCCAACAGCTCTTACTTAGCTGGGGCTGCCCCAGGGTGTGGGTGTGACAGTGACCAAGGACTTCTCAGAGAGGACTAAGCTGGGTGCACTTCAGCCACCAACACATACAGCAACTGGGGCAATGAGAGTCCCAGCTTGAAGCGGGGATTTGGACGGTTCTTCACCAAGGATCCCACTACCATCACATCCCCAACTTCACCCAAAGAGTGATAGTTTAACTAATGGCACAGCAAAAGCCCAACCTGGGCAGTAGAAAACTGGGCCTTACCTAGCACATAGCATACATTCAGCAAGTATTTGTTGGATGAACAAATGAATGGCGCTATCCTTGGACCAGGCTCACAGAAGCCTGAGGAGCCTGTGAGAGTGGATCAAGGAATAGGATCCCTAAAGCAGAGTCTCCATACATTGCAGAAACAAATCCGGGTGAGTCTGGACCTCACACTCTCTAGGCCTCACCCTGTTGGTTTCCATTATTCTCACAGGCATGGAAGGAGGGAACACCTGGAGGTTGCAGGAGGCTAAGCCAGCCTGTGACCATCCAGGCTTCCAGCTTCTTCCCCTTCCTTCCATCTGCCCCATCTGGTCATTTCTCTGCTTCTCAGCACTTTCTTCTAAGGGCATCCATGGGAAGAAGAAGGAGATAAAGCTCTAGACAGATGCTGTGCCACTGGAGGGTAGCCCTGGGGAAAATATTACAGCTATTGAAAGGAGAGTTGGCTCCTATTGACTCCTAAGACACAAGCTAATTATTGGTTAAAATGGGTTGAAGTCCTTGGAATGTTCTAGGCCCGGGCTTCTGAAACTTAAATGTGAATACAAACCATCTGTGTGTCTTTTAAAAATGCATATTCTGATTTAGAAGGTCTGCAGCAAAGCAAAGTTTAGTTTTTTGTTTTGTTTTGTTTTGTTTTTTTAAGATACTTTCTCACTCTGTTACCCAGGCTGGAGTGCAGTGACGGGATCTCAGCTCACTGCAACCTCTGCCTCCCAAGTTCAAGTGATTGTCATGCCTCTGCCTCCTCGGTAGCTGGCCAACACGCCTGGCTAATTTTTGTATTTTTAGTAGGGATGGGGTTTCACCATGTTGGCCAGGCTGGTCTCGAACTTCTGGCCTCAAGTGGTCCTCCTGCCTCCCATAGTGCTGAGATGACAGGCATAAGCCACCACGCCTGGCCAAGATTCTGCATTTCTAACAAGCCCCCAGATAATGGATGATTCCTCTGCTGCAGGTCCAGGGACTACACTTTGATTAGCCGAGGCCTTAGAGAAGGAGATTACAGATATGTGTCACTGGCTTAAGAGTCAAAATTATATATCATCATCACCACCTGACCACTAACAGCTTGCTATGCTACGTGCTTTCAACACTTTTTCTCATTTAATTTTTAAGGAGCCCTCAAAATAGCTATTATTACCATGCCCCATTTTACAGAAGGAAGAACTGAGACCAGGGATCCTTAGTGACCAGCTAGTATGTGGTGAAGCCAGCACTGCAACACAAGTCCATCAGAGTCCTGGTCCTGTGTTCTTCACCACTTCACAGGAGAGAGAGCAGAGCTTTGAAGCAGTCTCTTGTGATTGTGTCTTCTTGGAGGGACCTCGGCAGGGCCCCAGCTTGCTGAGAAGAGAAAGACATTGGAGTCTTTGTGTCTCTAGAGAGGGAGATGAGGACGCTTCTGGTAATAGCTAATGGTGGATCAGCCGCTTGTGCTTAGCTGCTTCCCTGATGCTTCGGGCAGCATCTTGCAGCTAAAGGAAGGAATCCACGCTGAGCCACCCAGACGGTTCCTGGCCGCCAGTCCCTGGCCGGCAGGGCGTCCACTGAGCGGTCATCAAGGTCACAGCGCTGCGCCCGGGCACGGAAACGCCGCCTCTGCCACGCCCACGTCCCCAGCTCAGCTGCATGCTCATTGCACAGGGTCTCTGCGCTGAGCTGGGCTGAGAGATTGCTTAGCTCAGCTTTGAAATCCAACCTAAATTCACCCCCTGGGCCTGCAGACACTCTGGCCAGATGCTCTTCCCAACCAGAGCTGGGTAATAGGAGGTGACAGGCTGAGCTCAGGGACTTGGGGGCGTGGCTGAGCGGCTGACAGCTAAGAGATCCTCTCCCCAAAGGCAGGACGCTAAAGGCTGAAGGCTGGAGCTGCGTTCCTGCGCTTTTTGAGGTGCACAGCTGCAGGATGGGGGTTCAGAGATGCACCCTGGGGAATCAGGAATTTCATCTTTTTTTTTTTTTTTCGGCCTACATGTTCCAGTGTCTTCACGTGCGGGAAGTTTATTTGCTGTAGGTAGCTCCTACTCCCTTGAGGGGGGAAAGGATCCCACCCGCATCCTCAGAGTCCGCTGCCACAAACCCTGACAAAGTTATGGTGAATTTCTTAAGGTGGAAACAAATTGAGGTAATACTGGTGACTAAATAAATAAATAAAAATACACATTTCCTAGACAAAATATTTTCCATTTAGCCCCTACCCCATCCTCAATCCATATAGCACCTTGTGAAAATTAGCAGAAGTGTCCCTTTTGGGACCAGGCAGCAAATGAGGACAGTACAGGCAAGTGGGAGGACACAGCCAGTCACAGGACTCCTGACTTGGTGAGCAGAGTGTGGCCTAGCTTTCTGCACTAGTCTGCCCCGTCAAATGGTGCCCTTGTGCAGTGAACAACAGCTACAACCACACCAGGTGACTGATCTTCCTTTCCTCCTTCCTTCCTTTTCATCAATTGCTTATTGAATACTTCCTCTGTATTTCCTGTTCCCTGAACCTCCCCTCCACATCTCCCTACTGTGTAGGTAAGGAAGACCTAAAGATAAAGAGGACATCAAGAGGCTTATGGTACAATGGGGGAGGCGGACATGTAAACAGACAAACCATTAGGATTTCTGATATCTAAGACTGCACAATTTATACATGTCTAAAATCAGGGAACCTGGCTGATACATACTATTCATATCAGGAATAAGAGCCTGGGAACTTACCTCCTTAAAGACCAGTGCACAGTGGAGGATGCTTAGAAGTGTCACTGTACAACATTTGCCGTCCAGAATCCTGACTTTTGGAAAGAGACATGGACAATGTTAACAGGGAAGAGGGCTTGCTCTTCAAATATCTTGATGGGTTTGCAACAGCACATTTGAGAGGAGGCTGCATTTGTCTGCTTTATTTAAAGGGGGAAGTTTGAAGTAGAGGTGGTGGGGGCACTGGAGTAGGAGAGGAGTAAGAATGGCAGCATTCTACATGGACAAAAGGCTGGAGAAAAATCTCCATGGAGGATGAATTTGTAAGTTATATCTACTATGAGCAGTGCTATTAAAATCTTTACTCCCTAACACTCCCCATCCCCCAAATCCACTCATAATCTTGAACTGCCTGGGGTAAAAGGAGGAGACCAAGGAAGAATCTGGATCCTCTAAAAATGTATGGGTCAAAACTATAGGAGTTAGAGGCAAAGAAAACCACGAGAATAGAAATCCATGACATTCACACAACTACTGGGGAAGTCTTCGGATATTTTTCAGGCCATGGAATTGAGGATTCAAGGGAATTTCAGGCAGCTGCCAAGGAATAGGGAGGCCCCAAATGCTATCTACGTTGGAGCAATAATATCCATGAAATTGTTGGTTTTATTTTCAACTTAGGGTCCTGTTCAAACGCTTACAGCAGCAAGGGAGGTCAAAGAGTAAAGCAGGCTGGATGTGAGACAGCAGGGAGTGGTGGGCGCTGCAGCAAGCTGTAGGGTGCAAGTCCTGTTAGAAGGAGACAATTGCCTCCCAGCTCCAGCAGGAGTGTTGCCTTTCAAGAATGCAAGCCCAATGTTGCCAGATAGTCCACATTTTAAGAGAAGCCAGAAAAGCAGATGTTTCAGAAAAACCTAGTTTTTTAAAAAATGTTAACTAATTCAAAAATATTTTCGAACTTCAAGGGTCAAACAAAAGATGTCTCGTGATGTATGTGGTTTCTAATTTAGAAGACAGAACAAATACAGGGATAAGATTCATTTTCAAAACAAGTAATGAAATGCATGACATTTAAGTGAGATATGATAGGAAAAGCTCTGATCCATGCATCCTAAATCCAGGGCTTTAGGCTCTGCTTGACTACTATTTTTCTGTACAATGAAATAATTTATAATATCTTGGCCTTCATCTCTTTATCCATAAAATGAAGGCATTAAATCTGACACTTTTTTAGAGTTGGAGTTCCGATGATTGAGGGGGCAGAAAGAGAGTGTAAGCAGTGGAGAAATGAGCCCTGGGGGTGTTCCAAAATGTATTGAATTCATTGACATTTATTACGTGTCCGCAAGGTACATTGCATTGATCATGGAATTCTTGCTTACTGTGAAAAAGTAAACATAAACTAAAAAAGCACCTTAATTATTTTGCCTACCTGAGAACAGTGCTTTCAAAGAAGTGGGAGAAGAGCCTTCCCCAACTGGGAGCTGTGTTACTGACACTATCAGCAGGTGAGTTACAGAGTCTGTCAGCAATGATAAGAACACTGGTGTATTTCCTATTCAGACTGACGTTGCTCCGAGACAGGAACCTAATTGATGTTTGTTCAATAATACCAAGATATGTCACAGAACCTGTGGGGGTGTCCGGTATCTGTTGTCAGCTTAGAGTCAAACCCTGCAGAAAATAAGTTGCAGACTGTTGCAGATGTTCTGAGATGAAATGATGTTTTCCTGAAAATGCATGAGGCATGGTCTACCAGTTTGCCTGTTGGCAAACCAGCTCTTGCTGCCATCAAGACCCCACCCCCTCCCCAGGTCATTCTGAAAAAGCAGAGCTGCCTCTAGGCCTTTCAGCTTTACCCTGAACCTCAAGACACTCCCACACTCTTCAGGGATTTGGGGATGGGTGGGTTGGTCTTACGATCACAAAAGAATGGGATAGGGGAGAAGTGGGGGTGGGTGGGAGGATGAGAGGTAGCTGCAAAAAAACGGGTGGGGAAGAGAAGACCTAAACACAGGGCTGAGATTGAGTAATTTTAGGACGCAGTACTGTTTATGGAACATTTCATTCTTTATAGCTACTGTCACATTCTAGTCATTAGACTGCATTTACTTGTGGGTTGTAGAAATTACTTCCCATGGGAAACTAAAGCAATTCCTTCTTCAAAGGATGCTTTGTTTTCTAAGAGAAGCATATGACAGTGCAGCCAGCTATGTAACCTACATTTCCTGCTAAGCCACTCTTAGTTCAAGTTCACTGTTTAGCATGACCACTTTAAGAAGTAACCAAGGAATGATGATGATGACGATGATAATGATAATAATAGCTAGCATGTACTGAGCATTATACATACACCAAGCCCTGAACTGAACCTTTATATATGTTTTAATCCCTATAGAAACCCTAGCCATTATCATTAACCCCATTTTACAGATGAGAAAACTGAGGTTTAAAGAAGCTCTTTGTGCTCAGTATAACACAGCTAGGACTTAAACCTGATCTGTTCTGCTCTGAAGTCCATTCTTACAGGCACTGACCTCTGAATGTATCACATTTGGCTGAGAAGTCCTTTGTCATTTCTGACATAGAATCTCTCCCAGTAAAATCTGAAGGAATAAAGAGTGAATTAAACATATAGGAGTGCACAAAACGGACAATGGTGTACCTGAAACCGGAGAAGTCCATGTGAATTTCAGTTTTAATCAATTACATCCATTAGGCAATAGCTGCTTCCCTTCTGCCCTCCAGGTGCCTGCACCTAGAGCTTAAAGCATCTGCAAATTAAAGTGAGACTGTGCTGCTGTCCGAGGAAATGAGAGCAGCAGCTTCTGCTCTCTGCCGTCTCTGCCAGCCCAAATCCTATTCTTGCCTTGTTAGCATTTATATAAGACCTCTGGCTGCAGCACCAATCTACTGTACCTCCCTGCCCTGCGTATTCTCATTTTGATTAGTTACAGTGGAGCTGTAATAACTGGCTTTATTTCTTCCCTTCACACCTGATAGAATACCAGGAGCTCCCTGGGCCCTTCCTCTGGTCTAGCATCAAGCCAGGATCAATCCTACCTGAGCAATGATTATTAATTAAATCCTTCCATCCTTCTATTCCATGTTCCAGTTTTCAAAGAGCTTTCAAACACATTCTATTGTTTGCAGTGACGTAATGAGTCAATGGGGGCCCAGCGAAAAGCTCCATGTGTCCCTGCCCCTATCACGCAAAGAATTCTTCTTTTTGCTCTTGAGAGCAGGACTCTAGAAGGGTTTGGGTTTTGGCTGTGATGCTAGAAGGAGGAGGAAGGGAACCCCCATCATGCAGCTCTTATAGTGTTAAGGAGAGAGTTTATCGAAGAATAGAGGCAAGAGCCTTGGAGCCTCTAGAAATGCACTTTCCTAAGGTTGGGTGCCTCCGCTCAGGTGTCCTCTGCCTTCAAGGTAGTTGGAGATTTAAACTGATTCCTTGGAGTAGCCGGCCACCCACCCTCATGGAGGGCACAGATCAGCACCCTCCTTTCCCCTTCCAACACTGGATCCATCAGTTCGCCAGTAGCTCGGAGGGATGCTTTTGCCCTTGGTCAACAGACTCTCCCTGGGCTTAGCACATGGGGCCCTCCCAGCCCTTGGATCCCAACTCAGTTCCTGTGTTGGATGCTTTTCCATCCTAAAAGAAGAGAAATCTTTTCTTATTTAAACCACACAGTAGAGTGTGCCGCATTGCTTAGCCAAGCACATTAATGAAACTTTGGAGATGTCAAGAGAAGCCAGAGTTGAGTTTGAGAATAGGGGTTGGAGCAGCTGAAGTGTGCTGCAAAATGATTCTCTGAAAAATGTTTCTATGCTGGTGAGAGCTGAGAAGAGGAAGGAGGCATGAGGCATGACTTATAGTAGGAGGCAGATGCCTGCGCTGACAGAAATGGGCAAGGTGTTTCGGAAATGAAAGTCCAATATTTAACTTTGTGTTGTTTACAGTGTGGCAATGGGAAACCCTTCTGTTTCCCAGTCAGTGCAGTCTGACTTATTAACATATGTGCAGAGTGAGTTGTTTTGTGCAAAAATGAAGGGAAAAGAGGAGATTCACAACTAGAAGCAGAGGAGGAGGACAGTCCCAGGAGTGGGATGTAAGGAGGATAGAATGTGAGTGGAGCCAGGGTTTTCATGAGAACAGAACCCCAGAGGAATTGCAGAAGGCCTCTGGGCATAGGATTGAGTAGGGTGGATGTGAGAGAGCGGGCTGATGATGACACTTGGGGGATACCTGTTATAGTCTTGTGAGGTAGGCAGAGCAAGTGTTGGTATAACCGTTCCATTGTATAGATGAGAAAACCAAGGCTCAGATACGTTACAATACTTGCCCAGTGTCACATAGGGCCTGGCAAGTCGGGAAGCCCAGAATAGAATGCAAAACTATGTTTCTTTCTAGCCGAAAATTTCCTAGCCATATTTGCCAGCTAAAAGGCATCAAGTAAAAGATAATTGAAGGTAAATGAGCACCCAGAGGCAGGCAGAGCTGCCTCTAGGCCTTTCAACTTTAACTTTTTATATACTTTGGTATAATCCATTACATCATCAGCCTCCTCATCACTGGGTCACTCTGCTATAAACTTCCCCATCAACAAGCAGGAGGGAAGGAAAGGTAATTTTGATGCAAGGAACATTCCCAGAGCAGAAAAACTAGGTAGGACATCACAGCAGTGCAATCGGATGGGTGAGCAAAGGGTGGGAAAGTGGATGCTCTGACTCGACCAGGCCCAAGCTACCCCTGACAGGATCAGGAGTCCTTACAGGTCCTGTCCTGCCTGAGTGTTTTTTCTTCTGCAGAAATCCTGCTAGGATTTTTCTACTTTGGTACCATACTTCATCTGACAACCTACCTGGCAATGTAACCTTCATTTCTATCTTGTGACCTTCTCCTCCATTGACTACTTCCTCCATTCTGTGGATCCGTGATTAGGGAGGTTTGCTTATGCTTAGCCCTGGTCTGGCTTCCTGTGGGCCCTTGCTTACTGGGTAATTGGTGGTTGATTCACGGATGTTTTCACCCTGAAACGTGTGATTCTCACATGACTCTGAACAAGAGGCAAGCTGAACTTGGGCCATGTATCATTTGCAGGTAGCCTTGTTGGCTCATTTCTTGCAGCTGCATGCTCTGGTAAGTGAGCATGGGACAAACCTGATGGCTTCTGTCCTTGGCGCTGCCCTGATGACTGCTGTCCCCAAGGCGATCGCCCAATGACTTCATTCCCTGAGGCTGTCCCTAATTGCTTCTGTCCCTGGGGTTGCTCCCAGAACTCTGCCTGATGCTGAGGAGTAAGCAGTCAGGCCACGGGATGATAGAATGGAAAAGCAGAAACTCTGAGCTGGAAGAGGACTTTGTGGTAGGGTACTCATACATTTCTGTCTAATATGGCATCACTTAAGTCTGTTATCCCAGTATAATTATTAAGAACATCTTTTTAATCTCAAAATATCCCAGTGTGGATAATAAATTATATATGATCATCCTACTTTAGGGATCATCTAGACTAGTTTTTTTTTTTTTTCCAAGTTTTTGTTTAGCCTTGAAGACCGCTTCTTGAAAGAGATACTTATCCTGATCTCTAATGTGTAAACCCAAAAAAGGGAGAGTTGTCCAGGCCAAAGGGGGCAGAGAAGGCTGAAGCTCCCCACTACCCTACCCTAACCTGCTGTGGCAGCCCTCCCTGCCAGCCAATGGAGGTCTTGGAGCTCAGTGCATCCCTGGTTATACCCGCTACTTTAATCTTACACATGAGGGAACTGAAGTCCGTGGAGAGGTTAAGGAACTATGTATGACCACATCACTAGTTAGTGCAGGAGCCCAAGCTAGAACTCAGATATGCAGACTGCACAGTGATCTTGCCACCATGCCGAGTCTCCTTCCAGCTTGCCTAATGGTCTTAAAACTAAGTGGCAAAATGTCCACTATTGTGCTAGTGTGCACCCTCTTTCACTCTGTGTGTGTGTGTGTATGCATGTAATTTTTAAATGATGTATTCTTTATAAAATGTATGTAAAATTTTTATACTGGGAAAAATAGTCATGATTTTAAAATTACCCAGTTCACCCTTGAGAAGTCAAAGTCCATAAAGCAACAATAGCGGAATAGCGTTGTATTGAGGTGACTTCGTGTGAATTGTATACGTATTATTAAAGTCAACAGTGCTTAGGGACAAACACCTTTTCTAGAGCCTATATCCTTGAAAATATTTGGATGGACTTCATTAATCCTGTCTAGCAGCTCTCAAAAGTCAAACAGGAAGCAAACCCCAGGCTGTAGTATAAAATAAACACTGTCTCTCCCAGGACCTCCTGGGTGGACAGAGTCCTCCCTTTGTCTTAGCTCTTCTTCTGAGGCAACTGTTGGCAAATCTAAACTGAAACAGAGTTCTATCTTGAAAGCACACAACTTCTCCAAGCCCCTGGTTGTTTAAATAGTTGTCTACCTTTCCTTCTGCCTTCTGCTTCCACCTGCCCTCAGCTGGGACCCAGCCAGGCAGTGTCAACTTGAACCCTGGGCAGGAAAAGCAGATACCAAATGCAAATCAGACAGCAATGCAACCTTTTGATGGCCCAGGGAAGGCCAACAGGAGGTAAGGTCACGTAGAACGCAGCCTGCTGGTGGCAGCTCCCTGCTGAGGGCAGGGTTTTGCTGTTTTATTTTAACTTTGTTTCAGTTTGATCCAAGCACTGTCTCAAGGAAACAAGCACCTGTAACTGTGGCCCACACAAAACCAATTTTCCCACAATCAGAAAGCAATCATTTCCGTCTCCTGGTGTGGAAAAAAAACAGCCAGATACAAGCAGGGCGGGGTATGGGCTTGACCTTGTCCTTCTTACCTGCTGACTCAGAGGATTTGCATAGCTGGAATTCTGAGGAAACACCCAAGTCCAAAAGTGTAAGAGTTTGGGGTATTTATGCAAAGCATATGTTCCCTGTTCTGAGGCAGAGACTCAAGGGTTTGATAGCAACAATAGGGCAGAAATGAAATCTAACATTTGTGAAGCCCTTACTCTGGGTTCATTTTACCCAATTCAAGCCTCACAAAAACCTCATCGGCGGAAACTATGATTATCTCCATTTCAAAGATGAGCAAATAGGGCTTGATAAAGATTAAATGACTTCAGCCACTCAGCAAGGAAGTGGTGGAGTGAGGGAAGTTCAGACTCAGAGCCTGCCCCTGAAAACAACCAAACCCACATACCGAGAAACATCCAGGCTAGTCTTCCCAAACTTCAGGGCGCATTCAGATCACCTGGGGCTTTTGTCAAAATGCATGTTCTCATTCAGGAGCTCCAGGGCTGTGCCAGAAACTCTGCAATTCTAAGTAGCTCCCAAGTAATGTCAATGCTGTTGCTGGTCTGTGAAGGATCTAGGGCAGCCATCAGCAAACTTCTTTTCTGGAAGGGGTGAGATAGTAAATATTTTAAGCTTTGTGGGCCACACCCAACCTCTGTTGCGTGTTCTTTCTCCCTTTCTTCCTTCTCTTCCCTTCTTTTCCTTTCATTCTCCATCCTTTGGCATGTAAAACCACCCTTAGCTGTTGGCTCGTGGGTGCCTTTGGCCAGAGCGGTGATTTGCTGTTTCTCGCCCTAGGACATTGAAGATAGAGAAGTTGCCTTGCCAGTGGGCTCAGATGGGGACCCTTTCCCAACAGCAGCTACGAGATTCAGTCCTACTGTTCTCAATTAGGTATGCTCAACCAGGACAGTAAGATGCTAGACAGGCTGTCTCCCCAGTGATCAGTCTGAGTTACAGGTAAGAGGGGGGCTGACTTACCCCAGAAAGAATGCGTTGGAGTGGTGAGGGGGCTGGACTCCAAGGTGTGCAAGAAAGCACTGGAGGAGGATTGGGACAGCGGAGGGAAGGGGGAGCCTGCTATGCACACAGTGAACACTTTACCTATTGGGGCAGTAGGTTGTTGAGGGGCTCCTGTGACAGGTGGGAGGTCAAACTCAAAAACCCCTTCAACTCCAAGAGTTCAAGACCCTGTGATCCTTGCGTGCAAGGCTAATCTAATGTTGTCCTGAGATAACGTGCACATGCGTGATCTGATTCTCCTGAAGCTGATCGGCAACCGCATCTCAGAGCAGCTGCCTCTTTATCTCTTGCCCTGCCTGGGAGGGGGAGGCTGAAATTCACTCCAGGATGTCACTGCTCTGGGGGAAAAGGAAAATAACTCCCACCATCCAGCTCAGAAGTAGGAAGTGAGGGCCTTCCGCTCAAGGCAAGGGCCTTCTCTAACTACTGGGTAGTTTTTCCATCTTCTTGTAACTTGAGAATGAAGTGAAGTCATCTTACTTCCAGGAATCCAATCTAGAGAAATAAGTATGGATATGAATAAAATGTTTTGTCCTCTTTCAGGTGCAAAGAGTCTATTCTGCCTACTCTGTCATTCAAGGCTTGGTTGAGAACTGGCTAATTAAGTGAGATCACTTCTATACAAATAGAATACTATGCACAGATTATAAAATGATTCTTGTATGAAACCATGTGTATACATGTATGTAATTAGCAAACACCCAAACAGTGGCTCTTTATGGGCAATAGGATTTTGATCATAACTGTGGAATAAAGAAGGGACCCAGTGAGAAACAGTGAGCGCTCAGCGGGAAGTGTTCTAAACTGCGAAGTTCTACAATGACCTACTACCCTCAGTGGTAAGGTAAGTTGGCAGCAGGGAACTATAGATCAGAGCTTCTCAGACTTAAAGGTGCATATTCACCTTGGGGATCTGGTTAAATTGTAGGCTCAGACGTAGGGGTGCAGAAGTCCCTGACATTTTGCATTTCTAACAAGCTCCCTGGGGTGGCTGATGCTGCTATGCTGCTGGCCCAGAACCTTATTTCATGAAGCAAGGCTCTGCCTACCTTGCAGGAGAAGGCACTGAGAAGAGGAGTCACCAGTGATGATATGTTACTCAGATGAGGTGGCAAGTTTAGTTTACATGTGTGTATGTTGTCCTGAGATTGTTGTTTTTGGAGGGGGACAGAACAAGGAGTATGTATAGAATTGAAATTACCTTTATCAATAATAAATATGGCCTAGCAGAAATTCTCTTGCCTTTTTCCTTTTCTCCTCCCCGTAGTTCAATTTAGCTGCCCAATTTCCTCTCAGAAGTAGGTCCTGAGGTTGAAGCAGGAAGGAGGGTAAGGGCTGTCTGGCCCCAGGCACACAGCTGGCCCCATGGACAGGGATCACCTGGGTAAGGTGAAGAGCACCCATACTAGCTTTAAGTCAAGGTGATGACTCTTTCCGAGCATCAGTGACCTGGATCCACCCCAGGTAGTTAGAAAGCCACTCCCCTTTGATTATCCACTGCCATTTATCAGCCCTGAATCCTCTGTCCTGCTGCCACTTTCCGGCCCTGACAACCTGTTTTAAATGAAGGCAAGCAGAATTCTCTCTCCCTTACCAAACTGCTTGAAATAGCCGGCACAAGCAGATTCTTCTTAATGGCCCAGTGATTTTTCACCAGCTGATGGACAAGGGGGACCCACAGAATAAGAATTTACAACAGAGTGTCTGTTCACGGTGTAGACTGTAAACCATTTTCATGTGTTCTTCCTTGTAAGCATTTAGAGCCTAATCACATGCATAAACAAACCCCGGATATTGTTACTATTTAGCCAACATTTATTTCACATTTTATATGTGTCAGGTACCTAGCTAGGTGCTTTCGCATTTGTCATATGACTTTAGCCCTGAAACAACTCTAGAGGCAAGATATTCCAATGAAAATATCAAGGTTCAGGTTCAGAGAGGTTAAGTAACTTGTGAAAGGTAGCACAGCTTACAAACAATAAGCCCCCAGTGAAAGAAAGGAAGAAAAGAAGGTGACAAGTAGATTGCGGGGATATGTTGGCAAGTTTGTTCTGAGTGGAGTTCTTGGTGAAGAGTAAGGAAAATGCCCTCAGAGGTAATGTGGTCCTGCACACCTACCTAGAATAGACCTCAAATAATGCTTCCTAGGCTATGGAAGAAGAGTCATAGCCACTTCTTTCTTTCTAATAGAACTCTAGTTTTGTCCAAGTGGCAACATGTCTAGTCCCAAGGGAAGAGTCATAGTTGATCTAAGCCGATCATGGTCATCTCCTTCCCCTTTGCCAGTGATTGATTTACTTGTGGGCATCTGATCTGGCATGAGATGAAAAAAAAGATCATGGGTGCTTCTGGGAAAGCCCTTCTCCCTGATAAGAAAGAGGTCCATAAAGAGAGGGTCCTTTCCCATAACCAACCATCCTTCCTTCCTGCTTAGGCTGATGTATAATAATATGAAAATATGATACTTTATACTTAGACAACCATCTTATGACCATGAGGAGAAATGTAGCCTTACACTGAATATGGCAGAACTAAACACAGACAGGATCCTTGTTGAATTTGTTAAAAAAACAAATGGAGTCAGGCACAGTGGCTCATGCCTGTAATTCCAGCACTTTGGGAGGCTGAAGCAGGTGGATTGCTTGTGCCCAGGAGTTTAAGACCAGCCTAGGCAACATGGTGAAGCCCCATCTCTATCAAAAAAAAAAAAAAAAAAAATTAGCTGGGTGTGGTGGTACATACTTGTGGTCCCAGCTACTCAGGAGGCTGAAGTGGGAGGATCACTTGAGCCCAGGAGGCGAGATTGCAGTGAGCCATGACTCCAGACTGGGTGGCAGAGGGAGACCCTGTCTCAAAAACAAACCAAAAAATCATCTGGGACCATGGGACATCTGCCTCTAGACTTCTCCAAATGTGGGATAATGTAGCATCTTGATAATGTGGCCTACTATACATCAACTATTCTTTTGCCTGCAGGCAAAAGCACTGCACATATACAAGAGGCTCCCCTTGGTGAGAGACTAAGCATTCCCACACAAATATCTCTGTCCCAGACCGATGACTTGTCTAGAATTGCTTTCCATCTGGTCTTCTCAAGATCTTCTCCTTAGGGCTCCCTTTGTCCACAATTAGCTCAGTCCAGCACTGGCAACAAATCAGGGAAGAGTCTTCATTATTCTACAAGAGACAGTTTGTTTGCTCTTCTACATTACTTCCATCTTTGCAAAACTCAGCTCACCTCCTCATGGTAGTCTGCCTCCTTTATTAGGACTTAGCTGTGATAGGCAGAACAACGGGACCCCCAAAGATGTCCGTATCCTGATCCCTAGAACCTGTGACGATGCTACCTTATGTGGTAAAAGAGACTGTGCAGATGTAATTGAGGTTAATGACCCTGAGATGGAGAAATTATGGTGGGTTTTCTGGGTGGGTACACTCAAATCACATGAGTTCTTAAAAGTGGAGAATGCTTCTAAACTGTGATCGGAGAGAGAGGTGGCTATAGAAGGAGATCAGAGAGATGTGACATTGCTGGCTTTGAAGGTGGAATATGGGCAGCCTCTGGAAGTGGAAAAAGGCAGAGAAAACAGATTATCCTCCAGAGCCTCCAGAAAGAAACACAACCATGCCAACATCTTGATTTTAGCCCAGAGAAACCTGTGTCGGATTTCTGACATACAGAAACCTGATTCCTGATAACTATAATATATTTGCAGTGTTTTAGCCACTAGGTTTGTGGTAATTTGCTGTAACGGCAATAGGGAACTAACATATTGGCCGTAAAGTTCCTGGCACTACATTTTCCACTAAGGTATGTAGTATACTAGGGGAGGATATGGGTAGATCCAGAAAGATATGTGTGCAAATCCTGGCTCTGTTTCCATGTGACCTTGAGCAACCCACTTCAATTCTCTGGATCTCAGTTATATCATCCAGAAAGCAGAGATGAATAAGAATGTTTCTGTCTTACAGGTTTGTTGTGATATTTGAATGAGGCTGTTCAAGTAACACACTTAGCATGTGGCTGGCAAATAACAGTCACTAGATAAATGGTAGCCATTATAATATTTACTGGAAGAGAGGGATTGAGGACCTTGTACATTCCTCTGTGGTGAGGAATACATTTAAAGCAGGCATGCTTCACATTCAGTTTGGAGTTGAGCGACCATGTGGTGTAACGGGAAATATTGTAGATTGCAAAACAAGACTCCCTGGGTTTGAATCCAGAGAGTTGTGTGACCTTGGCACAAGCTTCAGCATGTTAGGGTATCTTTCCCCAGAAGCAGACCCTGAAATAACCATTTGAGGGCACGTAGATCTTTCTGAGGTGATTTCAGGAAATATGTGTAGGGAATGGAAAAGTCAGATGGAAAGGGAAGTGGCCAAGAAGTGTATGTTTCCAAGCAAGTTACCACTGTGGGAGCTGGAGTGTAAGCCCTCCAGGGAAATTGGGGACACATGTAGAATTCATGCCTCTGAATTATCACACTCAAAGGGTGAGGGAGCTGGGGTCATTATATGCCAGCTCCCATCTGTCATTAGTTGAGGGTCACTTCCAGGGGACAGTAATTCCCCAGCAGGTCCTGCCTGCCACACAAGGGTGGAGAAAGCCCTCAGGCAAAGCTATGGTGGCAGTGGAAAGATGGGCTGGCATGTGCTGAAGTGGTGAGGGCTGAAGGGATATGAAGAGGAGCCCTCAGTATTACTATCTTAAACATGAGAAAATTTAGTTTTACATGGTCCCATAGTTTCTCAAAATGAGACAATGATAGTATCTGCTTCATAGAATTATCGGGAGAGGTATGTAAGTGGACAAGGCCAAGGGCTTCCATCAGAGTTTGGCATAGGACAAGTAAGCACCATTTAAGTGCTAGTTATCATCATCTGAAGATTTTTGCTGTTCTGTGATGTAAAAGTTGGTTTGTTCCCACCACCCCCCTCCACAATATTTAGTTAAGCTGTTCAAACTCACAAATACTTTGGGGAGATGGGGGCTTGTGGAGCAAAAGGAAGGGGCTAACGTTCACCCTTGGTCCAATCACACAAACTCTCAGTGATGGGCTTGCACAATATCTGGAGGCCTTTGGGCTTTTGGGGGCATGGATTTGGGAATTGGAACCCAGCTCTTACCTCTCTCTCAAAGGCCATGAGGCCACAGATGCTGTCTGGGTTATACACTAAATGGCAAACCTCTGAAGGTAGAAATGGTGTGCTCCTGGCTGGATTGACCCGGTTTCTTCCCCAGCACATTGTAGACACTCAGTGATTGGCTATTGAGTAGATAAGCATGAAAACAGCTTAGAAAGCCAGAAAGGAAATGTTTCCACCTAAAATCACAGGTGATTGATGTCATCCTTATGTGCAGCCCTCACCTCACAACCTCTTGTTTCCTTGGCCACTACTTGGCCACTTGGCCACCAGGACACAGGAAGTAACCTGCACCTGACCCCCTGATGTTGGCATTGGGAAGATTTTTCCACTCTCGGAGGCATCTTGTAGAATACAAAGGACTCGCTGTGATATTTATACCAACACACACATTTCAAATAGGCCCTCACTTCTTCCTGAAAGGAATCCAAAGACTCTGTTGGAACTGAAAACATTCGTATTTATGTATCACCAGTTATTGAGGGAATACAAAGTGTTCAGCAAATATGATCTCATTAGTGCTCATGACAGCCCTGAGGGAAGAAGTTGGCAAGAATTCCCACCCTCCTTGGAGAAGTGAGAGTATGGAGGCCCAGAAGGCCAGGGAACACACACCAGAACCACTCAGCAGGTGCTCCAGGGAGCTGGGGCAATGGCAAGGAAATGGGAGGCTCAAGAGAAGTGTCACAATGCTGTGACCTCCACAATCACTGCAGGGTCTGGGGGACGAGCAGAAACCTGGAAATATCTCCCACGTCTCTCATGATGGGGTCTGATAGATGCCTGATGGTACTAACAATGAAGTGCTATTCAGGCGTTCAAACAGATCCATGTTCTGTGTAGAAAGACATTCTAAAGCATTTAGATAAAAATACAAGTTTGCAAGAGTATATATAATATAGTCACTCATTACTATTAAGTAAATGTAATATGAAGGGGAAAAATCTAAAAGAATGTATACCAAATTATATATGAAATATATATGTCTTTGTGTGTTAGTATTTTCAAAGAAAAGGCCTAAAAGAATGGGTACCAAATTATACTGAAATATATATTTATTTATTTATTTATTTATATTTTCAAGGAAAGTTCTAGAAGAATGTGTAACAATGGTTATCTCAATAGTTGGATTAAATATACTTTTCTTAGTCACACGTTTGTTAATTTCCAATGTGCATTTTTTTGGTAGTCAGATTAAAACTTTCTAAAAACCAGAGAAAGGGAAATTCATTGTCACTTAGAAAGTATTAAAAATAGAAAACTATTAAAATATGCTCAGAGTGTTTTTCTTTCATTAAAAGAGAACACCAGGAGTGTTTTCCTTGATGTAAAGAATTTGGAAAAATTCCACCAGACTTTCTATTTAATTCCTACTACAGAGTGAAATTTGGATCAGATATTCTATTTTGTAAACATATGGTCCTATGTCTGCAAAGCCCAAATATAGAATGAAATCTTTCTGCTTTTTTCCTTGATGTTTTTAAATATGAGCTAGACCTGACTATTTAGTATTTTTACCTGAAAAACTTCAGTAGAAGGAAAACCAACCCCACCCTGACAAGGGATTTAAAATGTCAACTACTCAACATTTTCATGAGCTACTGAGAAATAGATGTAAATTTTGTTATATATTAAATTTCAAAAACTCAGACCACTGTGCTTTACAATGTGAATGTACTTAATACTACTGAACTGTACATGTAAAAATGGTTAGGATGGTAAATTTTATGTTGTGTGCTTTTTACCACAATAAAAATTGCCAAAAAACAAAAAAACCAAAGCTACCCTAAACTTAGATCCTTTAAGTCTAAGGTAGAGTACAGTGTAGGAAAGGAAAGGGTGGGATCCAGAAGAGTTGCATTCAGGTTTCAGGTGTGGTTCTTAAATGTGGTTCTTAAATGGATGTGTCCCATTTCGTGGTCACTGCCCTGGTGGAGTGACCTAACTTCTCTTAACCACAAATGCCCCCCAGAAAATAAGAAATAAGACTGGGCTCAGTGGCTCATGTTTGTAATCCCAGCACTTTGGGAAGCTAGAGGCAAGAGGATTGCTTGAGGCCAGGAGTTCAAGGCCAGCCTGGCCAACATAGTGAGCCCCTATCTCTATTTTATTTAAAAAAAAAAAATTATTCCAAAAATTAAAAGAAGTTTTTAAAAAAGAAAATGTAAACTAATAATACTTACGCTGCCCAAGCTTCATGAGAGGGAAAGAATTTGCTACCAAGGCTACAGCTTGACTGCAGGTATTAAAAAAAAAAAAAAAAAATCTCAGCTTTATCCCCTGGGAGACACACCAATGGATCAAAATCTGAATTTAGACTCACTTTCCGATCAGGAGCAGGGCCTGTCAGCAGCATTTTGTACCTTTGGCTTCTCATGCCCTCTTACCAATGGGGCTGGACAAATGAAGGGCACATTTGTGACCTGTGGTGAATTCACAAAGGCGGGACATTGGATAGTTACTGCAGGAAATTGGCCGGTGTGAGGGAGCTGCCCAGTGGCAGGCACAGTGGCGAGTGTTTATTGTCTGCCCTTTGAGACTGTAGTGATAACATTGATGATGGTGATGTTGGCTGTGCCAGGCACTGTTCGCAGGGCTTTGCATTTACTTACTTAATGCTCATGATGACCCCGTGATAGAACTACTTTTATTATTCTGTTATTACAAATGAGGAGACTGAGGGGCAGAGAGAATTAGCTAGCTAGAAAGTGGTAGAGTTGAGGTTCAAACACAGGCAATTCAAACATAGACCCTGGCTGGGCATGGTGGCTCCCACTTGTAATTCTAGCACTTTGGGAAGCTGAGGCAGGCAGATCACTTGAGTCCAGGCAAAAACTCCATCTCTACAAAAAATACAAAAAATTAGCCAAGGCTGGTGGTGCGCACCTGTGGTCCCAGCTACTCAGGAGGCTGAGGTGGGAGGATCACCTGAGCCTGGAGAGGTCCAGGCTGCAATGAGCCATGGTTGCACCACTGTACTCCAGCCTGGGTGACAGAGTGAGACCTTTCACATTTTATGGATAAGGAAACAGAAACTCAGAGAGGGACTTGCCTAGGGCTCCGTGTAGAGAGCTAGGTTTAGCTTTTTTGGGACTCCAAAGCCTGTAAAACACGACACTGTCTTGTAATGCCCCAGGCAGTGAAAATCTCCAGGACAATGAGGTACACCCTCAGGCTGGTAGCTGATGGGCAGAGCCACTGTCACAAGCCCCATTCTGCATCCTGACTCCCCAGGCTAAAAACAGGGCCTGGGGAGGGGTAATGCTTGCTTGGCTTTCTACCCATGGCAGATGAGACCATTTCACTACCATCTGTGAGTGAGCCTTAATAATTACCTGGATATTCATTCATTCGTTCAACAAATATTTATTGAACTCTTTGCCAGGTCCTGTTCTAGGTGCTGGGGATTAAATAGTGAGCCAAATAGTCAACAATGATTTTGTCCTTGGGTTCCAGGGTTTAAGCTCTTGCCTTCTTCCTTCTTACCCCATCCTTTTCTGCACCTCATTTCTTTCTGTAAATAGAGTCCCTTTTTGACCTTTAGGTATTGACATGGTCCATCTGCAGGACTCTGCTAGCCTAAATGGTGTGTATGTGCAAATGAAAGTGCCCCCTCAGAGTGCATGCAGCCTCACAGGCCCCCAGCTTGGAGAGTAGCGAGTGGGCTGGATTTCAGCCCCCATGCACCCTCCAACCTAGGCGTCTTTGGATAGAACACAGTTTATGTTATGGCATGTAGCAGGTCGCTCTCTGAGCACTTCCAGAGATTAGAGATGTGCTCTTGACACACAAGCCCAGTGTCTTCAAGTCGCACCTGCTTCCATGTCCCACCTGCTTAGCCAGGTCCCCCATTCGCTTCAACTCCCATAAGCTGGGCCCTGCAGACCTCCAGTTCTTTATCCATTGCCCACTGCTGGGCTGGTCAGACACACCTTGTCCACCTCTCTGGACCCCTTTCCTCTTCTCCTCCTCTTGTCTGCCAGCTGTGGGACAACTCTCTCCCACTTTGTAGCTCTCCCCCACCCTCAGGCCAGGATTCAGCCATCCCTGCATGTGCTTTTCATGTTCACATCCAGGAGCCATTGTGACAATGGGGCCGTTTGAAGGGTGCCCCAAACCCTCACTTGATTCACAGAAAGGCACTGAAGTTCTGCTCAAGAGCTGGAGGGTATAAAACACACAACTATCAGGATGTCCTCCTTCCTGATTCCATTCTGACATGAGACAGAGATGCCATATCATGACTAGGAGGTTATTTAGAGGTAGCACTCAAAATATAGAACAGATATTATATATTATGTAATTTTTCACAGAGAAAGTTGTGGTTTTAAAAAATGTAATACTTCCTATTTAATTCATGATTGAATAATTCACCTGCCCAACCCCTACATGTCCTAAGACCACATCTTCCAAGAAGCTTTCTCAGATTGCCTCCTGTCTACCTCCCCTGCCTGACAACCAGAGAAGGATTAGGTACTCTCCTCTGCAATCCTCCAAGAGCACTCAAACTTGTCCACCATGACACTCATCACATTGAATTGTGATTGACCGTTTGCTTCTGTACCTCCTCAAGTAGACTGTAAGTTCTGTGAGAATCTGTACTAGACCCAGCTCACCTTTATATCCTCTGCACTTGACATAGAACCTAGCACCTAGCAGGAACTCAGTAACTGTTTGTGAAATAAATAAAAGGTATTTGTATGGGGAAAAAAATTGGCACCAATGCCAAGCTGGAGTTTTCCCCAGTAATGGACATCCTGTTCTGTGCTGGGAGGAGTGAGGGAAATGAAAAATTGTGGCTGCTCTCAGATCCCCCAGACAAACATCCATAAATAAATCAGAAATTACTATACCATATAGCAATTCCATCCATCCATTCATTGATTGATTCATTCATGCATGCATGCATTTGTAGCAGCCATTTATTGAACATGCCTGTGTCTCATCACTGGAGATTCTGCAGTGAAAAAGATAGTCAAAGACCCTGCCTTCTTGGAGCTTATCTTCCAGTGAGAGTGAAAGGGTAGACAGACAACAATACCTTCTCTAGTTGGTAATTTATATGACCATGAAACTTCATAGCTTAATTGGTGTTCATTGGTCCCAGCTACTTCGCAGAATAGTATAATGATTAACTTGTCAAGCAGTGGAGATAGACAGGTTGGAAGTAAGTTCCTAAGCTGTGACTTACTAGTTAATTTACCTTTGGGCAAGCAACTTGACTTCTCCAAGCCTCCGTTCCCTCCAGAGGTAACAATAACAACAGCACTTACTTCCCTATACCTATATGCCTGTCTGAGAGGAAGGACAGTAGAGGTTAGCAATAACAATTCCTCACCACTTAGGTGGTTTGGGAAGGGATTCAATGCCCTCTAGGCATCAATACATATGCACTTTAGTAACATTAAGGCATTATTTTGATTTTTTGCTTTCACTGACGTGTTGCAGGGTGTAACTGGCTTAATTTAGTCCTCTCGGTTGTACAGTATTTGCATGTGATCTTTGAGCTCAGCCTTAGTTCCCAGATCCCCTGCAGTGGGTAGAGACACTGTCCACAAGCTTCAAGCAGGAACACAGAGCAGGCAGCGGTGGGGACTCCAACATGAAGGATCCTGCTTGGGTTCTGGCCATTGACTCTACCATGGAAGTCCTGGAGCTAATTTCCCCTTATTCTTGAACTTGAAACAGCTAGGATAAATAAAGCAGATTTTTATCAACTACATTGTAAACAAAAGGCACAGATGGCAGGGGAAGATTGACTGACAACAGCAAAGTCCTCAGGGTGTTCTTGAATCCCCCTTGGTGGGGGAGGTGCTAAAGACAGGGCCCCCTGCTTTGTTTTGTTCTTTGCATTTATGAATTCCAGGAACTCCTTTCCTTGAAGTCTATAGCTTCCATCAACAGGATATTAGTTGGTGAATTCTATTTGAAGCTACAGAGGAAAAAACTTTCAATTAGGATCTGAATAGGTCAAGGGGTGATTGACTGTCCAGAGGATAGGCAGCAGGAAGAGAAACCAGAGTTAAATGAATCGAGGGGAATACAAGAGTCCTTGTTGATTCTGGAATAATGGAATAGCAGAGGCAAAAATAAGAAAGAATGATGAGGCAAGTTTAATAAAGATGTTACCAAGAGATCCTAGATTCACTTTATTATTATACCTTCTCTTTATCATTCTCTCCTACAAAGCGCACAGGAACACACATACTTCATACGGACATACATACTTCATATGGACACACATACTTTATATGGACACACATACTTTACAGCACACACAAACACACCTGCCTCATGACTAAAATCTAAATCAACTTTCACAGATTTCATATTTAACCACGATCCAGTGTTATCCTAAAGCCATGACCACTATTATTTGTTCCAGAGGGGGTCACCTGACCCAAACAAAGCCAATCATATTTCTAAATCCGGACCCTAAACTTCAACCATAGTGGAATGGTCAGAGTTCTTCCCCAGGAGTTTACAAGCAGAACTAAGAGCACGAGTCATGTGCCTGCTGCAAAGCCAGAGTGTTTGAGGGCACCAACCAAAATTTAAAATTGGGAAGGTAGAAGAGAGGTAGACCTTAGTAGAAATGAGTTCTAAGATGAAAATAACTGAATTGAATGCTGAGAATGGGATACATTAGATCCTTGGGGCTATCTAAAAATGAGTGGATCAATAAAATCAAATTTTTCAAAGGGCTTGTTTTCTGTTAACTCGTGTGTGTTAGAGAAAGGATGGTATGCCGCAGAGCAGTGATTCCCAAAGTGTGGCCTTGGGACCTGGGTGGTGGTGGGGAGAGGTACCAAAACATTTTCTGGGGATCTGCAGAGGCAGAGCTATTTATATAATAATCCTAAGGTACCGTTTGCCTTTTTCAGTCTCATTTTCTTATGAGCATAAAGTGGAGTTTTCCAGAGACTATACAACATGCAGTGTTGAACAGACTGAATGAAGAAGCAAATACGAGAATCCTGACCAGCTTCTATCAAGCCAGGCGTGAAAGAGATTTGCAAAAAATGTAAAGCAACGTGACTCTTCTAGTTCCATTATTTTAGTTTTTGAAAATAGCAATTTTTATGAAATTTGTATTAATATAAACAAATGCTATGTTTATTGTTGTTATTCCTAAATAATAAATACATTTTTTCACTTTGAATTTCTAAAGTAGTAAATGCTTATAGACACACACATATCAACACAAGCTGTTTTGTGTCCTGTTATTTTTCAGAGTGTGAAGGATCCTGAGACCAAAAACTTTGAGAACCGCTACATCACAGGGTTTGAAAAGTGTGACAACATTTTCTTCCAGTGTTAGAAACAGTGTGGAATATACCTAAATTCTTTAAAAGGGAAGCAGCAGCTATGGGGAATAGGGTTTATATCTGAGGCTATGACACAAGCCCAGATCCCATCACCTTCATGCAAGTAAAAGATTGGACGTTGGACCACAGAAGATGGTCTTGGGGAAAGCCTGGTTTACTGTAGTTGCTGTGGAGTTGGAGACGACACTGCATCAGAAGGCTGCCTAATGGCCTCTTTCCGCTTGGCCTTGTCTTTTCATGCATGGGGAAAGATGCCCTGCTGAGTGCAGAAGCTGAGGAGGAGTCTCTCCCCTCCAGGCCCTGGGGGATGCCTTCCCTGGGAGAGACAAATTTCAGGCTCCAGAAAATTGACCAGTAACCTAATGGCATTGGCCATCATTGGAAATCAGAGCCACTTGGTGTTGAAGAAATAAGAGCTCTGGTGTGCCTTGCCTGTTTGCAGGGGAGCTCTTCCACCTGTGGAGACATGCAACAAGTTGACTTCTTGGGTCATGCAGAAACCACGTGCCTAATGCTACAGGGACAGGTTGAGCTCACAGCGAATTTCCCAGGCCCGAGTCTGGTGCTGGCTAGGTGGCTCTGTCCTTTGCACACAGAGATGTGATCCCAGTCCAGCTAGGGGCCTCTGCTTCTAGCTTAGTGGGTCAGAAGCTCCTAAACTTCTTCGGTCCTTTGCCAGTGGGTCTTGCCCCTGGCCCTTCCAAGGTAAGCCTCCGTTAGAAAAATAAAACAAGTATCTAATAGAGATCTCAGAATACCCCTTAAGAGACAATAAAATGGATCAGCAACCTTGGCTTTTCATTTCACATAATGGTAACAAACGAATCACTTTAATCCAGAAAAACAAAATGAGGGTGTTTTTTAGGCATTGTGCGTCTTTACTTATGGATTAGCCAATCCAGGAAATAATCAGAGGGAGCTGGGAGATGGATTCAGGGCAGGTCATTTTTGGTAGTGAAGTAATTTTTTTGCTGTATTTATATTTCATGTTCTCAACAGAATTATTTAGGTTGTAAAAATACGCAACAAAATAATTAAAACTGAGGAAGTCAACCAGATGGCTTTTCAAGCAACCTGAACCCTCAGATTTACTGAAAATAAAGAACAAAGGAAAACTTGGGAGTTTCCAATGGAGGAAGATATTTAGCTCCAACAACAATTACTAACATCTCTGTGGAACTATGAACTTGAATCAGGAAACTCTGGTTAAAATGGAAAGGAGAGCTAATTTCCAGTACATGAACATATGTTCACATGTGACTGTCTAGATTTCTGTTGAAGGTTTAATAGTATATTCTGGTAAAAAAAAAAAAAAAAAAAAAAAAGGAAAAGAAAGAAAAGAAAAGAAAAATACCCCCAAATACTTTAACCCTTAATTTTCAATTAAAATAGTGTATCTCAAATAAATAAACAAGTCACCAGGCCAAGGGATTAATACTATTAGAAAATAAGAAAATATTTGAAGTAAGGTCAGTATGCACACCATTTGTAGATGGAAAGCCATATATTTCACCTTGATCTTTCTAGCATCCAGCACAAGGAAAATAACATGATAAGGCAAATATTTCCTGAGGTTCATTAGATAAAATCAGTCCATCAGTCAGTCCTTGGTGTCACATAGGCAAGCCTCAAGGCAAGGAGGTTCAGCTGTGTAATTTGACTTTTCTTCCTGAATTGACTGCAAGTCCCTTGTTCCGGACTACACAGAGGTGACTTTAACAACTTAGCAAACTTAGTAACATATAAAAATAATCATCTAGTCAACTAATGATCATTGCATTTGGTTATATGGTTTTATCCCCCATCTTCCTCTCCGGTAATATTGTAACTTTATTTATTTATTTATTCATTTGAGACAGAATCTCTTCCTGTTGCTCAAGCTGGAGTGCAGTGGCACAGTCACTGTTCACTGCAGCCTCGGACTCCTGGCTCAAGTGATCCTCCTGCCTCAGCCTCCAAAGCAGCTGGAACTATGGATGCACACTACCATGCCTGGCTAATTTTTTATTTTTTTATTTTTATTGTCTGTAGAGACAATAAAATTATGTTCCCAATATGTTCCTCATTATGTTCCCAAGGCTGGTCTCAAACTCCTGTGCTCAAGCGCTCATCCTGCCTTACCTCCCAAAGTGGTGCCCAGCCTTAATCCTGACGTTTAAATGCAATCTGGCAAATAGGAAAACCCTGCGGGGAAAGGGGCGGAAAAACTGATTCAAATAACAGGTGTTATTAGAACTACTGAGAATTTTAGAACCAGGAAAATTTGAGTTATAGTTCTGGCTGTGGCTTATTGGCCAGGCCATCCAGGGCAAACTAGTGAACCCCGCTGAGCCTTTGCTTGGTCATCTGTAAAATGATCGCTATAATAGTATTTACCTCATAAGGCTGCTAAGAGGATTAAATAAAATAATGCGTGTAAAATATTTAGGAGAGTGCTTTGTCTATAATAAGCACTCAATAAATACCAGATTATGATACAAAGAACTCTCACTATACAGACTCATTAAATCCTGATCACAATTCTGTCAGTTAAGAGGACATTTATTATTATCTTATTCTATGGACTGAGAAAGAGACATAATTTGCTTAACACACACAACACCATCTGGTAAAGAGAAGGGTTACCTATAATATATAATCTAAATATACACATATAATAACATATAATCTAAAGGAATGAGCTACTCTGAAGGTCCTGCAATTCTACCATTAGAGATTAATTTATTTGTATTAATATGTCTTTAAAAATATGAATACTAACTCAAGAGTGGTAGCATATTGAGTGTATGGTTTTACTGAGGGGAGGTGCTTATCACAGTACCTAACACATAACCAGAATGTAGAAACCTCATTTTGCTTCATTGTATTTATTCTTACAATTAACTTCTATTAATGACAAAGGATACACTGGTTGCTCATTTACAATGGTAATATGTAATTTAAAAAAATTGTACTTGAGATTCAGAGTTGGTTGACATAAATAAGAACATAAGTTTAAAAAATTCAGTTGGTAAATGAATAATGCAATGTCTGAATACCTGCAGTTTGAAAACTGCAACTCTGTGGGGTGAAACATACTCTCGGTCTTGTCTCATGAGGCGTTCTTTGCTGTGGCATCTGCTTAAGTTTTTAGTGTCTTTCTTCAACATTTCCTGTACTCTAGTCACATAGGAATACTTGCTGTTTCCTCTTTGGGGTTGTTTTTTTTTTCTTTTTGTCCCTATATAAGCCGGTTTCACTAATTGGAATGCTTTCTTTTCTCACCTCCTTGACAAATAAATTTCTGCAAGTCCACTCTGCAAAGACTTTCCAGACACCGTGGCAGCAGCAGCTGCCCTCAGCCTTTCTCACCACATCAAGCAGGGTGGATTGCTGGTCTATGAGTCTGTAGCACCTTGAGCTGCCTCCTCGGAGAACATCTCCACCAGAGGATGACTTCTTCTGGGGACTCTGCTCTGAGTGTGCTGATAAATAATGTATAGTCTCATTTGGCAACTGCATGGTTTTATAAATATTTATATCATCACATTTGTAATTATGTTGTTCAAGTCTTCTGTATCTTTTCCAATTTGTGTACCAGTGTAATCTACTAGTGCATAAAAACCTACAACTATTATTATGAATTTGTAAATTTCTCCTTATAATTTGACTTGTTTTAATGTTGGTGTTTCCACACATATTGTTTTGTTGCCTACAAGTTCACAACTGTAGCATCTTTTTGGTTGGTTATGACCATGTCCCGGTCATCTCTGTATCCAACAGTTAGCTTGATGTGGAGTCAAAGGCAGAATTTGATAAGAGTTCGCTCTTTACAAGAGATTCAGAGGGCTTTGTGTTCACAGAAAAAAGAGAGCATTTTTTGCTGGCAGCAGGACTCTGTGCCCTTTAAATATTGTAGACCAGAGCCCATTCAACTTTCCAAGGGCCCATGGCAAGGAGGAACCTGTAAACAAAAAAAGTATTGACTCCCCAATAAATAACAAGAAACTGTAAAACCAAAATTAATAAAAATATATTAACTGTCTTCAATAATAGCTAAATTTAATATTCATCAAATTTTACTGTATTTGAAAATAATCTATGATGTAGAATAGATTTTCTGGCTGGGTGTGGTGGCTCACACCTATAATCCCAGCACTTTGGGAGACAGAGGCAGGCAGATCACCTGAGGTCAGGAGCTCGATATCAGCCTGGCTAACATGGTGAAACCCCATTTCTACTAAATGTACAAAATTAGCTGGGCGTGGTGGCGCATGCCCGTAATCCCAGCTACTGGAGAAGCTGAGGCAGGAGAATCGCTTGAACCCAGGAGGCAGAGATTGCAGTGAGCCGGGATCACGCCATTGCACTCCAGCCTAGGCAACAGAGTGAGACTCCGTTTAAAAAAAAAAAATGATTTTCTTACCCAAATTTCCAAGGATAAACAAAATAATTCACCAAAAATTATAGCCAATTGTAAACTAAATTTTAGTTGGCTAATAATATGTAATTTGATGAGCAAAGTTATATTTAAAGTTTTTATAGCAAAAATGTCATACTTAGTGTGCATCTTAATATCTCTGATGTGAAGGAAGGTGTAAAAGTACATGAGACTATAGCATCTTAAAATGTCCCAAGTTAAAGGGATCTTAGGGACAGATTGAAGGAGATGGCATTTGAGCTGGGCCCTAAAAAAATGAGTAAATCTTTGACCAAAGCAAATGGAGAGGAAGAGGACATTTTGCACAGAGGTAAGAGCAACAGTGCAGAGGCTGAAATGCACACAGAGGTTCAGAGGATGAAGAGGAATTTGCCTGAGAAGAGGGCATGGGAGCTGAAACCCTCCAACCCTGAAAGGCCTTGAATGCCTCGGCTGAAGGTTGGAATATTACTTTCTGAAATATGAGGAACAAAGAACAGCTCCACAATCTGAAAACGCCTCCCTGGGTCACCTATCACTAGAAACACGCTCAAAGGCTTCGCTTTCCTAAATGAATTTGTTTTCATTTCAGCCTGGGCCATCTGGCTTCCAAGGCATACAGTATGAGAAATCAAGAGGCCAAGAGGCCAGAATAAGCAACTGTCCCCTCTCACCCCTGCACGTCTATCCATTAACACACAATTAATCCCCTGGCTTTCTCAAAGCTTGGGCCTCCTGCCTCTTTCACCCCTCGGCAATTAAATCCCTGCCAGTGAAAAGGCCAGAGAGGACAGGTGTGTTTCACACTTGGTTTCACTTTCCTGCAAGGTGCCAGACGGGCAGCCCCAAAAACCACAGACTTCTTTGTTCATTTAACGGCATCGGTTTCTAGCCAGACAGTCTCTCTGCCTGCTGGTAGCCTCAGGTGTGGCCAGGAAGAAAAGGGGGCTTCATTGCTCCTGCTAATTCCTCTACTCCAAGGCTTGACATATTGAGACAAGCTCCTCCCGGGAAGGCAGCATCTGAGGCCACTGCTTTGCTGTGGGAACCCATACGTTCATTCATTCAGTCAACACCATTCCTTGAGCCTGGAAAAGCCAGCAAGTCTGCTACTACATGGGAGATTCAGTGTAGATGAGAAATGGCCCTTGACTCTTCAGAGATTACAGGCTAGTAGGGGGGATGCTTACAGGGTTTTATATAATGTAGGAAGCATAGCAGAAAGACATTTATTTGCAGCTTATTTATATACTAATTGACATATAGAGTTAAAAACATATATAGTGCTTATTAAATAGCACTACAAGAGTGTCAGGTACCATTTCAAACCCTGAACAAATATTTAGTCATTTAATCCTTATGAAAACCCTAGCTAGGTATTACCATATCCCTATTTTACAAATGTGGAAACAGAGGTATTAAAAGCTAATGTATAATAACTTGTCCAAGTTCACCCAACTAGTAAATCAAGGAACCAGGATTTGAAGCTGGATAGTTCCACTCCAATCTTGATCAATCTTCTATGCCACAGAGAATACTTTGCTGTTTGACCCAGAAAAGGGATTTCAAAAGTAGAAGTGTCATGCCAGTTGATAATAACAACAACAAGAACAGTAACTATCATCTACTGAGCACTTACTCTATGCCAGGTTTTGTGCTAAAGAATTTACACAGGTTATGTCATTTTATTCTCATGATAATTCTCTGAGGAACTATTGTGATCAACCCATTTTTACAGATCAGGAGAGTGAGGTTTGTAACAGAGCTACTAGGTGAAAGATCGGGCAACCTGACTCCAGAATTGAAAGTCTTCACCAGCATGCAGGCCTGTGAGACACATTTGAAGGCAGAAGCTGCTAGGCGCCCCTTAAACATCACAGTATAGGAAGGGTGTGTCTCTATTTTCTTGATGGCCTACCAGTCAATGAACTCAAGCTCCAGATCTCCCCCCAGTTCACTCCCTGAAGTGAAAGCAATACAGGTTCCAAGGATTTCTGGAGCTTGACTAGAAAAGGGTTTATGGCCATGAATGCTGTGGGGCCTAGACTTCAGATAGCCCCCAATGTCCCTTAGCCCAACCTCAAATGGTCATCATTCACCAAAAGTAAACTGAAGGCCCAAATCATGGCTGTCTTGGCTGCAGGGGTGAGTGCAGCTGTAGAGTAGAGCATTCCTGGCTCTGACCAAGGTGCAGCTGCATCTCAGGGAGGGGAAGCCTTTCTGTAGTTGTCTGCCTTGGAAGGGGCACCATTTTCTAATTCATACAAACACTCCGGGTGTGCCAGCCACTTGGCTGGGCGCAGGCATACCTTTGACTAGAACGTCAGGATATGACCTAAAGATGTGCTAGAGAGTTGAGATAATAAATCATGTTTCCTGACAACTTCTGTGGCCTCATTTGACCTCCTTCACCAAGACAGTGAATTCCAGCTTCATTACCAGGCTTGGGTTTCATGATTCATGTGGCAGAAGAGCAATGTCCCAAACAGAAGAATGGCTAAGCCCTGAAAAAGGAGGCTTCATCAGGAGTGACCCTCGGTAGATACCTGAGGAAGAAGAACCCCCTGGGAAGGAAGAAAGAAAGGCCCCCAAATCAGGTGGGAAGGATTACCTGGCAGATGTAAAAGAAACAAAGTTCTAGGGCCTGACAACTGAGTCTTCCTAAGAGACTTTGTGGTTGTGAGCCAAGCACCCCCGACAGCCGCCGCACCAAAAGAAAGATTGTAAAAACAGCAAAGTATAGTAGAGTAATAACAACTCTCAACCCTCTCAGACCCAAAGTTTGTTTTCAATACAAATATTACATAACTCCTTTACTGTCCTGAAGTGAAATACATGGCTAATATAACCACCCTCACATATAATTTTCAGAAAATCAATATAGTAGCCTAACTGTAATGTTACGCTGGTGCAGAAGTAATTGCAGTTCTTGCCGTTACTTTTGCAGCAACCTAATATAATAGAATAAATACAAGGAAAGGAGTTTATAATAAAGTAATATGTGTTTCTGTCCACAGACACTTAGGCACGACCATGCAGAGACTCCATGAAAGACCCACATGCTTAAGGCTTTATGCAGAATCTATGGGAACAGATGCACGAATGCAGACGGGCACAGCTGAGTTGTGTTCGCAGCTCAAATACTGTGAGGAGCATAGCCATCGCTGACCTAATTTTCCAAAATAATGCATAACTCTTGTTAAGATTGCCACATGATCAAAGCACAATCATCCCTTGCTTTCCATGGATCTTACCTTCTCAGAGCAATTAACATATAGTAAAATGATGCAAACAGTGCTCTGTATTTACAAGTACAACCAAATTACTCAGTTACTCTCTGAATTCATAAGTAGAAAAAGAGTTTTCACCTCCTTGCACGTCTGAGTGTGATTTGTGTGATGTTCTGCTCATTGACAGTCGTGCTTCCTCCATCATTAAAAACGAAAGACACCCCACACCTGAATGCTTCCCGGGGCTGGAATTACCCTTGTAGCAAACCAATAGTGTAGGGTTTACTGTTGTAACCAAATAAAACTTACAAGAGCTCTATCTGCATATATTCATTAATTCACTCAACGAACATTTACAAAATACTTAAGGTGAGCAAGGAAGTTATTCATTTATTTAACAAATATTTATTGGGTATATGCTAAGAGCTAGACGTCAAGATATATAAGACTTGGTCCTTCCTCTCAAAGGTCTTATGTTCTGATATTCAAGATAAGTTCCAAATATAAAAATAACATTAAGATAATAAATTACTGTAAGAAATAAAAAGTGACAAAAAGCACAAGATAGGCCAGGAACGCCTGTAATCCCAGCACTTTGGGAGGCCGAGGCAGGCAGATCACCTGAAGTCAGGAGTTTGAGACCAGCCTAACTAACATGGTGAAACCCCATCTCTACTAAATACAGAAAAATAATCTGGACGTGGTGGCACATGCCTGTAATCCCAACTATTTGTGAGGTTGAGGCAGGAGAATCACTTGAACTGGGGAGGCAGAGGTTGCAGTGAGCCGAGATGGCACCATTGCACTCTAGCCTGGGCGACAAGAGAAAAACCCGTCTCAAAAAAAAAAAAAAAAAAGCATAAGATGAATAGACAAAAAGTGTTTGATTTGTATTCCTGATTGTACTACATGGAGAACAGTGGAGATCCTAGTTTACAGTGGTTGGGATTCCCAACTCTCCCACCATGTCACAAGGTCCAGGATATCTAGTACTTTATTACATACACAACACCCACACAATGCACACATGTGCATCTACTCAGACATCTTTTACACACTGCAGGGCTTCTACAGTCTCTGCCTGGGAGAAGTTATAAAAACCTTTGGGCTGCAGAGGTGGGACCTAGCTGCCCCTAGAGGGGACAGAAAAGCAGAGACACCACTAGAAGATGACTAAGGATAGAAGAAAATGTTCTGGTCCCCTCCCTTGCACTTCAGGAGATTCAGGGCAGAAGGATGGTAAGGGAGGAGTGTGGATTAATAGCAGAAGAATCCCCTAAGAAGCCTGTTCAAGTTCTTTTCTTTTTGTCACATGATATTCAGAACAATATCTAAATATTTTGTTAACACTTCTTTTTCATGTGCCTGGCTCCTCTTACCAAATTATGGGGTATTTGGGGTAGAGTCTCTGTTTTTTCATTATTTTTGTCCCCAAATCTGGTCGAGAACCTGGAAGAAGCACAAGAGGTATGCACTCTACAGATTTTTGTTGAACTGGATAGAAGGAAGGAAGGGAAATAGGGAGGGAGGGAGGGAGTGAGGAAGGAAGCAAGATCAAAGAATTTTCTCTGTCATCCTCTGTCTCAGGGACCCCAGGTCTTCTGAGAAAAAGAGAGTTACCCTCAGGAACGTTAGACTGAGGAGCTCAGAGTCGAGAAGAAAGGAAAGGATGATAGGTAGGTAGATAGATAGATAGATGGATAGATAGATAGACATAGAGGTGATAGCCCATGTACTTGCTATTATTTGAGGTTCTTTGAACAATGAGCAAAGCCTTTCATTTTGCCATTAGAAGTAAAAAAGATTAACATGCAAATTCCTGAGAGAAACGCACATTGACAAGATAGAGTTTGGGGCACAGTACAAATGATAATAGTGGATTCTTTCTCATTTTGGAAGGGAAATGAGGTAGAAAGTTATAAGACAGCCCATTTGGTGGGAGAGGATGTTTCTAAAGAGGCAAACATTTTCAAAAAGGAGACCCAGGTCCCCAGAGCCACACTGTGGCAGGTGCACCCTTATCTGTGCACACAAGTTCTGGCCGCCAGCAGGACAGCTGTGCGATGCCACCTGAATTGCCCCTGCGCCATGCTCACCTCCACAGACCTCTGCTCCCGGCAGATAATAGAATGGTCACGAGATATTTTTAAGCAGTTGCTTAAAAAGACAGCATTGCATGACCACGACCCTGGGGCGGCTGCATAAACCCAAGCCTATAGTAATCTTCAGATAAGCTTTCCATTTTACTGAGCACTGCTCAAGCGCTTCCTAGAATACTGTGTTTGAGCCCTGTAATTAAAGAGGAAAGAGGAGGTCTGGGAGAGGTTCCGAGAAGATTTGTAAGGATATTAAAAGGTTGGAAACAATAAAGCTTGTGGGAGAAAAAAAGGTTAAAAGAACTGGGATTGTTTAGACTGAAGGACAGAAGGTCAAGGAGCAGAGTAACAATAATCTTCAAATACACTCATTATAGCATCAGGGAATACAGCTAATTCCTCCCTGATAAAATAGTCATTTGGGGCCCGGGTGCACTTGCTGTATGGACTTGTTAGCAAATGAGACAGAATTCAGCACAATGAAGGAGCTGAGAGCTCAGGCGGTCACAGTCTGCCTGATTGTCCTAGATCTTGGTCATGGCCTCTGTGCAGGAGCCATAGAGGCCCAGGGTAGGCAGGAAGGCTGGTAGGAGATACAATTCTTTCTAGACAGTGTAAACTCTCAGTGATATTAGTGAAAGCCTTCGCATGAGTCTAAGAAATCTCCCCGACCAGGTTTATTTATCTATTAAACAAAAGTTTATTATTTTTCCCATTGTAAAAGTAATGCGCACTCTATCAGGAAACCAGTTGCTTTCTAAATAAAAGCAAATCCAGATCTTCGAGAGTTGCCAATGAAGGGAGAATTCTACAAGGGTGGATGGGGGCGGAGGGAGGAAGAGGGGAAGGGGAGAGAGTGATGGGTGGTTAAGACATTATAATGAGACTTTAGTAAGGTTTTAGGATTATTTGAAAACTTGATTTACAACACAATCCAGGTTTACACACAGCATAGTTTCCTAATCTTCAGCCTGAGCCCCCCCGCAGAGATGCCCTCCTGCCTGGATCCCACTGTATCCACTGGGAAGAGAGAAGCCTTCCAGTTCCTGTAATAGAGTCAAGGTGAGCAGCAAATGGATAAGCTCAAGATGGGAGTCAGCCAAGGACCCCTTCCCATGTCTCTTTCTCAATATTCCTACCATTTCCAACCTTAGAGAAGCTGGAATCAAGTCTATTAATGAAGCAGACAAGCATCAAAACTATTTGAGGGGGCCAAACTTCCTCAGTCCACCATTCAAAGGCGTTCATACTAGTGTATTTCCTCATAATATATATATTTTTCTATGTTTCTACTTTGTTTTAAATTCTTAAACTGATGACATATATAGGATTTTGCAACTTTTTTCACCTGTTTTAGTTAAGCTAAACTAATCAAAGTGGTACATGTAGTATGAAAGTCTTTTTTTTTTTATAAATATGCACACATATGCATACTTACACTAAAAAGACTGGGAGGAATCAACTCAAAATACAACTACGGTTATCTCTAGATGTGGGATTACAAATTATTTTATTTTTGATGTTGTTATTATTTGTATTCTCCACAACTAATATGTTTTACATTTGTGAAAAGAAAATATACATACATTGTTGCAAAATTACAACATAAAAATTTCTCTTATTATTATGAACTCTGACCACACCATTTCTTTAGTTTTGTTTTGAGACAGGGTCTTACTCTGTTGCCCAGGCTGTAGCACAGTGGTGTAATCACAGTTCACTGCAGCCTCAACCTCCTGTGCTCCAGCCATACTCCAGCCTTAGCCTGCCGAGCAGCTGGGCCTATAGGCATGTGCCACTTTGCCTAGCTGATATTTTTCTTTTTTCCTTTGTAGAGATGGGGTCTCACTATGTTGCCCAGGCTAATCTTGAACTCCTGGGCTCAAGCAATCCTCCTGACTTGGCCTCCCAAAGTGCTAGGATTACAGGCATGAGCTACCATGCCTATCCCTGACCATACCATTTCTAATAGCCATGTAGTCTAGGGTGTGATTGATACTTCATTTAATTATTCCTTCCCACATTGTTGAAGTTCGGCTGTCTCAAATGAAAGGACATATTCTCAATAGGATCAATCTAACTCAATAGCAATTTAAGATACATTCTCAGAAGGGAAGCTATTAAGTTAAGTGACATGAATGTTGCTAAACCTTCCTGCAAATTGCTGACAGTCCATTCTCTCTGATGACAAACATGCTCTGGTTTTAATACCCTTTTCTTTAGCTCTTATATGTGTTTCTCTCTCTTTTTCTTCTGGCTGGATTCAGGCTCGTGTGCTTTCATTGTCCCTGCCTTGTGGTGTTGATCACTGTGGTCCTTCCTGTCCCATTTCTCTGCCTACTTCCCTTGAGGAAGCCTTAAGACCCCCAGTGTTACGGGTTTTCCTGGGCATGCTTTCTTCCGGCTCCTGCCAATGAGATGACACTATTATTAATTTACAAACCTCCATTTCCGTCACCTTGAAATTTAGGACACAAGGAAGCAGTAAGCATGCCAAAGTGCCAGGACCATAACATCTGCCCTGAGGGGTTGTCATAAACAATAAATGCTTACACTACTGATACTGTGAATAGCCTTAACGAAATTAATAAACCTAAGGTCTAAACACACTTTTGATGATACTTCTTTGATGTCTTGAACACAGCATAGTGTTTTCCATGCCTATCTAGATAGGCAGCCATAAAAGATGGTAGGTTATTTTTAAGTTTATCTGATGCATGTGACTTACAGACTGCTGATAAGACTATTATAGATGTAAAGGCTCTTACTATTTGCCTTCACTCATTGTCTGAAGACATCAGCCAAACCTTTCTGATGTGAACCTACATGTGAGGACCTTGACTCAAGCAGAGGTTCCCACTACTGAAAATTCATGATCTGGTCCAGAAGTTCCTGGCTTTTTGGAGTTATGCTGTTGTTCATTCTACATAATAAACACCATTCTGTGCATTTCGCATCTTCAACTCACAACCTATTTGTGGCTTTATTGGTCACATTCATAGAATTTCAGAGCTATCAAGTATCTTTTTCTAAAAAACTGATGTGAAATTTACGTAACATAAAATTAATCATCTTCAAGTGTACACTTCAGTAACATTTACTACATTCACATTGTTGTGCAAGCACCATCTGATATGGTTTGGTTCTGTGTCCCCACTCAAATCTCATATAGAATTGTAATTCCCAATTTTGCCAATTTTAGAGGTGGGGCCTAGTGGGAGGTGATTTGATCATGGGGATGGGTTCTAATGGTTTAGCACCAGCCCCCTAGTGCTGTCTCATGATTGAGTTTTCATGAGATCTGGTTGTTTAAAAGTGTGTAGCACTTCCCCCTTCACTCTCTCTTCCTCCTGCTCCAGCCATGTAGTGTATCAACCCTGGTATCTAAGTCAAACACTATTCTTTGTAGGTGTCATACATGCTTATCTTTTCTGTAATGAATCTTGTGCAAATGCAAGTTAAGTTGTCCTCAAGAACATTCTCATATCTAGAATACATGAAACTAAACAAAAGATATTGGAGCAAATACGGAGTCTCTTGACAAGGGAAAATGCATAAGATCTAGAACCTTCCGAGTGGACACTTCTTGGGCCCCCAACACAGTCCTCTTGGTGCACTCCAGCCATTGCTGTAGCAAGCTCCTGCTCACAGGTGTAACCTGACAGCACTTTGCCTTGGCTGTCCTGGGTACCCCTGTTTTCTGCCCTGGGACATCCAGTGTAAAGAAGACCTATAGGTATGCACTTGGTAGTATGGATACCTGGATTCCACAAGCCTGGAAGTACAAGAGAACTAATACCCCAAGGGGCAACAATTCACCAAAGGCCGGGAAGCAGAACTGATGCATCAAGGCTTCCTTTTCTACCCCTTGAGTGAACAGATCTGAGTTCTCTTCTATAGGGCTCTTCAGAGGGTCTCAGTGGAACTCAGGTCCAGCTGCCCACGGCAGTGTTCCGCTTCCTAACACTGAACACTGATCTTTGTGTTGCCTCCCCTCTTTCACTGTGACACTATTTCCTGTCTCCACTCTTGTTTCCTGGGGTCATTTTTCAAAATAAACTCTCTGGCCGGGCGCGATGGCTCACGCCTGTAATCCCAGCACTTTGGGAGGCCGAGGCGGGCGGATCACGAGGTCAGGAGATCGAGACCATCCTGGCTAACACGGTGAAACCCCGTCTCTACTAAAAATGCAAAAAATTAGCCGGGCGTGGCGGCGGGCGCCTGTAGTCCCAGCTACTTGGGAGGCTGAGGCAGGACAATGGCGGGAACCCGGGAGGCGGAGCTTGCAGTGAGCCGAGATCGCGCCACTGCACTCCAGACTGGGCGACTGAGCAAGACTCTGTCTCAAAAATAAATAAATAAATAAATAAACTCTCTGAATGAAAGCCCATATCTCAGGCTTTATGTTATGGTGGAAACCCAGGCTAAGACATGCCTAAATGTAGGCACTGTTGTTATCCCCATTTTACATCCCCATTTTAACAATTAGGAAACAGAGGTCCAGAGACTTTAGGAAACTTCTCTTGGGCACACAGCTGGCAAATGACAAAGCAGAGAATCATGCCCATCTGATTTCAGAGCCCAGGTGATTCACGTCACACTCTACTCTCTCCACTTAGACTTTTTATTTATGTCCCTCTCATTGTCTTACTATCCCAGGAGAAGCCAAGTATGTACAAACTCCTCTCAAAGGCTTCTCACTGTGCCCAGCTCCCCAGCCTCATCTACCTTTTGCAAGATGTAATTCCCAACTACCAGAGGACCAAACTCAAATGCCTCCAGCAGTTGACTTTCTGGCAATATTCATAACGGCTAGCATTTATTAAGCTCTTTTTAAGTATGAAGCCCTGTCATAAGTCTTTTACATGTATCAGCTCACTTAATTCTCACTACAACCCTATGAGGTAGGCACTGCTATTATCTGACCTTACCTGTGAGGGAACTGAGGCATATGGAAGTTAAGCAACAGCCAAAGACACACACTCTGAAGAAGTGGAGTCATCCTTCTAAGCCAGGTAGTGTGACTTCTGAGCCAATGCTCTTAAGCTATTGTTTCCAGGAGAATGCAGATGAGTAAAGCTGGCTGACTAAAGCACAATAGGCAATGACAGGTATTGCACCAAATTCAGGAACACAAACTACTAAGAGTGGGGTAGGGATGAGGAAGCAATAAACTCCTTAGCTGCCATTGAGGGTTGCCTAAAAGTGATTTCAGTCTTCTGATTTTTCAAAGAATCCCAAAATCCTGATTTTATACAAAGCCTTCTAATTGTTTAAGACTGTTGGGCTAATTCATATTTAAATTACTCTGGACAAACCAAACAAAATAGTTCTATTCATCAAATTTTAGCCCTCTGTACAACAGTTTGCAAAATCTATTTAGCTATTCGGTAAGTCCCATCTTTTCACAAAGTATAGTTATTATTGTCACAAAGGACTCCCATCATAGTCTGTAACTTGTGAGAAAGATAAGATTCATCAGGAAGAGTGGTATAATGGGATTGCTTTAATTGTCATAAACCACCTGGAGCAATTGTTTCTAAAATAACCAGCCAACTGGATATTGCATTTTAATGGAATATTAGGTCATGGAGATTGATGCTGGCTTATGAACCCATAAGTTCTTAGTAATGGAATAAAGATGAAGTATTCTGCACTGTTATAAATCTAGCCTTTACATTGTGTAGCTGGACAAAACATTGTGTATTTGAGAATATAATATTCCATTCCATTCTGATTGGAAAAAAGTAACGTATAATGTTCATTTTAGAAAATGTGAAAAATACAGAAAAGGTGAAAAACACAATAATCATTCTGAACCCTCCTGTTCAGAGATAATATCAACAGTTGAGAGTGGTTCCTTTGAGCCTTTTTTTCAGTCGTAGAATAATTTTTTATAGATGGGTCTCATCTCAAAGTAATGTGAGGTTTTTAAAGAATTTGATTATAGTATGAATATAGACTCAAATTGAAGAAGTTCAATTCTGCCTGGTTCAAAGCCATTTAAAGTGATTTTCATGTTTTCAGATTAGTATAGTATATGCATTTTTTAATTGCTTGAAGTGGCATTTTTTCCCTTTCTCCTCGCTTCCAGTTTTCTAACATTGCTTTTTAGCATTAAACTAAATTTTTCATATACATTTTAAGTTAAATTTTGTGAGATTCTTTTGAGACTCTCTTAGCAACTGTTTTTGGTCTACAAAACAAAAGTAATTCAGAAAGGGTCCTAGAAAGGACATCTTTCTTATGGGAGATAATAAAAGTTTGAGGGAAGATTTTTTTCCAATGTATAAGTTAATTCTCCAGACAGTAAGGCATTTGGTGGAGCTGTGTTTGTCCTCTCAGGCCACTTGAATATTGCAGGGGTTTTTTTCTTTTTTTCTTTTCTTTCTTTCTTTCTTTCTTTCTTTCTTTCTTTTTTTTTTTTTTTTTTTTTGAGACAGAGTCTCTCTCTGTTGCCCAGGCTGGAATGCAATGGCGTGACTTCAGCTCACTGCAACCTCCGCTTCCTGGGTTCAAGTAATTCTCCTGCCTCAGCCTCCCAAGTAACTGGGATTACAGGCGCTCACCATCACACCTGGCTAATTTTTTGTATTTTTCGTAGAGATGGGGTTTTGCCATGTTGGCCAGTCTGGTCTCAAACTCCTGACCTCAGGTTATCCACCCACCTCGGCCTTCCAAAGTGCTGGGATTATAGGCAAGAGCCACCGTGCCTGGCTGAACATTGCAAGTATTGATGAAGTAGAAACTAATCTACTAAATGAGACCTTAGCAGCCTAAGATTCTGAACAGTCCTACAGTAAATGCTGTTTTGTCTTACCCTAATCCATTCTTCTCTTTCTGCTTCCTAAAAAGAGCCTAATTTTTTATCTGATGTATATCTAATCCTACTTACTCTAAGCCAGTCTCCTGTTGACTATGATTATTGGTCCAGGGTAGGTGAGACCTATGGCGGCACAATCTGACAGATGTGAGGATTTTATTCCATGGGTGGGGAAAAGTTTATCTCAGTCAAGTTTACTCAAACAAGGGAACAAGTAACCCAGACCTGCCATTAGCAACCAAAGAGCAACCCAGAGTGAACTTGCCATAGGCTAAAGCTGAAGCAGAAGACAGCAGAGTGAAAACGTGCACAGAGTCTGGATCTGTGAGTTACCATGGAGTCTCAGAATAGACTGCATCCGAGGCCTGTCCAACTACGGTCTCCCAGCTATGCAAGATACTACCCTTCCTTATTGTTTTACTCTGCATCAATACTGCCACTTACAGCCTACAGCGTCTTAACTGGTACAAGTTCTACAAGGCACAATTTCTTTTAAGCTTCTAGGTGTTATAACTAGTTTTGTATTATTCAGAAGTTAAACTGACAGAAACAGTTCTATATTTTTGCTATGGCAAATCATGATAAACAAGAGTATACTAGTTTTAGACAATTTACTTTTAAGAGATTCACCACCAACAGGGTGAATTTTACTATAGGTAAATTCTAAATTAAATCTGACGTAAAAGATATGTTTTAAAATATCACTACCAAGAAAATTGTCTGTGTATCAATTAGGATTGTATTTAACTTGCTCCATAATGGCATCACTCAGGCTCTTTCTCTTTCAGTGCTGCCATCCTTAATATACTTAATTCAGCCCTGGGGCCAAATTAGGAGAACTCTCAAGAACAAGGAAAATTAAACAAATAAAGGGTCTGCTAGCTAAGATGAAAAGCAAGGGGAGAGATGACTTTTATATAGGCAAGAAAGAGGGTGTCTACCACAGTCAGTCTTGAGTTGACTCCAGCTTCACTCAATTTTCTAAATCTCTGTGCATACATCTCCAGTAACACTAAATCTGATTATATTATTACCATTATTGCCATCATACAAAGATCTCAAATCACATACTTAAAAATCAGGGAAATAATACACTTAAAAGATACATGCATTAAAATCATGGAATCCTGAAAAACTGCATCAATTTCTTTATTACATCTTGAAGAGCTGACATATACCAAGCTTAGAGTCACCTAAAATCCTGGTCTTTTAAAATAAAAGTTGTCCATCACACACTGGGGCCTATCATGGGGAGGGGGTAGGAGGGAGGGATTGCATTGGGGAGTTATACATGATATAAACGTCATGCACATGTACCCTAGAACTTAAAGTATAATAAAAAATAAAAAATAAAAAATAAAAAAATAAAAAAATAAAAAAAGAATCAGACATGAAAGAGTTCATAGTGTATGGTTCCATTTAGATGTACTTTGAGAGCAGGAAACTTTTCCAATACTCTGTTGTAGAAGTCAGGATCGTGCTTACCCCCGAGGCAGGTAGGGACTAGAAAGGGGAACAAGGTCTCTGAGGTGCTGGTCACAGTCTCTTTCTCCATCTAGATGTCATTATGTGGGCATGCTCAGTTTGTGACAATTCATCAAATGGGCGTGTATGTTATATGCACTTTTCATTGTATGTGGTATTTGAATAAAATCTACATTAACTTTTTTTTTCAAAAGTAAAAGTTAAGGCAATATAATGCTGTCTGACCGGACTATCACATGAAGGCCATCGTCCACCATTAATTTCTCAGCTTGGATTAATCTATTGATCACCACTGTTGTAACATACTCAATATCGGACATGAAATTATCGACCTGGAATAGCCTCTAAATTGCCACAGTAATGGGGGGTGGTGGGTGAGAGGTTGTGTTAATGGTATTTCACAGGAAGTATATTGCATCTCTTCATCCTTCCAATGGAATGTCCATTTTTAGCCCTGACCCCATCAGAAAAGAATTCATCCTGCCCCCAAAGGAAACTAAAACACCCCTCCCTACACTGGACCAGCCACAGTTGGGAATCAAGTGCCCAAGTGAGAGGAGGCACTGCTGGAACAGCTAAAGGAAAAAGCCAGCCTTCCAAGTCTTTGAGAAAACAGACTTCCTCAGACATCACCCACTGACAAAAGCCTGGGTCTAGCAGGACCTTTGAGCAGGGGCCTAAGCAAGAGAGCAAGCCAAAGGCATGCAGCCCCAAGAGATGAAAAGGGCACATATATAGTGCATATGCCTCCCACCTCCCTGCCAAGCACGTGGCAGACATCACGAATCAATGAAGGCCCTTATACCTAAGAGACAGGACCTCACAGCCCTTCTCCACACCCCTCTGGGAAGCCTGGAAGAAGAAGGTCTAGCAGAGACGAGAGACTCTTCCCGGGGTTACATGGGCTAAGCAAGTAGTTGGGGGTCTTATTAATTGTGTGATGAAGAGCAGTTAGACTTAGCGCAACACACTGTGGATTACTCTGGGTTCGAAGTATAGATTTATTCTTTTAATTGAAAAAAAAATAAAATAAAATAAAAGTTGTCATAAATTCACGACTCCTCTCAAATCTTTGTTTCACCATTTTGAAGGTTCAATCTTCTTGATGAGATTAACTACCTCTTATAAGCATATGTAACTCTCTAAAATACCCACAACACGGATGAAATCTTACTTATTTAGTTCAGTTATATAAATTAAGAATAAACCCACGAGTCACAATATGAACAAATCTCAAATACATGCTGAGTGAAAGAAACCCAATAGAAGAGAGTCCATACTGTATGGATCCAATCTTAAGTCCAAGAACAGGCAAAATTAATATATGAAGATAGTAATCAGAAGAGTTGGTGGTGGGAAGGACTAACTTCGAAAGGACAAAGGAACTTCTGGAGAGATGAGAATATTCTGTGCTTTATTCTGGGTGTTTGTTATATGGGTATATGCAATAGTCAGAAGTCATCAAACCGAACACTTAAGATCTACGCATTTTAATTATATGTCAATAACATTAAAAATAATATATTTGCACACTCCTCAAGAGATAACACAAATTGTGGCACATCCGTTACTGAAATACTATGCAGCTTTGAAAAAAGAATGAGGCAGATCTGTCTGTACTGAAATAGGATAATCTCTAATACAAGCCTTTAAGTTAAAAAAGTAAGCTATGAAATAGTATGTAGATCTGCTGTCATTTGTGTTTTTTTAAAAAAAGAGGAGAATAATACACTAAGACATGTATGTTTGTACACCTACAGAAATAGTCTAGATGATATACAGGCACTGGTATCAGTGGTTATCTCTGGGGACAGAATCAGTAGGGTGGAAGTGGGGTATATGGAGTGAAAGGGTGGAGGGAGACTGAATTTTTTCACTGTAATGTTTTCAAAGAAAAATGTGCCAGGCATGGTGGCTCACGCCTGTAATCCCAGCACTTTGGGAGGCCGAGGAGGGTGGATCACCTGTGGTCAGGAGTTCAAGACCAGCCTGGCCAACACGGGGAAACCCTGACTCTACTAAAAATACAGAAATTAGCTGGGCATGGTTGGTGCCTCTAATCCCAGCTACTTGGGAGGCTGAGGCAGGAGAATCACTTGAACCCGGGAGACAGAGGTTGCAGTGAGCCGACATGGTGCCACTCCAGCCTGGGCAACAGAGCAAGACTCCATCTCAAAGAAAAAAAAGGAAAAAGGAACATTAATTTAATATGTTGGGGTACATAATATTGGGCTATACATGTTGGGGTATAATTACATGTGCTTAAGTTACTGGTACAGACCATTGTCGGATGTTGTAATAATCCTTGGAGGATGACAGCCAGGTGCAGGACAGATCTACTGGAATTATCTGTGGGGTTGTGTGCATGTCAGCCCTGCCATGGTAAATTTGATTATTACAAGTTGAGTATTCCTTATCCGAAATGCTTGGGCCCAGAAGTGTTTTGGATTTTGCATTTTTTCGGATTTTGAAATATTTGCATATACATAATGAGATATCTTGGGGATGAGACACAAGTCTAAATAAAAAATTCATTTCTGTTTTGTACATACATTATCCAGATAGCCTGAAGGTAATTTTATACAATATTTTTAATCACTTTGTGCATGAAACAAAGTTTGTGTACACTGAACCATCAGAGAGCAAAGGTGTCACCATCTCAGCCACTTATGTGGACAATCTGTGGTTGTTTGGGATCCCCAACAATCACTCCTGACTCTGAATTTATACACTACTGATTAGTCTTTTTCTTACATTTACTCACACATAAGTACTTAGTAAAAAACGTGATATAGCATTCATATAGCGGAAAAATAACAAGTTTGGGGTAACTAAGCAGCACGGTAACCTTGCCAGAATACCTGCATCAGCTATGAAACAGCAAGAACAAATAATGACAGATGTTCGGTCTCCACCTATGATTCTCATTTGTGTTTCAATTAAAAGTTTACTGCACATTCTGGTTTATGTCTTTAGGTGAGAAGAAACGTCAGAAGCAATTGAGAGAACAGGAAGTTCTCTAGAGGTGAGGAAGCATTCTGCTGGGTGGCTTTGTTAAGTGACTGGGAGGGTCTTTTTCCTTCGGGATGCTGGATACACTGTGCTGTGCACCTGTGTTTTGACTGCGGCCCATCACTTGAGGTAAGGTGTGGAATTTCCCGCTTGTGGTAGTGCTCAAAATGTTTCACATTTTGGAGCATTTCGGATTTCAGATTTTCAGTTAGGTATGTTCAGCCTGTACTACGTCTGGAGCTGAAGGAAGTTCTTTTCACCATCTGCCAGGTGGTATAAATATCATTCTAGCTAAAAGTCCCTGGTCTCCTAGGCATCCCTCCTTCTAACTCTGGTCTAATGCTTTGAGACAGCTAAGTCCTTAGTATACCAGTGAGTAAAGCACCTGGATGACATAAATGTTCAATGTGTGTTTAGGTAAACACAAGGCTTAAAAACATAAGGCTTATAAAAAAGGACCTAGTACTTTTTTTTTCCCCAAGCATGTTTATTTGACGAAAGTTAACCTTTCATGGCCGAGCACAGTGGCTCACGCCTGTAATCCCAGCACTTTGGGAGGCTGAGGAAGGTGGATCACCTGAGGTCAGGAGTTCGAGACCAGCCTAGTCAACATGGTGAAACCTCATGTCTACTAAAAATACAAGTATTACCCAGGCATGGTGGTGGGTGCCTGTAATCCCAGCTACCTGGGAGGCTAAGGCAGAAGAATCGCCTGAACCTAGGAGGTGGAGGTTGCAGTAAGCCAAGATCATGCCACTGCACTGCATCCTGGGTGACAGAGCGAGATCCCGTCTCGAAAAAAAAAAAAAAAAAAAAAAAATCAGCGTTTCTTGTGCTGGGGTTGCAAATCCTCTTCACTCTGGAGAAAAAGGTCTCTTTTATCTCAAAAGCAACCCTTGGTGATGAATGAAAGCAACCAATAGAAACTGCCATCACCAGTTAGGAAGTATCAGGTGATTGTTCATTTTCTGTGGTGCACAGCTGACCTTTATTGCTGCTGTTGGGTCAGGGTATGTTTGACAAGGACTCATTTCATTGTATATTTTAGAACTATTAAAATATGTTCCCATGTGCATATATGCTACCTATTTCAATAAAATCATTAAATTAAAAAGAGTAAAGATACAGAGCAAACAGGAGGTTAAGAAGAAGCAAAAGCTATTTGCAGCAACTAAGATGGTCGCGACATTAACGTGGAGTGAGCATTGTCCACCTGGCCTGCCAATCAGCCCTCTTTAGGACAGATGCACCTAGAGTTCTGCTTATCCACACTTGTCAGTTAGCACTTACCATAGCCACTTTGTTCTTTTTTCAGACTGAGAAGATTCTCTCACACCAGGCACCCCTCTCCAGCCCTCCTTGACATCTTGATTCACTTTCTCTGTGCATATGGTTGAACTTCACATCTACCCTGGAAGTGATCTTGAGAAGAGGCACCTGGTTTTATATATTTTTTGGAACCCATCCCTCACAAATAACTGGCTGCTGAATAAATATTTGATCATTAAAGTAAGTAACTAATACATGTGAAGGTTCTGTTGATCTCAATATGTAAAATAATTGCTAATGATCATGTGAGACAATGGTGACTCCAAACAAATTCCAGCCAATCCAGATTTTTAAAAATTGTTGCTTTTCTATGTGAATATTATATTAACGTGACTTGCTTATAAAATACATTGTCCTCAAAATTTGTAAGTATAATATGCACAAATCAAATCCATTTTCAGTGCTCCAGGGGCTCATTATTTAAAACAGTATATCTCACTGTTTTTTCCTTAAAAATTGATATTATACTCCCATCAGTAACAGTATAATTTTTTGATATGAATAACCATAGCATAATTAATCTGTTTTCTAAATTCAAAAGTCTAGGTCATACATTTCCTAAAGCAAGCCTCAAGTATGCCTGGATTAACACCAAAATGACTTTTTTCTGGGTCACACACTCAAATCCTAACTTAGTCTCTCTTTTTATTTTTATTATTGGATGTCAGTGAATGCAATTATTAAAGGAACAGGAGACAGGATTATAAAAGACAAAGGAATAATCTTAGAATATTAAAAAAGTGGAGGCCCAGGAGCTTTATATAACAATGAGGGGAAAAGAAAGACTGTCCCTGGGAGAAAAGAGGTCACTTACCCAGGAAGTACAGGAAGACACGTGGGCTGGAGAGGGGACTCAGAGAACAGAAACTGAACAAGCTCTTGCATCAACATTGAAATAAGAAGAAAGTAGTGAGGAGCTGTTTGAGAATCAGGCTAGATGAGGGCTGATTGTCCATTTCTGAATATTGAAGGGGAATCTTGAATTTGAGAGGTTTTTTTGTTTTTGTTTTTGTTTTTCTCAAATAGGACACATCTTTGCCTAGAAAACTAGTTGTAGGGGACAGTGGTGCCCTGCAGGTAGAGAGAGCTATATCTGCAGTTGTCTGCGCCCAGAACAAATACAACGTCCTAATGTCCACTATGTCCAAGTTGGTTCATTAATGACTTTGTTGGCTTTTATTTTGTTTTTTGTTGTTGTTTAAAAAGCAGGGTGTTTTTTGCTTGTTTCTTGCTTTCTTGTTTGTTTGCTGCATGTGTACATTGAATCTGAAGCATTAGGACAAACCATTTCCTAGCCCCCTGCTTGTATCTGTTTAAAAGGAAGCAGCTTCCTCCAAACGGTTCCTGTGTCCACTGGCAAAGCTGGTCTCGCCTCCATCTTGCTCTCTAGTACTGATGCAGGACCCAGGGGGGCAGATGAGGGAGAGTAGCCACTAGCTGTTTTCCCTGTTTGTTGTTTCTCTCTCCTACTGGGATGTGAGCTCCATGTGGGCTGGGATTGCTGTTTGTTTTGCACTAGTACATATATTTCTAGCTCCTGATACAGTGCTCGGCACATAGTGGGCACCTGATAAATATTTGAATTATGAACAAATGAATAAAGTGGTTGCAAGCCTGACAGCTTGCTCTCTGGAAGCAATGGCAGGATTTCAGGGAGAGGGAGGTGGAGAGTGTCAAGCACTGTACTAGGCTCCTTACATGAGATATCCATTGTTGAGTATTCACTTCAGCTAATTTGGTCATTTGACAGTTAATGGTTATTCTGGTATTAGTCTCTTCTGGCCATTAAGATGGATAAAAAGCCATAAATTCCCTCTCCCCTAAACTCCCTGTGACATACCATGTACTATCTAGTAAGGTGATGTGTTAAAATGAAAGCATATCCTGGACCAAATTCTTTGTTTTTTGTTTTTGTTTTTTTGAGATGGAGTTTCTCTCTCATTGCCCACGCTGGAGTGCAATGGTGCTATCTTAGCTCACAGCAACCTCTACCTGACAGGTTCAAGTGATTCTCCTGCCTCAGCGTCCTGAGTAGCTGGAATTACAGGCACACGACCCCACACCCAGCCAAGTTCTTTTTAAAGTACAAATGTTTATTAGCAGAAGGGCACAAAAACAATCATACAGGCTGTTCTTGTAAGCTTGGAAAAGCTCACTACTTGTCTCAGGATTTCTGACCACACCTTTCATGAGAAGCTCACTCAGAGTCTTTCCCTGACATTCTGAATGGTGGTTCAGCCAATGCTCCCAATACGTTGGAGAAACAGAGCTCTCTCTGAGCTATGAGGTGAGCGCAAGACCAAACAGTTCAGGATGGATATGCAGCTCTGAAGGTGCCAGATTCTCACCCCTTCCAGCAAGGGCAGTAGGGCCTGCTGAAACTTTCTAGTCAATGACGTATCTTGAGTAACACGAATGTCACCAATGGAAAAAAAAAAAAAAAGTGTTATATCTCTTATACCAGCTAACAAACCTTCTGGTGTATATTCTGTTAATGGATATTTGAAATACTTAAACAGCCACCTCTGGGGGTAGATTCCTGATTAGGTTTTTTAAATACCAAATAACCAATAACCACCTCCCTTTTCCCACTCCCTCCCCTCACTGCAGGAAAAAGTTAACTTACACATACACATAGGCACATATGAAAGTACTGTAGATGACCACATAGACCCATTCAATTCTTGCAACCTTTCTGGAGTAAAAATAAGAAGAGAAAATGCCTAGAAAGCATTTATGACATGCTCAGCCTTGTTTAAGGAGTTGTATACTAATTTAACCTTTGCATCAACTCCACACCATTATTGCCCTGATTTTACAGAGAAAAAAGGGAAAGCCCAGAGAAGTGAAGGAACACATCCAAGGCCATGCTGCTGCTAAGCGGTCAGGACCACGATTGTGACCTGTTGTTGAGTTTCGGAGCCCACACTCCAAACCTCTCTATTCTGCTATGTTTTCTTCTGAAAATAAGAATTATTGGAATATTAGGTATTCCACATCCCCAACACTTCCTTATCTCTTTTATTCTTCAAAAGCAAGGATCTAACGTTCCTGGAGGCAAATGTGTTCACTGATAGTCCCCACAGAAGTTGAAGGCACTCAGCAACAGTTCGGGAGAATTTATGCATGGGTGCCATTCAGGAACAATCAAAATTTCTAAAGATCACATTATCTTTTTCATTCCAAATAGAATTTGATTTTTGAGCCTCAGGGGAAGAAATAATATTCTTAGAATTCCTTTATCACCTTTCAAAATATGAAAATATCAAAACTTCAGGCTGGCTAAATGTAGTGACTAAAATGGGAATATTTGGTATATTTGGAAAGTAACAACTAACTCAGAGACAACTTTCTACTTTCTCATGCTGAAATTAGCTACCAAGAAACATCACTAGGACTCCAGTGACTCATTACTGTTGAGGAGATAAGAATGTGGGCTTTGGAGTCATCAAGACAGAGTTGGAAATTCAGCTTCACCACTAAATGTGCCTCTTCATGCAAGCTACTGCACCTCTCTAAGCCTCAGTTCTTCATTCATGAAATGGGAATGATGTGTGTGTAGTTCCTAACAGACTGTTAGTGGTAGCAGATTCTTACAGGTCTGCAGCAATCTTGATTCTTGCCTCAAGTTTTGTTGAGAGGTTGTGTGGTTGGTTTCTGACCTTCTTAAATTATAAGTAGTAGTACAGGTATATAAAATGTAGGCTAGATACAGCATAGCCAAAGCCCAGGAGCTCATTAATTAGCCTCATTTGACCCAGCAAATAACTTTGATAGAGTTTTCATTGAGGCTTGATGATAGCACTGCAAGAGGCTGTTCATCAGAAGCGTGTCAATCTTCATACTTGGTTGTACTGGTTCCAGTGCTGGGGACAACAAAGCTGATCAACACAGGCTTCATAGATTCAACAAGGTGGTCGCTGGTGTTTGCCTTTCCTTGGTCACACTGCAGTTCCAGTTCCTAGTGAGAAGGGTCTGAATGCTGTCCTTTCCTGCTATCTGCTTTGCTGTTTGCTTGCCACTTGAGAAATGATGGGAGCTAGTGCTGTGACCTCCAGCTCTTTGCAATGTAATTGAGTCTATAAAACCATGAGTCACCAGGACCACGTGAGCTACAGAAAGCTCACATAGTCCAGGTATATAAAATGTAGACTAGCTAAAGCATAGCCAAAGGCAAGTCTTAGAGCAGGAGTGAAAGTTTATTAAAAAGTATTAGAGCAGGAATGAAAGGAAGTAAAGTATGCTTGGAAGAGGGCCAAGCAGGAGAGCTGAGAAATCAAAGTACCCTGTTTGACCTTTGACTTGGGGTTTCATACGTTGGCATGCTTTTGGGGTGTTGCATCCATTCTTCCTTGATTCTTCCCTTGAGGCAGGCTGTCTGCATGTGCAGTGGCCTGCCAGTACTTGGGAGGAGCCACAGGTGCAGTGTGTTTACTGAAATTGTGCACATGCTCACCTGAGGCATTCTTCCCTTATCAGTCAAGTGTTTCTATATACCAGTTATCATATACCTGTTAAACTCCACCATTTTGCCTCTTAGTGCAGATGCTTAAGCCCACTCGCCCAGCTCCTAAGATCCTATCAGCAAGTTTCTGATCACTAACTTTAGGTGTTTTCTATTTACTGGGAGACTGCCTTTCCCTGGCACTGGCTGTGACCAATTTTTTTTTTTTTTTTTTTTTTTTTTTGAGGCGGAGTCTCGCTCTGTCGCCCGGACTGGAGTGTAGTGGCCAGATCTCAGCTCACTGCAAGCTCCGCCTCCTGGGTTTACGCCATTCTCCTGCCTCAGCCTCCCTAGTAGCTGGGACTACAGGCGCCCGCCACCTCACCCGGCTAGTTTTTGTATTTTTAGTAGAGACGGAGTTTCACCGTGTTAGCCAGGATGGTCTCGATCTCCTGACCTCGTGATCCGCCCGTCTCGGCCTCCCACAGTGCTGGGATTACAGGCTTGAGCCACCGCGCCCGGCCGACCAATTGTTATTTTAGAGAGCTAGTTTTGACAGCCACCTGACCATCATGTGATGGTTGTCTGACATTCCTGGGATCGGGGGCACCTCCCCTACCCTGTGCATGTTTGCCTTACTACCTACAAGATGTAACAAGATCATAACATAATTGCAGTAATTATTAAGATGTTTATTATTCCAGGGAAATTTGTATTTATTCAAGGCTCCTGAGAACAAACAGCCAGAAGAGCCACAAAAGCAAGGATTTCCCTGACTTTGCAAACTGCCCTCCATAGAAAGCCACTCCCAGCCTGGCTTTAGTATACATATTTTGAGAGCCCAGCTTATCGTTGTATAATCACTCAGTGTAGCTGGGTAGGAAGTTGGTCTATGACTTAGGCAAGTTCCATGTAACTTGCTTTAGGTAATCAGACAGGGGAAGCCAAAGTCAAGTTGTTCTCTTTGGCTGGCCCTTCCATCTCATGTAAAGATGTCACTTTAAATAGCTCAAGGGCTGCTCTGTGGATGTAAGAAGTAGACTTCCAGTTCAGGAGGCAGAACCACAACCAGCTGGTAAGGATTTTCCCAGGGATGGATATGGACTCAATGGAATAGGAGATAGTGACTTCTCTGTTACTGGAAGCATTCGAGGAAACCAGTGATTACAGGCCAAGATGGGTGGAGAGGACATTCTTGCCTTGGGGAAACATGGAGTCAATAATGATGGGAATGTGAATAAAACATGGTTTCTATTTATTGAAGCCATATGTCAGCATTACGCTAGGTAGTTCACATATTTTAGTTCATTTAATCCTCACAGGAATCTCTCCAATTTTATGCTATTATGTTTTTCACACATCATTAAACAAAAGCTCAGAGACGTTAAGTAATTTACCAAATCTCACACAACTGGAATGATCAAAGTTGAAGTTTTGAACCAGAGCCTATGCTATTATACCACCTCCCAAAATGATTTTAAAACTTTCTTTTTTGGAAACAGATCTCTTATACTACACACCAGTTTATAAAGTGCCAGAGTTATGTTGTATTCATATATATTTATTTTACAATTTCAAATATATATTTACCTGTTATAAAGTCATTCATAAGAATAATTACTGAAGATGAATAATTGATACCTGAAATTATAAATGACAGATATCATTTAATATCAATCTGAATATTCAAATTATATTTTTATTTTGCTTTGGCCCACAGTATTGCAAATGGTACAGTGTTTTCACTATCCTCGTTGATATTTCTGGGCAGTCTTCAGTTGAACTGATGCAGAAGCTGGAGAGAAGATCAGCAGGACATTTTGTTCGAAGTCTGAATCATTAACAATATCTAACAATCACACGCCCGTCTTATCATAATCCAGAAGTCAGACTAGAAGTACCCAAAGCTTACAGAAACTGCCAGAACCATCTGTGGTATGATATTATCATCACATGGCGGTTACTCACTCAACAAATACTCTTTCGGAGAGGCAGTGGAACATGTTGGTTACAAGCACACGCTTTGACATGAAGCAGCTCAGCTCTACCATCAACCAGCAGATTGACTGTGGGCAAAATTCTGAACCTTTTCCAGACTTATTTTTTTCATTAGTAAAGTGGAAATTGCCATGAACAGTTACTAGATTCTTTTGGGTAGATAGAGGTAACTTCTAACAGGTAGAAGTAGGTCTCTCCCACGGCATCCTGAACGCAGGAAGTATGTTAAAATGACCAGGTTCTGCTATATACACAAGCACTTACTACATAATCATTCTATCTTATTTTATGTGAGCTCAGTGAATTGCCAACCCTCTGCCCTTTTAGGTACTTTGACTGTACCTTGCACGAACATTTTACTTCAGGCTGCTGCAGCACTAGTCTGGCAGCAGGTTCAGCTAAACTTCTGGTTGGTCAGGTAACATAATCCTCCATTAAATCTCTTACACCCGGAAGTAACTGGAATCCTAAGCACAGATTACTATTTGAAGGGTGTAGGCTATTGTGTTAGTTAGGTTCTTATTTCCTATATATTCCAGATCAGGAGTGCCTATTCAATATTTCCAGTCAATTCACTCCTGCTTGAACACTATTCACTTCTTCAATGAAGTGTCATTTCTTTTTTTTTTTTTTTTTTTTTTTTTGAGGCAGAGTCTCTCTCTGTCGCCCGGACTGGAGTGCAGTGGCCGGATCTCAGCTCACGGCAAGCTCCGCCTCCCGGGTTTACGCCATTCTCCTGCCTCAGCCTCCCGAGTAGCTGGGACTACAGGCGCCCGCCACCTCGCCCGGCTAGTTTTTGTATTTTTAGTAGAGACGGGGTTTCACCGTGTTGGCCAGGATGGTCTCGATCTCCTGACCTCGTGATCCGCCCGTCTCGGCCTCCCAAAGTGCTGGGATTACAGGCTTGAGCCACCGCGCCCGGCTGAAGTGTCATTTCTATATCCATAATGCTAATTAGAAAAACTTCTGGTGTTGATCAGAGACAGTTATGAATTTGAATTATGGATATGATTTATGGATTAGAATCTTTGAAATGTGAACTAACTCCATAGATCCTATATTTTTATTTAAGATACTGCAAGTGTTAACTGCTAGCCCTTAGGATAGAGAGATTAAAGTTAGTACATACTACACTGAAGTATTTTTAAGTGAATTACAAATAATATAACGGGGGAAATTCTCATAAGAATATTGTGAGAATTAATAATAGCTAATTTTCTGAATGTTTTCTAGTGCCAAGTACTATAGTCAGGTAATCAAGTGCATATTCTGATTTAATCATTATAAAAACACCATGAGGGAGACAATATTATTAAATGAATTATGAGTAAATAAGCAAATAAATGTCACTATTTAGTTAACATTCTTCCCAGTGCATGATAAACATGCAATAAATGGTAACTATTCTTATTTGCAGATCTGAAGATTGTGTCATGATAACAAACTGTTAGCAGCAGCTGGGCCTTGTCTGACACTTAAATGAACATGACACATGCTAATTGACGTCAAACACTTCCCCTTAAAATTTGGGTGAATGTGGGTGAGGCTGAATTTTATAAAGGCCTGTTCAGACCTTTTTAATCAATGGCATATATCTATTAAATGCAAATACATTCACAGAGATGACACGTTTCTCTTTTTTTTTTTTTTGAGACAAGAGTTTTTTTCTGTCACCCAGGATGGAGTGCAGTGGCACGATCTCGGCTCACTGCAACCTCCACCTCCTGGGTTCAAGGGATTCTCCTGCCTCAGCCTCCTGAGTAGCTGGGATTACAGGCACGTGCCACCACGCCTGGCTAATTTTTGTATTTTTAGTAGAGACAGTTTCTTCATGTTGGCCAGACTGATCTCGAGCTCCTGACCTCAGGTGATCCGCTGCCAGCCTCGGCCTCCCAGAGTGCTGGGATTACAGGTCTGAGCCACTGCGTCCGGCTGACAGATGTTTCATTCTGAGGTCTATACAAATGGAACTAACCCACAGCATGTATTGTGTTGACAGTCTGTAATGTGTTAAATTTGCCATAGTGCACATTTGGATGTATGTGTAATTTTTTTAAGTCTCAGGGTATTTTATGTTTACAAATATTTGAAAAATGAAATATGAATCAAACATTTGTGGAGTCCCTGAAGCACTTCCCTCCATGAGGTCCCAGTTTGATAACCATTGGCCTAAATGACTGGCTGGCATCCAGCACTCATTTCAGTATTACAATCCTATCATTCAATTATTGCTAAAAGCAAAAATCTAAGATCTGCAAAAGCCCGGTCTCCTAACCAATGAACAAAATCCAGCTACCCTTTATTTTAAATTCCAATCAACGTAGAGAACATGATGAGAAAGATGATTCATTATGGTTGTCACTAATATTTTGTTCTCATTGAATAAACATGATTATTTGCCATTTGCTAGTCAGTTTTCTCTCTTCTTTTAAGGCTTTGTGTGTGTGTGGCTTTAAACACTAAAGAAATGTCATAAAGTTTCCTGATCTCTACTTTTGAAGGAGTCATATGCTTCTGCCTCACAAGACTGGCCATAGTCTCATGATGCGAAGAACACGCTTAGCCACAGGGCTTCTAATTGCAGATCAGAAACGTCCAGGTTTGAGGCCAACACTTTCAGTAGCTTCCTGACGGGCTACTTGTCTTCTCTTCATTCTTTTTCTGGAACTAGAAATCGTAATTCTTCCCTTCTTGGATCGGAGTAGGCCACTAGGGTAACAGGAATGAGTGAAGCCGATAGAAATAACTTCCTTAAGGGGAGTGTAGACATCAGTGTAAAACAAAAAAAAAAAAAAAAGAGAGAGAGAGAGAGAGAGTGGGGATAGCTTCAAAAAGCCACAGAGTGGGCACTCTCCCAAAGGCAGAGCAGGTAACAAACTCTTTAAAGAGTCTGGCTTTATAGCTGGGTCTCTGGAGGGGATTAAAAACTAAAAAGCATGGACTTCATGACAGAGTATGTCTAGATACAGAAGACACAGAGATAGCAAAACGCTAGAGGCAACCAGAGCATCCAAAAAGCAAAGCTAATTCAAAACTGCAGATATAATTACCGAGATTAAAAGACTAAATGCCCTTCTTAAATTTTCAGAGGAAGGTTGTTAAAATCACTTAATTTAAAATAAAGCATACCTCTGATGTGAAAACATGCAAGTCTGGAAGCAAAGAAAGGTAATATAATTAATTTTTTGATCAAATTTTTAATGAAGGGAAATATTTTGTATTTGTTTGTCAAACTTGCAAACATTAACAAACAATTAATGACTCCTAAATTCAACAGTTATTACCAAACTAATAAAGGCAATCATAGCCAAGATCCAGTTAGTCAACCCAAAGATGGAAAAGACTGAATTAGCTAAATGAAGTCAGATGATGAATTAAAAATATATATATAAATTTAAAAACCCACCACTTTAATTAATGGAGAAATTAAGAAAACTGCCACCAACTCCTGTGACTTTCTGTCTCCTCAGGCCATCTCTGCTCTCCTTCTTGTCTGTTCATTGTCTAACTTCGATTACAAGGCACTGAGGCAGGACACATCTCATGGACTCATTCCATGTTGAGCATTTCCTTGGCATTAAATGGAGTGTATTCTGTGGTTCATTAGTTCATTCATCCAGCAAATGACTACTAAACGCATACTGAGAGCAAAGCATTGATTTGAGTTTGCTAGTTACACAAAGAGAAAAAGATATGAACCCTGCCCTTGGAGGAATTAACAGTCCAGTGTATAAAAATAATTACAATATAATATGCATACATACATAATAATAATTATAATGCTGAGGACCTCTGAAACAGGTATAACAGGAGGTGAGAAATGAAGGGAAGGAGGCTGAAACCTCCTGTAGAGAAGGTTGGGCTTCAGCTGAGAGTTAGGGGTTGAAAAGAAGAGGTTAACTGTGAGAATTAGGGGTGCTGTGGACTCCCTGAAGCCTACTGGGTCATATAGAACTCAAGTGCAATTTTGCTAAACAATCACTGCTCTCACTGAAGAAGTTTCAGGCAGGTGAGAGTTAGCTACTCCTCCATTCTTACCACAATGAAAGCAAGGTTCAGGAAAAAAAAAATCTGCCAAATATAAGATATTTATTAAAGAAACAGTCATTGACAAGGAAGCACAAAACAGTTCCTGCTCTGTCGGTTAGATGAACTGGCAGCTCTCTGTCCTTTTGTGTGCTTTGTGTGCTCAAATCACCCCTGTGCTGTCCAGCAGACAGAATTACATTCCAGAGGCAGGATTCTGTCAACCTTGAAGCTGGCATCAGGCAACCATAAATCCTTCTAATCCAAAGGTTGGACATGGAACTATTTAGGGACTCAGCTTCAAGTGCCATCCCTAAGAGTGAAAATCTCCTAATTCTTAGACTCTGTGCATATGAGAGTAAAAAACGTCTCTGCAATATTTCAGCCAATCCACATTTTAATATCTTTAATTTCAACCATAAAAGCCCACGGAAAAAATCTGTCTTGCTATATAAGAAGCCATCATTACACCAATGAAAAACATGTCAGACATTTGCTATGTTGATTTGAACAACCTCGAATGTTGGTTAAGATCTAGCTAACACAAACTAACACAGGAACAGAAAACCAAATCCTGTACCTTCTCACTTATTAGTGGGAACTAAATGATGAGAACACGTGGACATGTAGAAAGGAACAACACACACTGGGGCCTATCGGAGGGTGGAGGGTGGGTGGAGAAAGATGATCAGAAAAAATAACTAATGGGTACTAGGCTTAATACCTGGGTGATGAAATAATCTGTACAACAAACCCCCATGACACAAGTTTACCTATGTAACAAACCTTTAAATGTGCCCCTGAACTTAAAATAAAAGTTAAAAAAAAAAGAATCTAGCTAACAGAAGCACTTACAGACTGTCTAGGGCTGCACTGTCCCACACGGTAGCCACTAGCTATATGTGGCTATTGAGTGCTTCAGCTATTGAGTGTGGCTATTGAATTGCTTTCAATTCAACAAGTTGAATTGAGATGTTCTGTAAGTGTAAGATATACATCAGAATTTCCAACACTTAGTACAAAGCAACAAAAAATGTAAAATATCTCACTAATCATTTTATATTGGTTACGTGTTGAAATAATATTTTGTATATATTGGATTAAATAAAATGTATATAAGAATCCATTTCACCTGTTTTATTTTACCTTTCATAATGTGGCTGCCAGTAAATTTAATATTAAATATGTGGCTTATATTTTATTTCTATTCAGCAGAGCTGTTCTAGGCTCTAGATCATGGAATTTCAAATTAGAGTGCTTGCCGGTATTTTCTTGACCTTGCATTCCCAGTGAAAATGCCATTAGCCTTAGGTATGGTTGATGTAGATTAACCTAAGTTGCATCCCCATAACATCAAACTGTATATGTCAAAGTGTTTTAAAGTAAATTCATTTATTTACTTATTAATTGCCTAATAAGACGGATAAAATCTGTACTGTCATGGGGATTTATGTTCTCTCTGGGGTAGACAGAAAGAAAGAACTGAGTAACAAAAAGTCATAAAATCATCAGTGTGGTGCAGGGAGTAAAATGGTGTGATGTGTTAAAGAGTGGCTGGACAGCTTCTTTAAGTTGAAGAGTCAGAGAAGGCCTCTCTGAGGGGACGACATTTAAAATGACATCTGAATGACATGAAGGAGTCAGACATACAATGATGAGGTTTGTTGGCAGTGGGTGGGGAGGGATTGTTCTAGGCTGGGGAAATAAGCTAGATGTTTCTAGCTTGTTTCACAAGTTCAAATGTGGGAATGAACTTGGCTTGACAAGAAAGAGAATAATGCATAAAGATGTTAAAAACATGACATTCAATGAAATCTGCTAGAGAGGGAAGAAGAATATAGGAGCCCTCTAGGGCTTCTCCTTCATTTAGTTTCAAGCCCTAGAGGGCCCCCATATATAGAGGTTGAGTGGTTAAGAAGGTATCCACAAAAGGGAAGAGGGATCAGGGACTGTGGGCTGTCACAGAAGTCAGGAGCTGACACTGTTTCAAGAGGAACAAGTAGTTCTGTTGAAAGTGTATTGCTGAACGGCTGGGCGCAGTGGCTCACGCCTGTAATCCCAGCACTTTGGGAGGCCGAGGTGGGCGGATCACCTGAGGTTGGGAGTTCGAGACCAGACTGACCAATATGTTGAAACCCCATCTTTACTAAAAAAAAAAAAAGAAAGAAATACAAAAGTTAATCCAGATGTGGTGGAACGTGCCTGTAATCCCAGCTACTCAGGAGGCTGAGGTGGGAGTATTGCTTGAACCCAGGAGGCAGAGGTTGCAGTGAGCTGACATTGTGCCACCACACTCCAGCCTGGGTGACAGAGGGAGACCCTGTCTCAAAAAAATAAATAAATAAATAAAGCGTGTTTCAGAAGGGTTGGGTGAGTTGGGCAAGTAAGACCAGTAATTACTGACTTCAACTGATTGGGAGCCATTGGACATGTAGCACAAACCATCTCACCTGGGCACTGGGAATGGAATTCCATTAGGAATCGGTTGAGAAGATAACATGCGGCAATAAGTGGAGACAAAAGTTCTAGTCAGCCCGTTCAAGCAGTTTTTCTGTGATGGCAGAGGACCATGTTGAGCCTGAGGAGCAACAGGAATGAATGTAGGTAATATTGAGTGTGTTATTGCTGGTAGAGGTAAGAGTGAGAGTAGATGGTCACAAGGAAACTTAGACCTTGTGACCTCACAGTAGTTTCCCTCCCCTCTACTATAACACAAGAGGGGAGGGAAACTACTGAAAGATATTGAGCAGAGGAACACAGTGATCATATACAAGAAGAAACAGGAAGATGAGAAAGAACAATAGGGGGCTTTGATTAACAGACGGGGTCAGGCCTGGTGTGGTAGCTCACGCCTATAATCCCATCACTTTGGTAGGCCAAGGCAGAAGGATCTGTTGGGCCCAAAACTTCAGAAGCAGCCTGGGCAACATAATGAGAACCTGACTTTACTTAAAAAAAAAAAAAAACAATAAAAGAGGCAGGGGTTGTCCTTGTACATTTCCCCCATCATGGGGTCTACAGACCTCATGGAAAGTTTTCGAAGAAGATAGTTCAGGAGAGAGAACAGTGAAGACATCCTTAGTAGAAGCAAGCCAACTTACCAAAAACCAATTCACTCAAAGTCAATTCACCAAAATTCACTTTGCCAAATTATCAATTCACTTAAGTCATCAAACTTTTCATGTTTTGGTGGAATTCACAGAAAGCTAATTTGCTGAAAGCTAAATTGCTAAAAACCAAATCACTGAATGGCCAGATCCCCAAATTATCCATTCATTAGCAACTCTGTATCATAAAGTTTATAGTTAAAATGGTAAAGGGACAAAGGATATGGACAGGGAATTCACAGACAGGAAAACCCTGATAGCCAAAAAGCATATAAAGAGATGTTCAAATTCACAAGTAATGAAGCCAATGCAATTGAAAAAACACTGAAATTTGACTTTAAATACATCAAGATGGCAAATACTATACCGAAAGATAATACTAAATATTGGCAAGTAACACTAGTTGCAATCCCTGGGCAACAGAGTCTCAGCATAAGCTTAGCATGCAAGGCATATATTAGTAAGCACCAGTGGGAGAAACATCTAAGGAAGGGTGTGGGAGGAAATAGTAGAGGAGCTTCAATGCTGTCTCAAAGAAAGCCCAGCCATCCTAACAGGCATGAGGTGATATCTCTTCGTGGCTTTGATTTGCAGTTCTTGATGATGAGTGATGTTGACCACCCGTTCAAATATAACTATTGGCCATTTGTATGTCTTCTTTGGAGAAATGTCTGTTCAGATCCTTTGCCCATTTTTTTGTTGGGTTTTTTTGTTTCTTGCTATTGAGTTGAGCTCCTTGTCTAGTTTGGATATTAACCCCTTAGATGTATGGTTTGCAAATATTGTCTCTTCACTCCTGAAAGAATGACTATTATCAAAAACACGACAAGTGTTGGCAAGAATGTGGAAAAAAATCCTTGTACACTGTTGGTGGGAATGTAAATTGGTACAAGCATTATGGAAAACAGTATGGAAGTTCTTCAAAAAATTAGAAATAGAACTACCATATGTTCCAGCAATCTCACTTCTGGGTACATATCCAAAGGAATTGAAATCAGCATGTCCAAGAGATATCTGCATACCCATGTTCACTGCAGCATTATTCACAATAGCCAAGATTAACAACCCTAGTGACTGTCGACAGATGAATGGATAAGAATATACAATGGAATGTTATTCAGCCTTTAAAAAAAAAAAAGGAAATCCTGGCATTTACAACAAATGGATGAACCTGGAGGACATTATGCTAAGTGAGATAAGGCAGACACAGAAAAACAAATACTGCAAGGTCTCACTCACATGTGGAATCTTAGAAAGCCAACTCCTAGGAGCAGAGAGTAGAGTGGGGTTACCAGGGATTGGAGGGCAGGAGAAATGAGATGTTGATTAAAAGGAATAAAACTTTAGTTATGCATGATGAGTAAGCTGTAGAAACCTAATGTACAGCATGGTGACTATAGTTAATAATAGTGTATACTTGAAATTTGTTGAGAGTAGCTCTTAAGTGTTCTCACCATACACACTCACACACACACACACACACACACACAAAAGGTAACTATGTAAGGTGATGGATATGTCTATTAGCTTAATTGTAATTATTTCACAATGTACACATTTATCAAAACAAAATGTAAACACCTTAAATTTATTTAATTTTTAATTGTCAATCACACCTCAATAAAGCTGGGGAAAAAAAGAAAAAGAAAGCTTCCTCTAGCCCCACCAGGAGGACTGAAGCTGGGTGGCCCCTCAAAGTTGACCTATGATGAGATGAACTGGTTATATATACCCTTTCAATGAGATGGTCAGCTACTGACTAGTACGGGCAGTGCATGATGGAAGGCATGATTCTAAGCAAGGTCATTTTCTCCAGCTGAGAACATTCCCAAAAGGGCTACCACTGATGACTATTCCAGCAATGGAGGACCAAGTTCATCTCTGAAGGTGGATCTGAGATTCATGCAAGTGTCGGGTTGGATGTTGTCTTTATTTTAAAATTTTGTTTTCTGGCTGTATTTAGGTGTAATTGTTATACAAAAACACTGCACATAGTTAATGTATACCATCTGATGAGTTTGGACATATGTATAAACTTGTGTTACCATGATCATAATCAAAGTAATGAACACATCCATCATCTCCAACAGTTTCTTATGTCCCTTTGATGTTGTTTTTTCTCATTTAAAACTTTGATTTTATTGTTCACATCAAAATGTTTTTGTATGAATTTCAATCTTAAAAATATTACACTAAAATATTATTTAACTTGATCACTAAGTCTTTTGGCTCTCCCTTAAATTTTGCCTCCCTCCTCTCATCCTAATCCCAGCCCTGCTCCTGGTAGTTATGTGAGCTAGCTAGACATTCAGGAAAGCAAGCCAGCAGTATTTAGTGACATTGTATGTGAATATGCCCTACGATGTAGCAATCCACCTCCTGGGTGTGTAGAGAAACCATCTCATCTGTCTATAAGGGGATGTGGGTGTGCATCTAAAAATTGTTATGGGACCAGGAACAGTGGCTCATGCCTATAAACTCAGCATTTTGGGAGGTCAAGGTGGGTGGATCACTTGAGATCAGGAGTTTGAGAGCAGACTGACCAACATGGTGAAACCCTGTCTCTACTAAAAATACAAAATTAGCCTGGCATGGTGGTGCACACCTGCAATCCCAGCTACTTGGGAGGCTGAGGCAGGAGAATCACTTGAACCTGGGAGGCGGAGGTTGCAGTGAGCCGAGATTGCACCGTTGCACTCCAGCTTGGGCAACAAGAGCAAAACTCTGTCAAAAAAAAATAATGGCTGGGCGCAGTGGCTCACACCTGTAATCCCAACACTTTGGCAGGCCGAGGCAGGCGGATCACGAGCTCAGGAGTTCAAGCCAGCCTGGCCAAGATGGTGAAACCCTGTCTCTACTAAGTAAACTATAAAAATCAGCCAGGCGCAGTGGCAGGTGCCTGTAATTCCAACTACTCAGGAGGCCGAGGCAGGAGAATTGCTTGAGCCCAAGAGGCAGAGGTTGCAGTGAGCCGAGATCAGGCCACTGCACTCTAGCCTAGGAGACAGAGTGAGACTCTGTCTCAAAAATTAATTAATTAATTATAAATAAATAAATAATAAAAATTGTTATGGTAGAGGAGAGAAGGAGAGCTGAAGACAACTTAGGAAGCCATCTTTAGGAGATGAATAGTAAAATGGGTTGGATACATTCTATAGAATGCTAAGCAGTAGTCCAGGGTGATAAAAGAAAACCGTCAGCCAAATTTTAAAAAGTTTAATCGAGCAATGAACAATTCACGAATCAGGCAGCCCCCAGAACCACAGCAGATTCTCTGAGACTCCAGGGATGCCTTGTAGTCACAACAAATTTATAGACAAAAAAGGGAAAGTGATGTACAGAAATTGGAAGTGAAGTACAGAAACAGTGAGATTGGTTACAGCTTGACATTTGCCTTATTTGAAAGCAGTTTGAACGTTCAGCAGTCTATAAGTGGTTGAAGTATGACTGCAGGGATTGGCCAACACTCAGTCATTGTTACAGGTGCATACTATTAAGTTAGGTTTTCAATTTTGACTTACTATTAAGCTAGATTACAGTTCATCCACAAGGACTCAAATATAGAAGCACAGAGTCCTTCTCAGGCCATATTTAGTTTGCTTAACAAGTTTCCTCTTTTGGTCATTTTCTCAATTTTGAGAGATTGACCAAAATGTTAGTTATTGATGTTACTATCACTGTCATAAATGTACTTATATGGTTTTGAAACCCACTGGGAAACAGTAGAAGAGTGGGTTTTACAAGGAAGGAATAAAGACTGAATAGAGGGTACTTCCTTATGCTGGAACATCCTGTTTACAGGAGAAAAACAAAACCTGGTCTGTTCTAGGACCTATGTGTTTTCTTAAAGCCTTGGTTTGATTATGTCACATTTAGCACAAGTGACTCCATTTTATCTTGGTTTGGTTTGTTGGGGCCTCAGTCCAAAATAATTGCCTCCCATAATTCTGTTTTTTAAAAATTCCCCCTTTTTGGCCAGGTTCTCACTAGGTGAGAGTGTGACCAAAACTTAGGACCTTAGCGCCACTCTCAGTTACCATATTTTGGGTTTCCAGTGTCAGCACATCATTTATAGGTTACAGTGTCCTCATGGTCGCGCATTTCTTTCATCCTTTGTCATTCCAGTTGAAAAGAGACCATTTGACATTCTAGAGATGGTTGCATGTGAACACTGAAAATCTTTGAAAGAATACAGAGCACCAGGGAAACTATCATTACGACTATTGGGAGGATAATACCAACAGTTTGGAATATGCTCCTTACCCAGGGTCCCCATAAACAAAACCATGTCAAATAAAATAGATTAAAGAATGAGCTAGATGAAGAGTCTACTTGCTTGACCAAGTGGTCTTTTCATTAATTCCCTACAACTGAATTCTTATAATCTACATTTGATGTATTTCTCCAAAGGTCAAAAGTGTCAGTAGCTGCACAGGTACTTTTCTGTTTAGTCAATTCTATTATTTAGCATAACTTTCACAAGAGAATTTAAAGTCTGTTGTGTAAGGATAGCCTTTAATGTAGAATTTGCTGTAGAGCCTATTGTGAGGGTGACGTTTCTAATTATTGCCTATTTTATTGTAAACCATGGAAAAAGGACCTAACAAAGGATATCCTTCTATAAGAGTGAAGGCCTCCTGGTAATGTTCTCTTTAATTCATGAGGAGTTTTGACAGATTATGAGGCAATGTATGTACTACCAAAGTCTCTCGCATACACTGGGCCTTCATCTTTTATCTATTAAAGTATACGATTATTCCTGTATAAAGATGGCTGCGAAATCCTTCACAAATAAAAGTATACCCTATAAGTGCACATAATAGACCCCTTTTTCATTTCGATTGTTCATAGAGGCATAACAAGGAAAAAATATTCAAAGATAAGAGTCCATGATAGTAGAAGTCTTGATCAGTGATCTTGGGAAAAGCTGTTCACATCAGGGATGCCATCTTCTTCTGGGGAGAAACTTTCCTGGTTACTTTTACCTTAAGGGTTCCAATGGGTGTACACTTCCGGGCCTGTGGAGGGTCCCTTCTCAGTTGTGAGATTATGAACCCAAGGCTCAAGGCTCCAGAGTTTTGCTGTAGTGTGGATGGCAAGGACAATCTTTCTCTGACGTTCTTAGAAGATCCAATCTTCAGGCTCTAGATTGTGAAGGGATTATCCTCAGTAAACCATAAAAAGCTCTCTTTACCTTGTGAAAATACACTATAGCATAATAATCTGCTGTTATAACATCAGTCCTCTTGCATGGGAAAGCTTTTATACCCCCAGAAAACATGCATTGAAAATGACAATTGAATGAAATCCCTTTATAAATGTTTAAATGGATCATCAAGTAGCCAAATGTACCTGAACCTCTGATTGTCTTCCCAGGAATATGTAACCAAACATTGGTTTCAAACTATTTCTGCAATTTATAAGTCACCACATCAATGTATTCAATTTGGATTATTTTATCTTTGTCATGACGAGTCATGGAATGCAGAACCTTTAGTAACAAAAGCTTTAAGCACTCAAGAAGGACAAGGCGACTGTCTTGGTTCTTCATGAGTCCATGCTTAACATTGGACTTATGTCCTCTTGAATACCAGTTGTTTCTCCAATGTAGGTGCATAGCACTGATAACTAATGGGTTATCAGAGGTAATTTGACTTAGACCATGGAGTTCATTCAAGTTGTATGTTTAAACAACGTTAGTATTGGCTGATTTAGCATGATAATCTAGACCTTGATTTTGAAAGGTCTGTTAAATAGCAAAGGTTTAAAATGTTGGATACTACAAAATAGAATTTTAGGTTACCATAAGTCATTCATTTAGCTGAAATGATAACTCAAAAATTTTTTAAAGGAAAAATACTATTCTGATAGAGAGGAGACACAGCTTTCTAAAGAAGACAGTAGAGATAGCAAGAAGCCAACTGACTCTGTCTCCTTTCTTTCCCTTCCCCCCCTTTTTCTTTTGTAGTTTACTTAAAAGGTAAACAAAGACCTTTCATTATCTTTTACTATTACATACAAATTATTTTTGAAAGAGAAAACCAAATTTTATGTTTCCATTGCTGTATTTTTAATGATAAAGCTAGTTTTTTAATAACATTTTACAAGTCTATCAAGTTTACTCAGTTTGACCATAAGGTAAGATGTTTATAAACCTTTTATAGCCCTTTACATTTTTTTTTTTTCAGAGCAGAACAATGTTCTAAGAAAACTCTGTTGTACTTTTATTCCAATGTCCAATTTATGGAAAAAAACTGAACAATGCCATTTTAACTTTAGCCAATATATCTGCACACATAATTTTTTAAATTAATTTTTTAAAAACCTTCCACAACTTGTTCAAACCTTTAGCTTTATTTAATTTAAAACAATCCTTTAACCCTCTAACCTAGGCAAAAATTTACATTCTGATACCTTCTTATAATCTCTTACAAAAATACATTTTATTCTCCTTACATACTTTGTATGTAAACTTATTTTTTCAGCAGTCTCAATTGCATATTACAATGTTAACTCTTAGAGACTTTTACTTTTGGTGAAAATCTTGGTAATTAAGGGATTTTAATTAGGTACTAGGTGGGGAGCCTAGGACCCAGACAGAAGTGCACGTAAGGTCTGACTCTTTCCATCATCTAACTCCAAGTGTCCCAGGCCTTACCTAGCTGTAAAATAGGCGAGCTGTACAGTTAAGAGTCATAGTGGCATGCTACAAAGCATTTAGGAGGCCTAATCACCTTTATTTATTTTTATTTTATTTTATTTTTTATTTTTTTTGAGATGGAGTCTTGCTCTGTTGCCCAGGCTGGAGTGCAGTGGTGCCATGTTGGCTCACTGCAACCTCCGCCTCCTGGGTTCAAGTGATTCTCCTCCCTCAGCCTCCTAACTAGCTGGGATTACAGGCGTGCAGCCACCACGCCTGGCTAATTTTTGTATTTTTAGTAGAGACGTGTTTCTCCATGTTGGTCAGGCTGGTTTCAAACTCCTGACCTCGTGATCCACCCACCTCAGCCTCCCAAAGTGCTGGGATTATAGGCGTGAGCCACTGCCCCCTGCCCTAATTACCTTTAAATTGTACATTTCTGGCATAAATTTATTTTCATAAATTCTTTCATGACTTACACAGACTATGTAAGACATGTTTAGACTTTCTGAGTGACTTGCCCTAAACATCCTTCTCTTTAAACAACCAGTCATTTTACTTTAGGACAAGAATTTACCATACAACATCCTTTCTTATATAAAATCTCTTTTCTTTATAACCTTCTTTGCACAGCTAAGGGGCATGGCTAATTCCATATATCCTCAGGCCTTATTTAGAATTTAATGTCTCCAAAATAAATTGAACAATTTTCAAAAGTCAAAGTAGTTGATGACCTTAAAGCATTTAGCAAACCTAATATCTGACCTGCATAATTTAGACAAAAATGTCTTCACTTTATCAATAATCTTTAAAGCTGTTTTTATTTTGCTTTCCAAACATTTGATTTAAGCGCTTATTTTTGTTTAAGTCAATTAATCGGAGCTCTTTTATAAACATTACACACAACACATATATAATTACACAGACAGAAGAAGATTACCACTGTAGTTATAAGATTTTTTATTTGCCAGTTTTTATGTTTCTTACCTGGTGATTGGCTTTCGGGTGGAGCCCTTGGAAGAACAGGGCCAGAAAGGGATTTCTGGTGCCTCCTATTTTTCCCAAGAATTTCAGGCAGTTACAGCTTCAATATCCACTTTTAGACTTTTAACCATCACACTCTTTAACAAAGTTCTTTTAAAAGTTTTTATTAGCCGATTTTAGCCAGGCCAAATGGCTGGTATTTCTGGCTTTTGAACTGTGCCAAAGGTAACCTCCCAGGTGCTCAGAGAAAGGAAAATTAGATAGTACATGGAGAAGAGATTAGACAAGGTCATACAAATATTAAGCTAAAAACAACTTACTTCATAGGCAGAAGATTGAACCCACACCACCAGTATGAAAGAGCAAAGCCTTAGCTACAGAGCTACAGCATGGGGCAATCTTCACTGCCCCTCCCAGGAGGAATCTAGAGTAGTTAATTTTGAGTTTGTAAAGGCTTTTAACTAATAATTTTTAGAGCTAACTATGACATAAACCCTAAAATTCCTGTTCCCTGGAAGGCGGAGACCAAGAGAAAGTACTGCCACGTGGTTACAAGGAAGAGCTCCCAAGGACATAAAACAAAATGGAGATAAACAGTGATTTTTACCATTCATTCAACCATTTGCATAGAGAGAGAGAGAAGCCCGAAGTCTAACTGATAAGAAATTCTTACCTTTTTGCCGGGGTGCCAGGCTTCTTGGTACCCTTTCCCTGAGCACCTCTAGTGACTCAGCTTGCCACACCATTGCGCAGGGGCAAAGCCACATCATAAAGGAAAATTATCTTTTTTTGTCCTGGCCAGAGTAAAATATGTGTGACAAAAACATAGACATTAGCCACTCTGATTGGCACGCAATGTCAAACTGACAAGCTCAAATTTGCCCCTGGTTGGGCTCCATCATTATTAATTCAACCTCCGACCAGGAGTTTCAACCTGTGGTGTTCTGGGCAAGATGGTCACCCTGAGTAATAGAAAACGTAAGAGAGGGAAAGGGGAGAGAGAAAAGCATTGCCTGTGGCAGGGTGGGGAAGGCGAAATGATCAGGAAGGCCAGAGAAAGACCCACCTACTGCAGCGACACTGAAAAGTTCAGGCTGCTGCTTCTTGGTACCAAATGGATCTTTTCTGGCAGTTCCATCATCTCTCAAGTTTCCCCTTTTAGGGAAGAAAAAGCTCCTCATGTCCCACGATCCTGTACGTGCCTAATCCTGTCACCCACAGCCATCAGCAAAGAGTGCAAGGCAGATTACGCTAAAGAGAGTAGCAATTGACATACTGGAGTGCCAAACCCGTTCTTAGCCAAAAAGGACTTTACCAAGAGCCCTCATTTTTTAAAAGTATCTCAATGCTTTGTTGTTCACTGGGAATGTTCCACTGTAAGGTATCTTTAGTAAGATTTTGCTGTTTCTGTAAGACTTTGCTGCCTCCCAGGCCTAACGTATAAGCCAGAAGGAACTCAGTTTTCCAGAAGTTAAGGATCCCGTTTTTACCCCAAATATTGGCTTTATGCTCAGGTTCTCTTGATTAACTTAGCCAGTGATTTTTTTTCTACCTAAGCATGCAAGAGAAATGAAACAAAGGGGTATAATGCAAAAATCCCTGTGGATGTTCAAAAGCCAAATTTTATAACCCCTCTAATATTACTGCTTATCATCAGTTCCTTTCTGACCTAGTCAGATGTAAGAGGCCTCTAACTTGATCCAAGTCAGTTAATTTCTGGATCAAATCCATTCCTGGACCCAGTCCAGTTTCTGCTGTGACTCCAAACCCAGTTTGGAGTCTGAGAGGGAGCTTACCCACCATGCCCAGCTGCTCCGAGAGATGAATGGACACCAGTGGGTCCTGTAGGTACCTTGCGTGTTCTGTCAGTCTTCCTAGTGGTCGCTAGCAGCTCTACTTTGGATACCGCTTGACACCGTTTGATAAAAGAAAAACTTAGGCCAAATTAAACTTAAAAGAGTTTAATTGAACAATGAATGATTTGTGAATCGGGCAGCCCCCAGAATCACAGCAGACCCAGAGACTCCAGAGGTGCCTTGTGGTCAGAACGAATTAATAGATAAAAAGGGGAAAGTGATGTACAGAAATCAGAAGTGAGGTATAGAAACAGTGAGATTGGTTAGAGCTGGGCATTTGCCTTATTTGAATGCAGTTTGAACATTCAGCAGTCTGTGAGTGGTTGAAGTATGGCCACTGGGATTGGCCAACACTCAGCCATTGTTACAGGTGCATACTATTAAGTAACATTTTCAAGTTTGTCTGTAGTCATCCACAAGGACTCAAATATGAAAGTACAGAGCCCTTCTCAGGCCATATTTAATTTGTTTCAACCTGGGTAATGAACTAACTGTACAAACCTCAACATGTGTAGACCCTTCAAACATAGAGTAAGAAACAGAAGATTTGTAGCACTATTTTACATGTGTAAAATGAAACCAAGTATATATATAGCACTACTGAAAAGGTACATGCATTTTAAGAACATATCATGAACATATTAAACTGAGTCCTATGGAGGTGGGGAATGGCAGTGGAGATTGGAGATGAAGGGGAAATACACAAAATAAAATCAAACATGACAGGAACCTTGTATGGCTCAATGATGATGGTATTTTATGATGTAAGAATGATTAATTCAATTCTCTAGATTGTGAGTAAAGTAAAAAATATATAATTAAAAAAATAGCAAATTAGTTATGTGAAATGGTTTCTAATGCCTTTACAGGTTGTCTGCTTGCTGCTGAAGTTAGAGTTTAGTTTTAGTTTTAGTTGTGCTGCAGCTGGTTCACCCTAGCTGCTTTGTAACAGATTTGTCAATCCAACTCAACTGAATTTCAATTTTGTGAGTGATCACATTTCAGATACCAATCCCTTCTCAAGTGCTTGAAATACAGGCAAAATATTTATTTGAACTAGCTGATTAACAAATCTGTGAATTAAGAGATACACGAAAGGCAATGAACTGGAATGAAAAGTATTGGAAGAGAGAAACCTGCTCTACCATTTATAAATCCTTGTCTTCCAAAATGTATGCATTCTAATTTGAAATAACAATGAAACTCTCACTCCCCAAAGTCATCGATCCATAATACAGAAAGATAGGAATATACTGAAGTTTGGTTGCGTAAAAACAACTAGAATAAACTAGAACTAAATTCAAATGAAAACTAAACCAAAGTAAATCTTCAAATTTATCAATTAATATTTCATGAAAATCTTTAATATCTGCTAAAATAATTCCGTCCAAAACAAATTAATATAAACATTATGAACAGTTAAAAATAAATAGGTAAACTGACAAAGAAGGAGAACTTACTTGAAAATCCGGCTGATCATTTGGAGAATTCATCCTTAGTGAATTGACCTGGAGTGTAAAGGACTAATCATTTCCTCTTCCCTCCTCAAGCTTGCCTTTGACATTCATCAGAACTGTGGGCACTTGGATCAAAACTCTAGAGGGTGAGATTGGGAGAGGGGCAGTGAGATTGACCTCAAAGATGTTCATCTTCAAAGACAATCCCATCTACCATGTGGCAGAATTTCAATACATGCATCCCCATATCCCTGAACCTGATTACAGGAAACCAAGCAGAAAAAATTAACCTTGGGCTGAATCCAGTCCACTTGCAGCGGCAGCCCAAGTGACCTTTTTAAAGCACACATTTGATCATGCCACTCCCCAGCTTAAACCATTTCAAGGACTTGGGATCAAGTTCCAACAGCAGCTCCAGGCTTACAAGACCCTTCAAAATAAACCTGCCTCTTTGACCTCAGCTGAAGCTTCCTCCTCCTCCCCAGCCTCTAAAGCCTCCTGGGCTTTTCTTTTCCATGCTGTTTCCTCCGTCTAAAATACTCTCTTCCTATACCTCCTATCCCCAAATGTCTGTTAGCTAACCCTTTTGTTTTTTTAAATGACTCCCATCAGATACAACTTCCTCTAGGAAGCCTAAAATTAAGAAAACTACTACCAGTACTGCAGTATTAGGAGACAGTTAGCTGTGGGTCTCTCACATTTGTGCACATCTCACAGAGGTACTCGCTTCTCTTTGTTCCAGATTAGTTTTGCAAGAATGTTTGGATAGCAAAGAGCCTTAGAAGACAGAGATAGAATCTCTCTCTGGAGCAAAAGGCAGGTTGGCTTTCAGCCTTACAAGATAGAAACAATGTCTCCCTCTCTCCAGATCAAAGGGCAGGTATGCTTACTGCCCATAATAAAAGATGGGTTCCCATGGATGGAGCTGGAGGCCATTATCCTTAGCAAACTAATGCGGGAGCAGAAAACCAAAAGCTGCATGTTCTCACCTGTAAGTGGTAGCTAAGTGATGAGAACTCGTGGACACAAAGAGGAAAACAACAGACACTGGGGCCTACTTGACAGTGGAGGGTAGGAGGAGGGAGAGGATCAGAAAAAAAATAACTATTGAGTACTAGGCTTAGTACCCAGGTGACAAAATAATCTGTACAACGAACCCCTGTGACACCAGTTTACCTATATAACAAACCTGCAAATGTACGCCTAAACCTAAAATAAAAGTTTAAAAATAATAAATAAACGACGGGTTCCCTAAGCTCAGGGTTTTTCTCCTGAAAGGCAGCTCTCTATGTGTAAGTACAAAGGTCTGGAGCTTTTCATATTGCCTGGATGGAATTTGGAGGCAAGGAGACCTGACACAGAAATGCTGTTTATGCCACTTGCTGTGTAATGAGTAACAAAGTGCTTTGTTTCTGACCCAGGAGTCTCATGACTTCTGTCAGCATCCATGAAACTACGATAGACTAACTTATCAGTTTGAAAGTAGAAGACAAACTCAGACCCTTCTCAGTTTTTGACAGTGATATAGTCACATTAATTTTCTGATTTTGATGGTTGTGCTGTGGTTTACTAGGATTATGTCCTTGCTTGTGGGAAATAAACACTAAAGTGTTTAGGAGTGGTGTTGTCTCATGTGGACAAATTTCTCTTAAGGACCAAAAAAGGCATTGTATTGTACTTACAACTTTTCTGTATATTTGGGATTGTTTTACTTTTTTTTTTTTTTAAAGATTAATCAGTGGGCTCAGGTGATATTAGCCTGATCCATCCACTACACAGTTTCCTACTAACTTTTTACTTTGTGGTTTTGGCATTTGTTGACAATGATTGCCCAAATCCATTATTTCATTAGACATTCCAAAATGTTGACTTTCTAATTCAATTACTTATTTCAATTTTATTAACTATAATACTTCTATAAAAAAGAATTTCTTCTTGTCAACTATCTGGTTACCCTGAAATAAAATTTATACAGGAAAAGCAAGAAAAAAAGAAATGGATTCTGTTCCTTTATTTTCAAAGTAATGATTTGTTGCCCTAGGGAGTTACCAAAGACATTTGTTTTTGATTGCTTTGGATGAGCTTATAATTTTTATATAGTTAAAGTTTTCAGTCCATGGCAGTCATTATTTCTTTTGATGCTCAAATGTCTCATTTCAGGCCAATGTAAGCTCCTTCAAGATGAATCCAGTGTTCTTTTGTCACGACTTTATCAATCTTTGATTGTTTCCTTGCTTTGGGTACAATTAGATAGTTTAGGTTCCTCTTGTACATTTCTTGCCCCAGATCTGAAATCAGTCATTTCTTTAGCAATCTTTGACTATTTTTTAAGGGAGGTTGGTATTTATAGGCTGCAATCTAAGAGCTAGAGGTGTTCCTTGCTACGGAGTCATCATTAATTTCAGGCTTTTCAGTGGGCAGAGGTAGGACATTTGCATCAAATGCTGAGTTCATGCTGGTATTTACAAGATTTACATAATTTCTTTAATTTTATCCTTTTTCCTATATATGGAAACCTTGGTTCCTAACCACCTTAATTATATATTTACCTTATACTTTACCATACTTATACTATAAGTATACTATAATGGTCTTACAATACAATACTTCAATAAAACATTGACTATAGTTAAATATTTCTTTGTGGTTTTTATTTGTCCTTAGAATATGTCTCACTCGGGATGTACAGCCAAAATGCAGGTTTTATAATCTCCTGTTGGGGTGGCCAACTGTAAACCTGGATAGTTCCAGGCAAACTGGAAGGGTTGATCACCCTCCTTGAAGTAATTCTCTACTCTTTGATTTAGCCACCAATTTGACATAGAGTCAGGTTCATTTGTTTCAGGTTGTTTTTGATGTTTTAGGAATTTTCAATGTAAAAAAAATCTAAAACATATACACCATTTCGAAGCCAAAACCATGTGATAAGCCACCTAAGTCACATTCAGAGAAGTCTAGTGTCTATCTCTATCTTCTCCACCTTATTCCCTCTCTCCCCCAGAGATATCACTTGCCTTAGTTTTTTTGTTTATATTCTACAACTATTTCTTTTTTGAAAAATACATACATATACTAATATCTACCTTCCTTACACAAAAGATAACATTTTACAAACACTATTTCCATACACTATTTTTTTTGTTTTGTTTTTTGTGTTTTTGTTTTGTTTGTTTTGAGATAGAGTCTTGCTTTGTTGCCCACACTGGAGTGGAGTGGCGCGATCTCGGCTTACCGCAAACTCCACCTCCCGGGTTCAAGCTATTCTTCGGCCTCAGCCTCCCGAGTAGCTGGACTACAGGCACCTGCCACCATGCCGGGCTAATTTTTTGTATTTTTAGTAGAGATGGGGTTTCACCATATTGGCCAGGCTAGTCTCGAACTCCTGACCTTGTGATCTACCCACCTTGGCCTCCCAAAGTGTTGGGGTTACAGGAGTGAGCCACTGCGCCTGGCCCCATACACTGTTTTTTAAAGGTTTCCCACATCAGCATTTACTCTATAACTGTGGTCATGTATCTAAATAATCACATCTGTCATCCTCAGAATGGCCTTAAACCTAAGACTCCAGAATTGAGGGAAACAATCCAGGAGCAAGAGACAGAATTCATGAATAAAGCAGCTTAACCGAGATAGAAAATTTCATGTTTTCTCTCCACACCATACCCCTGACATTACCTACTCCATCCCAAATAGCTTTCAGAAATTGTTGCTGAGCTCAGACCCAGGGCCTTGAGAGATTGAATGTAATGACGGGTCTCCATGGGTGACAGGGATTGCTCTCCACTCCCAGCTGCTGAGGACGGGAAATTGCTGGTGAGATGAGAGCAGTGAGGGCTGCTCATTTAGCTCAGTGATATCATACCGGTGTGCAAAGTGCAATGCACATGGGCAGCTCAGGCCTCTGGTGTAACAGGGCCCAGGTGAGGAGTCAGAGTGTTTGTGTCCTGCTGAGAGGGCTGTGTGAGACTCTACATGGGAACTCTTAGCCTGGCACAGTGGCTCACACCTGTAATCCCAGCACTTTGGGAGGCCGAGGTGGGTGGATTACTTGAGGTCAGGAGTTCCAGATCAACCTGGCCAACATGGTAGAACCCTGTCTCCATCAAAAATACAAAAATTAGCCAGGTGGGGTGGTGTGCACCCATAATCCCAGCTACTCTGGGGGCTGAGGTGGGAGAATTGCTTGAACGTGGAAGGCAGAGGTTGCAATGAGCCAAGATTGCACCACTGCACTCCAGCCTGGGCAACAGAGTTAGTGAGAGTCCATCTCAAACAAAACAAAACAAAACAAAACAACAACAACAAATACATGTGAGGTCTTCCTATAATGTATACTCAGTAGTGTCACAGGAGGAAGATTTTGGGAGCTGCAAGAGGAGTCATTTATGAGATACAATGATTTCCTTGCATGTGAGGGAGGACCAGTCTCCTATTTGTTAGTTGTGAAGAGCCAGGTTCACCTATTGGAAAATTGGCCTCAGTGCCCTGCAGACTGAGCACAGATTGCCTATGGCTGCTAGTGTTCTAGACAGTGCTGCCCAGATTTGTGGACCAAATTGATGGCTGTCTACCCACTACATTTAAAACACAGCCTAAAGCTCCCCCCGCCCTTTCACACTTCCTTCCTTCCAGGGCTTGTTCTCTTCCCCTCCCCTTCTATTTGAGGAGGACACACTCTCTGAGTTCTTTCTGACTACGAAAGAAGGGCATCATCTTTTGAAGATCACCCTTTAAACACACTTTCACCAGTGGGGAAAGGAGATAGAGAAGCTCTAGCTAAATCAAGTAGAAAATTCAGATTGGTGTGGAGAGGTAGAAGAGCACAGTGTTTAGAAAGTCCCTGGAGACAGACTGCATGGGTTTGAATCCTGGTTCTATTACCTCCATAGGGATCTTGGACACATTATTCATCTTTTCTATGCCTCAGTTTCTCACTTGCAAAATAGAAAAAACTGGGGCTCTACTTATCTCATAAAGTTGTTATGAGCCTGTAGTGGGTTGGACTGTGGCTCCTGAAAAATACATCCACCAGAACCAGATCTTCTTTGGAATTAGGCTCTTTGTAGATTATTTTATTCTATTTTCTTTCCTTTCCTTTCTCTTTTTTTTTTTTTTTTTTTTTTTTTTTTTGAGTCAGTGGCTTGCCCTCCTGCCCAGGCTGGAGTTCAGTGGTACAATCACAGACCCCTGCAGCCTCAACCTCCTGGGTTGAAGTGATCCTCCAACCGCAGCCTCCCAAGTTGCTGGGACTATGGGCAAGCATCATATCACTCAGCTAATTTTTTATTTTTTTAGAGACAAGGCCTCACAATGTTGCCCAGGCTGGTCTTGAACTCCTGGGCTCAAGTGATCCTCCCACCTTGACCTCCCAAATGCAGACATTATTAAGTTAGACAACTTAAAATTAGATTATCTTGGATTTAGGCTGGGCCCTAAATACAGTGAATAGTGTTCTTCTAAGAAGGAGGAAATTTGAGTCTCAGACCCAAGGAGAGGACAAAGTTAGAGACAGGAGTAATGCATCTACAAGCCAAGGAATACCAAGGATTGGCAACAACCACCCAAATCTAGGAAGAGGCAAGGATTATTTGTCTTTTTCTATTAGAACGTAAGCTCCAATGACAGCAGGCCTAGAAGGGGGCTTGCTGCCTAGTAGGTGCTCAGTAAAAGCACTGAGTGGGTGTAGAGAGGTGGGGTCAGAGAAGGATTCCCAGAAGAGAGATTGGAGAAGAATCTTCAAGGGAGATAAAAGGACATTCCAAAACAGAAAAAGGCATTCCAAGATCTGCCCTAGAAAATCCTTTGAGAGAAGTGCTACTAATGGCTACTGGACTTGCCAACCTGAGCCCAAAATAAGGTGGTTTAGAGGGTGATATCACTGCCTGAGGAGCCCTCTGTGCTCTCCACCAGAAGCCAGTAACAGCAGTCGCCTCTTCAAAGCCTAGGTCAGGAAGATGGAATAAGAACATGCAAATTGCTCTTCCACTGGCAGTATTGCCTGCAAGCAATTTTTGAGACCACACAATAGAAGTTTTCAAATAGATGGTTTCAAGTATCCACAGTGTAATGAGATCAAGACTCAGGACTGCCAGCATGTAGCCCAATAGGAAAAATATCATTTATGGCAGGATCATGAATTCTATTTGCATAAAACTTATGAACCCGAAAACACACACTCCTGATGCAGTGAAAATCAAGATTTCTCCTTGTTTTTGTTTTCTCTGGATGGTGGCAGCCTATCAGACAAATCAGCCTTCGTGGTAAGAGATTTCTCTAAAGCTGCAGGAAGCTACTTTTAATAGATTCCTAAATACATGACTGGCGGGGTGCGGTGGCTCACACCTGTAATTCCGGCACTTTTAGAGGCTGAGGTGGGCAGATCACCTGAGATCAGGAGTTCAAGAACAGCCTGGCCAACATGGCGAAACCCTGTCTCTACTAAAAATACAAAAATTGGCTGGGTGTGGTGGCAGGCACCTGTAGTCTCAGCTCAGAGGCTGAGGCAGGAGAATTGCTTGAACCTGGAAGGAGAAGGTTTCAGTGAGCCGAGATCACGCAGCACTCCAACCTGGGCAACGGAGTGAGACTCTGTCTCAAATAAATAAATGAATAAATAAATGACTGAATTTATTCAGACATTTCTTTTATTGTGTTATGGGCTTTCCACTTAAACTGTTTTACAGCCCTTAAATACCTGCACACTTATTGATGCACCCTACATACCCCACCTGCATATCCTCCTACCCAGGCACAAAACATGTAAGCACACACATGCACCCTGTGCATCTGGGCATGTGCACATCTACAGAAGCCTGGCCATGGTACTGCAAATTTTCTAAAGTGCTCATTCTCCCTGACTGATCCATAAGCTCACAAGGGCACGGCCCTATGGTTCGTTTAGAGGGAAAACACACCTGATGGGTCAGGAGAACTGTTTTCATAGGTAAATTGGGGGAGTTGAATTATGTGAAGTTTGAAGTCCCTTCCAACATTTTTGCATTCTCAATTTCCATTTATTCCCTCCCTCCACACTGCCTGACCTTACAACACAGCATCAAGTTTAGCAAAGAGCAGGTGCAGGATTTATTACGCAAGAGTCTTTCTGTGCCTTAAGGGGGCCTGAGCTTTTCTGCTGGAGCTCTTCAACCCTGGTTTTCATTGGTACCAGTTGCCACTGCATCACAGAGTTGAATAAATACCAATTGAATTAAAACCCTGATTCAAATGCTTTGGATAATCCCCTTCATTAGTGTTTCTAGAGGCAACGCGCCATCAAAACCCCCTGGTTTGACTGACTAATGGTGAGAACTGGAGGCACCTAGCAATGAAGTCGGGCAATATTTCTGGACATCAGAGGTGGTTAGGATTATAGAAAACTGCATGACTCTGGCAGGGTGTGAGGGCGATGGAGAAGATGAGGATGCACTGGGGCTTGTGAGAGAGGGAGAGGAGCCAGGGAAGATGGTGTTAGAGCAGAGAGCAGCATGAGGACCTGAGCATGGGATCCTCCTGTTCCAGGGTTACAAATGTCCCCTGCCCCAGAATGGCAGCATGGTTTAAGAATCCCTAACCTGGCAGGTGACAGAGCAGGGGTTGCAGATTCGAAAGCTTACTAAGAAAAGTGGCATATTGTTTGAGACTTTGCTTCTTCTCAGTGTTGGGAAAAGAAGAGGGAGTAAAAGGGACTGTGGAGAGAGCAGTCCAATTGTGGATTTTAATGCATAGGGACTCAGCATTGCAAGATCTGTAATTTAATGTGAAATTTGCACATTTGGCCGGGCGCGGTGGCTCAAGCCTGTAATCCCAGCACTTTGGGAGGCCGAGACGGGCGGATCACGAGGTCAGGAGATCGAGACCATCCTGGCTAACACGGTGAAACCCTGTCTCTACTAAAAAAATACAAAAAACTAGCCGGGCGAGGTGGCGGGCGCCTGTAGTCCCAGCTACTTGGAGGCTGAGGCAGGAGAATGGCGTGAACCCGGGAGGCGGAGCTTGCAGTGAGCTGAGATCCGGCCACTGCACTCCAGCCTGGGCGACAGAGAGAGACTCCGTCTCAAAAAAAAAAAGAAATTTGCACATTTGAAATAATAGCAGCTAAATCAAATTGAGAACAGCATGCATGCCAAACAAAATACCTCAGTGGGCCAAATTTGAACCTCCAGGGGGATGTATGCAAAAGGGCAAGTAAACAGAGACACTTATCAGTGGCGGAAACTGAGAGCCTAGCCTGGGGAAAGCATGCGGGTTCCCTCAGATAATCTGTGAAAGAAAGACAGGTCATAACACTCAAAATGCCTAAAAGCGATGAAGGCTAAGACTATTTGAAATCATGGAAAAAGCTTGACTTCTTCAGGAAAATTATACTGTCAAGGTCCAGGGACACATGTCATCCTAGGATATATATGACTGTGGTGGAGACTGGTATACCATGAGCCACTCAGGGTAAAAAACAAAACAAAACAAGCCAAACAAACAAACAAAACTCCTTTCTTAGTAATGCATAAAGTTAAAGATAAATTGCATCTAGGTTATACCAGAAGAAGGAAACGAGGTAAGAAAATGGTGAGAATAAATCACCTAATCAAAATATTGGGTTATAAAAAGAACTAGCCCACCTGTTTCAGGACTGCAAGAAACTGAGCAATGCTTTCAGGAGGCCAGGTTGAAAAACACAAACCTGTTTAGCCACAGCTTGATTCCATGCAATTCATGCTCCAAGATTCTATCTCACTGTGCTTAAAAACTAGTGTTTTTTAAATGGTGGGCTGACCATATTGCATTATTGTGGATGTGGAAGGAATAATATAAATGAAGTAGCATTGGAGAATCAATATTTTTGGAGCACCACCATGTGCCAGACCCTGTATGGGTGACTCACGTATGACAATCACTTTTACTACTCACATCATTCTTATGAGGTAAGTACTTCTTTTCATTCCTGTTCTGCAAATAAGGAAATGAAGACACACATTGGTAACATGACTTACCTAATGTCAGAGCTCTAATAATAAGTTAAAGAACTGGAATTTAAACCAGTTAAATATAATAATGATAATAGCTGTAAACAATTCTATCTTTGTGTGACCTCTGAGCTCTGATTTCCATTATTAACTCCAGCCTGTCTTTAGAGGATTGTGAAGATCAAATGAGATAGTGCCAGTAAGTACTTAACACTGACTTGCCCAATCCATGAGATTAATAGTTGTTATTAATAATAGTAACTGGATCCAGTATTCAGAAGGCTCTAGTGGGAGGAAGTATAGGGACAAATTGCAATGGATTGAGAAGTGACTGGGAGGTAGAAAGAGGTGATAGGTGTAGACTTCCCTTTGCAAAAGCTTTGGGTTTGAAGTTTGTTTTTAAGAAAGCTTATTTACCATGACTGCTATGGACTGAATTGTGTCTCCCTTCACTCTCCCAACCACGAATAGTTTGAAGCCCTCATCCCCAGTGTGATGGGTATTAGAAGGCGGGGCTTTTGGGAGGTGATGAGGATGGAGCCTTTGGAATTGAATTAGTGCCCTAATAAAAACAGACTCTGGAGAGCTCTCTCTCTCTCTCTCTCTCTCTCTCTCTCTCTCTCTCTCCTCTCTCTCTCTCTCTCTCTCTCTGCCATGTGAGAATATAATGAGAAGGCAATTATCTGCAAGCTAGGATGTGGGCCCTCACCAGACACCAAATCTGTTGGCAACTTGACGTTGGACTTCCCAGCCTCCAGAACTGTGAGAAATAAATGTCTGTGTTTAAGCCACTCATTCTATGGTATTTTGTTATAGCAGCTCGAGCTAAGACAGTGGCTGCAAATGGAAGAGGAAAGCCTGATGGTGCCAATGGTAAGGGGTTTCAGGTGAGTGAAGACCAACCCCTGGGCCACAGAGGGAGGGCATCCAGAGCCCAGATGAGAAATTCAGCCCTGGAAAGGGGTAAGGACAATTGTACCCTGAAAGAGAGGAAGGAAGAGAAGAATGGATGGAAAACACTGGGAGATTTTGATGTGGAAGGAAGAAAATTAAGGGACTGTGAATTTGACCTAATCCAAATGGAAGGGAGAAAATTTTGCTAATGAAAATGGAAGGTGAGGTGCTGGGGGCAGAGGAAACTAGGACAGAGGGGGCCTGGCCTCCATGAGGGTTCAGGACCAGGAAAAGTGTGCACTCCAGATCTTCTGACACAGCTTTGACTTCTCTCCTGTTGTCCCCCATACTACATGCATAAGCACTGGCTACTTATACCCATTTTGGGATCTGAACAAACTAGTTCTACCAGAGCTGACTGATGCCATCTTGGAGTCCTGGCCCTTTTCACTTCTTAATGCTTCTGGTAGACTAGTTTGTATTTAGGATCAGAATTGATAAATGCCAATAGCAAATTTAGTGATCTTCTCTAAATCCGCTAGGTACCAGTAACGCAGCTCCCACCCACCCCATTCTATGAATGAGAGATAAGTGCTGGATATTAGAAGGCCTATTGGTCTAAAAGACAGAAGGTTTGGGTTCAGACTCCTCCACTTACTAGCTATATGACTAAGGGCAAGCCAACTAACCTGTCTGAGCCACAGTGTTTTTTAATTATAAATTTAAAATACATGTATCAGTTCCACCAACATATCTGGTCCCAGAAAGCATTAGTGTCTCCTTCATCATTTCCCATAGACATGCTATTATCTTTCTTGGAGGATTCATCTCAGGAATGAATTGGCGTTGTTCAGATAGGTGAAAACAGGGCTCTGTTTTGGGGATGGGAGTGAGGGGAAGGAACCTAACTCAACAATCCATCAAAGCTTCACACTGGAATAGGGCCATTTCATTGAGCCATCTCCTTTTCCTTTAAAGCTAATAGAAGGACCATTTTTTCCATAAACTTAGTACTTTTTTGTATCATTTCCAAGCCTGATAGCCTATCTAACTTGATACTCATTTTATGTTTGAGCAAGTTTTTAAACTAAGGTTCAATGCATGGCATAGACTTAGAGAACTGGATTATTCACAGAAAATTCAGTGAGGCTGGTGATATATCATGAAATAGAGGCATTTTTTATTCTCAAAGATAGAGCAAAATTCAGGATAATTTCATATATACTTGAATCAGTGATTGTTTTTTGCATTAAGCATATAGTGCTAAATGAGAATATAGATAAATATTTAAATATTCCCGTGTCCTCAACCCTCCTAGTGGGAATTGAAAAAAAAAAAAAAAAAGTGGCAGGATAAAGTTATTGTACTACTATTGCATAGTTCTTTTCTCCCAAGAAATTCTAAGAGTTATGCTAATAATGCAACTTGTCCTGGACAAGGTGAAGTGATACCCAAAGTGTCTCAATGTAATAAATGGGAAAACTGAGGCCAGAAGAGGTATATGCCCAGCTTGTCAAATATGCACAGAAAAGCCATACTGTCGGTTCAGATTTTCGACTTCCATCCTGTAGCTTCTGTTTTGTTTATTCATTCACACCCACATCATTCATTCACTTATTACTCATTCAGTTGATACAATGGACATGGTAGTAAAAGGAGCTATAAAGAATACCAAAGAAATAGAAAATAATTTTTGGAGTTAAGGATCATAATCTAGCTGAAGAGATAAAACCAACACAGCAAAAGCAAAACACAACAAAGCAAAGCCAAAATGACAACGTGCCTGGTACTCTGGTTGGAAAAGTACTTTAAAAATTCAAAGAGTGCAGTACAGTGTGAAGCCTGCCTGTTAAGGTTTTGCAAAGAGGGCGGAACTTGATGTCAGAAGTGACAACAGTTTTCTTGCGATGGGAGCGGCAAGATGAGGATGGTGGCAGGGTAAGTCTTTTCAAAGAGAAAGTTATGGTCTGAATATCTGTGCCCCCTATGATTCATATGTTGAAATCCTAACCCCAGACACTGATATTAGGAGGTGGGGCCTTTGGGAGGTGATTAGGTTATAGGAGATTATTGACCTTATAAAAGAGACCCCCGGCCAGGCACAGTGGCTCACGCCTTTAATCCCAGCACTTTGGGAGGCCGAGGTGGGCAGATCACCTGATGTCTGGAGTTTGAGACCAGCCTGGCCAACATGATGAAATCCTGTCTCTACTGAAAATACAAAAATTAACCAGGCGTGGTGGTACATACCTGTAATCCCAGGTACCCAGGAGGCTGAGGCAGGGGAATAGCTTGAACCCAGGAGGTGGAGGTTGCAGTGAGCCGAGATCGTGCCACTACACTCCAGCCTGGGTGACAGAGCAAGACTCTGTCTCACGAAAAAATGAAAATAAAAGAGAGAGACCCCAGACAGATCCTTCATTCCTCCTGCCACACATGAAGTTACAAGGAGAAAATACCTGTTTATGGGGAATAGGCTCTCACCAGACACTGAATCCTCTGGCTCCTTGATATTGAACTTCCCAGTCTCTAGAACTTTGAGAAGTAAATTTCTGTAGTTTATAAGCTACCCAATCTATGGTATTTTATTATAGCATTCTGAATGGACTAGAGAGAGGAAAAGCATAAGCAAAATAGTAGGAAGGCAGAAATGAATATAGTTTATTAAAAAGAATAGTGGGGTTGTTTTGAAATGAACATTTCTTTTGGAAAAGAAGAAGGTGAAAGGAAGGAAAAAAAGCCAAAAGAAGAAAAGAAACCCTACAAGGGGAAAGGAGATGAGGATCTGTTGCATATGCAATCAACTGGCATTCAGAAGCTATTTCCCTTGGCCCTGGTATATGTATGTACTGCAGAAGCTAGATAGCAAAAAAAGACATTTTCCCAGTCCCCTTGAAGTAGGGATTATGGATGTTAATTAGGTTCCACCAGTCAGGCCAGCTTCCAGGCACGTAAGCTGTGTTGCATAGACTCCTTGCTCAGAAGGGCCCCAGGTTTGTTTTAATGCTTTGCTGTTGCAGTCTTGAAATCCTGAATAATTTTAGCTTTGAATTCATGTTTTGTAAGTGAAGTCCAATGGAACAATGAAGCATGAGCAGAGGGAATATATGCAAGATGGGTGTCCACTGTGGTCCCTGCTGCCCCATTCCCATGCAGCTTCAGGGGTGCCCCCAAGCACAGAATGCGGTGGACCTAAGATGCAAGAGAGTTCAGCCAGGCTCAAAACCAGCACAGAGTAAGTGTATCAGAGAAACAACTGAGTCTGCAGGCTGCTGAGGGCGTGAGGGGCCACGCTCTCCATTTGAGACAGTATTTACTTGGAACACAAAAAGGTGAAGGTATTCTAAGAAACGTGAACCACTGAGGTACTCTTATCATACGTTTTCCTACTTGTGTATTTCTTATCTCTCTGTATTAGGCAACCACTTACGCTGAAAATAAAGACATAGAAGTAAAGCAAAAGATGGGGCAACACGTAATTCCTTTCCCTTTCTGTCTTTCCTTATTCATAAGCAAAGCCAAAGGTAGAGAACATTAATGGACTGTCAGCATATCAAGAAATAAAATACAAACAGTTGAGTTTGTTTTATGCAGTGTTTTCGCTGTTCTGGTAAGAACAGGATAACTAAGTATGTGTACAAGCTACCAGGTACAAACTGTGTGCCTTTGGTGATTCTACATATAAATGAAATGCTATTATTATATTTGCTTCTGCAACTGGTATTGTACAATGTAAAAATGAATGTTACAAGTCATACTAGTAATTTTAATGTTTAATTTTTCCTTACTTAGAAAGACATTAATACCAAGTAAAAAGCACCATGACAAGAGAAATACTACAGAAAAAAGGAAAAAGCTTTCTATTTTAGTACTTTTAGTGGCACTTTTTTCCTCCTTTGTGAGCAAGATGCCCCACATATTATGTAGCAAACTCTGTTCACAAGTTTGTTTCCCATGTGTGAGATCTGGAAGGCAATAGTGTGGGCACAACCTTTCTTTCTACCCACTACCTGCATCATTGCCTGCATCCACCCAGTAACTCATTGCCACTGCCTGAGGCCAGCCATTTTTCATGATTTAAGACACTTTCATCACAAGATGAAAACAACGTGAATCCAAAGTAATGTTTAAATTAGTTTTGGGGTTCTTTTACTTATCCTAAAATTAATTCAGGGTTTTGAGAATAATATCAGTTTTAAACTCATTTTAATTTTTATTGAGGTAATACTTTTGTGTAATTTAACATTTCAAATAGCATATGATTTTTTTAATTTAGATATAATTCACAAACCCTAAAATTCAGCTTTTCAAAGTATACAATTTAGTAGTTTTTAGTATACTCACAAAGTGATGCAACCATCACCACCATTCTAATTACAAATATTTTCATCTTCCCAAAAAAGAAACCGTGTACCTTATTGGCAGTCACCCCCCATTTCCACTCTCCCAAACTCCTGTCAATTACTAATCTATTTTCTCTCTCTGTGGATTTGTTTATTCTGAATATTTTATACAAATGGAATCAAACGATATGAGATCTTTTGTATCTCGCTTCTTTCACTTAGCACAATGTTTTCAAGATTTATTCTTGCTCTAACAGGTATCAATACTTCATTCCTTTTTAGGAGTAATATTCCACTGTATAGATATGCCACATTTTGTTTATCCGTTCATCCACTGAAGTATATAAAGTTTTGTGTTTTGTGATTTTGTGGCTTTTGTTTGTTTGTTTGTTTCTTGAGACAAGGTCTCATTCTGTTACCCTGGTTGGAGAGCAGTAGTACAATCATGGTTCACTGCAGCCTCCACTCCCCAGGTCAGGCCATTTTCCTACTTCAGCCTTCAGAGTAGCGGGGACTAAAGTCACACGCCATCAGGCTTAGCTAATTAAAAAAATTTTTTTTGTAGAGACAGAATCCTGCTAAGATGCCCAGGTTGGTCTCAAACCCCTGGGCTCAAGTGATCTCCCCAACCCGTACCCCACTTCAGACTCCCAAGGTGCTAGGATTATAAGCATAAGCCACTGTGCCTGGCCTGCAGTCCATAAGGTTTTAAGGAAATAAGAGTAGTTGGCCAGGTGCAGTGGCTCACATCTATAATCCCAGCACTTTGGGAGGCCAAGGCAGGCAGATTACCTGAGGTCAAGAGTTCAAGACCAGCCTGGCCAATATGGCGAAACCCTGTCTCTACTAAAAATACAAAAAAAAAAAAAAAAAAAAAGCCAGACGTGGTGGCGGGTGCCTGTAATCCTAGCTATTCAGGAGGCTGAGGCAGGAGGATCACTTGAACCTGGGAGTGGGGAGGTTGCAGTGAGCTGAGATCTCACCACTGCACTCCAGCTTGGGCAACAAGAGCAAAAACTCCATCTCAAAAAAAAAAAAGAGTAGTCACTTGCTCCATTCTTTCCTACTTTTCCTACTCCCCAAAGGAAGTCACTTTCTAGACTTTTGGTTATTTCTCCTGCTATTTACCTGTGTTTCTATATATCATCTTTATACTGCTATTTATTTATAATTTATATGTATTTATTCTATTCTTACTTTGGAAGATGGTCATGCATCATTTTTATACCTCTTCACATACTTATTCTTTCTTCTTCCTTTCTCTTAATATAGTTTCCTCGACAATTTTCGGTTAAATTACTATTTCGTGACCATGTCAAAGAATAGTCACTGCTGAGCCAAGAATTATATTCCTGTTACTTTTGCTTTTCTGAACTGGGAGAATCACCTCTTTTCCTGATCTCGCATGGGGAAATGCCACAGGCCCCAGGACTTGTGCTGCTGCTTTCCTCTGTCTACACTCCCTCCCTAGCCATCCTCATGGCTCAAATAGTAACCATGTGCTTTTGACTGCTAAATTCATACTGCCAGCCTGGTCTTCACCTGAATTCCAGTCCCTCCCTCCCTCCCTCCCTCCCTCCCTCTCTCCCTCCCTCTCTCTCTCTCTTTCTTTCTCTCTTTCTCTCTCTCTCTTTCTCTCTTTCTTTCTTTCGAAACAGAGTTTCTCTGTTGTTGCCCAGGCTGGAGTGCAATGGTGAGGCTTTGGCTCACTGCAACCTCCACCTCCTGGGTGGAAGCGACTCACCTGCCTCAGCCTCCCAAGTAGCCTGGATTACAGGCGCCCGCCACCACACCCAGCTCATTTTTGTATTTTTAGTAGAGAGGGTGTTTCACCATGTTGGCCAGGCTGGTCTCAAACTCATGACCTCAGGTGATCTGCCCTCCTTGGCCTCCCAAAGTGCTGGGATTACAGGCGTGAGTCACTGAGCCAGGACTGAATTCCAGTCTTCATTGGTTTTGCCCAAAGCTGACTTGACATTTGCTCTTGGATGTCTAACAAGTATCACATACTTAATTTGTCCAAAACAGACCCATCTCCCCTCCTGGTGAGCCACAGCCTTCACCATCTCAGTAAATGGCACTGCTATTTTTCCAATTGGTTCATCCCCAAGTCTTGAAAAGATCCCTTTCTTGTTTTTCCTTTCATACTCTATATCTAATCCACAGAAAATTCTGTTAACTGTGTTCTTAAAATATATCCAAAATCCAACCACTTCTCACCACCTCTACTAGTACCTTCTGAAAGCCAGAACAGCAGCATCATTCCTTATGGTTGTTACTGCGATAACCTCCTGACAGGTCTCCCTCCTGCCCTCCTGGCCCCCTGCAGTTTTAGACACCAGTCATTTTCACATGATCCTATAGCCAAATCTCCCCAGTGATTTCCTATGTCACTCAGATAAAAGGTGGTGTAAGATCTGCTCTGCTGTCTTTGACCTCATGTACTTCCACTCTCCCCCTCCTCACTCTGTTCCAGCAGCACTGGCTTCCTAGACATACTTGGAAATTTCTAAGTTCATTCTTTTCCCCTTGCCATTCCTGCCTCTTGGAATGCTTTGCTCCCAAATAGCAGCATGACTTGCTCCCTTTCTTCTCAAAAGTCCTGCTGGCTCAAATGTCACTTCATTGGCGTGGTTGTCCCTGATTAGCTTGTATAAATCAACACCCTACTATGACTCTCTCTATACCTCTTATTCTGCTTTATTTCTCCCCATGATATCTATCACCCCCTGACATATTACTTATTTATCTATTGTCTGCTTTCTTCCCATGGAAGGCAGGAATGTTGTCTGTTGTGTGTGCTACCATATCTCTAGCTTTAGAATGTGCCTGGAATACAGTAAGCACTCAACAAATATTTGATGAGTAAATGAGTTAAAAAGAAGTGCCAATGAATGCATGTATTCAATCTACAAGTTGAATTTAGAAGCAGAGTTTCATATTCTGCATTAAATTCCGTGTAGCTTCTCCTCATAAATGCATCCTTAGTCAGTAGGACTCCATGTTTAAGTATCTTTCTCTCCACTAAAATGAAGATTTTCAGAGGAATTCTCAGTGCCTGCCTCAGAGGCCACCCTCAATAAAATGTTTGCGGGACTGTGCCACCTTAGAGATTTAAAGAATTAATGGACATAGCTGCTCATTAGAGTCACATGTTGCCCATCCCTAAAATATGTTTAGGAGTGAGTGTAATACATCAAAGAAGGATGATTCCAAAACCTCATTCATCCATTCATTCATTCATTCAACTGTTATTGATCGCATATGTATTAAGTACCTTCTCTGTGAAAGTTTCTAGTTCCTGAAAACTTTCTATTCTTGTGTCTAAATTACCACTCTATTTTCCCCCTCCTAGTGATCTAAAACACTGTTTCTTACTCTGACCTCAGTGGAGCTGGGGAACAGCTGGGTACCAGCATCTATCTAATCACCCTTCATCCCTTGGCAATTGTTAAGACATGCCAGGATGCTCTTTGCTGATGCCTCTCAAATTTAAAATGGGAATACTGGGTATTCAACACAGAGGCCTTGACATTTAAAATACCTGACTCTTCTTTCTCAGCCTGAGAGAAATGCCTGGTTGTTGACATACAGGGTCTAGCACAGGCCAGCCATCCTTCCTTGGGGCTGGTGTTTGGTTTGGTGGATTGAGTTCACAATGTACACATTTTCCTAAGTCATCAAAGCAGGAGGAACCCACATCTTTGGAAGCAAATTATGGTAGCATGATAAAAGAGAGATAATATTTTATATGAAAATTGAATTCTTTTTTTCTTTTTCTGTTTTTTTTTTTTTTGAGATGGAGTCTCACTCTGTCACCCAGGCTGGAGTGAAGTGGTGCAATCTCCACTCACTGCAACCTCCACCTCCCAGGTTCAGGCAATTCTCGTGCCTCAGCCTCCCTACTAGCTGGGACTACAGGTGCCTCCCATGGTACTTGGCTAATTTTTTTGTATTTTTAGTAGAGATGGGGTTTCACCATGTTAGTCAGGCTGGTCTCGAACTCCTGATGTCAAATGATCCACCCGCCTTGGCCTCCCAAAGTGCTGGTATTACAGGCATAAGTCACCATGCGCGGCCACATGGAGCAATTTTTAAATGTGGGGAAAGAAATGAGGCCAAATTGGAAACAAAGCTCCCAAGTCATATAGGAGGACTGTTTTGTTGTCAGGACTTTGCAATTTCTCTACAAAGTCCCTTGGCTCCTTGCACATTCTTCCAAACTTCTTGCTTTAGTTGGAATAAAAAGGTGTCCTTGGAATGAGTTTCCTGAAACTCTGCTCACTGTGTTATGTAAACAAACCAGTTTTATAAGAAAGTGCCATGGGGGCCTTTTCCAGAGGGCCTTATTTGTAGGTCAGAGGTCAAGCAAGGAAGACAATTAACAGTATTTTGCAACATTTCTTCACTATTTTTGTTAGCATCATTTTAAAAAGCTGAGCACTTGCAGGTTAAAGATATGTTTCGTTTCAAGAAAACAAGAGACAAAAGTTTATTCTTTAGAAAAAAATTTTTAAAACCCTCAGAGCCTAACTCTTTTAACTCAAGATGGCAATCTGAAAAAGCAAGTTCCCCTGTTGTACCTGAGTGTTCAGTTTGCACATACGGGTTTACGTACACACACTCTCTCACACAATTTGATTTATACCCGGCTTTTTGTTTTTCTTTTCTTCTGGTTCAAAGGTATTGTGTAAAAGGAAGCTATAGCCATTGATTTGCCTGTGGGACATTAGTAGGGGAAATGGGCTCATCTGCCTGGAAAGGTGAGCGGGGATTTCAGGATATAGTACTGACTGGGACCTGATTCCTATCATATACATTTGCCCGTGAAATGACCCGTTTAGCTGTAATGAGGTTGAGTTATTGCCGGTGGCCAGATTGTTGGGAGATCTCCCTGGAGCCGCTCAGGGACCTGCGGGTGAGGTGAGTTGGATGGTTTCCCCACACAGCTTCTGGGTTAAACCGGGGCCTTTTGTTTTCCTCTGGGAAGTTGGCTCAAGCCTTCAGAACCTTGCATGTAGCCAGTTCCCCTGCCAAGTGACTTGTTCTTGGGAAGGAATGGGCTGTAAATACAGGGACAGCCCAGGTAGGACACATGGTTTGTAATTTTTAACTAACACTGTGCTTCTCCCAATATGCCCAGGCTTTCTTCAGAATCATTCTTTCCTTTTGGCTTCTTTCTACTAGGAGGGACTGTCTTTTTCTCTCTTTAAAGTGTTTTCAAAATCCTGTGTTCTTTATCCTGATTTTCCAAGTTTTACACTGTTCCCCATTATTTCAGGGAAGAACATTCTCAAACTGCATTTTTCCTCTGCTCTCAAACCACCACCACAGAAGACTTCTGTGATCAAAGATGTGGGGGGTTTTCCCCACACCCCAAGCAACAGATACCAGCTTGGCGGCCTCCAATTCAGTTCCGACACTATCTACCCAGAGATAATGTCAGATTCCACAGGTTGAGGGCTCAGTCCTACAAGACCTGTTCCCCCACTCCCCCAGTCTCAAGTCCAAGCCTCCAGCACTTCTGAGTGACTTCAAGTTGGGGTTCCCACAACCCCCTCTTCAGGTTTAATTAATTTGCTAGAGCGGCTCACAGAACTCAGGGAAACACTTACTCATGTTTACCAGTTTCATAAGAAGAATATTTTATTTTATTTTATTTTTTTAAGAGATGGGGGTCTCTCTATGTTGCCCAGGCTGGTCTCAAACTCCTGGCCTCAAGCGATCCCCTCCATCTCAGCCTCCCACAGTGCTGGGATTAAAAGCATGAGCCACTGTACCTGGCCCAAGAAGGATATTTTAAAAAGTACAAATAAACAGCCAGACAAAGCGATACATCAGGGGAGGTCTGGAAGGGCGCCAGGCACAGGAGCTCCTGTCCTCATGAATTTGGGGCGTGCCACCCTCCTGCGTGGGTGAGTTCTGCTATGCCTCCCTGTCAGCCTCCATGTGTTCAGCTCTCCAGAAGCTCCCCAAACCCTGTCCTTTGGGCCTTTTACGGAGACTTCTTTTGTTGTCTGTGATGGAAGCATGGACAACTGTGAGGAAATGAGATTGGGCAAAAAGAGTATGATCTAAACCCAGCAAGACCTGTCTGTTCAGATTCTTCTTAGCCTCTTTGTGCAGGATTTCTTCCTCCAGAATATAGGGCAGGACTCTCTTTCGAATGAGGGTCATAGGACCCATAATCAGGTTAGAGTTCTGCCTTGGGCAGGTGAAAGGAAGATAGGAGAAAGTCAGAGAGAGATATTTTGTTTCCTGAGCCTTGAAATACCCCCAACATTACAACAAAAGACTGTAACAATGGCTGTGAGAGTTAGGAGCTAGCAACCGTGGACAAAAAACCATATATATTAATATAATCATAATATCCCATCCATCCTACCCACAAGTTCCAGATCAGAAGGTTCCACCTGCCTTGTGCCCTCGATTTCTACTGGAATCACATTTCCTCTTAGCAAGAATGCAAGCAGGTTGGGGATCTTCTGGACTGAGCCCTCCAAAGAACATGAGCAGTCAGGTCACCCACTGATACCCGACTAGACAAGCATTGTTTTTGATGCAGACAAATAACAAAGACAACAAAAGCAGCACATCTTAGGGAGTTAAACAACAGAAATAGGTGGCTGCAAATTCCTTTCTTAACTCTACCATCAACTCCCTGTGTGACCTTGAGTTTCTCAGACTTATCATGAATATACAGAACTTCAGATAATTTCCTAGGGCTATTTTGAACAATACATAATAATTAATTGGTTAAATAATGCAGTGATTGCAAATCATTTTCTGTGTGCAGAACTTTCACTAAGTAATTCTGCATGACTTACTAAATGACTGAACTGAAAGCAATGAAAGCAATGGAGTGAAGTTCACATTGTTTATTTTTTTGCTATATAATGAAAGCTAACAATTATTAAAAGGTTTATTACAGACCAGGTGCTTAGCTTAGATGATCTCGTTTAATTTTTCCCAACAACCCTAAGTTGTCAATACTTTTGTTTTTCCCATTTTAGAGATGAGGACACTGAGGCACAAATCAGTTAAATAACTTCCAAAAGTCTTGCAGCCAAAAGGAGCCAGAGCAAGGATGTAGACTCTCATAGTTCATTTTTAGAGTTGACGCTTTTACTCATTCTGCCATAATGCTCACATATGTCTGTAAGTCTCTCAAACCATTGCAGGAAAGTTTTGACAATTCTTTCTTTAAAACATTCAGTCCCATGGATGAAATAATGAATAACTAACACTTATTGAACAATTACTATGTACAACTGCACATATTAAACCATTTAATTTTGACATTAATCCTATGAAGTTGGCACCGATATTATTGCCAGTTTAAAGATGAGGCACAGAGATGTTAAGAAACTTGTCCAAAGTCCCACAGCTAGCAAGTGGCAGAGGTCACAGCTTTGAACCCTGGGCGGTCTAGGTTTCGAGTTCATGCTCTTTATCAAGAAATATGCCCAATAAATGACTAAAAGTGTAGGGAAACATGTAGAGTGCTGTTATGGACTCAAGGAGTAGACTTGGCCACCAAACTAACTGTGTGACCTTAGGCTTGAGTTTCTTCATCTGAAAAATAGATGTTCTCCCTAACCCTGCCAGCTTTATAATTCCGTAATTTAACATGTATGCATTTCTTTATCTTTTCTTTTTTTATTTATTATTTTTTTTTTAGACAGGGTCTCACTTTAATTGCCCAAGCTGGATTACAGTGGCACAATTTTGGCTCACTGCAACCTCTGCCTCCCAGGGTCAAGCGATCCTCCCACCTCAGCCTCCCAAGTAGCTGGAATTAGGTGTGTGCATTACCACATCCAGTTAATTCTTCTATTTTTTGTAGAGATGGGGTTTTGCCATTTTGCCCGGGCTGGTCCTGAATTCCTGAACTCAAGCAATCCACCTTCCTTGGTATCCCAAAGTGTTGGGATTACAGGCATGAGCCATCACACCCAGCCATGTCTGCATTTAGTAATAAGAGTCCGCAGACAGCCATTGCAGTTTCAGAAACAAATGGGGTAGAAAAGATCAGTTTTAGGAATTTGAAAAGAGGCAGGAAGGATACACAGGTTTAGAGTTTCATTCAGGAGCCCTGGGGTGCCGGAATCCAGAAGTGCTAAGGAGACTTCAAGGAGATGAAACCACTTGGCAGGAGAACAGCATTTTGATTCCAGCAGGAGAGCCAGCTGGTGTGGCTTATGGAGATATGAGCAGAGGGGCCCCACAGGATTCACCTAGAACAGAGGTGCCAATGGAGAGGAAAGGAAAAAAAAATTACAGTTTAATAGACAACACTGGCATTGTGTTTTGTGGACTGGGATGTGATATTGGGGAAAGAGTAGTCACAAACCCATTATTATAAAAATTCAAGGTTTTATTTTATTTTATTTTATTTTATTTTATTTTTGAGACAAAGTCTTGCTCTGTTGCCCAGGCTGGCATGCAGTGGTGCTAACCCTAGTCCCACTCCAGGTTCAAGCAATTCTCCTGCCTCAGCCTCCCAAGTAGCTGGGATTACAGGTGCACACCACCACACCTGGCTAATTTTTGTATTTTTAGTAGAGACAGGTTTCGCTATGTTGGCCAGACTGGTCTCGAACTCCTGACCTCAGGTGATCCACCCACCTTGGCCTCTCAAAGTTCTGGGATTACAGGCATGAGCCACTACGCCTGGCCTAAAATTCAAGTTTTATGGTCAAGGCAGCATATAAAGAGCGCCCCTAAGGGCTTTGCGGTGGGAGAGACATGGTTCGTATCCCTCCTCCACCACTTTTTAGCTTGTGATACTGAGAAAGTGCCTTAAAATTCTCCTCGGTAAAATAAGGATCATACAGACACCAAAGAGGGACTCAGTAAATGCTATTTTCCATCCCAACAGGCCAGGATGGTTTCTACCCAACCCCACCGTAAACCTAAGAAAATCAAAACCCAACTAACTCCTAGCAGTGAGGAAAATCTTTGATCTTGAAGAGGATGAAGATGTTATGTTTACTCCTGTTCTTCTTTTCAAGTTACTATAGATTTCTCAGAGAGCTTAGCCCTGATCTGAGAGAGGCAGGGATGGGAATACAGTGATAGGCAGCAAAACAAGCAACCCAAAATTAAAAGAGATGAACTTACTCCCAAAGGTAAGTACAGGAGGGTTCTACCAACAGCGTCGGAACAGGGGTTTCCCTTCCTCAGTCCTGTTTCCTCACCGCCACCCCAGGTAGAGTCAGCTAGGCAGATGCTGGCCAATGGCTGACCCACTTCAAGGGGCAATTCAGAGAATGATATTTGCTTATGCAACTTCTCAGGGTCCCCCAAATGGAAGAAACATCAGGCTTAACGTCACTCCAGGGCAAAAGTGGGGAGATGAGGTGTCATGTACATAGATGCACGAGCGCACGAGGGAGAGAGTGGGAAAAGTCGGCCTACGCTTGCTTCCTATCGTTGCTACAACAAATGACCACAGACAGTGGCTTGAGACAACACAAATGTATTATCTCATGGCTCTTGAGGTCAGAAAGCTGAAATGGGTTAGCAGGGCACCACTCCTTCTAGAGGCTCTAGTGGGTAACTAATTTTTTTGCCTTTTCCAGCTGTTAGAGGCTGCCTGTGTTCCTTGACTATGGTTTTAAACCATACCTACCTCTACTTCCTCTTCACATCTCTGACTCTGACTCTGACTCTTCTGTTTCCCTCTTGCAAGAACCCTTGTGACTCCTTTGGGCCCACTTGGGTAATCCAAGATGTCTCCCTATCTCAAGATCCTGAATTAAATTACATCTGCGAACTTCCTTTTGCCATGTGAAGTTAACAAGTTCACAGGTTCTGGGGATTAGGACACAGACATCTTCAGAGTACCATTATTCAGGCTACTACACTACCTACATTTTGGTATCCAAAAATTTGTTTCATCTCCCTATTAACTTTGTGACCTCAAACAAGTCACTTCTCTCTAACCTTGCCATCTATATCAGTAGCAATATTTTACTTGATTTCTTTACTTTGAGGGTTTATGGGGTAATCCATATAAAATGTCTACTACTGAGCCTTGCATGGGGTGAGTTCTACTTCCCCTTTCCCTTCTCTACCACATGAGTAGATATTGTGGAGACGATGGTTGGGAAAGGGCACTGGGACTCTTGCCAGCTGTCACAGGCTGAGTTCCTAAGAAAATTGACTTTGCAATGGAGATATGCATGCAGAAAGTTTATTAAGACCTGGTCTTAAGATGGACACCTGTACATGGGGTATGAAAGAAGCAGGTCTGGGCAGAGGGAGAAGTTGAGCTGCCATGAAAATGCAACAAAGGCCCATGGGGACCCCAGAGTTGACTCACGTTAGGACAAGGGGCCAGGCTTTTATATCCCTCCATGAACTAGTCATTATATGTGAGTTGCCCAGAGAGGGCCATGACATTGGCCAAGGTGGCTCTCTCCCATGGAGACAATCCTGGGTGGGGGGTCTCATCCGTGACCTACACTTCCAGTAGCTGGGGGAATGCATGCCCCAGTCATGCAGCAAAGACCTGGAGAGTGTCCCATGGCATCCACTACAGCAGCTAACCCTCTTGGCTCATTAAGTGAAGATCAGAGAGAAAACAGAAGGTAAGTGTCCTAGCAAGGCTATATACCTCAGAGGCTCAGTGGTTTTGATCCCAAGCAGGTAAACCTGAATTCAAATCCCTTCTTCCCATTGTGTGATTTGGGGCATGCCCTTTAACATCTTTGTGTCTCAGCTTCCTCATCTCTAAATTAGAGGATTTATCTCTTAGAATTATTGTGAGGATTAAAAGTATAGTCAATATCTCTGCACCCATGAACAGTGGGTCCCGTACCTGTTAGATTTTGTGATTAATAATATTCTCAGAATCCCTTGCCTACTCATCCTTTTTGGCTCAAATCTAGATGTTTAAAATATGGACTGGAAAGAAAAAAGAAGACTCCTACAAGAACACTCATCATGATTTAAGACATGTATCAGTAAAGACAGGGATTGGGGGTTAGAAGGTGGGAAGAGGGGGTGTTAAGAGCACACAACCTGGAGCCAAGCTGCCTAGGTGAGATTCCCAGATGTGCCACTAACTAGCTGGATGACCTCGCAGGTCATTGTGAGAACTAAATGAGAGAAAGCAAGTAAACCTAGTAAGACACTGCCCGACACATACTAGGTGTCGTATGTGTTGTAATAGTATTCTTAAACTACAATATAATCCACAAAGGCAACATTGAGGGAAGGTTGCAACCTCAAAGATTCTCCAAGAAGTTTAAAACACTCCAGACACACAAAGTGGATTCCTAAAGTTGGCTACAGACCCTCTGTTTCATCTGTTACCAGGTTAATCCTTTGCTACACCAATTCTTTGGATTATGTATTTAGTCACTTACAATGACAACAGAACAGTCAAAGAGGATGATGTTTTCTACAGTTTCAATAGAGTGGAGAAAAGAGGTTCAGGAAAAACGATTCCAGGGATCAGCTAAAGGAATTTGTATTCCTTGAGAATCCTGCCAGCCCCCACCCCCATAAAGGTAAAATAAGAGTGTGGTAAGGTAGGTTCAAGTCTCCATGCATTATACGATCTTTTCATAATTGTTTTTTTCTACATGAAAAATTAAAACTTATAGGCTGGGTGCTGTGGCTCACGCCTATAATCCCAGCACTCTGGGAGGCCAAGGCAGGTGGATCACCTGAGGTCAGGAGTTTGAGACCAGCCTGGCCAACATGGTGAAACTCCGTCTCTACTAAAAATACAAAAAATTAGCTGGGTGTGGTGGCGCACATCTGCAGTCCCAGCTACTTGGGAGGCTAAGGTGGGAGAATTGCTTGAACCCAGGAGGCGGAGGTTGAAGTGAGCTGAGATTGTGCCACTGCACCCCAGCCTGGGTGACAGAGTGAGGCTCCACCTCAAATAATAAAAAAAGAAAATTAAAACTTGAGGAACTGAATTCAAACACCCTTACAAACCTGCCATTTGCCCCAGTATTCGCTGTCTCCAATCTTTTTTCTCAATCCATCCCTGCCTGGCATACCCATGCTGGATAGGGCTGCAGAAGATATGAATTATCAGAATAGAGCTGGACCTATAGTACTGGAATTGACAGACATAGAGAACAGATTTAAGAGAACACTCTCCTCACAGATAGCCCAGGCTCCAAGCTGAGAGCACTTGCCCTAGCCACTCTCCTCATCTTGCCCTTTGTTCTGCAACAAGTTGAAAAAAAAATCAGATGTTCACTCTGATTTTCCTTTTCAAATGCTCTTGATTTTCAAGCCCAACTTCTTTGGGATACTGCTTCACTAGGCCCAGGCTGGCTTTGTGGACGTCCTACTCCACAGAGTAAAAAAACAAGTCACAGGAATCCCAAGTCACATAGCAAGTCAGGTTTTTTTTGGACTCATTTAAACTTTGTTCAAGATTAACTTCTCATTAGTTTTATTTGGTTAAGGGTTGCTATAAAGTTTCTTCTGCAACTATGGTGTCTTTTTTTTTTTTTAGCAAGTAAGTAGTAAAACGCATGCACTAAGTATTTTCTTAAGAGGGGCAACTATGCTGTTTCTATCTTTTATAATCTGAGTAACTCCTTGTGACACAGGGTTTGGACATTAAGGGAGATATTTAGCAGACAGGATCACACCCCTGACTTTCATCCTTATGGGCTTAAACTCAGTGAAAGTCAGTTCACAGAGATGTTTTTATTAGGCTGGAGTGGACTGTTCATTTCCTGCACTGACTTTTCATATCAGAAGACATTGTTGACTTTAAATCTTGTGATTTTTATTTCCTAGAAAAAGTCAAGAACAGCCTAACAGAGAGTCATGGGACTTGAGGAAAAAGCCCCTAAACAAACAACATCTGACATCTGTGCCCTTCTCACTATTTGCAATGTCACTATCCTAGGGCAGTCAGCCTTACCTCTTCCTGAGGTCACTACTTATGATGGCCTCCTCATTGATCTCCCTGTGTCAATGATTGCCTGATTCCTGTGTGCCTTCTGCACACACAACAGCCAGGAGGATTTTTCAAAAAGTGTGAATTAGATCAAGTCATTCCCCAACTAAAACTCTCTAGGAACTTCCCTTGTGCTTAGGGTAAATCTGAAGTTCTTACTGTGGACACGTGGCCATGTGTGGTCTGGCTCCTGCTTGTCTCTCCAGGCTCAGCCCACTATCTTCTAGCCCCACTGGATTTCAAGTCCTTGAGTAGCTCTTTCAGGCCTCAGGATCTTCACGCACGCTGCTCTACTTGGAAACTTTTTCTCCACCCCATCCCTTTTTTCCAAGTGACTTTCTCCTTATTCTTGAGACTTCAGCTTAAATAACATTTTCTCGGGGAGAACTTGCCTGACTATCCTATTTCAACTAGACTTTTCATTCTTGTCATTAGTCTATTTTAGACTTTTTCAGAGCATTTATTATGATTGTCATCATTTTTACTTTTTCTTTTTTTCTGATTTATTTTCTGATTCCTGTGGTTGAATGTAGAGAGCCAAGATCATGATTTTGTCTTTTGCATTTGTACCCTTTTTGTCTAGGAAGTCACTTGGCACAAAGTTAGGGACTCACCAAATAATTGTTGAATAAAGAAACACTTTATTCTGATAGAGAAAACGGCTGCATTTTCCAAGAAGTAGTCTTCTTTTTATTTATTTATTTAATTTTTATTCTTGGTTTTGTTGTTGTTGTTTTTAGAGAGAAGGTCTTGCTCTGTTGCCCAGGCTGGAGTGCAATGGTGCAATCATAGCTCATTGCAGCCTCAAGCTCCTGGGCTCAAGCAATCCTCCTGCCTCAGCCTCCCAAGAAGCTAGGACTACAGGTACGTGCCACCATGCCTACCTATTTTTTTTTTTTCTTTATTTATTATTTATTTATTTATTTTTTTATTATACTTTAAGTTCTAGGGTACATGTGCATAACGTTTATATCATGTATAACTCCCCAATGCCATCCCTCCCTCCTCCCCCCTCCCCTGATAGGCCCCAGTGTGTGATGTTCCCCTTCCCGAGTCCAAGTGATCTCATTGTTCAGTTCCCACCTATGAGTGAGAACATGCGGTGTTTGGTTTCTCTTCTTGTGATAGTTTGCTAAGAATGATGGTTTCCAGCTGCATCCATGTCCCTACAAAGGACGCAAACTCATCCTTTTTGATGGCTGCATAGTATTCCATGGTGTATATGTGCCACATTTTCTTAATCCAGTCTGTCACAGATGGACATTTGGGTTGATTCCAAGTCTTTGCTATTGTGAATAGTGCCGCAATAAACGTACGTGTGCATGTGTCTTTGTAGTAGAGTAATTTATAATCCTTTGGGTATATACCCAGTAGTGGGATGGCTGGGTCATATGGTACATCTAATTCTAGATCCTTGAGGAATCGCCATACTGTTTTCCATAATGGTTGAACTAGTTTACAATCCCACCAACAGTGTAAAAGTGTTCCTATTTCTCCACATCCTCTCCAACATCTATTGTTTCCTGACTTCTTAATGATTGCCATTCTAACTGGTGTGAGATGGTATCTCATTGTGGTTTTGATTTGCATTTCTCTGATGGCGAGTGATGACGAGCATTTTTTCATGTGTCTGTTGGCTGTATGGATGTCTTCTTTTGAGAATGTCTGTTCATATCCTTTCCCCACTTTTTGATGGGGTTGTTTGTTTTTTTCTTGTATATTTGTTTGAGTTCTTTGTAGATTCTGGATATTAGCCCTTTGTCAGATGAGTAGGTTGCAAAAATTTTCTCCCATTCTGTAGGTTGCCTGTTCACTCTGATGGTAGTTTCTTTTGCTGTGCAAAAGCTCTTTAGTTTAATTAGATCCCATTTGTCAATTTTGGCTTTTGCTGCCGTTGCTTTTGGTGTTTTAGACATGAAGTCCTTGCCCATGCCTATGTCCTGAATGGTACTACCTAGATTTTCTAGGGTTTTTATGGTATTAGGTCTAACATTTAAGTCTCTAATCCATCTTGAATTAATTTTCGTATAAGGGGTAAGGAAAGGATCCAGTTTCAGCTTTCTACTTATGGCTAGCCAATTTTCCCAGCACCATTTATTAAATAGGGAATCCTTTCCCCATTTCTTGTTTTTGTCAGGTTGTCAAAGATCAGATGGCTGTAGATGTGTGGTATTATTTCTGAGGACTCTGTTCTGTTCCATTGGTCTATTTCTCTGTTGTGGTACCAGTACCATGCTGTTTTGGTTACTGTAGCCTTGTAGTATAGTTTGAAGTCAGGTAGCATGACGCCTCCAGCTTTGTCCTTTTGACTTAGGATTGTCTTGGCAATGCGGGCTCTTTTTTGGTTCCATATGAACTTTAAAGCAGTTTTTTCCAATTCTGTGAAGAAAGTCATTGGTAGCTTGATGGGGATGGCATTGAATCGATAAATAACCTTTGGCAGTATGGCCATTTTCACGATATTGATTCTTCCTATCCATGAGCATGGTATGTTCTTCCATTTGTTTGTGTCCTCTTGGATTTCACTGAGCAGTGGTTTGTAGTTCTCCTTGAAGAGGTCCTTTACATCCCTTGTAAGCTGGATTCCTAGGTATTTTATTCTCTTTGAAGCAATTGTGAATGGAAGTTGATTCCTGATTTGGCTCTCTGCTTGTCTGTTACTGGTGTATAAGAATGCTTGTGATTTTTGCACATTAATTTTGTATCCTGAGACTTTGCTGAAGTTGCTTATCAGCTTAAGGAGATTTTGGGCCGAGATGATGGGGTTTTCTAATTAAGGGATTGCATTGGGAGTTATACCTGATGTAAATGACGAGTTGATGAGTTCTGATGAGTTGATGGGTGCAGCACACCAACATGGCACAAGTGTACATATGTAACAAACCTGCACGTTATGCACATGTACCCTAGAACTTAAAGTATAATAATAATAATAATAATAAAATATATATAATCATGTCATCTGCAAACAGGGACAATTTGACTTCTTCTTTTCCTAACTGGATACCCTTGATTTCTTTCTCTTGCCTGATTGCCCTAGCCAGAACTTCCAACACTATGTTGAATAGGAGTGGTGAGAGAGGGCATCCCTGTCTTGTGCCAGTTTTCAAAGGGAATTTTTCCAGTTTTTGCCCATTCAGTATGATATTAGCTGTGGGTTTGTCATAAATAGCTCTTATTATTTTGAGGTACGTTCCATCAATACCGAATTTATTGAGCGTTTTTAGCATAAAGGGCTGTTGAATTTTGTCAAAAGCCTTTTCTGCATCTATTGAGATAATCATGTGGTTCTTGTCTTTGGTTCTGTTTATATGCTGGATTACGTTTATTGATTTGCGAATGTTGAACCAGCCTTGCATCCCAGGGATGAAGCCCACTTGATCATGGTGGATAAGCTTTTTGATGTGCTGCTGAATCCGGTTTGCCAGTATTTTATTGAGAATTTTTGCATCGATGTTCATCAGGGATATTGGTCTAAAATTCTCTTTTTTTGTTGTGTCTCTGCCAGGCTTTGGTATCAGGATGATGTTGGCCTCATAAAATGAGTTAGGGAGGATTCCCTCTTTTTCTATTGATTGGAATAGTTTCAGAAGGAATGGTACCAGCTCCTCCTTGTACCTCTGGTAGAATTCAGCTGTGAATCCATCTGGTCCTGGACTTTTTTTGGTGGGTAGGCTATTAATTGTTGCCTCAATTTCAGAGCCTGTTATTGGTCTATTCAGGGATTCAACTTCTTCCTGGTTCAGTCTTGGGAGAGTGTAAGTGTCCAGGAAATTATCCACTTCTTCTAGATTTTCTAGTTGATTTGCGTAGAGGCATTTATAGTATTCTCTGATGGTTGTTTGTATTTCTGTGGGGTCGGTGGTGATATCCCCTTTATCATTTTTTATTGCGTCTATTTGATTCCTCTCTCTTTTCTTCTTTATTAGTCTTGCTAGCGGTCTGTCAATTTTGTTGATCTTTTCAAAAAACCAACTCCTGGATTCATTGATTTTTTGGAGGGTTTTTTGTGACTCTATCTCCTTCAGTTCTGCTCTGATCTTAGTTATTTCTTGCCTTCTGCTAGCTTTTGAATGTGTTTGCTCTTGCCTCTCTAGTTCTTTTAATTGTGATGTTAAAGTGTCAATTTTAGATCTTTCCTGCTTTCTCTTGTGGCATTTAGTGCTATAAATTTCCCTCTACACACTGCTTTAAATGTGTCCCAGAGATTCTGGTATGTTGCATCTTTGTTCTCATTGGTTTCAAAGAACATCTTTATTTCTGCTTTCATTTCGTTATGTACCCAGTAGTCATTCAGGAGCAGGTTGTTCAGTTTCCATGTAGTTGAGCGGTTTTGATTGAGTTTCTTAGTCCTGAGTTCTAGTTTGATTGCACTGTGGTCTGAGAGACAGTTTGTTATAATTTCTGTTCTTGTACATTTGCTGAGGAGTGCTTTACTTCCAATTATGTGGTCAATTTTGGAATAAGTGCGATGTGGTGCTGAGAAGAATGTATATTCTGTTGATTTGGGGTGGAGAGTTCTATAGATGTCTATTAGGTCTGCTTGGTGCAGAGATGAGTTCAATTCCTGGATATCCTTGTTAACTTTCTGTCTCGTTGATCTGTCTAATGTTGACAGTGGAGTGTTGAAATCTCCCATTATTATTGTATGGGAGTCTAAGTCTCTTTGTAGGTCTCTAAGGACTTGCTTTATGAATCTGGGTGCTCCTGTATTGGGTGCATATATATTTAGGAGAGTTAGCTCTTCCTGTTGAATTGATCCCTTTACCATTATGTAATGGCCTTCTTTGTCTCTTTTGATCTTTGACGGTTTAAAGTCTGTTTTATCAGAGACTAGGATTGCAACCCCTGCTTTTTTTTGTTCTCCATTTGCTTGGTAGATCTTCCTCCATCCCTTTATTTTGAGCCTATGTATGTCTCTGCATGTGAGATGGGTCTCCTGAATACAGCAGACTGATGGGTCTTGACTCTTGATCCAGTTTGCCAGTCTGTGTCTTTTAATTGGAGCATTTAGTCCATTAACATTTAAGGTTAATATTGTTATGTGTGAACTTGATCCTGTCATTATGATATTAACTGTTATTTTGCTCATTAGTTGATGCAGTTTCTTCCTAGCCTCGATGGTCTTTACATTTTGGCATGTTTTTGCAATGGCTGGTACCGGTTGTTCCTTTCCATGTTTAGGGCTTCCTTCAGGGTCTCTTGTAAGGCAGGCCTGGTGGTGACAAAATCTCTAAGCATTTGCTTATCTGTAAAGGATTTTATTTCTCCTTCACTGATGAAACTTAGTTTGGCTGGATATGAAATTCTGGGTTGAAAATTCTTTTCTTTAAGAACGTTGAATATTGGCCCCCACTCTCTTCTGGCTTGGAGAGTTTCTGCCGAGAGATCTGCTGTTAGTCTGATGGGCTTCCCTTTGTGGGTAACCCGACCTTTCTCTCTGGCTGCCCTTAAGATTTTTTCCTTCATTTCAACTTTGGTAAATCTGGCAATTATGTGTCTTGGAGTTGCTCTTCTGGAGGAGTATCTTTGTGGCATTCTCTGTATTTCCTGAATTTGAATGTTGGCCTGCCCTACTAGGTTGGGGAAGTTCTCCTGGATGATATCCTGAAGAGTGTTTTCCAACTTGGTTCCATTTTCCCCCTCACTTTCAGGCACCCCAATCAGACGTAGATTTGGTCTTTTTACATAATCCCGTACTTCTTGCAGGCTTTGTTCATTTCTTTTTCTTCTTTTTTCTTTTGGTTTCTCTTCTCGCTTCATTTCATTCATTTGATCCTCAATCGCTGATACTCTTTCTTCCAGTTGATCGAGTCGGTTACTGAAGCTTGTGCATTTGTCACGTATTTCTCGTGTCATGGTTTTCATCATGCCTACCTATTTTTAAAAATTATTTTGTACAGACAGGGTCTTGCTATGTTACCATAGCTGGTCTTGAACTTCTCATCTCAAGCAATCCTCCTGCCTTGACCTCCCTAAGTGATGGGATTACAGGTATGAACCATCACGCCTTGCCTGCTTTTAAAGCTTTAATTTTTTTAAACTCTATATGACATTCTGAAGTGTCAAAATTGTCTAGTTATAACTTTCTTTGAGATTTTTCCCATCCAGCTCCTTATGTTTTGTGGTCTTGTCTATTGTGAATTCTATGAATATGAATGTAAGCTTCATTTTGTCTGCCGTATCTCCAGTATCTAAAACAGTGCTTGGCATATAGTAGGTATTATATATGTACTGATGCTACAGAAAAGCCATCCAGGATGAAATTTCTAAATTGATTTAGCACTAGGACCACAAACTCACAGAGCAGTGATTCTTAGAGAATTTGCAAACTGGTAGCCTAACGGCTAGCAGTGTCCCAGAAAATTGTATTATTTGACCTGGATAATATTTTAACTTGTATTCAATCAGTTGCCAATATATTAGAATTGGGAGACTTCATATAAAAATCCTGATGTGACTTTTCTTAAAAAGCCAGAAGATCTGGTCATATGGGGCCCTCTGTGCCACGTGCCACAGTGGGGTCAAGCTGCCCCTTTTGGAGGTTCATCTCCTCTTCATTTGCATTTTCTATCCATTTGTGTTGATGAAAGAATCATACCCCGTTACAATCATCCTGAAAATAATAGTGGGGGATTTTAAAACTAGGTAAATATAGAATTCCATCAGAAAATTCATCAGAAATGAAGAACTAACTCGGGGAATATTTGTGCAAGACTGAGATGGCGTCAGGCCTGATTAGTTCTTCAGAGATTTGTTCAAAGCTCTCTGCAAGTGGTGCAGTAGGTAGTGGCTGGAATAGAAATTATTTACCCTTGAGATCTTCTATCTTGTTAAATTCTGGGCATGGAGTAAGAAGTTAAACCAATTTCTTTCTCTCAGGAAAAAACTAACTTGGCTCATAATTATTCAAGGACACCACACCCCCAACTTCCAAAGAAAGGAGGAAACAATATAAAGGCAATATTCAAATCTACTCAAGGTCACATGCCTTGAAAGCTGGCAAACAACTAGTGCCTTGACGAGTCAAAGTGCACATTCCATCAATTGAGGATGAGTTAGCAGGAGCACAGAATCACCTTCATCACCATCACCATCATCATCATCATTATCATTTTAGAAATCTGAGTTTTAATATGGACCTTTGGAAACAAGTTGCTATAAAGGGTGTGAAGTTACATTTGATCAGAAAATACTGTGGCCATGTGGGCAATAGGGTCAAAATAAGAAATGATCTGTGAGAATTGGCGATGAGTTATTGGCTCAAGTAAATTTAGGCTGACTTCAAAATGTTAATTAAGTTTATTATAATTTTGCTTTTAGAATTTTATTTTTTGCTTCCATTTACTTGTTTTGGTCATCGTGAGAAAAAAAATAGGCCTGATGAGGGTAAAAACATCCAGTAATGCTGAATTTGATTTGGCCTAGCAATTAGATACATTCTTGTAAGTGCTACTAATTGTCCCTTAAAATAAACTGGAATGTCACAGTCTAAAATTACTCATCTATTTTGAAATATAATTCATAGCTTCCACTGAAATGTTTACAGATTATAGTAAAAAATAAGAACTATCAAAATTATAAAATGTTTAAGTATAACTTTGAGGAATTTATCATTCATGATTTAATTAAGCAGTTTTTTGCAGCTGTTCAGATTCATTCCTGGGTAAAAATATCTTGCTCCAGCAGTACTACTGAAAACCAGAATTTTTTCCACAACAAGTTTTGCTCTTTTTTTTTCTTTAAAAATGTAAGAAAACAAGAATTTAGGAAATTAGAAAATAATTCTTTTTAAATGTGGAAAAAATTAGCTGGAATAGTAGCACACTGTACCACGTTAACGGACCACTACCTTGGATTGGGATTAATCTGCAATTTCTGGTCCACCTGGGCCCTTAGGGTAGAGCAGCTGAGCTTCAGAATCACTGATGGAGTTAATTAAAAGCATGTGTGTCCCTGGAGCCTCTGATTCCTTCATTCTAGGTTGAAAAATCTAGAATGAAAATACTGAAAATCTGTATTTTTGTCAGGTGTATCTGAGGGTCACCCATATTAGGCAAGTACTAGACTAGTTCCAGAGGATTTAGAGACACTAGAGGGAACTGAAATGGATCTGTCATCTTGTTCTTCAAACTCAAGTGAACCTGGAACCCATGATCTGAACCAGACAAGAGCCCCCCAGTCTGATTTGGTCCTTACATTCCAATAGTCTCAGATTCAAATGCTTAATCTGAGTTGAATGATTTCAGGGGATTGGCAATCAGAAGACTTGGTTCTAGTCATCTTTTTGCTTATAACCGGCAGTATGAAATCAATCTTTTCTTTGGCATTACCATCTTGTAACTGTTACAGGTTTGTTGGCCAATGTGCCATGATTTGACACACCAAGACGCCAGGGTTTGCAGCAGAGAAAGAGTTTCATCATAGGGCAGCAAAATGAGGAGATGGGAGGAAACCTCAAATCCACCTCCCTGAGAGGCTGGGGTATGAAGGTTTTAAGGGGTCTGGGTGTGTAATGGGCTAAAGTGTAAGGATTGCTGATTGGTCACAAAGTAAGAGGAGAAACTGTTAGAGAGAGAGATATAGAATCTGCATTCTTATGCTGAGTCAGTTCCTTGGCAGGGACTTCAGATGGGTTGGTGTTTGCTGGAATTCATAGTCTGAAAAGCAATTTTGGGGAAAAAGGTCCAGTCTAAGATTCCATCTATAGGAGCAATGAAGGACCAGGTGGTCAGCGAGCTACCTGACTCTTGATTAGTAGGCAGCTGCAAGGAAGTGGGTCAAAGTGCATCAGCACAGCCTGATCAATCCCTAACTAAATCTGCCTAAAGCCTGGATTGTAATTCTCATTAATCCTGCGAGGGTAGTTTCAATCTGTAAAATGAACAAGGTAGGATAAATGGTCCCTATGAAAAGGATTACAAAGCAGGGTCCTGAGGGCATATCCAACCTGCAGACTAATTCTACTTGGGCCTACATGGTCTTTGAAAATGAATTTCAGTTATGTCCCAAATAGGGAGATCTCACCCTCTAAAAATCTGGATTTTCACATTCTCTTGGAAAATTTAAAATTCTGGGCAACACTGGGCCTCCTGTTCTTATCTTGTAACTATGCTGGGTAGAGTAGTGTTTGTTCCCTTGAAATAGGCCATGAGTTCGTATATTCCAACAGTAGCTACTGCTCTTTCCCAGCAGCCTGCTCATCCATTTATGTTTCCTGCTTAGCGCCTGGAGCTGCTGGAACTTTTGACTTGCCCCTAGGTCATTTTCAGGGTTAAGGTTTCTGGATTCTCCAGCTTACATCTAAGAGCTGGGTCCTTTAACCAGGCCTGGCCTGATTGGCACCCTCCTTAATTTTTGAGTCTGAAAAGCAATTTTTGCTGTTTCTTTTTCAGGGTACAGTGAGTCTTTTTTTTTTTTTTTTGAGACGGAGTCTCGCTCTGTCACCCAGGCTGGAGTGCTGTGGCCGGATCTCAGCTCACTGCAAGCTCCGCCTCCCGAGTTCACGCCATTCTCCTGCCTCAGCCTCCCGAGTAGCTGGGACTACAGGCGCCGCCACCTCGCCCGGCTAGTTTTTTGTAGTTTTTAGTAGAGACGGGGTTTCACCGTGTTAGCCAGGATGGTCTCGATCTCCTGACCTCGTGATCCGCCCGTCTCGGCCTCCCAAAGTGTACAGTGAGTCTTTAAAGAAGAGGTGGCCCTGTGCGATGGTTCACACCTGTAATCCCAGCACTCTGGGAGGCCGGCGCAGGCAGATCGTGAGGTCAAGAGATTGAGATCATCCTGCCCAACATGGTGAAATCCTGTCTCTACTAAAAATATAAAAATTAGCTGGGTGTGGTGGCACGCACCTGTAGTCCCAGCTACTCAGGAGACTGAGGGAGGAGAATTGCTTGAACCCTGGAGGTGCAGGTTGCAGCGAGCCGAGATCGTGCCACGGCACTCCAACCTGGTGACAGAATGAGACTTCATCTCAAAAAAAAAGCAGGGTAGGGGGCAAGAGAGTAGAAGACTGAAGGAACGTGGTTGCTGCTTTTTCAGAAATGATCCAAAGAAACTAGAAAATTTCTACGTTTACAAATTCCTAAGTACAATATACCCAAATGGGTCTTATTTGGGCCAAATGTTTGTACCATGTGTTATATGAAGTTCTAACAAGAGCAAAGAGATTAGTTAATTGCCAGACTTTTGCAAGTTATAATGAAAATTGTATGGCACTGAGTCTAAAATCTTTGTACCAACACAATAATTGCTGGATGACTAGAATTACTGAAAGGAAGTGGCTTTTCTAGGGAAACAAAAAGTGGGAAATTTTTTTAGCTTTTTCAGAAGCATCTGAAGCTTAAAGATGGGGCAGTTAGGGTTGAGGGATATGTGTTTGAGATGCTATTGAACTGATATAGACTGCTTGTGAATTAATCAGATTTCAGAGTTATCAAAGGGACTGACTTACCAGGACGTGCCCTTCACACCACTTCCACTTAAACTCAAAATATGCCAAATGCAGAGTGGGTAGAGCAGATATTCTTAGCTTCCCCAAGGGAAAGTAGTGTCAAAAGTACACTTCCTGTCATCTCTTACCTCAAATCAAGCATCCCTGGTCCCCAGTAATGGCCATTTCTACATTACAAAAGATGGATACAATTTGAGCCCAGAGCTAGTGTATGTTACAGATATCTACGCACGTGACAATTTTTTTTTTTTTTTTTTTTTGAGACAGAGTCTCACTCTGTCGCCCAGGCTGGAGTGCAGTGGCACGATCTCGGCTCACTGCAAGCTCTGCCTACCGGGTTCACGCCATTCTCCTGCCTCAGCCTCCCGAGTAGCTGGGACTACAGACACCCTTCACCACGCCTGGCTAATTTTTTGTATTTTTTTAGTAGAGACGGGGTTTCACTGTGTTCGCCAGGATGGTCTCAATCTCCTGACCTCCTGATTCGCCTGCCTCGGCCTCCCAAAGTGCTGGGATTAAAGGCGTGAGCCACCGCGCCCGGCCAACTGTTGAATGTTTTAAAGGGGCCCATTTTTGAGAAATAAACAGTGTGCTATGTAAATAAGAGAAGGATATCATTTAGATTGGGCCTGGAAGGATGAGTTGGGTGGTGAAATGACAAGGAGCATTTAGGCAAAGGATCTGTCAATAGCAACATGTGTTTGGGGGACCCCGAGTGATCTGCTGTGATAGGAGTTGAAGCTTCTTGGATGATGAGAGAAATAAAAAGGAATGAGAATTGGCAAGAAACAAGGCTAGAAAGCTAATTTATAGCCAAATTGAGTACAGTCTTGAATGCCATGCTATGGCATTGGAATAGTATTTTTAGGTAATAGTGGGTGTCATTGAATGTTTTTGAGATAGGCATCAGAAACACATTGTTTTTGTTTTTGAGGTGGGATTTCAGTCTGTTGCCTAGGCTACAGTGCAGTGTTGTGATCATGGCTAACTGCAGTCTTAACCTTCCAGGCTGAAGTGTTGCTCCCACCTTAGCCTTCTCAGTAGCTGGGACCACAGGTGTGTGCCACCACACCTGGCTAATTTTTAAATTTTTTCCGTAGAGACAAGGCCTCACTATGTTCCCCAGGCTGGTCTTGAATTCCTGGGTTCAAGCAATCTTCTCACCTTGTCCCCACAAATTGCTGGGATTGCAGGTGTGAGTCACCATGCCCAGCCTGAAATATCATATTTTTATTTTAGAAAAATAACTCTCCCTGCAGTGTGCAGCATGGATTGGAGAGGCAGGTAAGATGGAAGATGGGTGGGGCGAGGAAGAAGCAACGTTCTATTGAGGTTTCTGACTTGGGTTTGTCATTATCTTCTGCCTTAAATCTAAAAAAAAGCCATTCATATTTCATTCATTAACATTTGCTAACTGTTAATTTAAGGTTAGATTTGAATAATAGTCCTTCCAGTAAATTGAATTATTCTGTTAAAATAAATAATATATATTATTTTATTCTATTACACTCTTTCATTAAAAGCATACATAAAAAATAAGCACAGCTTAATTATTTAGGGATTCCTCTCACCCCCTTTGTGAATTTCCCCTTTATGTCTTTCACTGTAGTCTAAGCAATTTTTTGGTACTTTATGAGCAATACAACGAAGTTTGGCCACTGAATCAGTAATGGGAGTTTGAGGTTTGGGCTGGGGAGCTGAATGATTCTGGATATCCCTTCTCTCATTTGCTGCCAAAGCTGCAAATGTTGTAAGACATATAGAATGGAAACTATTAAGTCAAATATGGTAATAAACCAATAAGCAAGAAATCTTATTATGACAAGAAGTAACCATGAAAAAAGATGCATAACCCATTGAGAAGGGGACGAAACATACATATTACTATTTCCAGCATGTTTTACATTGGTCCATTATATATGGGACCTGTTTCAGCCTCATAGAAAATGGATGATTTTCAGCAAAATCTACCAATGGCAGGCCTTCGGGGACACTGGAGGGAAAGGGAGCCCTTGTGCATAAAATGCAATTATAACCATGAGAAATGGCTTATTGTTGGGTCTGGTATTATTGTACTGCTCTGGTAGAGACATACTTAAATGTTCTATTTCTATAAACTGTGGGAAATGATGGCTGATAAAGAACATAAAGCTGTTTCATGAATTTCACATAACTTCAGACACATTCTGCCCACCGATATGCATGGGAAGAAGAATTCCATGGATGAAAAAAGACTGAATTTGATCTTTTTTACTTTGCTAATACTTTTATCATTTTGGAGAATTACTTATAAACCTTATGCATGCCTTTATTAAGTAGGACTGTTACTAATTATAGATGAATATTATCTTAGTAAAAATAATACAATCTCAGAATATTTTGGTTGGAAAGATGGCAAAGAGCAATTAATAACTCATAGAAATCACACTTTGAGCTAAGAGAACAGATGGAGTGGAAGACACCTGCCTCCAAGTTCCTATACGGTGACAGTGATGGACTCTAGGAATTTATGGCAGCAATTCTCTGTCATGTAATCATAAAAGTCACAGTGTAACACAAGATTATTTGCTGCTTTCCTGCCAATACACAGCGGTCAAGGTTAAGACCTCTAGAGTCAGACAGGATTGCTCTGGAAACTGCTGTGCTGCTTACTAACTGTGTGGTCTGAAGCAACAGACCTACCTAGCCTTTCTGTAACTCACTTTTCTCATCTGTAAAATGGCAATGACACTAGTCTAAGGTTGTTTTGGGTTTTAAATGAGATAGTTTATTGAAAGCAGGATTTATCAACTTCAGCACTATTGTGATGTGGGGCTGGATAATTCTTTGTTGTGGAAGGTTGTCCTGTGCATTTTAAGATGTTTAGCAGCACCCTAGCCTCCATCCACTAAAGGCCAGTTTCACCTCCCCAATCTCCTCCTCCCCTAGTTGTGACAACGGAAAATGTCTCCAGGCACTGCCAAATGTCCTCTGGTGTGCAAAACCACTCCTCCACGGTAACCAGTGATTTTAGGAATCTACCTGGCACACAGTAAATACACACACAAAATTAGCTCTCACAATTATTATTATTTTGTATTCCTATTAAGGAGCAGTAATTTTGTACTTACAAAATCTTTGTTTCTTTTCTTGGCCTTCATGAAAATGTGTAGAAAAATGGTAAAATGCAAGGCATAGGGAAAAGATGAGCCACAAACTGTAGAACCAGCTTCTGAACAGTTTTGTTAAATGTAGTGATTATCTTTTTTTCTCATTCTCTAAGGAGAAGAAGGTGACCCCATACCTAACCCTTGGGTACTTTCTGATGTGTTCTAAATTTTACCATGCCCTGTAGATGACTGAGTCAAGGGAATGTTGTCACCATACCAAGCCTGATGTATGAGGAAAAGAGAAAAAGATAACATGGTTAAATCACTTGCATGCTATTAATACAAGTTGCGCTCTGGTGAGCCAAGTCATCCCCGAATGTAATTTCTGTGTATTTCTTCACCTCTCACCTTCTACCATTGCTATTACTTAACCCACTGACCCAGATAGCTGCTTATTAACATTTAATACATGTTGAAGTGTTAGTGGGCTTTGAACAAAACATGAAGAAGTTCCTGATTTGCTTTTAGCTCATTGCCCTTGAACCATTACATGAGTAATTCTTTAAAGTCCTGCTCTGTCATTGCTATAACTGTGGGATGCATATTTTCTTTAAGATAAAAATGAACAATTTATGAAAAAGAATTTCCTCCCTCCCCCATGCATGCAAGCTTTCATTCATTTAACAAATGTTGATGAGTTCCTATTATGCTAGACATTCTAGGCTGGAGAGGTCACAATGAACAGACATGGTGTGTATTTTCCAGTTGCTTGTAGTAGGGGAGGTTGGAGGCTGGGAGACAGGAACACATAAGAGGGGGATTACAACACAGTGTGAGAAGTACAAAGACATTCAAGGTGTGTGTCTGTAAGCACACAGGGGACAAGTGAAACCTGTCCAAGGGCCCCTAACCAGTCTCAGGGGTTAGAAATATTTTCTCCATTTAAAAACAAATGAAAATAGAAGTATCCTCCCTCCCCTCCTAAATAAATAAATAGTCACACTGAGAAAAATACAGGATTCAATCATGTGGGAACCTGAAAGTCTGTGACATCTGAAGTGTGTAACCCTCATATATGCAAAATGCAAGAGCATTTGAGAATAGGAATGTTTAATTTGACATAAATATTTATTAATTCCTAAGTTCATTCCAGAAAATATTTGCCATAACTAAATTGGGCAAATAGCAACTTATTTTTTTATTTCTTAAAACGTAAAAGTAATACACGAACATGTTTGAATAAAAGTTCAAACATTACAGAAACAAACAGAGGAAGAAGTGAACTCCTCTACCTAGCCCCCTCCCCCTCATTCCTTAATGTTACCCTCCTAGCCAAAATGAGCAATTAACAGTTTGGTTCATGTCTTTTCAGAGATATATAAAGTCACATTATCAGCATCTTGGTATGATTCAACCTAATATTTAATCTAATTCAAATTATCCTACGCATATTATTCTGTGACTTTCTCTTTTCCTTCTTTTTGAGACAGTTTTGTTTTAGTCACCCAGGCTGGAGTGCAATAGCGCAGTCTCGGCTCACTGCAACCTCTGCCTTCCAGGTTCAAGTGATTCTCCTGCTGCTGCCTCCCAAGTAGCTGGGATTACAGGTGTGTGCCACCATGCCTGGCTAATTTTTGTATTTTTAGTAGAGAGGGGTTTTCACCATGTTGGTCAGGCCAGTGTCAAACTCCTGACCTCAGGTGATCCGCCGGCCTCAGCCTCCCAAAGTGCTGGGATTACAGGCATGAGCCACCTCGCCTGGCTGACTTTCTCTTTTTCTTTAACAACATATCTTTAAACTTTGTGTGAAAAAATAGAGATTAATTTTATTTCCTTGGCACATAACATCTCTAAAAGCATTATTAAAAAATACTCTTGAGAAGATAGATTAATGCTACAGCAGAGATGCCAATGATGGAAGAGCTGCTGGAAAAATTATGAATAATAAGGGACAATTTGAAAAATAATTCCTGGTCACCTGAGGTCAGCCCAGAGGCCCAGTTCTTTCCAAAAGGCCCAGTGTACATGGTTAAGAAGCTTTTCAGTATGCAAACAAAAGAATGCCCCTGTCCCCTTCTGCCTGCTGGGCTGGCTTTTGCTGGCTGGTGTAATCCACCTTCCAGCCACCCAGCGCTCTCCAACTGCACTGTGCCAGGCTCCAAGCTGTCTGGGAGATCGGCTGGCTGGCTCCAGGACCCAGAAGCTGCAGTCTGAGACTCAGATGAAGTTTTTGTAGTTAACAACAAATGTTAACTTATTTTCTGATGACTGCTGGAGTCTTGGGATACTACCTGATCCTCCTAGATTGTTGTCTAGTATAATTTTTCATAATTTGCTATTTTTCATAATAATGCCCTAAGAGGGCAATTTGAGTAGAAGCAACATTGGATTTATGGTTTAAACATTGCGTTTAAACATCCACTCTCTCCACTGTTTATTAAAACAGATAGACTGGCTAAATCGCATATCCTCACTGAGCCACGATTAGTTTTAATAGCTATAAAACTAGAATAGTAAAAAAATATGTATCTGTCATTTATTGGGTGCCTCCTATATGCCAGGCACTGCTTTTAGCACTTTACATATATTAACTCATGCGATAGTCATCATAGCCCTAGGAGGTGGTTATGATCCTATTCTCACCCTATTTTACAGATGAAAAAATTGAGGTACAGGGAGGTTAAATAACTTGCCCAAGGTCACACAGCTAGGGAGTGAAAGCAAAAGGTGCAGTGTTTGAAGAGGAATGAAGAGAGAATTAGGAGTGGTTTCGGTAGCTCCACTTGGCCACTAGAGCTAGCCAGGACAAAGAGGGTACTTTCTTTTTACCTTTAACTTTTTTTTCTTTCTCTCTTTCTTTCTTTTCTTTCTTTCTTTCTTTCTTTTCTTTCTTTCTTTTCTTTTTTTCTTTCTTTTCTTTCCTTCCTTCCTTCCTTCCTTCCTTCCTTCCTTCCTTCCTTCCTTCCTTCCTTCTCTCTCTCTCTCTCTCTCTCTCTTTCTTTCTCTCTTTCTTTCTTTCTGAGACAGATTCTCACTCTGTTGCCCAGGCTACAGTGCAATGGGGTGAGCTCAGCTCACTGCAACCTCTGATTCAAGCCATTTTCCTGCCTCAGCCTTAAGCCATTTTCCTGCCTCAGCCTCCTGAGCAGCTGGGACTACAGGAACATGCCACCATGCCTGGCTAATTTTTGTATCTTTAGTAGAGACGGGGTTTCACCATGTTGGCCAGGCTGGTCTTGAACTCCTGACCTTGGATGATTCACCTACCTTGGCCTCCCAAAGTGCTGGGATTCCAGGCGTGAGCCACTGCATCCTGCCTTTTCCTTTAACTATTGCCCTCATATCAGATAATTAAAATTTTAGAGCTGGATGGAACCTCAGAGATAAGAGATCGTCTGGGGCAAACCTCTCATTTTAAGAGGGACAACAGTAGGTCCAGAACATTGAAGGGACTTGGACAAGGCTCAAACTTGCTGATAGAGTGCAGGGCAAAGATTTTGCTGACTATGGTCCTGTCATTCCCTTGGTTTTCTCCATTTGGTTAAATACGTCAACAATTTAAAACCACTGTTTATTGTGGAAAAAGTTAAACATCTACAAAAGTATAACGAACCTCTGCCTCCTGCCTCCCAGGCTTCAGCAACCATTTGGCCAATCCTGCTTCATCTATCTTCCCACCCCCTCCCTATCACCCCTCATCCCTGATCCACTGGAAAATTTTGAAGTGACTCCCAGGCACCATAGGATTTCATCATAAGTACTGAATATATCACCAAACTATCAAGACTCTATTTTTAATGTTAGTACAATGCTACTATCACACCTTAAAAACTATCTTGCTTAAAATCATCAAATATCCTGCCAGTGTTCAAATTACCCCATTTGCCACATGTATTTATTTTTATAGTTGGTCTGTAGGAAGCAAGTTTTGAACTTGTATTCAGTACAAGACACCGTAGAGGACACAGATATGGCTAAAAAAAAATCCCTTTGGTTCTAAACAGTAAAGTGTGAAGTTGAAAACCTACTATTAAAATGGAACAATAGTGCATTATAGTCCCATGGTGCAGAGGGAGGCAGCAGTGTGGAGTTTTGCCTGGGTCTATTCTATTCTATTCTTCTTTTTTTTTTTTTTTGAGACAAAGTCCTGTTCTGTCGCCCAGGCTGGAGTGCAGTGGTGTGATCTCTGCTCACTGCAAACTCCACCTCCTGGCTTCAAACAATTCTCCTACCTCAGCCTCCTGAGTAGCTGGGATTACAGGTGCCCAGCACAATACCCAGCTAATTTTTGTATTTTTAGTAGAGATGGAGTTTCACCATGTTGGCCAGGCTGGTCTTGAATTCCTGACCTCAAGTGATCTGCTGGCCTTGGCCTCCCAAAGTGCTGGGATTGCAGTTGTGAGCCACCAAGCCTGGCCTATTTTACTTTATTTTATTTTTGAGATAGAATCTTGCTATGTTGTCCAGGCTGATCTAGAACTCCTGGGCTCAAGTGATTCTCCTGCCTCAGCCTTCTGAGTAGCTGAGACCACAAGCATGGTCCCAGCTGGCTACCTGGGTTCCAAGCCTACCTCCACCACTTCCTAACCAGGTGACCTCAAGTAAGTCACTTGACCTTTCAGTGCTTTCCTTTCCTTATCTGTAAAATGGGGCTAATGATAGACCTACCTCAAAGGGTTGTTTGAAGGAGAAATGAGATAATACAAGCAAATACTTCCATCAGCACATGAACCATCAGGATTAATTAATAAACATTAGCTAGTATTATTTCTTGATATGGCTATGGCCCATAAATAAGTCCTAAAGTCACTTGTGTGGTAAAAAGATGGGTATTCTGATCATTATACCATGAATATACAATTATGTATTATTATAATGATAATGAGAATGATGATTATTTTGGCCAGGAATTTTATTTTTAATATGCAAGTCAATACTATTGGTGTTTTTCTTTCTTTCCTTTCTCTCTCTCTCTCTCTCTCTTCCCGGAGAGAGTCTTGCTCTGTCACCCAGGTTGGAGTGCAGTGGCATGATCTCAGCTCACCGCAACCTCTGCCTCCCGGGTTCAAGCGATTCTCCTGCCTCAGCCTCCCAAGTAACTGGGACTACAGGCACGTGCCACCGCACCCGACTAATTTTTGTATTTTTAGTAGAGACGGGGTTTCACCATATTGGCCAGGCTGGTCTCGAACCCCTAACCTTGTGATCCGCCTGCCTTGGCCTCACAAAGTGCTGGGATAACAGGCGTGAGCCACCGTGCACGGCCCCCTATTGGTGTTTTTCAACTGGCTTAAGCTCTCTCTCTCTCTCCCTGACACACCATAATCTTCACAACTTCCCCCAAGCTGAGGTCAAAAGCATCCGTACTTGCAGCCACATTTCCAGGGCATTTCTGTCCTAAAGGGCCTTAGGGATAGAAGAGACCTGATTCCTAACTGAAAAGGATGGCAGCAGAGAAGTTCCCACAACCCCTATCCTGAGGATAACCATTCATCCTGGAGTGCCTAGTTTATGCCTTTTGTTCTTTTTCACTACTAGAAGTGTCCTAGTATGGATGATAAATTATATGATCTTCCTACTTATACGCAACCCAAAATATCAGGTGTGTTTTAAAAAACACAGCTTGTAGAGTCAACCTTTCTTTATCTCCTTCCTCTTGCCTCTGGGCCATGCCAAGTAAATATCCCCATCTCGAGAGTCACTTTAACCACTGGAGGCCTGTGGTCAAGCGATGATCAGACTCCTTCTGTCGCTGGGAATGGTTTATGCTACAGCACCTGTATAATAAAGGCCATGTTCCTAGCAGGAAGGGCTGTCAAATTTTGTCAAAGGCCTTTTCTGCATCTATTGAGATAATCATGTGGTTTGTCTTTGGTTCTGTTTATATGCTGGATTACGTTTATTGATTTGCATATGTTGAACCAGCCTTGCATCCCAGGGATGAAGCCCACTTGATCATGGTGGATAAGCTTTTTGATGTGCTGCTGGATTCGGTTTGCCAGTATTTTATTGAGGATTTTTGCATTGATGTTAATCAGGGAGATTGCTCTAAAATACTGTGTGTGTGTGTGTCTCTGCCAGGCCTTGGTATCAGGATGATGTTGGCCTCATAAAATGAGTTAGGGAGGATTCCTTCTTTTTCTATTGATTGGAATAGTTTCAGAAGGAATGGTACCAGCTCCTCCTTGTACCTCCAGTAGAATTCGGCTGTGAATCCATCTGGTCCTGGACCTTTTTTGATTGGTAGGCTATTAATTATTGCCTCAATTTCAGAGACTGCTATTGGTCTATTCAGGGATTCAACTTCTTCCTGGTTTACTGTTGGGAGAGTGTAAGTGTCCAGGAAATTATCCATTTCTTCTAGGTTTTCTAGTTTATTTGCGTAGAGGTGTTTACAGTATTCTCTGATGGTAGTTTGCATTTCTGTGGGGTTGGTGGTGATATCCCCTTTATCATTTTTTATTGCGTCTATTTGATTCTTCTCTCTTTTCTTCTTTATCAGTCTTGCTAGCGGTCTACCAATTTTGGATCTAGAACTAGAAATACCATGTGACCCAGCCATCCCATTACTGGGTATATACCCAAAGGATTATAAATCATGCTGCTATAAAGACACATGCACACGTATGTTTATTGCAGCACTATTCATAATAGTAAAGACTTGGAATCAACCCAAATGTCCATCAGTGACAGACTGGATTAAGAAAATGTGGCACATATACACCATGGAATACTATGCAGTCATTAAAAAAGGATGAGTTTGTGTCCTTTGTAGGGACATGGATGCAGCTGGAAACCATCATTCTCAGCAAACTATCGCAAGAACAGAAAACCAAACACCGCATGTTCTCACTCATAGGTGGGAATTGAACAATGAGATCACTTGGACTCTGGAAGGGGAACATCACACACCGGGGCCTATTATGGGGAGGGGGCAGGGGGGAGAGATGGCGTTGGCAGTTATACCTGATGTAAATGACGAGTTGATGGGTGCTGACGAGTTGATGGGTGCAGCACACCAACATGGCACAAGTATACATATGTAACAAACCTGCACATTGTGCACACGTACCCTAGAACTTAAAGTACAATAAAAAAAAAAAAAGAAAACAAATGATTTGACATTTAAGAATTGCAAAAGAATTCCTATGGGAAGAACCACAGACTAGAAATAGATAATGTTGGATGTGGAACTCTGCAAGATGCTATAAAAAATAGTGTGATGGGATAGGTAAGGATTTGCTAATTGGACTGGGAATTTGTGAGAGAGAGGCGTTGATAACTCTGAAGTGATGTGGAAAAGAATATTATGTCAGCATTATAATAAAATGAAAAAAAATGGGTCAAAAACAAAATAAATAAAGGCCATGTTCATGTTGCTATTTTTCCATTGTGTTAATAGTTTCTGTCAATCAACAATGAGGGACAGGTGGCTCATGCCTGTAATCCCAGCAATTTGGGAGGCTGAGGCAGGCAGATCATGAGGTCAGGAGTTCGAAACTAGCCTGGCCAACATGGTGAAAGCCCATCTCTACTAAAAATACAGAAATTAGCTGGGTATTGTGGTGGGCGCCTGTAGTCCCAGCTACTTGGAAGGCTGAGGCAGGAGAATTGCTTGAACCTCGGAGGCGGAGGTTGCAGTGAGTCGAGATCATACCACTGCACTCTAGCCTGGGCGACAGAGCAAGACTCCGTACAAAAAAAAAAAAAAAAGAATGAGAGGCATTCCCTAATCTGAGATCATTTAGTTGCAAATGTTAAGAATTGCATAGAGATTATAAACAGTTCTGTCTCCCCAGTCCCCCACCAATCAGGAAACTTGATTTATCTTTACTCTTTCTTGTGTTAAACACATATTTACTCCTTGTATTTACTCAATCACTTAAGACTTTTGTTCTTAAGAATAAAAGGAAGGGCTGGGTGAGGTGGCTCATGCCTGTAATCCTAGCACTTTGGGAGGCCGAGGCAGGTGGATCACGTGAGGTCAGGAGTTTGAGACCAGCCTGACCAACATGCAGAAACCCCATCTCTACTAAAAATACAAAAAATTAGCTGGGCGTGGTGGCACATGCCTGTAATTCCAGCTACTCAGGAGGCTGGAGGCTGAGGCAGGAGAATCGCTTGAACCTGGGAGGTGGAGGTTGTGGTGAGCCGAGATTATGCCATTGCACTCCAGCCTGGACAACAAGAGCCAAACTCCATCTCAAAAAAAAAAAAAAAAAAAAAAACCTAGAAAAAAAGAATAAAAAGAAGAAAACCAAGTTTTTCTCCTGTAGCAATGTAATGTAACTTCTTTATCAGATCAGAAGGAAAATAATAAAAAATAAAAAGAGTCATGGTGTTCACTACGAGATTAACATAGATTTGGATTATACAAATTTATGACAATAATAATAACATATTGGATTTCCTGGGGCAAAAACAAATCCTGATGAAGTAAAAACTACAGGGAAAAGCCTCCAGATGCATAATTTGTCAGTAATTACGGTTTTATAAACACAGTGCCTATTGGGTGCCTGGCTTGTCTGGCTTTGTTTTGGGCAAGCCCTTTGTTTGAGACTCACGGTTGACTTACAGTACAATTGCCTCAAATAATTTATTATTTAGTAAAGATGCTGTGACAAGGTTACAAATAATTGTTATATAAGCCAAAAAAAGATATATGACTTAAAAGATGTCTGAACCATGTGCTAAGGGGATTTATGGAACTCTAAAGTTTAGAAATACTCCTAAATCTGGGAAGCAACACGGATTTAGATAAGATGTCCTATTACTTTACGTATGTATGTATGTGTGTATGTATTTCTGTGCAGTGCCTCTGTTGTAGGAAGTTCTCAGGAATGATTGTTGATAATTATGAAAAAGTTACCTATTAGTATCATATTTTAAATACTCATATATATATAATGGGACTCTAGGATTTTTAAATTCACCCTACACACTTCTCCCATTTCTCACTGGCCTTGTTCCTTCTGGTGTCTAATGTTCATTCTTCTATCTTGGCTTTAGATTGTGTTTCCATTTCCCTTTTCAAATGTCCTCCCCGCTTACCTGGATCTTCCAGATCTGTTTTTTTTTTTTTTTCTTTTTTTCTTTTTCTTTTTTTTGAGACAGGGTGTCACTCTGTTGCCCCAGGCTCAATCGATTCTCCTATCCTCAGCCTCCTGAGTAGCTGAGACTATCAGCACACGCCACCAAACTCGGACAATTTTTGGATTTTTTTGTAGAGACGGGTTTCGCCATGTTACCCAGGCTGGTCTCAACTTTCAGGCTCAAGCCATCCTTCCAACTCAGCCTCTCAAAGTGCTGGGCTTATAGGAAAGAGCCACTGTGCCAGCCCAAGATCTCTTTACTCTGGTGCTTTCAGTAGAGCCTACAAACGCGCAGGGCTCTCCAATCTTCCCTTAATCTCTTGCCTCTTCCCCTCTTTCCTCATACCAGCAAACTTGAAAACTTTCCAAGGAATAAATCCCTGGGCCTAACTCTTCACTTCCAACGTATTGCTCAACCCATTACATTCTGAATTCTGGCCCCACACACTGTGTATATGTGTAGATGGGTATGTAGGTGTGACAATATGGGTTTAAAGTTACCAAAGACTTGTAGGTTTAGGGACGTGAGATATTACAGTAATTAAGCACAGGGGCTATGTCAAGGGTTCCAATCCTGGCATAGGATTCCAATTTTGTGCAAGTTACTTAACTTCCTTGGGCCTCAGTTTCCTCATTTGCAAAATGGGGAGAACAAGAGTATCTACCTGGTAGAGTTCTTGGGGAAATTAAATGAGTCAGTGTACATAAAAGAATTTAGCACTTTGGTAGACGTTGTCAGTTCTTATTACGATGACAAACTCCCACTGATGCTTTTCTGCCCTTATCTTATTTGACCTCCCTAAGAGATACGATACAGTTGAACACTCCAGCTTTCCTGAAAATCTCCTTTTGCCACAGCCCTTTTTTGCCTTTCTGACCCCTGCTTATTGGGATCCTTAAAGGAGTATTCTTTGTTTTTTTGAGACAAAGTCTTGCTTTGTCGACCAGGCTGAAGTGCAGTGGTGCGATCTTGGCTCACTGCAACCTCTGCCTCCCAGACTCCAGTGATTCTCCTGCCTCAGCCTCCCGAGTAGCTGGGACTACAGAGGCCTGCTACCACACCCAGCTAACTTTTGTATTTTTAGTAAAGACAGGTTTCTGCCATGTTGGCCAGGCTGGTCTCAAAGTCCTGATGTCAAATGATCTGCCGCCTTGGCTTCCCAAAATGCTGGGATTACAGGTGTGAGCCACCATGCCCAGCCCCTTTATGGGGTACTCTCTGCCTGTCCCTTATGGGTATTCCCCAAGGAGAGGACATCTTTCCTCTACTTTCTTTGTAATGTACATTTTATCCGGAGTGACCTTGTGCAAATCTGAGGCTGCAGTCTCCTCTCTGCAGCCTGGTCCAGTGCTGAGCCCCAGGCTTGCCGATCTAGTGTTAAGAAGTCTGGCCTGGCGCAGTGGCTCATGTCTGTAATCCCAGTACTTTGGGAGGCTGAGGTGGGAGGATCACTTTAGCTCAGGAGTTTGAGATCAGCCTGGGCAACAGAGTGAGACCTCATCTCTTTAGAAAAATTAGCCGAGTGTGATGGCATATATCTGTACTCCCAGCTACTCAGGAGGCTGAGGCAGGAGGATGGCTTGAGCCCAGGAGTTTGAGGCTGCAGAGAGCTATGAGGGCACCACTGTACACCAGCCTGGACAACAGAAGGAGACTTTGTCTCTGAAAAAGTCAGCTGGGCACAGTGGCTCATGCCTGTAATCCCAGCACTTTGGGAGGCCGGGCTCAGGAGATTGAGACCATCCTGGCTAACACGGTGAAACCCTATCTCTACTAAAAATACAAAAACAAAATTAGCCAGGCATGGTGGCAGGCGCCTATAGTCCCAGCTACTCGGGAGGCTGAGGCAGGGGAATGGCGTGAATCCGGGAGGCAGAGCTTGCAGTGAGCCGTGATCGTGCCACTGCACTCCAGCCTTGGTGATAGAGCGAGACTCCATCTCAAAAAAAAAAAAAAGAAAAAAAGTCCACGAGCATCTCAAAACCAACAGACTCAACTCCAAATCCTTGATTGTCCACTACCAACTACCTCCATGTCTTGCTGGATGGGAGCACATGTAGCTCCACAATACTTTTGGTCACACAGGCCTATTGAGTCTTCTTAACTTTCTTATTCATCCCCTCTCACTATTCTCACCTCTGTGGACTTAATTCAGTTCCCCGTTTCTCCGGTGGATCACTGCATTAGGCTCCTTACCGTTTTTTTCCTGCCTTAAGTTTTGCCCCCTTTCAAGTCACCTTTCACTGAGTTTCTTCACTGTCTTTCCAAAAACGTAAATCTTATCACAACAGGCCACAGCTTAAAGTCCTTTAGTGACTCACCGTAGCTCAGAGGATGAGGTTCTCATTTCCGAATATTTACAGTTCTTGTCTGTCTCTGTGGCCTCGACTCTCCCCACTCCCCTCCAAGCCCCGTTTCCTTGACTGGGCAGCACTCCTTGTTCTTCCTATTCCTCACGCTGTTTCCTGCCTCTAGCCCTGTGAGTTTGTCCTTCCCACTGCTGGAACATTCTTCTCTCCTTTCCCTTTCCCCTACTCCTGATCCTTCAGAGTCTAATGGCCACCTCTCTGGGAGGCCGCATGAGCTCACTGGACAGGTGCTCCTCTGTGTGCAAACATTACTGTGCATAGCTCTGTTAGAGTACTTCATGCCATGTAATTTTTGCCTCTTTATTAGTCTCTCCCCTCATTTGCTGGAAATCACATGAGAGCAGCATCTGTGTCTTGTCTAACTTGGTATCCCTGGCACCTAATATACTACATCTGACACAGAGATGTTCATTCAATTAATACTGAATGAAAGCTGGAATGAAGACCATATATTATCTCTTTTCAGACTCACAAACTGCGAAGTGGCTATTGTTAGTATAGAATCTAAACAGGGGGATTGTATTTTTTTTTTTTTTTTTTTTTTGAGACGGAGTCTCGCTCTGCCGCCCAGGCTGGAGTGCAGTGGCCGGATCTCAGCTCACTGCAAGCTCTGCCTCCTGGGTTTACGCCATTCTCCTGCCTCAGCCTCCCGAGTAGCTGGGACTACAGGCGCCCGCCACGTCGCCCGGCTAGTTTTTTGTATTTTTTTAGTAGAGACGGGGTTTCACCGTGTTAGCCAGGCTGACCTCGTGATCCGCCCGTCTCGGCCTCCCAAAGTTCTGGGATTACAGGCTTGAGCCACCGCGCCCGGCCGGGGATTGTATTAATCTATTCATTTCTTCAACTTTATGGACAAAAGACTTTCAGATGATTGCTGAAAACCAAGAAAAGCTATTAAAAAGCAAACTTGAAAAGGATTATACTCTTGGTGTAGTAATTCCAACCCTGGGTAGGAATGCATACTTAATAACTAATCAGAAGCAGGCAAGTTTTATTCACCAAGACATTAATCATCAAGTAATTTATGATAGTAAAAAAATTGGAAAAAAAAAGAGAGAGAAATGATTAAACACCCAGAATTATGGTACATCCATACAACTGAACATTATACTGCCATTAAACAGTATGTTTCCAAAGGATTTTTAATGATCTGTAATAATGCTCATGTTATTTGTGAAAAAGCTGGATAGAAAACTGAAAATATACTAAGATCTTACATATGTAAAGGGAAAAAACCTCACAAATAGAGAAAAAAGAAAGGAACATATTAAAACAAACTCTTCAGTGGTTGTATCTTGAGTGCTTTTTTTGTTTTTTATAATTTTTGATATTTTCCAAATTTTCTACAATAAGCATCTTTACTTATACAGTCAGAAATATAATAAAATATTTTCAAGTTCGAGATTTTAGCTGTGTTAGTTGTATTTGGGTGGCATTATTCCTCTTTCTTCTGTTGATGGTGCATCAGTTTTTCTTTGGGGATGCACCCCTCCCCATCTCAGGCCACTGGTGTGAAGTGCACCCCTGACCCCAGCTTCAGGGGTGGGCACATGACTCAGACATGGCCAATCAGCATACTCTATCCCTCTGGCTCCTTCCCAATGGGCTCATGGCTTAAGCCAGGTCAGTAAGACTCACTTTCTCCCATAAACTTTTATAGGAGATGTTTATGGGGGCAGGAAAGCTCCACTTCCGTTGGTACTAGTGAGTTGTAAGCCTAGAGCCGCCCTGAGTGTATACAAGGATGGCAAAACAACACAGGAAAGTATTGTTGAGGATAAAGGAGGAAAGTGTACGTGCACTTGTGCACACATGCATCCACACACACTCACCCTTCAAGTCCTGAAAACTTTGAGTCCTTGGATCTACGAAAGTCTGAAACATTATCATCCCCAGACTTCCTGGTTATAAGAGCCAATACATTTTAGGCTTCTTTGTTTGCTTGCTTAAGTTAATTTACGCTGCTTCTATAAGTTGCAATCGAGAGTTCTCGTTAAAAGAATTATGAAAACAATGAAATACATAAAGCAGAATCCCTGAACATGCCCAGGACTATCACAAAATACAGTATAGAATTAATCCATACATCCTACCTGAGATATACATTTCCATCATTGCCCATGTTCCACTGGACACTGCTGATCTATAATATAGTTCCTTATATATTATAGCACATATGTCTATAGCACATATGTCATAGTGCCTTATATATATACTTCCTTTCTTTATGTAACAGGCAGGGGGTATTATTAAAAACAGCTAACAACCCTAAAGGTACAAGTACTGGAGGTTCTCTGTTGCGGCCAGCATTAAAATTGTAATTCCTGGATCTAAGGAGATGTAGTGTGTCTCAAGGTTGGGTTGGGAGATGTTTTAGGGGATGGCTTTTTTTTTTTTTTGTAATCAGTACAGAAGGATTTCAATATTGTGTCAACCAATAAGGCCAAATTGGTGTGTACCGGCTGAACACAAATTCTGTCAGCAGATATTATAGTTTCTTATTTGAGTACCTATTTTCCCTGCTGCACTGTGAATTCCCCTAGGCAGACACTTTGTCTTACTCATTTATGTAGGTCTTATGCCTACCTAGATGCTCAAAAGATATTTGCTGAATGAAAAACTGGAATGACAGTCCAACATTGTTTAACTCCCTATTCAGTTTTTTTTTTTTTTTTCCTGATAGAAGTTTCTTGCCTAGAATTAAATTGCAATATGGTCTCTTTTCACCCACTCTTTTGAAGATGTTATCCTCTCCAATATCAGCTGATTGAAGAAGAAAATTGTAAATTTTCTCTCTCAGGCATAATGTTGATATTTTAACTCATAGCGATTTTTTCTCAATTCAAAATGGATTTTAGAAATAAATCAAGATCCCAGAAACTTATGATTGCTTTGAGTGGTATCTTTTATCTGTCATCCTAAGAAAAACATGAGATCTGATGGCCCAGAGCACAGAGACCTTTTGTATTTCAGTTCTCCTACAGCCACATGACTCGAACCTTTTGCTGGGAGACTGGGATGTAGGTCCCCACTATAAGGACTGTGAGGGCAGGGGCCACATCTGCTTATCTGTCTATTAATAATAGTACTCCTGGTACCTAGCTCCTCCTTGCTCCACAGCAGACACTAAATAAATGCTTGCTGAGTGAATAAATACTTACATTTAAAGAGAGGCAATTATACACATTGATCATTTGATCATCCTCTAGTACTGATAATTTTTAAGTGATTAACTTTAAAAATCATTTTTCTTACATCAACCTGGGTCCTCACACTATTAAACAACAGGAGAGCTTTCAACATTAAATGAAGTGGGGCAGCTGGGCAACTATAAATTTTGGATGATACTTCAGAGAAGAGTCTAGGTGTATCTGTTCTATCCCTTTTTCTCATGGGCATCTGCCATTTATTTTCCATTCTTAAGCTCTCAAGAGGGATGCCTTTTTAGTTTATCAGAATCCATAGGGAAAGCTCATCTTTCTTGGAGTAGGTCTTCAAATAAGTGTTCAAGCCCTGGGTCTTCCCTCACTACAATAATAAACATACCTGCTCTACCCTCCTCACAAAGCTGTTATCGTGAGCATGAAGAGTCGGTGTGGGGAAGAACTATTAACCCCTATACAGATACCGTGTTGCTTTCCGTTCAAGGATCCACCGTGAGGCTGTGGGTAAAGCACTTTCTGGGCAGTGAAATCTGGCTTAAGAGAATCATTGTACTTTTATTTTGCTCCTGAGACCAGCAGGGGCAGTTAAGAGGAACACAGGGATCCCTAGCCCTAAAACTGTCGTCTGATATAGAGGCAGATAAATCATTACTGGGGTTGGCAGCGTTGCGGGGAGGGAAGGAAATGTGTATGAAAACCTGGGCTCCCAGAGCAAACTTTGCAACGCGCCCCTCCCCACTTCACCGCCCCAATCTCCACACAAGTCCCGGCAGGGGCTTCTTGGGCGGAGGCCACGCCGACCAATAGGAACCCACTGTGTTCTTACAGGTTACGAAGCAGGTGGAAAAACTGAGCAGAAACAAATAGCTAAGCCCGGCTCAGCCTTTACTGCGGTGCCACGCGCTCCTAACAGGCCTGGAGGGTAATGTCGGGGCTCAATTTCCTAACGCTCCCCTCCCCATCCCCGTGTCACCTCCACCAGCAGCGGCGTCCAGCCTCCTCCCGCCCGAACGTGCTCGAGGGGCGGGCAGCCGTCCTTTATTGTCTGGGGAGCACCTGGCAGGTGGCAGGCCCGTGCCCTAACGTGCGCGTGGTGCCCAGCTTCACAAAGCGAGCGGGCAGCACCTCTTTGGTACGGGAACGGCCTCGGGCGGGCCGACCACATCCCAGGGGTGGAGAGGTGGAGAGAGAAAGGGGCTCCGGGGACAAGAGGTGGGAGCTAGGGCGCGCGCGCGCCCTCCTCCCCGCAGGCACAGCCCCCCGGCATTAACACGTCGAAAGAGCAGGGGCCAGACGCCGCCGGGAAGGAGCGAGACCCGGGCGGGCGCTAGGTAGGGGAGGCGAGGAGGGGCGTGGCCGGCGCGCAGAGGGAGGGCGCTGGGAGGAGGGGCTGCTGCTCGGCGCTCACAGCTCTGGGGGCTCGGCTTTGCCGCGCTCGCTGCACTTGGGCGAGAGCTGGAACGTGGACCAGACCTCGGATCCCAGCGCAGCCACCGCGATGAGAGGCGCTCGCGGCGCCTGGGATTTTCTCTGCGTTCTGCTCTTCCTGCTCCACGTCCAGACAGGTGGGTCACCGCGGCTGGCACCCCGACCGTGCGACTCCTCGGCGAAGCCTGTGCCCGGGAGGGTGGTACACGCCGGGGTGCATCCGGAGAGAGGACTGCGGACCCTCCATGCCCTTGCGTTCCAGTCTCCGGGGGAGACTCCAGGTGGCCCTCGGACTCTCCTGCGCCTTGCCTCGCTCACCTGCGCGAGACCCCAGCTGCTAGTGGTGGGGACGCGAAGCCGGGGTTCTTCGGGAATGAGGACAGCGAGGGGAGGTTAAGCGTGAGCGAGGCTGCAGGCTGCGTGCGAGTTTGGGGTGGCTTTTGTGCCGACGTTGCGCGGGGGGCGGAGGCGAGGGGCTCAGGGGTTCCCACCGAGCGCCTTCTCTCGCCGTGCGAGGCGCGGCCGCAGCTTCCTTTTGTTTAAAAGTTGCGTGTGTGTGACCGGTGCCCAGGAGGACCTGCCTGCAGGTTCTCCGCCGCGCGGAGGGCAAAGTTAGAGAGCCCTGTCTCTCCTCTGCGGCTGCTGCCTTCCAACCGCAGGCGCTCTTTGTGCCCAGAGCTGGGGACCGACCCGCTGCCGCCTCTGCTCACGGCGCCACCCGTGGAGACGAATCGAAGCCTGCGGATTTCCCCGCCTCCGGGTTAGGGTTTTGCGCTGGGAGTGCGCTGCGTGCGGCTGTGGGGCCGGACTCCCGCGAGCCTGGAGGTGGTGGGTACAGGGACAACTTGGGTAGGGCGTGTGGAAAGCAGCCGCTAGGTTGCAGACTTTTTGCTTTCGTATATCCCGTGCTCGCCCCTTTCGGCCACGGCGCAGTTTCATTCCTGCCACGCGCCCCGGGGCGGCTAGAAGCTGCGTTTGCCGCCTGCTCCGGGAAGGCAAGGGACAGCGTGCTGGGACTATGCGAGCCCTGACCCCGGCTGCCTAGCACGCCGGCCAGTGTGCCCGGCCTGCCTGGCGGGCTCTGGAAGCCCCTAGTCCCGGTATCTGCGACCTGTATTCGCAGATCCTGTTTTCTTCGGAAATTTTTGAGATTTGTGACAGCCCGCCTCCCTGCCCCCGGGGAGGGGACTTCTATACTTCAGGGCTGCCTGGGGGTGGGGTGGGAGATGGAGTGGAACTTTCTGCAAATCCTACTCAGTTCTTAAAGCTATAACAAAAAACCAGGTATATCCGCGCGGGAACTTGGGTCTTAGGTGAAGGATTCGCAGGCTGCTGGAGCCCCTCGGTCAGATTCCTGCCTCCCGTTCCCTTTTTTCCAGGTGTCGCTGGTGCGCGCGAGTGCAGGTCGCCCAGCTCACCCCTGAAGCCCTGCTCTCTCCCAGGTCATTTTAAAAACAAACCTTTAAGGTTACCTTGATGGTGTAAGGATAGAAAGTCTTAGCTGGAATCAAGCGCTTGAAGGGAAGCGGCGCAATGAACGGTTGTGAGACTGTCTACTACCGGTCAGTTTCTCTATAAAGTCTCCAGGCGCAGTCTCCCGCGTCCTGGTCTTGTAACTATTGTGAGGGCTTTCCTGTGGGGGCAGAGAGGCCTTGCATCTGGACCCCTGTGCAGCAGGAGGGGTCAGCAGGGGTCACGAGGGAGTGTTCGGATTCCCTGGAGGATTTGATCACCTAGCTTAAAACAACACATCTGGTCTTTATGTTTTTGTGCCTTGACCTTTTTAATATCAGTTAAGGTATGTGAACTAGACCCCAGTAGGAGACTAGAAAGACCACATCGAATATTTCCCTTTTACAAAATTAAAAGAATCAATGGTTTTCTTCTTCCCAATAGATTTTTGGCAAAGGGAATTTTAAGGTCTGTCTCCTGGGGGGCCAGTGTGGTGTAACGACAAAGCCTTGCTCTGTCCCTTGGGTTCTCCTTTTCTCTGCCATTTCTTGGCTGCGTGCCCTTGGGCAGGTTGCTTAAGTCAGGTTGCTTAAATTCTGGGGAACCCAGTGTCCTCCAGAGTACAAGGAGGCATCTGCATCATGAAGGATCCTTTGGGTCCAGAATTCTCCTCCAATGTTCTGAGTGTAGACTCAGCACTCTTTTCAACTGTTCCCCCGGTCCCTGTCTGCCTCACTGAAATTCCTCTGCCTCTCCTGCTCACGGGGACCTCATGGAGTATGGGTGCATCTGACCGGTCTGCCCCTGGCTGCAGCAAGGAGCTGTGGCTTATGCTTCCCACCCCTCAATTCCCATATATTCCTCTGCATTGCCCTTTGAGGGCTAGGAGGTGCCCACTTTGTCCTAACCATCATTCTCCTCCTCCCCCCACCACCACGCTATTATTACAGCTCCTGTGCCTAACAGGATGGAGCTGCAAGGAATGGTGAATCATACCTTCCCCGCTTCGTTCCTGCAGGTGTGAGGCTGGAGTCATTATCAGCAGCTGTACGCAAGGCAGTCTAAGTTGTTATCCTGCTGGAAATATCCCAAATAAATATCCCAGATAATTCATTTATCCCTATTCTGTTTTTTCCCCCACTCATCCCCATATTTTTTCCTCATGACTCTCTAAATCATGTATGCTGTGCATTTATAGCATGCTTTCTAATGGGCCTTAAATTTTGTATAACGTGTGTTATACATAGTTGTTGCTCTTCAGTTGGAAACTGTGTGCTAGGCCTGTTGCTTGGGGCTTTACCTGCTATTTCTAGTAGTCTCAATGAGCCTAGTAAGTAGTAGTAGTATTACCCCTAACATTTTACATCTGGAGAAACTGGCTAAGGATAAGCATCAAGTCATCAGTGGTGAAGCCTGATGAGGTTGGCTCTATGTGCCCAGCTCTATAACCATTCACATGATTCACCAGAATCTGTAGTAAGACTCATTCAAAAATATTTAATGAGTTTTTACTATGTGCCAGGGATTGTTGGAAGTTCTGGGACTGCAGAATGGCCAATGTCACTACCTTCCCAATTTTGGTGAAAAATATTTAGAATTGCATGTCTTATGAAAGGGGAGTATTTGTGGAGGGAGGATTAATTAAATTTTAGCTTGGAGGAAGGGTTGTAGGCATTTGACCCTGTGGTATGCTGGCTTAGTTGTTAGGTGTCTCATTCTAGTTAGCATCCCTCAGAAATGAAGGTAAGCTGTTTCTAAAATGATGCAAGCCAGTTAAAAATTCATTTCCCACTCCAAAACATAAAAATGGTCTTGTGCATAGGTGTGAAAGAGAACACCCCCAATAATGGCTGATGCCATTGGCTGTTTACCCTGGATAGCACGGTGAGAAATAACGACAGTATACCATCCGAAGCCATTTTTTCTCCAAAAGAAATTCTCGTCAGAAATGTGCCAAGTATTGTGCGGGCTTCCCTTGGAGCACATTTATGTACACATGTTGTGGTGATGAATTGTGCTGCTGTTGTTGACAGCCCTTCGAAGTTACCCTTAGGGTTTTGACTCATATCCTCAAGTCTTTTCCAGGGGATTAAAGAAGGACACAAAGAAATGAACCTCGGTGTCTTGAGCGGAATTCTCAGAGCTGGACTGCAGTGTGGGGACCTCTTCAAAGTAGTGGTCAAGGCTGTGGCAGCGTTTTCTTCAGAATGAATTTAGTTTAAGAGTTGGCAGGCTAGGATGTGGGAAGTGCTTTCTTTTGCTGCATTAATGTGTGGTAACTTTTAAAAGTTGAGATCAAATGACATTTGCAGGAGTCCAAATATGCAAATTTCATGTGCAGTTTTGGTAACTTGAATAGATATTGCCACAGCTATAAGTCCAGAATGAGGAAGGCCTGGGAGTGAGTTAGAGGAGGTAAAAGTTTGCCTGGAGGGCAAATCCAGTGTAAATCTTTGTTGTATGTAGAGAGGAATTGAGTTGAGTTGGCTTGGCGCAGCAGCTCTGATTTCTGACATTTTTTGGACATGATCCTACAGCTCATCTTTTGACCTAAGACTCTTAATAAGTAAAGAGCAGTTGTAATCTGATAGCCCGTGGAGACATGTTTTCTTTGGCCTACATGATGCTTTTCAGAAAACATTGAGGCGTGTTATTAAGCAATCTAGAGATTTTAAAATCAAGATCTCTATTTATGTCTCCTCTTTAAGAATTATAGGTCATGGCTCCTGCAGATGAGGCCTGTGCTCTTCAGGTTGATTAGGCTCTAGGGCCTGCCATCCCTTAGGCATTTCCCACTGGGCACTGGTGAGTGCAGGAATCCAAATATGCCCCTGGAACCAGGCAGATGACAAGTGGGAGGAGCACAGGCCTGCCTACCTTGTGTTGGTCTGATGGCTTCATGACTGACAGCTCGGTGGCCTTAGAGCAAATTGCTTAACCTTTTTGAGCTTTCATTGTTCATCCTAGTTTTGCCACTTATTAGCTCTGTGACTTTCGACAAATTACTTAACCTCTCTGTGCCGGTCAATGTGTTGCTACATGTAAAACTTTTGGAATGGTGCCTCATAGTACAGGCTCAATATGTGTTAGCCATAATTATCATCTGTAAAACAGGAATTATTATTGTGCCTAAAATGGGAATAATGCCCCCTCTTTTAAGATGCTTGCCCTAAAGATTAGAGAGTTTTTTGTTTTTTGTTTTTTTTTAAAGAAAATGTCTCGCCCTGTTGCCCAGGCTGGAGTGCAATGGCACAGTCTTGACTCACTGTAACCTCCGCCTCCCGGGTTCAAGCGATTCTCCTGCCTCAGCCTCCTGAGTAGCTGGGATTACAGGCACCCGCCACCGTGCTCGGCTAATGTTTGTATTTTTAGTAGAGATGGGGTTTCACCATGTTGGCCAGGCTGGTCTTGAACTCCTGACCTCAGGTGATCCGCCCACCTCTGCCTCCCAAAGCACTGGGATTACAGGCATGAGCCACTGCGCCTGGCCTTACAGATATTTGTAAAGGTTCTTGGCACAGGGTTTGGGATGGGGTAGGCACCTAATAAATGAGTGAATGCCTCAGGTATATATAGAACTTGACTACTTCTCTATGATTCTTGAGCATGGGTAGCAGTAAATATGAACTTGACAGTTTTTTTGTTTTCGAGATTGAGTTTTGCTCTTGTCACCCAGGCTGGAGTGCGATGACGCAATCTCTGCTCACTGCAAACCGCCACCTCCCGGGTTCAAGCGATTCTCCTGCCTCAGCCTCCCTAGTAGCTGGGAGTACAGGCACCCACTACCATGCCTGGCTAATTTTTGTGTTTTTAGTAGAGGCAGGGTTTCACCATGTTGGCCAGGCTGGTCTCGAACTCCTGACCTCAGGTGATCCACCTACCTCGGCCTCCCAAAGTGCTGGGATTACAGGCATGAGCCACCATGCCCAGCCGACAGTTTTTAAAATAAACTTTAATTTTTTTGGTCTTGTTTTATTTAGCTTTTGATCAGAGGAAATCTCTAGTCTTAGAGATTGAATAGATCTTGAACTTTTTCTTTCTCTGGAGGGGAAAAAAACAAACTACACATCTTATAAGATTTCTTCAACAGAAACATTTGTGTCTGGTACTTTTCCCATTCATCTTATGTTTTAACTGTCATGCTTACATTTTGGTTATGACACACTTGTTAGACATCTTCCCATGCATACCTTTCTGACAGCTTTTCAACATTTTTGCGAAATTTAAGGTTTAAGCCAAATTATTATTCAGGACATGTGGCATCAGTTAATTACAAGCTTGGGCTCTGAAATTGACACCCTGGATTTTTATTCCAGTTCTGCCTCTTCCCTGCTGTGTGCTCTGGGACAAGACACTTAACCTCTCCTTAAGCTTCATTTCCTCATCTGTAAAATGGAGATGATGACATAGGGCCCCTGTGAGGATTAAATGAGATTCTGCATGTAATATGTTTAGCATAGTGCCCCTCATAGAGGAAGTGTGTGGACTCCACTATCGGGCTGATTTTCTTATGTTCCCCTTTCAGCTTTGCGTCTTAGAAAAACGTTGAAGGCCGGGCGCGGTGGCTCAAGCCTGTAATCCCAGCACTTTGGGAGGCCGAGACGGGCAGATCACGAGGTCAGGAGATCGAGACCATCCTGGCTAACATGGTGAAACCCCGTCTCTACTAAAAAATACAAAAAACTAGCCGGGCGAGGTGGCGGGCGCCTGTAGTCCCAGCTACTCGGGAGGCTGAGGCAGGAGAATGGCGTAAACCCGGGAGGCGGAGCTTGCAGTGAGCTGAGATCCGGCCACTGCACTCCAGCCTGGGCGGCAGAGCGAGACTCCGTCTCAAAAAAAAAAAAAAGAAAAAGAAAAAGAAAAACGTTGAAAATGTGTAAACAGAATGTGTAGAGTGTTTTTTTTTTTTTTGTATTAAGATGAAGTTGTTACATTTAATTAATATACTGCAATTAGTGGTAATGCATATTTATATGCTTGGCCCTTTGTTTAGCTGTATTCTTGGGTTACTTTCCACCAAAAGAGATACAAATTTCTTGATAAAAGTTTAGATGGGGGGAATGTCTGCAAGTGGCCATTTTCTCTAGGTGAATAAATTCATGTAGGCAGTCGAGGAGCTTTTCCTTGACTGCTCTGTCTAGGAGTTCAAGGACCAAGCTGAACTTGGCCATTGCCCCAGGCTAGACACAGTGGTTGGTGTTCAATAAGTATTAGTATAACATCTTTTCTATTCTCCAGCACTTACACTAAGTTTTGAACATAATAAATGCTCAGTAAACATTTTGGATTCAGTTTAACAGGCTTATCAATCCCCATGCCTTGGTCCTCCGTTACAGGCTGGGGGTGGAGGAGGGCCAGGGCAAGAGCACAGCCCCTGATTCGAAGTAGAATTTGGTTGTCTTACGTGCAAAATGCTCTGGGCAGGATTTTCAAGGAGATGAGCTTAAATCTTGATGGGCAGGTAATAGAGATCAGGAATCAGTAAAAGCATCCACATAGGAGATAATATTTGAGATTAATTTCTGAACCTTAAAGGAAGAGGGCAGTATAGTTGTGGCTTCAGCTGGAAAAAACTGCAGTACATGGAGCAAGGCATTAGGATCTTACTTGAGGATTATCAAACCTTTCTTTTGGTATTATGTTTGGAGGTAGGGAATTGACTGGGAAGGTAAGACTCCTCTTATTAACCTCAAGGAGCATAGAGGGCATGTGTATTTAGTGCTGAGTTTGGTCTAGGTTATGAAGAAGGCTTTGAAGTCAAGGCTAAGGTGGACTCGACCGAGGAGTGGCCCCCCAAGCTTTGCTTACTAGTCCAGGGCTGCCTATTCCACCATTCTGTCCAGTTAGGCACACTCCCCAACCTGTTTCAATAGTCTGACGAGGCCAGAGGCCAAGCCCTGCCTTAAAACTTGGACACTCCCTTGCTGTGGGCAACCAAGACTGAGTGAGAGTCTGTTTTATTATTTATTTATTTATGAGACAGGGTCTTGCTCTGTTGCCAGGCTGGAGTGCAGTGGCACGATCATGGTTCACTGCAGCCTCCACCTCCTGAATTCAAATGACCCTCTCATCTCAGCCTCCTGAGTAGCCTCCTGAGTAGCTGGGACCCCAGGCGTGTGCCACCACATCCGGCTAATCTTTTAAATTTACTTTTTGTAGAGAGTAGTCTTGAACTTCTGAGCTCAAGCGATCCCCCAGCCTCAGCCTCCCAAAATGCTGGGGTTACAGGTGTAAGCCACCACCTTTTTTTTTTTTTTTAATAGTAAAACATACATAATGTTAAATTTACTGCCTTAATCATCTTTAAATGTATAGTTCAATAGTGGTAAGTACATTCACATTGTTGAACACTTTCATCTTGCAAAACTGAAATTCTGTACCTATTGAAGAGCAGCTCCCCTCTCCCTCCCCCAGCTTCTGGAAACCACCATTCTACTTTCTGTCTCTGAATTTGACTATTCCAGGTACCTCGCAAATGCAGAACCATTCTGAATTTGTCTGTTTTTTTTGGACTGGTTTATTTCACGTACCGTACCGTAACATCCTCAAGGTTCATCCCTGTTGTAGTATAAGTCAGAATTTTCTTCCTTTTTAAGACTGAAAAATATTCCATTGTATGTATAGATCACATTCTGTTTACCTATTCCTCCTTTGATGGACATTTGGGTTGCAAACAATGCTGTAATGAACATTTGCATACAAGTATCTAAGGGAGATTTTTTGTGGAGACTGTTTAGGAGGGTTAAATTCATGGCTACGAGCTATGTGTTGGGGAGCTGGGGAGAAGATGGGCTCTTTAGATTATCTCTGAGTGAAGGGGTATAGGACCTGGGTATTAGGGTGCATGCTTTGGAAAGTAAGTGCCCTTAAGACACAAGAGGAGGATAAAGGTGCAGGTCTTCACTCACTCAGCCTATTTATGGGCACCTTCATCAGGCACTGTTGAGACTAAGGGGAAGGAGAACTGGAATTATCATGGGTGTAGGTAACTGGGAGTAATGTCGGTACTATGGAATTAGTGGAAATAAAGCCAAGAGGAGGGGTGGCCTATTTGAGGGAGAGAATATGATGTTGGACTCTGCTGTTTGTTCATTGATTATTTGTGAGCTGCATTTTCTTGAAACTCAGTTTCACAGACACAGAGGGAAGATGTCAGTGAAATTCTTCTTAGGGTCAGGTCTCTGTAAGAAATAAAACTAAACCCCAAAGTCACAGAACATGGCTCTATAATATTATGGTAGCATTGGGGATTATAAAGAATGGTGTGTTAACTGTGAACCAGTCATATGGTGAAACGGAAGTTTTCATGAAAAGAAGGGTATACTAGGAAGAGAATCCTGGATTCTTCCCTGCATTAGGCCATGTTGAAGGTATGTTTTTTGTTTTTCTCAGAATAAAATGGCCATATTGGGTATAGAGGAGGACATAGAATTGATGAAAGCTTTGGGAAATAAATAGGTCCTTTGAAGGCAACTTAAAGAAATTGGATTTATTAAGCCTGAAGAAGATAAGGTGAGGGAAGTTTTAGTGAATGACAGTCTTAAAATATTTTTAGTGTGTGAGTGAAGAGCAGAACAAAATGAGAGTCATTTAAATTGCCCCAGAAGGAAATTGAATTTTTTTTTTTTTGAGACAGAGTCTCACTCTGTCGCCAGGCTGGAGTGCAGTGGTGTGATCTTGGCTCACTGCAGCCTCCACCTCCCGGGTTCAAGCGATTTTCCTGCCTCAGCCTCCTGAGTAGCTGGGACTACAGGCTCACACCACCATGCCCAGCTAATTTTTGTATTTTTAGTAGAGACGGGGTTTCACCATGTTGGCCAGGATGGTCTCAATCTCTTGACCTTGTGATCCACCCGCCTCGGCCTCCCAAAGTGCTGGGATTACAGGCGTGAGCCACTCCGTCCAGCAATTTTTTTTTTATGGGAAAATACTTTCATTGGAAGGGTTGGCAGAGACTTTATTTGGTTATAGGGCCTTTGCTGGAGCTGTGAGGAAAACCAAGTAATTGTCATTTTGAAATGGTTCTTAGGTCCTCCCCAACTCAGTTGGTTTGACGGCCCTTTAAGGGCCTGCCTGAAATCGTTTGGGAATAATTCGGAAATGGGAAAATAACCGACCGTTTTTCTTTCCTCACTGCCTTGGCTGTGGAGCAGAGTTTCTCATAAATGCTGACTAGACTCTAACATAATCCACTACTATAGTCACAATTTCGGCTATATTGAGAACAGCCAGTAAAGAACCCACAGCCTCAAAATGGGTTATCGATCTGTTAGGTGTGGCGGGATCTAACCACAGAAGAAATTGTACTGTGTGATAGCTTAAACTGAGTGTCAAAATAAGACAAATAAAAGGAAGCTCAAGGTCTACAAAAATCCGTGATTAATCATTTAGCCCTACCCTAAGAATCGCTGTGCTGTAACACAGCACGTAGGCAGAAAGTCTGTAAGGATGAAGGACAGCTCCCAAAGTCCTTTTCTCTTGATTACTCAGGGATGGATTGGTTACCCACCACTCTTGACTACCGTTTCCATCTGTCCTTTCCCTCTAGTCATTTAGTGGTCATGGCTCAGTGGCACGTTTGAGATCAACCCATGGTCCAGTGGGGAAGGTGGTAGAAAGGAAATTGCAATTCAGCAGCTATTGGTTGATAACATTTTATTAATACCTGTCACTTCGAAATTGATATCTAAGATGGGATCCCTGCCTTTAAGGAGCCTAGGACCTATAGGAAGATGGTCCTGGGTAGGCGCCAATGTTACAGGATTTATAATAAGATTTAAATTAACAATTTGGGTCCTATTCATTACCATTGGTTTGGAGGACATAGGCATCACTTCTTGAATTGAATGGCCAATTGAAAGGAAGATAGGGGCCTGAATTAAATCTTAGAAGAGTGGGGTGGAATTTGGTCAAGATGTGAAGAAGAGAAGCAAAGGTTAGAGTTAGCCAGAAGGCTCTGCTCCCACCGAGGGAACGTCTGTAGAGACTAGTGGGAGATGAGATGGGATAATTTTTAGGGCACCTGGATTTTTATTCTTCAATAATTGAAGTCTTTCCTGCAGTGCTGTATGTGATGAGAGTTTTGTAAATCTAATCTGGCTGAGTAGTTGCCTATTCAGAGAAATAACTTAAAAATGGAAAAGTATGGATATCACTTTCGCATGTATTACCTATTCAATGTGTTCAATGCACATCCAGTATAGATATGTATTTTTAGTTGTTTTTAAGTCCAAGGCTAATTCTGCTCCCTTCTCCCTACCCACCTTCCCCACCCCTAGCCAAGATTAGAGATTTTGTGGGCTCAACTTCTGATTGTGGCAGTAGATGACCTTTCATTTGCTTATTAACATATTTTAAATATTTAGCAAAATAATACACCTTATTTATGTCAGTTCATTCATTGAAGCAAAGACAGCAATAAACAAGCCTGCAAACCTTGATAAGGGGCCTGTGTGATTCGGAGCATTTTGAGATTCTTCCCCGGATCCCCCTAGTCCTGTTTTATAAAGCTATTAGGGACACACTGGTGGCTGCCCTCCCCAACCCAGGGAGTCTGGGGAGGGAGGAGGAGGTGGCTGTTTGTGGTGGGCAGAACTCTGTCACTTAAGGAAAAGGCGTGTCTGATAGCACTTGCCAGTAGTGAATGCCTCATTCTTGACCAAGAAGAAAAAAGATAAGAGGGAAAATGAAAAAGGTGAAACGGTTCTCCTTTACCTTGTATTTTTAAATTGCTTAGTGAGGCAAAATATCCACCTTCATTTGGCTTTACCCCAGGTAACTCATTTCAGAGGGTGTTAGAAAATTCTTCCAAACAACTCTGGGACTCGAAGTAATTTAAATATAATGGCCTACGTAGGTTCTTTTTTTTTTTTTTTTTTTTTTGAGACGGAGTCTCGCTCTGTCGCCCAGGCTGGAGTGCAGTGGCCGGATCTCAGCTCGCTGCAAGCTCCGCCTCCCGGGTTTACGCCATTCTCCTGCCTCAGCCTCCCGAGTAGCTGGGACTACAAGCGCCCGCCACCTCGCTCGGCTAGTTTTTTATATTTTTTTAGTAGAGACGGGGTTTCACCGGGTGAGCCAGGATGGTCTCGATCTCCTGACCTTGTGATCCGCCCGTCTCGGCCTCCCAGAGTGCTGGGATTACAGGCTTGAGCCACGGCGCCCGGCCCCTACGTAGGTTCTTAAGCAGAGGAATTAGTTGACAGAGTTAGAACAAAGGAGAGCATTATCACAAAGAGCTCTGGAAGTTAATGTGTCTCTTTTTATTGGAAAAGAAGTATTTCCAGAACGGGATTCAATTGGCTTCTGGGGAAAATATTTACTGGAGATTTTAGAAGTGTGAAAGGTGGCAGGAGACGTTGGCTGTCTATTATTCTACTTGGCTAGTGCATGCTTAAAAATAAGACTATGTTAAAAAGATCTTGAGAATTCTACTTGGAAAGACTGAAGTAAAGGTAGTATAGGTACTTTTCAAAGGATATAAATTTTGGCTCATAAAGTACTTTAAATGCAATTCCATCCTAACTTTCACAATGCAGACTTTCTTTTTATGGCTGATGTTGAGAGAAGGTACCTGAGAAAGATTTTCAATTCAAGAGATGGGTGATATTTATTTGGTTATTAAAACACCACAGGGACTGGTTTTTAGAATTTTTGTCATTGTTAAGCCAGTATTCTTAACCTAAAATGTATTAGGATAGTTAATGAAAATACTTAATTGGAATGTTTAAATGTTTCTCTACTTAGTATAGTCTGTATATGTACTGCTGGGAAATAGTATATACATTTTTAGCCGAACCAAAAAGCATCATTTTGATAAAAGAGGACCCCCCCTCCCTTTGCTTTTTTAAAATAAACCAGCATATGTAGAAGGGTTTGTGCGTTTTTTTAGTAGATCTGAATGTGTTGCCCAATTTACATTCCAGCATTTTCAAGGGATATTATTTAACAAGATCATCTTGGTTTCAGAACCACTGCCTTTCAAAGAGGCTGGCCCAGAGCATGTGTGTGTGCCTGCAAGTGAGGTGGGTCCCCCACGGGGGCTAGTGGCTTTGCACCATCCTGGCCACTGGGAACACCAGCTCTGGCCATACAGCGGGGGCACTTAACGTTACAGCGTCTTTCTCCATTCTTTTGGTCTCGTCTCGTATGTTTAATCTGACCTTATACCAGAAATCCATAGATTTATTCACAAATGAATAAATTTGAAGCATCGGAGGTATAGCAGTGAACATACCAGGCAAAAGTCTTTGTCCTCTCTTGGGGCTTATGTTTTAGTGAATTATTTTTCTCTCCAGGAGAGAGGAAAGTCCAGGAGTCCAGAAAGAAAAAAAAAAAAAAAAAAAAAAGAAGTAATTTGAGGTGCTCTCATAGAAAGCAGTTTAATTTAGACTTATTTCAGTTCCACATTATGGTTAGTTAAGGAAGAAAGAGAAAAGGTTATGCAGAAGGTCCAAGGGCACCAGTTCAACGAAGAGGAAAGCCAGAGAAGGCAACTAGAACAACAGGAAAAGGAGATTCAGGAGCTGGGGGAGACTGGCAGGAGTGGAGTCAGGGAAGCTTTGTGAGGCGCTTTTCACTACCTGCCACCAGTCCTTCCCTCCAGAGGACTGAGCACCAGCTCCATCCCAGCATGTCCCTGCCCCAGTTTGTAAATTCAGAGCAGCAGGCCTCTTGATTCAACAGGTGTTTTTGATGGAGGATTTACCAAAGAGGATTGACTAGTGACAGGTGTCTTCACTTTCAGGACCTTTGGCGCCTTTAATGTGCTTTAGTCTGCAGGTTTGGAACTGTTTGTTCTGGAATGTGCTGGAATGCTCTTTCACAGCTGAGAGAGATGCTTCAGGGTCCAGGCTAGATGCTCTTTGGTATCTCTCCAAGGACTGGAGGTTCCGCACCTCTTTTTAAAATTCATTCATGTTTTTCTTAAAATATGACCGAACTCCTAACTCTTGCTAACCGTACATCTGGGATTTAGGCCCTCAGCTGAAGAACTTGATGAATTTCAACTTTAAAGAGATTCTTCTAACACTTGGCCATTTCAACCAGGCTTTGCCGTAAAGTCCTGTGGAATTTGGGGACTGAAAGCCAATTACTTAGATCACAACTTTCCTGTGAAAACTGCAAGGACCTGCTGTCAGGGCTCATTAAACCCCAAAGCATGGCACCCTGGCATGCAGACTACCCTGACCAAGAGGAGACTGGAAGGCGTCAGAAGCCAGGTCCTTGTCCTCTTCTGGTTCCTGCACCCTTTTCTTCCCCAGAGTGAGTCACAGAAACCAGAATTCTTTTTCCCCAAGGCAGGTCATAGAAACTAGAACTCCTTTCTCCCAAAGCCAGTCATAAAACCTAGCAAGGTCACTCTCTCCCTTCTTCCTGGAAGACCTTCGTTCCCGAGGGGTCCTGCCCCATCCCCGGGGGAGGGGGAATTGTCCAGAGCAGTCTTGCTGGGTTTCCCCACTCCATCCATCACCTTTAGGCCAGATCCTTTGTGTCCAATCACATTTCTGCATAGCTGTTCATTCATCAAACCTAAATATAAAAATAAAGCTTTTCCCTGGGGGAGAAATATGACAGACTTCGGTTTTAATCATAACTGTTGTAATAACTGTCAGTCTGTTTGACACGGTGCTGGTTAGCCACCATCAGCCCTACTGCATGTCAAGTTTCAATGCTCCTGTTACTGTAGCTGGCCTGGGTGAGGTGCCAGCAGAGAGGTGACAGGGTGACTTCATCCGGCTTTTTGCATTTTCGCTTTAGGGTGACCTTTCACAATTCCATGAAGGGATAAGCTCTCCAGTTTCAAATGAAGGACGCCTCAAATTGAGAACTGACACCATTGCATTCCTCAGGAAGGGAAAGTTCCTTCTCTTTCAATTCTTGGGCACTGGAGTAGGACTCTTGCTGCAGATGGTATTGTTCTGGTTCTCAGGAAGGAATCCAAGAGAAAGTCTGTCTGGGGATAGAAAGTGGTACCCTCTTGGAATATGGGCAGGAAGGCATCCATAGTGACCATAGCCTTGGTTGAAGGCATTAAAGAGGAATCTTGAGGTGCTTGGCAGGGTGTCAGTTGACAAGTTCAATGAAATTAGCAGCATTAGGTCTGTAGGTGGCTGCTTAACTAATTATGAACTCAGCTGCTTAACTATATTTGCTCCAGGTTTCACAATTCCTTTTATCTACAGTAATTATCACTGGTTAGCACCTATTGTTTTGGGTGAGAATTTCAGGGTCTACATTTAAGTAGACCCTATTTAAATTTATTATCAGTTGACTAGGGAAGGGTTGAAGAAGCAGTAGGGAGTCTATGACTTCTAGAATATTCCCTGGCTTGTTTGAAAATGTGTTAGCAGCCATTTTATTTCAATATGAAAGAACTGAACTTTAAAAAAATGTTTATTTTTATTTATGGCAACATTTCAAATAGGATAGTGTAATGAACCCTCATATAACCATCTAGCTTCAACACTTACCAATACAGCCTCTACCCACTTTATCTCCCATTATTGGCAAGCATGTCTCAAGCATCATAGAATTTCATATATAAATATTTTCAGTGGGTAGTCCTCAACTACAAAGACCTTCTTTTCTGAACATAATGATGGATGCCAATATCAAACCTTTCCAAATAAATATAATTACATAATGTCATTGAATATCTAGTATTCACATTTTCCTATTGAAGGTAAATAAAAATATAAACAAATGTTTGCACGTTTAAAAGAAAGCAAACAAGATCTACACATTGTAATTAGTTGATATGTCCTTTAAGTCATTTCTTTTGTGTAGGTGTTAGCCCCTTTTTTGTTAAGGAAACTGCAGTTGTCCTGTGCAGCTTTTCATTCTGATTGCATTCCTTGGTTTTCACCTGTACCATTTTGAATATGTCCTGTAAATTGGTGACTTAGACGTTTGATCATATTCAGTTTTTTTTTTTTTTTTTTTAATGAGGGTATTGCGTAAGTGGTGTGTTCTCTTGCTTTCTCTTTTTGGTGTACCTTTGGTTATTTGTGAAGATTCATATTTTTGTTAGATTTGTATTTTTGGTTTTAATGATTGCCTTCAGACCAATACCTTTCAATAATACCCTTGTCTGCTCTTTTTGAGGGAGCTATTTTTCATTGGTTTGCTACCATAACATTTAAATTAGCCAGCGTTTGTTCTTTGCTCTCTCTTTACTCTCCTGAGCTGGGGATTGGAAGTAATATTCGTTTACTTCCAGTTAATATCTAAAAGTCAATCAGCAAACATATTCTACTTTTCGGAACTTCACCTATTCTCCATTTTTCCGATGGCTGTACTCATTTTTCAGAGCATACAGCAGTTATATACTCTGCTGTCTCCCTTGTTACCATCATTTAGTTTTAGCTGTACAGGTAAATATCTGTTTAATGCTGGGGGCCAGTCCTCATATCATGGCTTTCCTGGCATTTTCGTTTTCTGAAACGCACCCTCTAATAGATGCCTTATGGGAAGTAGTTCCTGAATTATATGTCCACAACGGCTAGTGTGTGGTCTCTATATTTAAAGGTCAGGTTGGCTAGTATAAAATTGCTGGCCCATCTTATCTTTGCTCAGATACCTTTATTATTTTACTGTATTGCCTTTTGCCATAAAGTAGTGTCAAAATCTGATGATGATCTTATTTTCTTTCCCTCAAATTTAACTTGGTGTGTTTGCCTAGATACCCAAAGGAATGTTTTTCCACCTTTATTCTTTAAAGTCCACTAGTTAGTTTTATAGTATTGGCTGCTGTAGGTTGATTTTTTTTTCCGCATAGACACAATGTGCTGCTTTAATGTGTACTTTTGAGAGTTCTTTTTTATTTCCTCTCCAGTAAAGATTTCATTTACGATTTGTTCTGTTCTTTGTTGGCTTTAGGAACTCCCGTTATTCATGTTAGACCTTCTTTGCCTGTATTCTGTATCTGCCACTTTCCCTCAAATCCTTCCAATCTCATCATAATCCGTTTGAATTAAAAAATTTTCCTCCTTTGTGTATTCTGGTTCATTTAAGGCACTGTTCATATTTATTTGCTCTCGTGTTGTCATTTCTGAAATGATTTTCTTTATTTTTAATTCTTAGTTCTTTTGCGTCCATTTTTAAATCTTAATTTTCTTCAATCATTTCTGAGTTTTAAAAATTCTGATTTATGCTGTTCTTCATGGCATCTTTCATTTAGTTAATTTCTCTTAGCTTCTTCTGAAATATTAGGTCATAGCTTTCCTTTGTGCCCTTCAGGCCTGATTTTGTTGTTTACACGATGGATGTCATTCTGCTCCTTAATTTTTCTTTAAAAATAACTATGTGGAATTCAACTGTGATTCTTTTCTGTTAACTGAGTTTTTCTATACTTTTAGGAGGGCCAGTGTAGGTTTCCTAGCATCAGAGATCTAGGAGACTCTTAGTTGTTTTCATTTTATTTTATTTTATTTTTGAGACAGAGTCTTGCTCTGCCTCCCTGGTTCAAGAGATTCTCCTGCCTCAGCCTCCCGAGTAGCATGCATCACCACGCCCAGCTAATTTTTTGTATTTTTAGTAGAGATGAGGTTTCACCATGTTGGCCAGTCTGGTCTTGAACTCCTGAGCTCAGGCAGTTTGGCCGCCTTGGCCTCCCAAAGTGCTAGGATTACAGGCATGAGCCACTGCACCCGACCTCATAGTTGTTTTCATAAAGTGGTAATAAAAATATGAACTCTACTTTCCTATATCCTAAGACTTTTTTTTTTGTCCCTACCCACACTGCTCACCTGCCCAGACTTTCCCTTACCGTGCCCCTATTTCCTTATCTTAGATCTCATCCCCAGGAGCTTCTCCCCAGGAGCTTTGCCTTGGCTTGTTAATTCATAGGAATTGGACCTCTCCCACTCCATAACATTCTGGCACATTGGACATACAGGTGGCACAGCCCTCTCCACACTCACTAATTAAACTGGACCTTTTTTCTCTGTCTGCTCTCGGGATGACCTTCTGAGCTTTCCGGTGAGTGCCTGATGGTGGTTCTTGTAGCTGATGGTAGTTTGTCATCTAGAGTTGTTGTGGATGTTGTCCATGGTTTTTGAGTCTGCTCTTTGTCGGTTTTTATGGTTGGGGAGATTATAATAATTATGCTGCCACCACCATCTTCCCAGAATCTATATTGACATTTTAACATAAAATTTGGCAACCTTTGGGTTGACCAAATCTGGACTGAAGTCCTGTCTTGAAATCTCAACTCACAAGTAGCTGTTTTTCAAAATAATTTGCTTCCAAAATAAGTTATTAAAAATTTCTAACTATCTGCAAACTGATTACTATGGAAATGAACACTGTATGGCCTACCTAACATTAGCTTTCTAAGCTTATTGTTTATGACAAAATATAGTGGCTGAAATCATCCGAGTGCCAGGAAACTCACTGTTGAGCTATTATTTCTGAGGAAAATTTATAAGAACTGATATGCTTTTGTCATCATTTGTTTGGTGTGAGATTCCTTGAGTTCTGAAGGAGAGAGTGCTATTTTATAGTTTTAAAAGTATTAAACCACATTTATACTTAATGCCATCTGATAAAGATAACAACATTTCTTAATTAGGTGTATTTTTCTCTGATTTTTTTTCCTACTGAAAAATTTGCATATCTCTAATTATAATCATTTCTGGAAAAAATGCTGCTAGGGATTGACATAATATTAATTTAGATTTCCAAAAATAATAAATTTCCTTCCTCCAACTTGAGTTTTCCTCCAATTGGCCATTGATTTAAATTACCTACTAAAAGGTTACAATTTTAGAATTGACCTCTTTACCCCTCTGCTTTTGGGGATGGCCATTATCCTAAAGCCATATAAAGAATAAGGAAAGATTTCTCAGTAGAAATATTGGAAACTTTTGTTATTTAAATATTGGAAAATAGAGCAAGATTGTTTTTAGACATTTCCTCTTGTTTTCCACAAAGAGATTGAGAAGAAATCATTTCAAACACAGGGCTGGTCGTTAAGAATTCTTTGCAAAGGGAAACGGGCTTAATGTTTTGCTCTAAGTGAATGTCACCCAAGAAAAATTAAGGGAAAAGTGAATACTCATTAAGCAAATTGACCAGCAAGGGTTCTGATGAATGTTGAAACAAATTTGAATAAACTAATTTTGTCCATTAGTGTGCTTTTAAACCAATGTGATTGTTTGGTCTAATTATTTTCTATTTTGCTTATTCAAATGTAGAATTGTTGCAGAATTAACTATTGCAGCAATTATCTGATTAGCAATTTAGAAAATTGGTGAATGGTATCTGACTACTCACCAAGAAATATCTGGTGTTTCACAGGGCTGTGTGGAAGAACACAGACTGTCCAAGGAGGATAGTTGCTGTTTTTCACTCACTACAAATGGCAGCTCAGAGACTCTCACTGGATTAGTATGGACTGTGGATGTGGGCTCCCGGCTCTCAGATGTAGTGCACCAGATTGAGGTCTGATGTGCTGCAGAAGTTGTATTTGCCACCCGATGTCACTATTCTGGAGTCCCGTAGCTGTGACTGGAGAATTCTGCAACATTTCCCACTTCTAAAGCTTGGGGATTCGAGAAATCTGTGCCCGACTGGCTGCCAAAGCTTGTCAGGGGGACCCAGTGCTAGGCCGATTTCTAGGTGTAAAAGCCAGGCAGATTTGCTCACTCAAGAAAATCTGTTTTTGCAGGTTTGCTTTGAGTTCCAAGATACAGATCCTGGTAAAATTGTTTGCTGCGCTAATGCCCTGGGTTTCTTCTGGTAACTGGGTTCCCGAGTGTGGTCTGGACCAGCAGCATCAGGGTCACCTGGGACTTGTTAGAAATGCAAACTCTTCACCTCTACCCAAGACCCGTTGAGTTGGAAACTCTGAGAGCAGGGCCCAGCAATGTGTTTTAACAAGCTCTCCAGGTGATTCTGCTGCAGGCAAAAGTTTGAGAACCACTGGCCTTGAGTATAAAAATTACTGGGCTTTGTCATAGCTGTCAGCTGTGCTAGTTAAAAAGTTAAAGCCCTCGTGGATTCTTCAATCCTCTTAATGTCAGAACGTCAGACCAGGGTGCAATTCTCAGCTCTCCTTTTGTCAGACGGAGAAAGATGGATATGCGTTTCGGTTAGTCCAGACAGGAAAACAGACAATTGGAGTACCGAAGGACTGCGCTGCAGTAGAGGCTTCGAGAAACCTGCATGGGTGGAGGGAGCACGGGAAGAGTGGTATTTTAAGAGGACAAATACGATAGTGTCCCACTCTGATTAAAACCTTTCAGAGACTGCCTAGTGCCCTTGGAATAAAGTCTGACCCCATAGATCCCTTTCAAGCCTCCAGTATCTCCTTTTGATCTCCATTTTGCACACAGCACCTGCCTCATTCTTGGCTCTAAGTGCACCCTGCACCCCCAAAGGTGTCCAGCTCCTATCCACCCATCTGTGGCCTCTGCAGGAGCTGCCCTTCTGTCCACTGCCAGAGGCCCCATGCTTCTCCCTGGCCTCCTAGTGCACTTCACAGCCCAGCTCCCACCCCTCCTTTGCAATCTTCTCTGACCTCCCAGGGCAGGTCAGATCAGTTCTCATTGTACAGTGTGCTTGTACGAATGCATCACATTGTAATTATCTAATTGTATAATTATTGGTTTATTGCTGATGTGGAGTTAAATATAAACTCTTTAGGTGAGGGGTGGGGAAGTCTTGCCCTATTGACTGTCCCAAGGGTCCAGCTTTATTATTGGATGAATGAATGGTGCGGCAGTCCCCATCTTTGTTCTTAGGACACATGGGCTGGTTAATATATTAAATTTTGAGGTGTCACCTGAGGTTTAGACCTCTCCATCCCTCTCACCCCCGTCCCCACCCTCGTTCTGGGAGCGTTTGCCACCACCATTTCATTCTATGGGAAAGGCAGGTCCCTGGCACAGTGGCAGTGAAATTTCATAACTTGGTTCCAGCTTGAGGTCTGCCCTGTGGGACACTAGAGAGAAGTTCTTGAGTATCAGTATTTCAGGAATATGGGGAAGGAAGAACTCCTTTGCTTTTGCAGACATGCATAATACATGGATCAGAAGCTAGCAGCCTGAAGAGTAAAGGTGGCCCCTGGAAGGTTTTCAGGGAGAATGACTGTTACCTCCTCTTTCCTCGGGGCTTCCAAGAAGTGCTGCCTCCTTCGCTCACAGAAGTTCATGGCAGGCAGAGGGTTGTGGGTTGTGTTTCTTCCCACCCACTTCCACATCTATTTGATAGAAGATATGCACTCCTTTGCCTATTTTAGTCAATTTACTTTGGCCTGGTTAAAGCCAGTGTTTTTTATTCCTGTTCTAGAAGGTAAAGGCATGGAAGTTGCCCTTCAGAAGCAACAGCTGTGCAACATTAGGACATTTGTCTAAAATAAGAAACTCAGCCTTGCTGATTTAATAGAAAGCTTGACAATAGCTTATAAAAATACATACATTGAGAATGAGGGCTCATTTTTTGTGAAAGATTGGGGTTTCAAGACCTAGAGGGTAAAGAGGCTGATGTGTTTATGGGAATCTTGCTTTTGATGGAGGAACTGGTAATCTGTTGACTATTTGCACGTTGATTGATTGTTGTGTGGTTTTTGTTTTTTACATTTGAGGCTCAACATACTCTCTCATACCTATTGTAAATTAGATTAAGTGAATGTAATAAAACACAGTAAATTTGGGAAAAATTATAAACACAATTCCTCAGTCACTGTCAGAATACTGTAGCTACCATCTGCCAGCAGTGTTGATAGCAGGAAGAACTATAATGTTGTGCTTTGTTATCTGTTTCCTTTATCTTCATCAGGTGCCATTTTTCTTCTTAGCTTCAATGCATTCCATGGCTGACTCGCTCCTTCCTTCCTTCCTTCCTTCCTTCCTTCCTTCCCTCCCTCCCTCCCCCAATCCCTGTGAGGCAGTCTCCCTTGCTCCTTCACGTTGCCTCACCCCCTTCTCTTCTTGCTGTAATTATAGTACAGTAATTATAGTAGTAGTAATAACAGGACCATTTTATTTGAGTATAAAGCATTTTAAAGGATTTGAAGGTCACGTGAAGATTCCGACCTATTTTACCCCCACAGATGTCAAAACTGAAGTTTGTAGAGGTCAAATGAGTTTTCCCAAAGTCTCACATTGCTTAAATTGGAATCCATGCATGTCTGACTCCAAAACCCATACTTGTTTTCATAATATTCCTGTTGTTTTCACCTGCTCACCCAAGCTCAGAGAGACACCGTAATTTCCAGTGTCTGATCCTCCTTCTGGACTTTCCAATATTGCTGAATAAAGTTACAAAGCTGGACCCACTTTTTGTTTTAAAGCTCCTTTTTTGGAAATAATTTCAAACTTACAGGAAAATTGCGAGATTAGTACAGAGAACTCCAGTACACCAGTTGTTAACATCTTGCTACATTTATTTTGTTTTATATACATATTTTTTTTTCTGAACCATTTGAGAGTAAGTTGCTCGCATGACCCCCTCCCCCACCTTTGCTGTGCCCCTTTGAGGACCCACTGAAGGAGACAGCCTTGTGTTCCATGAGAACACTGAGACCACCCAGGGTGAGTTCCTCTGTCTCCACCCAAGTGCAGCCTTTACCCTGTCCCTCTAGAGCTGAGGGCCCTGCTCCAAGGAGTGACATTGTGAGCTGCTCACTTGTGAGCCCTTTAAATTACACTCGTATTCTAAAACACGTACACTGCCTTCCTGGAATTGGCTCTCTCTAGCACTTAAAAAACAGATCCTCCTCTATGGCAAGGTAACACAAAGGCAAGTGAAAAGGGGCTCCCTGAATGTTTCTACCAACTCCAGAAAGAGGGGAGAAAGGAGATTTGCCTCTGCTTGTTATCCAGAGCTGTAGGTAAACTGTTCTGCTGCTGATAATACAAGTCTGTTTGCAGAACAGTTATCAAGGGCAGTAACCTTTTTTCTAGCAACGGCCTCAGATAAAACTTGTTTTTCTTATTAATAATTTTGTTTTTACTTCCTTTGTATAAACCATCCCTGTGGCTATAAAGTGACAGTTTTGAAAGTGGAAATAGATGGAAAAATGTCCTCTCTGTTCAGTGTGTGGGATGGAGGGGAAGGTGCAATTTTCCCTATTTGACAGGCCCATTAAAAGCAGGATTTCAGAGTATATTCACTAGCAAAATGTACTGATTTATCCATTATAATGAAAATTAGCTTAAGTATCTAAGTCAGGTATAATTTCTAGCATTTTTAAGAGCTAGAAAATCAGGACTTTCCAAAACGTAGATCATAATTGAAGACAGGTTTTAAAAATGCCTTAGGGAAATAAAATGTCAAGACGAATGGATAAACAAAAATATAGCATCTACACAATGGAATATTATTCAGCCTTGAAAGGGAAGTCAACTTTTGCAAATGATACAACAGAGATGAACCTTGCAGACATTATATTGAGTTAAATAAGCAAGAGAGAAAAGGACAAATACTATATGATTCTACTTATATGAGGTACCTAGAATAATGAAATTCATCCAGACAGAAAGTAGAATCATAGTGATCAGGGGTTGGAGGGTGTAGAGAATGGTGAGTCATTATGCAATGGGTACAATGTGTCTGTTTGGGATGATGAAAAAGTTCTGGAAATGGATAATGGTGATGGCCGTACAGCAACATGAATGTACTTAATGCCACTGAACTGTATACTTGCAAGGTTAAAATGGTAAATTTTATGTCATGTATATTTTACCATAGTAAAAAATTTCTTAAATGCCCCAGTTGCCAGATATATGTGTATATATACATGTGCACACAGATACGCATATGTGTATGTATAAAGGTTAATCAGTCTCTCACTTATCTATGTTTCATTTGATATAATTCAAATTAGATGCCATACATTAGAACTAGAGTTTAGGGTTGTCACACTTTTTTATGTCTTGAAGTTTTCATTCATTCGTCCTTTTTTGTTGTTGTTGAGAAGGAGTTTCGTTCTTGTCGCCCAGGCTAGAGTGCAGTGGCGCGATCTCGTCTCACTGCAACCTCTGCCTCCCAGGTTCAAGCAGTTCTCCTGCCTCAGCCTGCCGAGTAACTGGGACTACAGGTGCCCACCACCAAGCTTGGCTAATTTTTTTGTATTTGTGGTAGAGATGAGGTTTCGCCATGTTGGGCAGACTGGTCTCGAACTCCCGACCTCAGGTGATCCACCTGCCTCAGCCTCCCAAAGTGCTGGCATTACAGGTATGAGCCACCGCGCCAGCCTTATTTGTCTTCCTCAAAACCCCGTTTTCCCTCCTGAGTCTGCAGGGAATGGACATTTTGCAGAAGTCTGCGTTTCCTGATAGGAAATTTGGTGATCAGTGAATATTGGAGCTCACACTCGCTCACACCCGCGCATGTCCAGGACAATGCTAACATGATGGCAGTTTGCACTTGACAGGTCCTCCTGCAGGATCTTCTTGCGAGGATCCGGCTACCCCCATCTGTTTGTAAAGCGTGCAGCCAGGGGGATCTGCTCGGAGGGGAGACTGCACCAGGGCTCCCTTATTGTATGTCCTAGGTCTGGGGCGGGGGTGAAGCCTTTGACTAGTGTGGCTGACCTCTGCCATGCTCTTTTGACCTGTTTCTTTTTACTTTGTTCTGAATTGTTCTTTAAGTGAAGGAAGCAAATGTTCAAAGAAGGGACGAGCTCTCTGCCCCCACCCCAAACTTCACAGATGGTGAGGGCCTTGCTCTGGTGTTTATTGGATTCCAATCCTTAGTGCTTTTCTGGTTCACGTTTCAATATGTGCTTTCCAGAAATCAAAACACAGAAATCTACATATTTACGGCGGCAGGGGGCAGGTAGAGAAGACTGTGCTAGGCTCTTGGGAAGAACCCGCTGGAAATGGGAAAGTTCCTCCTTTCTACTCAGGGGTGGATCCCAGCATGTTTTCCTTGTCACATCCAGACCTTATGCAGCTCCCCAAAGACTGACTTCATAATGGCAGAGAAAGGTTTCTTCTTAGTCTGTCTCTGAGATCAAAAGGGAAGGTCTTTCCTCAAGACTTAGGTTATATTTTTGTTAGAATGAGTGAGTGAGAAGAGAATATATTTAGTAGTCCTATGAAGGTCTTTGCTGCTGGTAATGTGTGCGTATTTAGGAGAAGTTTGACCACATAATTAGCTGAGAAAGGTACGTCTTTGAGTGGCGAATGATACTTGCATCTTCACAGTTAATTATAAGATGTCAGAGCCATAAGTCAAATTTCATGTTTAGGTCCTTATTCTAATTCTGTGTCCAAAGAGTAGTATAAAAACAAAGTAGGCCTGGCATGGTGGCTCACACCTGTAATCCTAGTACTTTGAGAGGCCGAGGCGGGTGGATCACCTGAGGCCAGGAGTTCGAGATCAGCCTGGCCAACATGGCGAAAATCCAGCTCTACTAAAAATACAAAAATTAACTGGGCATGGTGGCGGGTGCCTGTAATCCCAGCTACTTGGGAGGCTGAGGACAGGACAATCGTTTGAACCTAGTGGGGACGGAGGTTGCAGTGAGTGGAGATCATGCCACTTCACTCCAGCCTGGGAGACAGAGCGAGACTCTGTCTCAAAAACAAACAAGTTATATATTATATATATATTATAAAAAATATTTAAAAAGTTATATATTATAAACACATATATGTTTAGCTATATGTTTATATTATAAGGGAACCACTGCTATTCGTTCTTGCCACAAACATTTGAGTGCTTTCTATGTACAAGAACTGAATTTTCTTTTCTTTTCTTTTTTTTTTTTTTTTTGAGACTGGATCTATCTTTGTTTCCCAGGCTGGAGTGTAGTGGCACGATCACAGCTCACTGCAGCCTCAACTTCCTGGGCTCAAGCATTCCTCCCACCTCAGCCTCCCAAGGAGCTGAGAGTACAGGCACATGCCACCATGCCCGAATAATTTTTGTATTTTTTGCAGAGATGATGTTTAGCCACATTGCACAAGCTGGTCTCGAGCTCCTGGGTAAGCAGTCCTCCCGCCTTGACCTCCCAAAGTTCTGGGATTACGGGCGTGGGCCACCATGCCTGGCCCAAGCACTGAATTTGTATTAATGTAAGAGATTTATCTGTTTTTTTCTTTTCTTTTTTTTTTTTGAAATGGATTCTCACTCTGTTGCCCAGGCTAGAGTGAAGTGGCATGATCTTGGCTCACTGCAACCTCCACCTCCCAGGTTCAAGTGATTCTCCTCCCTCAGCCTCCTAAGCTGAGATTACAGGCACATGTCACCATATCCAGCTAATTTTTTTTGGTATTTTTAGTAGAGATGGAGTTTCTGTGTTGGTCAAGATTGGTCTTGAACTCCTAACCTCAAGTGATCCATCTGCCTCGGCCTCCTAAAGTGCTGAGATTACAGGTGTGAGCCACTGTGCCCGGCTGATATTTATCTTGACGGTTTTTTTTTTTTTAAAGACAGAGTCTTGCCCCGTCACCCAAGCTGGAGTGCAGTGGTACAATCTTGGCTCACTGCAACCTCCGCCTCCCTGCAACCTCCGCCACCCTGGTTCAAACAATTCTTGTGCCTCAGCCTCCTGAGTAGCTGGGATTACAGGCATGTGACACCACACCTGGCTAATTTTTGTATTTTTAGTAGAGACAAGGTTTTGCCATGTTAGCCATGCTGGTCTCAAACTCCTCAAGTGATCCTCCTGCCTCAGCCTCCCACAGTGCTGGGATTACAGGTGTGAGCTACTATTCCCGGCCTATCTTAACCTTCCTATGGCCTATGTGTTTAATTCCAAACATACAATGTAGAATGATTAAATCAGGATAATTGGGGTTATCCCATCACCTCAGCATTTATTTCTGCTAAGCATTTAATTACAGATCTTAGAATTGTTAGTGGCTTTAGACTAAATATTTACTTCATCAGATGAGAAAAATGAGGTCTAGATAACCTAAGTAACTTGCCTAATGATTTAGAATCCAGAACTGCTATGTCTCTACCAGTATATTTTTCCCCTTCACATCCTTCACTAATTGCTTAAAAGTGTGCAGTTATGGCCGGGCACGGTGGCTCACACCTGTAATTCCAGCACATAGGAAGGCAGAGGCAGGAGAATAGCGTGAGGCCAGGAGTTCGAGATCTGCTTGGGCAACATAGCGAGACCTCATTCTCCACAAAAAGGCGGGGGGCGGCAGCAAGGGGAAGACAAAAACCCCCAAAACCCAAGTATAACTACCTGCAAAAGTATGCTGTTATACATTTCATCTGATATATACAGATATTAAATATTTACCAGACTCCAAGCATTTAATAATTTTGCTTATCTTCTCCAGCCTGAGAAAAGCTGTGACAGATGTCCTGTCTCTAAAACTCACTCATTGGAAGCTTGAGTCCTTGCTGCTGGGTCCTCTTAGTAAGTTTCCTTAGAAGCACACAGAACATTTAACATGTTTTCTATCTTGGGAGTGCTGTTCAAAAAGCAGAAGCAGCCTGAGGGCATCTTCTTTTGCCACCAGGTGGCACGCTTGTGAATTGGGAACTGGTGGAAGGAATGAGTCAAGGTGAGGGTTGCACTCAAATGAATATCCTAGCTGGGCAATTTTGAGGAATCTGAGTGGGGAAATGCTTCATCGCAGAGAATGAAGTCCGTCTGATTTGCCCAGAGATCACAAAAATAAAAGACAGAAAAGCACAACATGAAAATGCTACAGGAAAGGTGGGATCGACACAAACGATACCTTGGCACTATGTCCGTGTGGTTTAAGGCAGAAAATTGAAGGGCTGACTTGGCCCTTCACAAAGCTCTGAGGAGGAAACTACTCAGTAGCAGAGGCAGGAAGGGCCCAAACCACAGGTGAAGCCACCCAGGTTGAACACCCACACAGAGGTGCGCGGGTGGGGTGGGGTGGTGCAGCCTGACTGCCTCCACTGCAAAGGATGTGCCTTTGTGTGCAGTGCAACATCCCTCTCTAGCCTTGGGGAGCCTGGGAACCACTTCCTCTCACATGTCCTTGGAAATGTGGGACCCACATGTACCATGGGCTCCTTTGTACCACTGAGAGTCTCCTGAAGAGAGTAGGTCCAAAAAAAGGGGGTCTTGAGCCCAAAATGAGCTTCTGCACCTTATGGACACATATATCAGCTCCTGAGACTAGCGGCAGCAGCCTGGAGTCTTGGGCAGGTCATCTTAGGAGCCCTTCTAGTCACCCCTCTGGCTGTCCCTCCCCTCAGTTCCTTCTTTCTTTATTGCCATCTTCCTCTGTGGATGTTCATCTCCCTAACTCTTCATTCTGAGCTCTCTGGGAGCACCCTGTGTCTTCATGCCGCCATCAGGCACTGTCCCCCACACTCACTGATTTTGAGGGTCCTCCCTCTACCTCCTCCCCCAACCTCTTCCCTGACACAAGTCAGCCCCCGCGGTTGCTGCTCCCCCAGCAGCACGACAAAGCTCCCTTCTTCCATGTCCCACTTCTGCCATACCAATGGCCAGGTCTGATTCTACTGTACCAGTCGCCACGCCCTGCATCTAGAGATCCTGGTTTGACTACTGTAGGCAAAACTGGTGGTTCTGACATGCAGCCGGGGTTGCTAATGAGTGTATGAGTTCTGTGATTCTCTGTCCTCACTGCTGTCAATGGCCAGTCCTGTGCCCTGGAGACTTGGGGGTGGGTTCCCCATCCTTCTCTGCTCCCCCACCTACTGCCTTGTCCTCAGAGATTCTAGTGTCCATCTATTTTGCCATTAAAAGTAATGGCAAAAACCACAATTACTTTTGCACCAACCTAACAGAAGGCCCTGTGCACTGTCTGATCTTGAATTTCCTGGTTCTCCTTTAGCAATGGAGTCATTGTCATCTCTACCCTACTTCAGCCACCCTGGGCCTTGTCATTTCCCTCTGGCCCCTCTGTTCTTTGTAGTCTCCGCTCCCTCCCTGGGGGATTTCATGGCTACCACTACCGCCCTCTGTGTGCCAGTAAGACTCCAGAGTATATCTGTGGCCTCGACCTATCCCCACCTCCTGCCTCCAGTTTCCAGAACCTTTATGCTGCTGCCTGGTGGGCCAAATGCCTCAAAATCTGTTTTACCCCTCCAATCTATTGGCACCCCATCTCCCCATCATGTAAGACAAAACCAGGGATATTTTTCTCCTTCTTGCTTCTTCACGGACCAGGGCCAGCCCAACCAAGGTCCTAGGCTCACCTGGCATATAGCCACCCTGCCCCTTCACCCCACTGCCTCTGATTGATGCCCTTGTCAGCTCTTTTCTGGGTCACTGACTGGTTGTCTCTGACTGACCTTGTCTCCGGTTCTTTTCCCCTTGCACTGTCCTTCACTGCTCCCAGAGGAATCCTCCCAAAACATACATCTGCAGCTCACCCCCTTACCATGATGGAGGAGGCCTCCGGGGGTCCTGCCCTCCGTCCCTCTCTGGCCTCACACCTGCAGCAATTCTGAATGATTTTGTGACCCCTAGGCACTGACTCTACTAGTTCTGTGATACTTGGTCTTGAACGTCTCTCCCTTCTCCCCCAACCCGAGTGATAGACTTTTCTCCTCTTCTACTACTCAGCCTGGCCACATGCATCACTTGTTTTGAGCCCTAGGAATCTTTTTCTGAGCTCTCTCCACTTGCCCACTGCCTTAGGTTCCCAGCTCAGTTCTCCATAATACTTTGCCCTGTGTTTTAGCTTGTACTTGCTTTATTGTATGGTAATTAGATGAGTCTGTCTTCCCCACCAAGCTGTGAGCCCCTTCTTTGTACTCCCAGGCCAAAATGATAGGAGCTCAATTCCCATTTCATCAATGAGGACATGTTACAGAAGTGCTTGCTTTGTTACTGATCTAGCCTTGTTTGCCATTAATTACTGACACTCTAGCTTTAGCTTTATTTCTCTGTTCTGTGATTCCCCTGTGTCAATTAGTTCATCATCTTTAGACCAACCTTGAAATATACTTAAGGAGCTATTTAAGAAAAACAAAACAAAACTAAGTATGCTGTAATGAAGTCTGTTATTTTGTGAATTTTAAATGGCTAATCATTTTAAAATGGTATAGTGCTATTACTTGAAACCTTAAACTGTCCAAATTCTGTAAAATCACTAAATATCATGTACATAATACAGTACTAAGAACTGGCATGCAGATAGAACATTTCTTTAATTTTTAACAGCTAAACAGAAATTTGCTTTGTCTAAAGGAACTGGTTTCTCAGGCCTGGACGTGGGAGTATTACAATGAAAGGTAAGGAGGAAATGATGTCCAACAGTTACCTATCATTCACCTCATGACTAAACCTGAGAAGGTTTTTTGTTTTTCTTGAAATGGGACCTTACTCTGCTCCTCAGGCTGGAGTGCCGTGGCACAATCTCAGCTCACTGTAGCCTCGACCTCTTGGGCTCAGGTGATCCACCAGCGTCAGCCTCCTGAGTACCTGGGACTACAGGAGTGTGCCACCACACCCGGCTAATTTTTGTATTTTTTGTAGAAATGGGGTCTCACCATATTGCCTAGGCTGGTCTATAACTCCTGGACTCAAGTGATCTGCCTGCCTCTGCTTCCCAAAGTGCTAGGATTACAGGTGTCAGCCACCACGCCTAGCCCCGAGCAGATTTTAATTATGAGTTCTGCCTATATATGTGCTTTAATCTCTGTGTTACTGGATTAAAGATAGATCTGAACTTTCTCTTACCCAGAAAAATCTTTGGAAATAGAAAGTGTGATCCATCCAGGCATGCTCTCAAACTTTTCCATGGAATACGTTTAAAGATTGGAGGGACCAGGGGTTTGAGTGGGACATTTGGGAATGTGTAGTTGTAAAGTAATTCAATTTCTTCGAAGACTCATGTATTTCCTCCTGAAAAAAATACATTTGATTTTACCTTCTATATTACAATATGTAAAACAATATGAAAGACTCTTTAAAATTATTTACCACTGAGTGAAATCGACCTTCAAGAAGACTCATAATCAACTTTGGGAGGCCGAGGCGGGTGGATTACCTGAGGTCAAAAGTTCAAGACCAGACTGGCCAACATGGTGAAACCGCATCGCTACTAAAAATGCAAAAATTAACTGGGTGTGGTGGTCCACCCCTATAATCCCAACTACTTGAGAGGCTGAGGTGGGAGAAATGCTTGAGCCCAGGAGGCAGAGGCTGCAGTGAGCCGAGATCGCGCCACTGCACTCCAGCCTCGGCAACGACAGAGCAAGACCCCGTCTCCAAAAAAAAAAAAAAAAGACTCATAAACATCCTCAGTGAAAAAGCATTGCTCTGTAGGGTGATACCACTAATATTTAACCATTCTTTCCTTTCTGCCCCTTTGCATTTTCTGTACTGTAGAGATTCCTTCGCTCTGCACTTACTGCGCACGTGCCATATTCCTGGCACTGGACAGAGACCTTACTTTGGATTGTGAGAGCTCACAGTTTGGTTGGGTTGGCGTCCCCATAGGACTAGCTTTTCCTGAAGCACCGCACCCGTTCATGCTTTGAGAACTTTGTCTTCGCCTTCCTTTTCCTTGAATACACGTAGAAACACATACACATGCAAATACATATACAAAGTCTTCCTGGCTCAGCTCTCCCCTCCACCCTTTCATGATTCTTCTGGGCAGCACAGGCCTGTAGCATGTGCATCACCTCTTGATATTTTTATTTCATTAGCATTTTGTCTTTGCACAAGGCTGTGAGTTCCCCCATGAGCACTCGTTCCGGTTACACAGTACATGCATGTTGAAAGGTCACACTTTAATGATGATGGTGGAGTGGGCTCCCCACAGTAGAACAGGGACAGTTTTGGGACTCTGTTGCATGACTTCCTTTGGTTCGTGTGGGTGATCCAGAGTTGATTTCGTCTCCTCACTTCTGGGCAAGAGCATTTTGAGGACTCGTGTGGTTTTCACTGAGTTCATAATCCCCCTCCCCCATCTGCACACTATTTCCAGTATCATCTCTTTGTTTGTAAAGCCTCATGGGTGTTGTGGGCGATTACTGGGATCCTTCCATCTTGGTTTTCATCCAGTTTATTCCTATGGGGATATAAAAGTATATCAGAAACAGTATGATATACAAATCATTAGCTTTTTTATTACGAATTGTGGTTAAACATTATGTGAATCGAAGAGTAGTTGAACTGCAATGCACAGGCTGTGCCCTAGTCACAATTCTTCCTGCTCTACTTCCCCAAAACTAGAATAGGTCTCTCTAATGTGGTAGATTTTCTTTTCTTCCCCGCCATTATTTTGTCTAGTTCCTTATATCTGTGTCTAAAGGAGGACAGGTTTAGAAAGGACTTCCTTACTTTTAACCCCAGCTATCAATCCAGTTGTTGGAGCTTTAGCCTTTTGTGAAGGATAGAAAGACCTTGTAGTCATGGTTGACCTGGGCCAGCCACTGCTGAAAATTGCCTGGGAGCACCCTTGGGCTCCATCAACAGGTCTCTCCTACTTCCACAGATCACTACGCCCAGAATTGCAGTCTCAACTAGTCTGGGAATTGACGTGTTAAAAAAATACTACAGGTATGCTTGAATATTTTATTTTTACTTAAAAACAGAAGATAGGACAGTTGCCTATCTTTTGATGGAGGGCCAAAGCCTCCTCTTTGAGTTTTGGTTGAGCGATGGTCTTTCTCAGGAAAGTTCTGAGCTGCCATTCTTTCCATACACCACACCCACAGTGCAGGATTTGTGATTCCTTATTTTTGTGTCCTTAAATGGAGTACTTGTGAAACAATCCAAATGCAGAACCCCCACTAAGGAGGCCCTCCCCTGATTTGCTAATGTTTGCCACATTAATTCAATAGTAGGCTTTCTTTAGTTGAGCGACCCATAGAAAGCCTTTCTTAGTTATGGAAGAATTAGCAGCCTTCTCCCCGTAAGCACACACTCGTTTTTCACCAATTTCTATAATGTGCACTTTATACATATAGTTTATACATAATAAAATATCAAATACAACTCTTATAAGCAGGTTTGGGGATAAAACCACATGACTCATGGTGTGAGTAGAAGAGCAAATATACACTAGAGAAGAACTTAATAGCATTGGACATTAAAAATGCCTTGGGCAAGGTCAGTGTGGTTTAAAATAAGAGCTAGGTCTTTCTGCTCAGAGAGTTAAAAGACCTTCCCCTGCCAATGCTTATTTAGTGTAAGCTCAACTGTATAGAAAAACTAAATAAAAATAGTGAAGCAATTAATTTTTTAATGACATGATTTAAAACAACATGGAGGGGTTTACAGATGCTAATAATAGAGGCCAGTGTGATGAGATAAGAAAAAGCATCCAGATACCTGAGGCAAGTTTTAGGTTTAGCTGGGCATTAAAGAATTGTTGAGTTTTAAAAAAGTTAATTGTGGTAAAATACATGTAACTTAGGATGTACTATTTTTAAGTGTCCCAATTCTGTGTGGCACCAAGTATCTTCACAATGTTGTATAACCATCACCACTAACCATTTCCAGAACTTCTTCATATCCCAAACCGAAACTTATTAAATAATAACTGTCCATTCCCCTCTGTACTCCCTCCCCACACCTTGGTAACCTGTTCCACTTTCTGTCTCTGTGAATTAGCCTATCCTAGGTACGTCATATAACTGGTATCATACAATATGCCTTTGTGTCTGGCACATTTGACCTAGCATACTGTTTGCAAGGTTCATTCATGTGCGGCATGTATAGAATGTTACTTTTTTTTTTTTTTTTTGGCTGAGTAATATTCCATTGTATGTATATACCACATTTTATCCATTCATAAGTTATTGGACCACATTTGGATTGTTTCCACCTTTTGGCTATGGTGAATAATAACTGCTGGGAACATTGGTGTACAAGTATGGGTTTGAGTTTCTGCTTTCAATTATTTTGGTTGAATTTTATACTACTAGTGATGAGGGAGACATAGCAAGTACCGGAAGAGGTTATAAGCAGAGGGTTTGTTGACATTTCTTTTATTTTGAACTATCACTAAAATCTTGCATTGTTGACTGTTCGTAAGTGTCTCCTTCCTCCTTAAAGCTCTTTGAAAGCAAAGGCCATTTGCTAGGTTCAGCACTTATCAAGTACCTGTATTTACTGAATAAGTATTTACGGAATAGTTCCTGGAGCTCCTAGCTTAGAGCCATCATTCCTTATAGTACTAGCTGGTCTCCAGAGTGTTGGGTTTTGCCATCTATCCTTTTTTTGGGTTCATTAATTAACACATGTTCAGGGAACAGAAAACAAACCTTAATATTAGCCTCAGCCAAACATAATTGGGGAATTACATTTGCTAATGCAAAAAGTCCTGATGCAGATAAAACACAATTCAAGAAACATTTGTTAAGAACTTGCTGTCTACCACACACTTTTCAAAATTTGGAATTTCAGATCAATTTCAAAGCTAAGTTGGAATACCTTTTTGAAAGGCATTCTCTTAATATGAAGCTCTACTCTTTTGAACAAATCTTTACAGTTTTTAAAAATTGTGAGACTACTATAACAATATTAAAGACAATTTAAAAAAGAGAATAAACATTACAGTCCCACCCTAATAAAAGCCCTATTTTCATTTTATAATATGAGTTTATAAATCATTTATTTTGAAAATAAAACCCTGAATACTTCTGGTGGCAATTAGTTATTTTTTAAAACTCTAGAAGTGAAGCATGAACTCATGATCTTGAATTTAGAGGGACCTCTTTGGAGATATGCATGGCTTTTTGATTTAATGAAGCCAGGCTTTTCTTGGTGGAGCAGCAGAATTGACATGGGTCATCTTTGGGGGATAGATCTGTAGACTGTTGACATCTGTTATAGGGACTGGGTGTTTAGGAGCCTGTCCTTCTCTTTATTTTTTCATATGTTCAGGATTGAAGAGAATGTTTGTATTACTGTGCTAGAGGGAAAAGTACGATTTAGGATCCTTACCTGCAGGATCTAAGACCTTGGAGTGGGTGTAGGAGATACAGACACAGTTGAACATCAGTACAAGGCAAATGAGTGATGGGCTGCCTTTGTTGGTGAGATTTAGTGAGGACAGGTTATCGCGACATGGAGTGGCTAGGGAACAACATTCATGAAGAGGCTGTCTTCAGTGAGGCTTTACACAAGATAAGACGTGTCCAAGGGACACAGGCAGAAAGAATGATGGGCATGACAATGGATAAAGAATGTTCTCAGGATCCTTAGCCAGTCAGCCTAAGGAGAGGCAGGTTGGGTCTGGGGAAAACAGCTAGAAGTTAACCCCATGACAGTTCCTTTAAGTTGTAAGAGCTGCTACTGTTAGCTACTGCTGCCTCTTTTGTGGTTTTGAGGCTGGGGGTGGAGTTGTTTTTTTTTTTTAAAAAAAAAAGATATTGTTTTAGGCTGGACCTCAGAGCTTTGAGGGAGGATGAGTTGGGGTGGGGTGGGTGGCGGCTGGCGAGGAGTCTTTCAGGAGAGGATGTTACCTCTGTGAAGTAGTTGGCTGGTCTCGGGTAGGACAGCAAGAATGGAAGGGATACAGGGTGTGTGGAGGAGGCTCTGAAGGAAAGAATGCTAGGATGTGCTGCCCGAGATGGGGAAGTCAGGTAGGAATGTATTTGGCAGATGATGGGAACTCGTCCCATACATAGGAAGTGGGTGAGTCTGGACTGATTTGGAGGGCCAATAAGATGTTCCATTTCTGGAATCAGTGTGCCTGACATTATGTGTTTTCCATGTACCCAAGCATGGTTCTAAGAGCTTTACATAACAGCCTTATAAAATAAGTACTGTTACTATCCCCACTTTACAGATGAGAAACTGAGGGCAGAGTTGAGTAGGAACTTGCCTCAGGGTTACGCACTTAGTATCAGAGCCCAGATGCAAGTCTAGACAGTCCTAACTCAAGAGCCAAGCTCTTACTTGGTAGGCTGAAAGGCTTTCCTGCTTTTCTATGATAGCATGTATTAAAAACTGTCCAGTCCTGTTTTAATCTCCTTGCATGTGTTACTTCACCTGATTCTCAGAAGAATTCTATGAGATGAGGGTATTTTTATCCTCATTTTCCAGGTGTGGAAACTTGGACACAGAGTTAGGGTGATTTGCCTATGTCACACAGCTAGACTTAGCTGCATTGGCCTGGTGTGTCTCAGGAAGTCAAGGATGTTTCCTTGACTGGATTGTAATTATCTATATCCATCAGATCAACCCATGAGAAAATGGAATTGATTGAAATAGATTGCAGTATAAATCTTTAAGAATTATTGGGTCAAATTTGCTATCAATATCATGCACATTCATTGGGAACTGTTCCTTTTTTTAAAAAAATAAATAATAGAAATAACATCTCTATTTATTGCTGCCTCTGTTTTTATTATTTAGTGCTCTGTACAACTCTGAAAATAATCCTGGCCACTGCGTGTCCATATTCTTGCTGCCACATTTAGATGCTGCACTGAGTGGACTCAACGTCTCACTCTATAGCCTTTATCACGTTGTTGGTGCCTAATAATATTTAGTGTTTATAATTGGCCTTATTGTCTTTTGATCTGGGGTATACTTTGCTTGACATAATGGGGCTACAGTGGATGCCACCACAGGCAATATTTGGCTAACAAACAGGAATTGAGACTGGTCATCTATACACACACCTGCAGGAAGCAATTTCCACCCTCCTATAAAGCACCTTCAGTCTGTCCCTACCCATAAGTGCTCTTCTTTCTATCTCACATGCGAGGAGGTCTCCTGTTTTCTTTACCTTTAAGCCTGGTTCGGCTACAGATCTCTGTTTCCGTCTTACACTGCCAGAACTACCCAAGGGAGAGCTCTGCATTTGCAGCCTGTAACCCTGGAGCAAATGACACTTCCCATTCAACTGAAATTGTACTTTAGAATTTCCAGCGGTCTCTTTGTAACCAGATTAGGGGTCTTTTGTTCATTTCCTGCCATCTTACTGTGGCATCTGCCCTTAAAGCCACCACCCTCTCTTTGCAACTTTGTACTGCATTGCCTTCTTTGCCACTTAGCCTCTCTCCCCTTTCTTCCTGGTGGTTCTTTTTCTTAAATCTCTCATGACCCTTTCCTACACCCTTTTGGCTGGAAGATCCCTTTAAGATCAGTGCTTGGTTGGTTCCTCAAACCCGTTTCTTTAATGATCTGATCTTGTTTTTTAACTTCACAAGGTGTCACTGGACCACCATCGTCTGAATTCCAGGTTATAAGCAACCCACTGCTGAGAAGTCCCATTACCAGCCAGGTTGTACCTGTGAGCAAATGACACCTCACGTCCCCTGCCCTCAGACTATGCCCCCATCCCCTATCCTAAGCCATGCTGAACTTGTGTGGCTCATTCAGATCAGCCCTCATCTGCAACCTTGCATATGGTGGCAGGGGACATAAATCTGATGTGCATGAACTATTCCCCGGACCATTCCCCTCACCATTCTACAAGAGGTCACTGAGAGCCCCCAGGGAGTCTTGTTATCACACTGCCCAAGCCCACCTCACCTGGGGACCTTGCCTTCTGCCTCCTCACTGAAGTCCTCCCTGAGTCAACCTTTTGCTTTTTCATCCCACTGACATGTCCTTCCTCTGACAATCTATGGTGTCTTTTCGTCTTTATTCTGAATTCCTTACTGTAGGTTCTCATTACTTCTGCCTGCGACTAGCACTTTTCACTCACTTCTTTGAATCTAGTTGATTCTCTGGGATCTCATTGTGCATGTCACTTCTCTGCTGAAAAACCTAGAGTGAATCTACAGGGTCCCTGAGGTACATTCCCAGAATTTACACCCAGAAGTTCAGAACCCTTGGTGGATCTGGTTTCACTCCATGTAGTCTCACCTGTCACGTGCTCCACAAGGCACCGTTTTTTAGCCAGGCCAGTTTCTGAATGACTCTAGAGGCTCTGTGCTCACTTCACTGCCAGCCCTTTCTTCATGCTTTCGTCTTCTCCTTCTCCTCCTTTGCCTTTATGATATGGTTACACTCCAGCCCACCTCTTCTTCTTCAGATTCACAGTAAATCTCATAGCTATGTTTTACTTCAGTAGTTTGTTCTATTTTTTTTTTTTTTTTTAAGAGAGATAGAGTCTCACTCTGTCACTCAAGCTGGAGTGCAGTGTTGCAATCACAGTTTGCTGCAGCCTCGACCTCCTGGGCTTAAGTGATCTCCCGCCTCAGCCTCCCATGTAGCTGGGAATACAGGTGCCCACTACCATGTCCAGCTAATGTTTTTTCTAGTTTTTGTAGATGTGTTGGGTGGGGGGCGGGTCTCACTGTGTTGCCCAGGCTGGTCTCGAACTCCTAGGCTCAAGCAGTCTTCCCACCTCAGCCTCCCAAAGTGCTGGGATTACAGGCGTGAGCCACGGCACCTGGCCAGCAGTTTGTTCTTTAAACCCTGAAATGTATGTAAGGATCATGTCTCACACTAGCATGAACTTTTCCCCAGCATCTGTCATGGTGCTTTTGTAGATGATAATGAATAGGTATTTGATTACATGGAGGCATGCATGACTGAATGAACTGGCTGTTGTAAAATTTCTAGAGTTCAGGTTTCATATTCAGAGCCTAAAGTTTGCATCTTTATAAACTAAATAGTTTCCTATCTAGGAAACCTATTTAGGCATTAGGGTGTTAAAACAGGTGTATCATTTTCTGCCTTAGTGTTTAGAGATTTGTGAATAGTTCTCCTTTTGATGAACATTGCCATGTAAAGGGAATTATATAGAAAGAACTGAATTCACACAGTTTTAAGGAAAAGCTATTCTATGTCATGGTCATGTACATTCTGCCAGAGAGAGTGACAGGCCAGTAGTTCCCCGCCCCCCCCAGTATGAGATTTTGTTTCAGTTGTTTCTAAGCTGGGTGTCTGCATGTCCACACTGTGAAGATGGCCCATATTCAGAATGAAAACTTGACCCAGTTGTATGTTTAACCCAGAGAAGGCTGTGGCATCCAGCACATCCTGGCTTGGGGACCAAATGTGACCCTCAGGATTCATTGAGGGTTGGAGAAAATAACTTAATTTTCCAGATGAACTTAAGACATTTTAGGCAGAACTCTCTTTTCAGCCATAAATAGCAGGGCAGCTTTGTCCTATTTTTATTGTAGAGTACACAGAAGATGGAACTCAGTATTGGAATAAGTGCTTTATTTCGCCAAGGAAGACGATCATACTCAACACGATTCTGTTTTTCTTGGCAGGCTCTTCTCAACCATCTGTGAGTCCAAGGGAACCGTCTCCACCATCCATCCATCCAGCAAAATCAGAGTTAATAGTCCACGTGGGCAACGAGATTAGGCTGTTGTGCATTGATCCAGGCTTTGTCAAATGGACTTTTGAGATCCTGGATGAAACGAATGAGAATAAGCAGAATGAATGGATCACAGAAAAGGCAGAGGCCACCAACACCGGCAAATACACATGCACCAACAAACACGGCTTAAGCAGTTCCATTTACGTGTTTGTTAGAGGTAAATGCTTGGCTTTCTGCGATGCTGTGCTTTCGAGAATTTAATATCCTGCTCTTAATTTTGGATGACATATGGATCACTGAGCCATAGATAAAATATTTCTGGCTGGGTCTAGGAAGCCTAAAACACATGTTTCTTTACTGTTCTCCCCCATCTTTTGATATGATACATAGTGGCTTTGGGTATGACCCCAGCTGGAGGACTGCAGGACTGTGATACTTTTCCTAATGAGATTACAGTAGGTTTAGCCCATTTGCGCTGGTGCTTTGAGTAAACCCTGAGAATCAATTAGGCCCTTTGGGAAAGCTGCATTTTAATGCCTTGAGATACTAGATACTCCCACTTAGTAAAAACACTTCAGGGAACCGAAGGCCTCTCAAGGCCTAACCAGACCAACACTTCAAAAGATGTGGCCCACTCTTAAGGAGTAAATTTCAGAAAAATAACTTGGTCAGCTAAACATCCCATGTCTGTCATGGGTTCTTTGTAGAGTTGTCCGTAGAAAACATTGTGACCTCTTATAAACAAAAGAAAAATAAATATGGTAGTTGGAGTTCTATGCCTCATTTCCTATGACAAGTTCAGTGATTTGTCTATGATTTTAATAGCCTTGTCAAGAGTAGGCATGCTGGGCAGCAGTGTATCTTGTAGTTGATGTAAAAACTGATCTACTGACAGCTTAAGGGGCATATCCAAGTGACGGGAGGAGAAATAGAGTCCTGTTTTCTAGTTCTCGGTGTCCCTAGACTGGGGCTGTCTTTGAAACAGGCCTGAGTGAGAGGCCTTATCCATGATATTATGAATGAATAATGGATACTTTTATTCTAGATTGGAGATCGTAGGTGACTCCTGAGTTCAGTTCCTTACTACAGTATTTGGATAAGATGATCCATTCTGTCTTGTCTTCCTTGCATAATTGTTAGGGAGCCCGGATGGTACAAATTCTAACATGCTCCATCAGGAGCGAATAAAGCTGACTCTAAAGCTTGACTGTGCCTCTCCGCTTTATCAGTTGTCCTTTCCTAAGTAGGTAGCTGCAAAGAGATATACCCTGGTAAGTCACCACTTCGCCTCAGGGCATGCTTCTGTAATTGCTGAGCTAACCCATGTGCTGTCCTTTACATTCAGGAAGGCATTCTGCAATTTCCAGGTGGCGATGAAGTATCATAACAGTTGAGTAAATGAGGAAAACTGTTGAATTGGTTAAATCACTCTAACAGGACTCACAGACTTTCTTTATAGGGAAAGTCATCTTCTGTATCTTGGAACTATCCTTAATTATAACAAATGTAAGATGTTTGAATACTTAAGTAATCTGTGTTATGGCAATGAAGGAAGGTCGAGCATCATTGTAGAAGCTAGACTCAAGTGACCAACAAAGAGTAGATAGAACAGTAACTAGCTATGGCCTGGGACCATACATAGTTCAACCATCATGAAGTCATTTATTTGCAGAATAAATTAGTAAGGCTGGGAGATGTGTAATTTATCTTGGAAAACTGTTTTTCAGAATTGGTCAAGGTTAAGGATAAAACACAAACCTATTTCAATGATGTCAAGTTCATGTTTGTGAAACACCTGATTTTCAGATGGAAAGGACAGTTTAAAAACAGATTTTGAATGTAATCTGTGGGCCTAAACATGTATCTGTATTATCATTACACTGTAGAGGGTGGCAGCATATTGTGTATACGGAATTAGGTTTGTCTGGCTTCTGTGAGGCCCCAGTCAGCCTGAGCCACTCCCGGTCTGTGCCTGGTGTCCTGTCATAAAGACTAATAGTGTTCACTTTCACTCACAAGCGTCCTGGCGGGCTACGGTATTTGTCACAGCATTCCTGAAGCTCACAAGCTCCCCTTGTGCATTTGAAATAACTTGATTTCCAGAAGTTACATTTGCATGTTTCTTCAGAGGAATATGAATCGAGTGAGGCTCACCTGTCATGGGGACTAGGTGGCCTGGTGAGAGTTTTTTGGATTCTCTTTAGAATCCCAAAGACTCTGGAGACGGGAAATCCTGGAAAGGGCCCTGCACTGAGGGGTTAGAAGGAGGAAGACTTTCCTGCTCTCACTAGGAATCATCACACTGGCTTATTGGTGGATGATCCCTGGAGTTGTAATAAAGTTTTCCTGAAGTTTTAAGAGCTCAAATGCTGCTCTCTGTTGGACCTGGGTTTGAGTTCCAATCAGCCATTTCCAGGTCATGTCACTTTAGGAGGGTTGCTTTTATGATGATGCAGTTTCATCTATGAAATGGCAATAATGATAGTACTGATCACGGGAGGGGCAATTTGAAGATTAAATAAGATTAAGTGTAATGGTGTCCAAGCTTAGTGTGTGATACATGGAAAGCGTTTAATAAATGTTAATTCTCAATAGTACTAGATGGATAAATTTTGCTTTTGTTTACACAGAAAAAAGCAGCCATTTGTGCCACTAGTCATGAAAGGCAACATATTAGATCTTTTAAAAAGTGTTTTCAGTGTCTGTGACCAGCCATTCCAAGTACTAATTTTGGATATGCGCTTCTACAGATCCTGCCAAGCTTTTCCTTGTTGACCGCTCCTTGTATGGTAAAGAAGACAACGACACACTGGTCCGCTGTCCTCTCACAGACCCAGAAGTGACCAGTTATTCCCTCAAGGGGTGCCAGGGGAAGCCTCTTCCCAAGGACTTGAGGTTTGTTCCTGACCCCAAGGCTGGCATCACGATCAAAAGTGTGAAACGCGCCTACCATCGGCTCTGTCTGCATTGTTCTGCGGACCAGGAGGGCAAGTCAGTGCTGTCAGACAAATTCATCCTGAAAGTGAGGCCAGGTACTGGCTGTTTCTTATCTACTTCTGGGAGTTGAGAACTCACTCATCTAAAGAAGACTTCTCTCCTCGTTGGTCCACCTTAGTGTAGTCAGTCAGGGAGCTGGCTCTTCATAGTTCCCCCAGCTTCAAAAAATGTCATCTGCTTTTGAGTTTGTTTATTTCATGGTCCTGACCCTGTGTGGCGGTTCCACAGCTGCCTCTCATAGAGGCTAATGTGTCTGCCATCGATTGGCATTTAGACTGGACTGACTTAAGTCAGCCCAAAGTTTCATAATTACATCAAGTATTCCTTCCAAGAGAAACCCACTGGGCAGCTTGAATTATGTTGGTTGAAAAGATTAGCATGCAGATGATTCATTCTTTGATTTGCTATTGACATGTGAATTGGCTTTCCCTTCAGCTGATCAATTGCAATGCATTCTCAAACTGTTTGAGATCTGAGAAGGAAAACCAGTTGACTGTGGAACTTGCTATTGTTGTGCCATTATGTAGAATATTTCGTTAGCTGGAAGATAATCTAGGTTTTAAATCTCAGGTATCATCTAATTCAACACCAGCTGACATTCAGCTATTGAGTACAGTTTTTACTAAGGCTTTTGAAAAAGTGTACTTATTGAAATTAGGGAAAATTTGATTATTTAAAGCCTGGGATTTCCAGAAGTGAGCAGGGTAGGATTTGCATGAGAAAGATGCCTGTTTGCTTGGAAGAATGTAAGTAGTTGTTGGTCACATCCCCATGACACCATCAAGGTTGTCTGAAGTAAAGATTAAAGCAGCTTCCCTATGCTAGGGCTTCTCCTTGGTTTTGAAAAAGCATTTTCCAGAAGCATTATAATCTCACAGTGGGCGTTTCTGTTATTTTCACTCAATTTACTTGAAGGAGGCATGATTTAATTGCTGATACCTTCAGATATGCAAGTAGTACAGATAGGTTAGCACCATGCTTTGTATTTTATTTAAAAGATGACAAAGTAAGCTGTACACATTTGAGGAGAAATGGTAAATCAAAATTTCATGCTATAATACAACAAATTATTTGAGGGGCCACATTTCTTTTCATTGTAGCCTTCAAAGCTGTGCCTGTTGTGTCTGTGTCCAAAGCAAGCTATCTTCTTAGGGAAGGGGAAGAATTCACAGTGACGTGCACAATAAAAGATGTGTCTAGTTCTGTGTACTCAATGTGGAAAAGGGAAAACAGTCAGGTGAGTGAATTGCTTCATTCTTTTCAACATATTGTTCTGTCTCTGTGGGAGATGGTAAGGTTTCTCTTTAAGAAGAGTCTGTCCTGGAACTACCTCGGTTAGTGTGTCTGTCAGAGGTGGATTGTCTGGGAGAGTGCTGGGATTGCATATTTCCCCCCTTCATACCTCCACATGGAGATATATACATTTATTATTAGTAACAAATTAATTTTATACATTTATTTTGAGAAACTTGAGGGAACTTCAGATTCATGTTATTACTTCATGCTGTTTCTTTGAAAAACTCTGTTAGGGACTTAAAAAACATGGTTAACTGCATGAATACTTTGATTTCAACTATTATTGATACTGTTTAGGCCAGATTATTTAAAATATTGAAAAGCATTGCCACTTCCATACTTAAAAAGAATAGACAGTCTCAGATATTCACCAGAAAACTGTATTTTCTTTCTCTTCCTCTTCCTCCTCCTGCCCCGTATTCAACCTTGGCAGTTTTATACCTGTTTAAAAAACTCTTTGCTAAACAAATAACCATGGTGATTACCATAATGCAAAGACATTGTGATGATATTCGTGTAGACCTGTGGTGGATGATATCTTGCTAAATGAAGCCTGCCATTGACTGGGAGAATGGATTGTACCGTAGACTTATTCTTTCAAACTAATGACTCAGAGAAACATTTTAGTTTTTGTATCATATAATGTAATAAAAACAATAGCTTAGGTATGGATTTTTGGCTAACCTTACAGAATACAATCCCATATTAATTGGCTTTCTATAATCCTTGATTTCAGATGAGAGAACAATTTAGACGGGGTGTACATTTGAACGTCTGTATAACTTGAACATTACCCTTTTTTGAGATGAGAAATTAAATTGCCCCAGGCAGTTTTGTTCTGAACCATTTTTCCCAGGAGCCCTGCATGCCATTCCCAATTAATCCACTGGTGTTGGTAGATAAGCCTTCAGTGTTAGGAGCTCTTTGGGGAAATCCCAGTGTGCACCTCCAAGGGTTAAGGAAAACCAAATCACGTGCAAACAATATGTAATGTGTGACTTGCAGATGGGGCTCATGGCTGTCTGCCAAGTTTCATCCATGAATCTTTTATTGGTATCTTTTGGCTTAATTTGGAATACTATTAGCACTATCAAATTATTCAAAAATCCATAATATTTTATTCTGACCCTTTGGAATAAGTTTAACTCACAATGTAATTTAGGGTAAAATGACTTTTTAGCATTGTTGCCATTGTTTCAGCACAGGGAAGTCTTGGAGTTTGTTCAATACTGTTAATCTTGGTTGGTTAGCTTTCTTAATGCCTCTAAACCCTCGCATTTTTACTTACTAATAATCAGAATCTTTGACAGTATCCTAAATTATGGGCTTTGGGTTTGGATGTTCATGCTGCATCTCTTCTGACTGCACTATTCCTTTGGACGCTGACAAGTTCAGTGTTCCTGTTTGAGTTCTGCTGTGGACTCTTGGGCTCTTGAAAGAACTAGAAGGAAGATACCTTAAATCGAGACTTTGGTATGTTATCTGTCCATTGTCACTCTGCCTTTGTAGAGAAGTCTGTAAAACTATGAACTGGGAAAAGCCAGTTTGAAAATGTTGCTTCACCTTGCTTTTACATCTTCTTGACAATTGATCTTATGCTGTGAAATGGTACATTTCTGCCAATTATTAGAAGACTCTCTTAGAAGGGGATAGTAGGAAATCTACAAAGTGTTACACACTGGAAAAGCCTTTAAAGATAGGTTTGTCCCCAAATACCCTTTTAGAAACAAAAGTCAAGCCTAGTGATGCTCTTGACTTACCTAAGATCTCACAATTAGTTAACAGCAAAGCAGGTTTCTGTTCTTTTTAGTTTGAAACATTCAGCTTCAGCAGTCAACTTTTATGTGTGGTTACTTTAATGTAAAAATATTTGTACAACCATAATAACATTAAAAAATAGGTATAATCCGACCATCATAGATAGCAATGCTGTGTAATAGAAATACATGAACCTTATGTGTAATTTTAAATTTTCTAGTAGGCACATTACAAAAAATAAAGGTAAAATCGATTTTAATAATATATTTTATTTGACCCAGTGTGTCTAAAATATTATTCCATAATGTAATGAACATAAAAATTATTAATGAGATGTTTTACATTTTTTTTAATACTAAGGCTTCAAAATCCAGGACATATTTTATGTTTACAGCACAACTTACTTTGGACTACCAGATTTCAACTGCTCAGTAGTCCCAAGTGTCTAGTCCTTATAAATGCTATATAGTCTGCATTTTTTCATATTTTTTTCTCTTTTCCCCTATGCATATATATTATCACATGATTGCAATTTTAAGGTACATTCAATTTGTGCTTTTTAAATAGGTAAACACCTCTCTTACAGTCATAATGCTATACTTGATATACATTTAGGTCATTTCTGAGTTTTTACCACAACCAACATGTTGGAGCTTTTATTTTCTGTTGAGCAATTTCCTCAAGTTAAATTTGCTAGAGTTGATCAGAGGGTATGAACATCCTGGCACGCTCCTTTCCAGAAGGATTTTTCTGATTTATAATACTGTCAGATGCTTTATTAGGTTTACCAAAGCCTCGCCAAGGAATCACTGTTGGTCTCATTCCATGTCAATATTAGCTCCTTTTACTTTACTTAGTTGTTTTTTTTTTTTTTTTCTCATTGTGATAGGAGTGTGTGTACATTACAGAAAATTTGGAAGATGCAGAAAGCTATATTTGACTTTCTTTAATCTCTTCAGAAAGCTGTTGTAGCTTATGTTATGGTTTCCCCCATGACTTTTTAAATACGAGAAATCTCTCCATGTCTCGTCTGCAGACAAATAATGAGTGAGATGGTATTATCACAAGGGTAAATGCACAACCTTTTCTTTTCAGCTCATGCTTAAATAATTTGGGACTTGTTCTTAGATGTCTCTTATACCTTGAAACTCCCATCAGTGGTTCACAAGATTCTGCTGGGTGAGAACTGCAAGATGAGTTTCCTAGCTAGTTGTTGACATTGTGATTCTGTTTTCATTCTTACAAATAATAAATTTTAATAAAATAGAACATTATTGATATTAGCAGTGTGTTTGCTCTCAGTTGTTGGGACATAGAATAGAAAATGATGTAACAGGACAGGACAAAAATATGCTGACTCATATTACAAAATATCAGTATCCTGTAATATTTCATATATAGCAACTTTTAAAATTTAGCGTTGCATAGAATTTGGAATTATACATACTAGGGTTAAGAAATGAATTTTCATTTTTTCCCAATCATTAATAATGTCTGTCTTTCAATATAATCCTGTAATATGAAGTGTTCCAATGGCAGACTTGTCATGACGTTTTATTATTCTTACTTAAGTAGCGTATAATGAAAGCTAATATGGAGAAGTTAATTGCTGCTATTTTTAATTTATCTAGGAAAGATTCTGAATATAAATTATATGGTAATCTTTATTTTTTTTTCTCCTTTTCTGAAACAAGCAGACTAAACTACAGGAGAAATATAATAGCTGGCATCACGGTGACTTCAATTATGAACGTCAGGCAACGTTGACTATCAGTTCAGCGAGAGTTAATGATTCTGGAGTGTTCATGTGTTATGCCAATAATACTTTTGGATCAGCAAATGTCACAACAACCTTGGAAGTAGTAGGTAAATACCTCTATGGGAATGTTTAAATTACTGGCAGTAGTGAAAGAAGAAATTACTAGATAGTTTCCTTTTTATGTAAATGGAATGTTGAACAGATTCTTAGAATTTTGTTATCACTGAATGAATGAATGAAAATTATTGTAGCCTCTTGCAATGAAAGCACAAAACCCAATTCTACCAGTTTATTGGAGGAAAGTGGAAAGCTGTTACTAAAATTGTTCAAACCTATTATTCTCTGTGCACCCCACCCTCCTTTCCCCACCAAACAAACAAAAGTTGAGGTTTTTCAAAAAAGCTAGTGCTCGCTGAATGACTTGAGTTTGGAAATGGATGTAGAATTTATCAAGGATCACAAATGCTTAGAGCCTGAAGTATTTCTCTGAAACTTCTGGTAGGGGCTCTGCCCCTTGGTTTACTGTTTTGCCACTCATCAGCTCCAGTTCCTTGTGGTAAGGACTGAATTGGACTTTTCCTCCCTAGTATGCCCTACCTCCTTCTCACCTATTCTCTAAGCATAAAGATAATAGCATAAACCTTCAGGAAGGAGTGACATGGGGACACAGGTCTTTGGTTCTACAAAGCATAAACTACAACATGGTGATCTGTCCCCGGGCCCCATCATATCTGGTATGCACAATTGGTTTAGCCTTATCTTCTCTACTCTAGAAATTTCACTAAATATTTATTTTGCAAGCATCTATTTAAAGAGAGCAGAGCGTAGTGAGTTTCTTCATGCTTTTGATTTACTGAGATTAATAATTATTTTTAAATTACTTTGTTTACAATTTTCTTTTGTCTTTTGAATATTGTTTGAATTTAATCCATTTTTCTGTCTTTTTAGTACAGCCATGTTCCTAGTGCTTGACTTTCATTAAATATTTCTAGGGTGGCAAAATTCTTTATCAAAAACAGTAAAAAGTGATGCAGTATTTGTTTTCATCTCTTTCCCCGCCTCACCAAATTTCTTCAATAATTTATGTGGCAATATTAAAGCTTTATGATTATCCCACAATAATCTCGTAAAATTTTGGCGTTTCTGCCCATGTTATAATGGAAAGTTTCTCCCTAGACTGAACATGGAAAAGATACTTTACTTGCAATTATAGTCAGCACACAGAAAGTGTACTACTTTGTTCCTAAACATGATTGTGAACCATTTATTAATTTGAATAGAAGGCTATGCTTTTAAAATATTAAACTCCATAAGCACTAATTTGCTAAGTTGATTAGGGAGCATGTTGATATATCAGCTTCAGCTCCAGAAAGCAATTAGTAAGGATGTTTTGAGAACATTGTTGTATGTAATCGGATTTTTAAAATCCATTCATCACTTTCCAAGAATTATCACTGTATGACTGGAAGGACTTGTGACTGTGAAACCTGAATCTGGTTTTGTATGGTTTTGAGAATGGGTTGGGGTGGAACAGGAACAGGAGGAGACAAAGAGAAAAGTAATTTTTTAGTGGCTGGGAGGAGGATTTGGATCCATCATGGAGTGATGAAGAGAACAAGGCTTTGGGATCACTCTTTTTTTAAGAAATAATTTTTTTTATTGTATATTTTTAAGATACACATGATGTTATGGGGTACATATAGATAGTAAAAAGATTACTATAGTGAAAGAAATTAACGTATTCATCATCTCACAAAGTTACCCTTTCTTTGTTATTGGTTTTGTGACAAGAGCTGTTAACATTTTACCTGGTTTTGAATTGGGGGCTCTGCCTGTAATCCCAGCACTTTGAGAGGCTGAGGCCGGTAGATCTCTTGAGCCCAGGAGTTTGAAACCAGCCTGGGCCACATGGTGAAACCCCATTTCTACCAAAAATACAAAAATTAGCCAGGCGTGGTGACACATGCCCGAGTTGCAGCTACTTGGGAGGCTGAGGCAGGAGGATTGCTTGAACTCAGGAGGTCGAGGCTTTAGTGAGCTGTGATTGTGCCACTGTGCTCCGGCCCGGGCAACAGAGGGATACCCTGTTTCAAACAAAACAAAACAAAACAAAACAAAAAAAGACTAAGTGTCACAATTATTAAGTAAAAGGTATGCTAAAGTACTTAAAGCAGTTCTTAAGGACGTAGTAAGCACATAAATGGTGGCCACAAAGATAATGTTAGCAATTACTTTATTGCTTTCTTTTTCAAGATTTTTTTTTTTTTTTTGAGACGGAGTTTCCCTCTGTTGCCCAGGCTGGAGGGCAGTGGCCGGATCTCAGCTCACTGCAAGCTCCGCCTCCCGGATTTACGCCATTCTCCTGCCTCAGCCTCCCGAGTAGCTGGGACTACAGGCGCCCGCCACGTCGCCCGGCTAGTTTTTTGTATTTTTTTGTAGAGACGGGGTTTCACCGTGTTAGCCAGGATGGTCTCGATCTCCTGACCTCGTGATCCGCCCGTCTCGGCCTCCCAAAGTGCTGGGATTACAGGCTTGAGCCACCGCGCCCGGCCAAGATCTTTTTAATATTATCATATAACCTTTTCTAAGGACTCCATTATTTATTTAACTAGTTCTGTTTTGCCATTTTAAAAATTATAATAGCGTTTAATAGTGTAAAAAGCACTTTTTTTTGGCCTGTAGCTATCTATCTCATGTTAGGAAGAGTTCTCCTACTGAAATTACAAGATTTGATCAAGGAATAGATACTTTTAAAAAATCTATATTGCTAAATGCTTCCTGAAAGAATTGTGCCAATTTACAGTGTGTAATGCAGCATGCTACTTTTACCACACTGGCAAAATTATTGAGTTTAGTTAAAATTAGTTTTGCTATTTTTGATAAGTGAAAAGTGATGTCTTATTTTAATTACTAGTTTAGCTAAACATTTTTTCTACATTTTATTCTTCTCTTTTTCCTGTTACATTATTTTACTATATAGACATTTAAAAATATTTATGGATTTAAATTTGCCTTTTATGATGTTTTTCTTCTGTTGCTTCTAAAATGCCTAGAAAACTGCCCCCTCTGTAGAAGTTTCATAGGAGTCAATTCTGTTATTTAGTTAAAAATACCATTTTATTGTTAAAATGCTCTTTGATTTATCTGTGATATATGGTAAGAAGACCTAAGGTTATTTTTCTTCAATACTAAAGAACATTCTTTGAACATTTTTATTAAACATTAGGGCTCGCTTTTTTTCCCTTGATTTATGATACCTTATCACATATACAATTATATTGGGTCTGTGTATGAACTCTCTATTTATTCCAAATATTTTTTAACCTAATAAACATCAAGACTAGTAGATTTAGAAGACTTTTAAGATGGTGACAATCTTTAAGAGGATTGCTTAAGAGAGGGAGATGGAAGAATCAGTATTTCAAATGTGTATCCTTTCTCACTTGTGACAGATTCTACAAGAGCAGAATAAAATGGAAAACGGCTAGTTAAAATGCTCTTACTGCCAATTAATACTGGAAATCAATCAATTATCTTTGTAATTCCAAGATGAGGTTCTGTTTTTTTGTCCAGTAGTTGTAGGTAATGGTTTCTTTCTGTCTTATTTCATTCTAATTAGATAAAGGATTCATTAATATCTTCCCCATGATAAACACTACAGTATTTGTAAATGATGGAGAAAATGTAGATTTGATTGTTGAATATGAGGCATTCCCCAAACCTGAACACCAGCAGTGGATCTATATGAACAGAACCTTCACTGATAAATGGGAAGATTATCCCAAGTCTGAGAATGAAAGTAATATCAGGTAAGAAACAGACCTTGCCCTAGGGGATTACACATTACCCCCTTTTCCACGGGGCTTATCAGATTATTTCTGTAACCCATAAATCCACAAGAAGATACCTGGTAAAGAAGAAAGTCTGGGGCTGCCTCCTGTGTCCTCATCCTAGTATTCCATTTTGTTGTGTGTTTAGAGCATGCACATGTGCACACACACACACCTGTGTGCCTCAGTTTTCTCACTTGTAAAATGGAGGACAATTTTCTAGAGATCTGAGCGTAGCTCAAAGCAGTAACTGGCATGTACTCGGGATACAGCAAGTCTCTTCAGAGAAAAAGGGAAGTTAATACTTACAATTGTTTCTTAAAGCTCTACGAAAACTAAGAGCCAAATAGCTTCGCTTCAGGCAATGAACCCGTGTTCTTTTACATTAGACCTCTCATTTGACCCTCAAAACATTATAGTAAAAATAGTAACAATAGTAATACTTCAGGTAAGACATAAGTGCTTTTTTCTGAAGCATGGTTCTAAGTACTTTACATATATTCACCCACTGACCTGAAGCCTCACAGACGTTGTGAGTAGGCATTCTTATTTCCCACCATTTTTATAGAAGAGGAGACAGAGGTACAGAGGGGTGAAGTAATTTGACCAAGACGGAATGGCTAATAAGGGCTAAGTACCCGGATAGGGTTTTGCTCTCTTTTTCCAGTCAGGACTGTTGACTGTTGGAAAAATATGGGTGAGAGATGATAGCGTCCCGGGCCAAGGACTAAAGGTTGGAGGGAAGAGGATAGATTTGGGAGGTCTCCGGGTGATTGAGAGGGCAGGAGAGGCAGGGAGGAGTTGAAGATGGCTTTAGGTTGGGTGGTGAGAGACCATTCAGGGAGAGGAGGAGGAGGCGGAGGGGCAAGTTTCTGAGGAAAGACAGTGACTTCGGTTTGCGGTTTGTTGGATTTAAGATTGATAGTGGGATCTTGAGTGGGATTGTTCAGGTAGGAAGTATATTAGGTCAAACGCCCTAGAAGCAGAGCCTGAGACAGGGATTCTGAGGCAAGTGACTTATGCAGGGAGATAGAGACTGACCAGGGAGTAGGGGAGGAGGGGTGAGGGGGAAGGGAGGCAAATAAGGATGTGGCTCAGATGACCCCAAACCTCAGTCTTAACCAGGAGCTGAGCGGGGCTTTTGCACCTCTCTGGCTGTCAGTCACTTACTGACTGTAGACCTGGCTGTACAGTCAGCTTCTTCCAAGGACCGCGCAAGGGCAATCCTTGGGAGAAGGCTACAGTCAAGGGTTTGGGGGCGTGAAAGTAGCTCTGTAGAGGAGACATGGTACAGAGAACCCTGCACTGGAGGTAAAGACGTGAAGGTTGTGGGCCAGCAGCGAGTAGCTCAGTGTGAGAGAGTGGGCTGCCCAGGGAGCTCGCACAGTGTGAGAATCGAAACACCGCCTATGGCAAGTTGGTGTTGTGGCCCATGTGGATCGTGTGTGTCATGGGCTGCCCAGGGTGACACATGTACATCGGAGCCCCTGCCAGTAACCCCGACAGGATGGTAGGGTGCTCAGTGTACACAGCCCTATATGGTGGCCTTGCAAGAAGTCAGAAGCTTGAGCAGCAGATACTACCAGGAGCACTGAGAATCTCCGGGGTGGAGGAAAACCAGGAGATGGGGGTGTTGCAAGAAGGAAGGTGAGCAGCGTGGACCTCGCTGAGGGCCCAGAGTGTCTGTGTGAGGGCAGTGAGCATGTGCATGCAGAGCAGGCAAGTTCGGGACACTGTGGAGAGCAGGCTCCTGCAGCACCATGGGCAGGGGAGGAAGTGGTATGAGGACAGCCCGGAGTGGTGGGGGAAGGGGGAGGTGGTGGGCCAGTGGAAAGGCTGCAGCCTCTGTCAGGTTACCTTTGTGCTTAACTTTCCCCACTCTGTGTTCTCTCACAACAGGTGTTTGTCCCAGATGGAATATGTGTGTGCGCGTGTGTGTATTTGTTAATGTGGATTTTGCTAATATTTACTGAATTAAATGAGTTATATTTTTCCTCAAACAGGCATAGATTTCCAGGTAGAAACTGAAAAAGACATGCCTTCCAAGGCAGACTATCCACAGGTGATTGATTAATTGTCTTTTCTTTGTAGATACGTAAGTGAACTTCATCTAACCAGATTAAAAGGCACTGAAGGAGGCACATACACATTCCTAGTGTCCAATTCTGACGTCAATGCTTCCATAGCATTTAATGTTTATGTGAATAGTAAGTAACATGAAGGGCTCCTTATCTTTTAATTCTTTATTCTTTTAAAGTTGTGGCTTGTGTTTGTAACAGCTGCAAGGACTCAACTTGTGTTCTGTGTGAATAACGTTTCATGATAATCTTGACCTTCACAGAGACTTCATGGTTTGGTGGTTAGAGTGTGTCAAAAAACCAGTTCCTTGTCCTACATTTCACTGACCACAGGACCTTGTTAAAGGTGCTCAAATTCTGTGTGCTGCCTTTGAAGTAAACAAAGGAGCCATAGAAGTTGACCATAACGGTTGTTTGAGGGAAAATGTATTATTATTGATTGTTGGAATGGCGGGGGCTAGTGGTTGAATAGGAGCTGAATTACTATATTAGGAAAGAGATGCTATTGAGCCCTGACACGATTTCTTTGTTACAGTGCCATCTCTTTTGAGGCCGTGATGTTATTTGTGTTTAGATTGTTCTTCCACTGAGACAAATGCAATATTGACAGGCCTATGGCTCACTACTGAGTACCATGTGGTATGTGGGAGAAGGTAGCAGATGGTTTAAGATGGGAGATGGGCATGGCCATGGGCATCTGTGGGGTCCCACCTACCCCACTCCTACAGCCCACCACTTCTTAGAGAAATGTCTGCTCTGAAGTTGAGGCCAAGGGAGCCCGATCATGAGCTAGAGCTTTTGCCAAGTGCAGGGCTTCTTCCTGGCTCCACTCTGGGCCCTGTGTGCATTTCTAAGGAAGGTGCCTGCCACACCATACCTGCTAGGGCAGGGGAGGCCCCCAAAGACTAGGAATTCCAAGGGAGTGGCCCAACAAATGACTATCAGAATTGGTTTTCCTGGGTGTGTGGAGGATGAGGAGACACCTGGAATATTTCATAGAGAAGAGCTTAGGAGGTGGGCACTTTATGTGTGTTGGGCTATAGGGAGTTGTGGGAACGAAGGACTGGGGCCAATTCCTTGTCTTAAAGGAGCTTACTTTCTGTACAAAGTGTTGTGGTTTTGTTTTTTTTGTTTTTGTTTTTGAGACAGAGTCTCTTGCTCTGTCTCCCCAGCTGGAGTGCAGTGACATGATCTCGGCTCACTACAACCTCCACCTCCCAGGTTCAAGTGATTCTCCTGCCACAGCTTCCTGAGTAGCTGGGAGTATAGGCGTGCCACCACACCCAGCTGATTTCTGTATTTTTAATAGAGATGGGGTTTCACCGTGTTGGCCAGGATGGTCTTGAACTCCTGACCACAAGTGATCAGTTGCTTCGGCCTCCCAAAGTGCTGGGATTGTGGGCATGAGCCACCGCTCCCAGCTAGATGTTTTGTTTGTTTGTTTGATTTTGAGACAAACATGTTTTTGTTTTCAAACATGTTGACAAACATGTTGAGCCAGCGTCTGTGTCTGTCACCCAAGCTGGAGTGATCATAGCTCACTATATCCTTGTACTCCTGGGCTCAAGAGATCCTCCTGCTTCAGCCTACCAAATAGCTGGGAGTACAGGCATGCACCACCACATACAGCTAATTTTTAAATGTTTTTTAGAGACGGGGATCTTGCTTTGTTGCCTAGACTGGTCTTGACCTCCTGGACTAAAGCGATCCTTCTGCCTTGTCCTCCCAAAGCACTGGGATTATGGGAGTGAGCCACAATGCTCAACCTGTATGAAGTGATTTTACATAATTGTCTTATTTGATGCTACAGCTCAGGAAAGACGGTAGGGTGGGTGGTGTGAGCCATTTATAAATGAAGAAAAGAAATAACTGGACAGATTTTTGATTGCTAATCCAGAGTCTTTTGACTATATGAGCATTTCAAAAATTGTGTTTTCTGAATAAGACATTCATACGAGTTTAGTTGAAGAAGGTCACATTCATGTAATTAAACACATATCTTTATTACTGGGCCTTCCCAGAATCCTAATGTGCTGATGTGACTTTGCCTGAGGGGGCCATGGGATAGGAAGTATATATCCCAAACTTACTTGATCACACAGTTCTCCCTTTCCAAGGGAAACATTAATTATTATCTGAGTTCCAGCAAACAGTTTTGATTACATAGCATTTCACTGGCCCTCAATTCAAGTATCTCTAGATTAATTTCAATGTGAATCAGAAAGTAATAGTATATAGAGGCTGGACGTGGTAGCTCGCACCTGTAATCCCAGCACTTTGGGAGGCCAAAACAGGTGGATAACCTGAGGTTGGGAGTTCAAGACCAGCCTGGCCAACATGGTGAAACCCCTTCTCTACTAAAAATACAAAAATTTAGCTGGGTGTGGTGATGAGTGCATTTGATCCCAGCTACTTGGGAGGCTGAGGCAGGAGAATCACTTGAATCCTGGAGACAGAGGTTGCAGTGAGCTGAGATCGCACCATTGCGCTCCGGCCTGGGTGACAGAATGAGAGTCCGTCTCAAAAAAAAAAAAGTTGTAGTATACAGAGCTTAGTATATTATCCATGGACAAAATTACTTGCTTCTGAAAAGTCTTAATGTTCATCTCGTTTAAGGGATGACTGGAGGTAAATCCATATCCTTGCAAGCATAATATGCATATTCATAACAGAATTTTATTGTGGCTGCTCTTGTGTGATGCTTCTCAACCTTTCTATGGTAAAAGACTTTCTTTTCTAAGATTCCCAATTCATTGTGGATCAATACTTCTTGTAAAATATAGTAAAAACCAATTACTAGAAAAGTGAAATGAAAAAGAACAGCGATATACAAAATACAAGCTCGGGTTTTTCTATGTTTTAGATTCAATAGATATAAAAATTACTCTCTGTCAAATTGCTCCTCCTCAGGGCTTCTTCTGAGTTTCTTATTTATCTCCTATGCACCAACAACAGCAGACTGTGGGTGGGGCCCACTCCACAGACCTCACTTTGAGAGCTCAGTGGTTGGGAATTTTATAAAGCAAGGTGCTTTGTGTTATTGCTGTTTCCCTGGCTTTAAGTCCAAAGGGGCGTTTAGATGTGTCTCTTTTCCTCCTTTTTCATGCTTCCATTTGCCAGTGTGTGGTCTGCCAGTTGGTCTTGAGATACTGACCTCAGGAAGGTGTTTCTGACTTTTCTGTGGCAGGGATAAAATTGCTACTATTTTACTTACCAGGCTAATTTGCCATTCCAGCAGGCTCAGTTTTAATCAGTGCTGCTGGTGAACCCATGCCTATTTGAAACTAGATAGGATATGTTGTTAACCTTCCAAAAGGATATCTTCTTGGATTCCCTGTAGGTAGGAGGCCTTTTCTGCATTCTGGAGTGTGGGTCTCTTAATACCCACCTAGCACTTCCTGAGGTCCCACTGTATTTCACTGGATATACAGATGAGGATCATGTTGGTCCTGACCTCAAGTTAAGCTCTTCAGAAGGTCTTTTCCTTGATGTCAGTTTGTTACAAATAGCAAATTGACAAAGGCATTTATTTCACTTACTTAACACATTGGATTTCTTGATTGCCAAACGTTTGGACGGGGTAGTAGCATTTATGTTTGAGCTTTAAACTGTCTCTGAGGTATGTCACAGTTGCTCTTTACAGATATAGTTAGCTGATTTGTTTGTTGATTTTTTAATTGAAAAAAATTCTAGTTAACATTATTATGTGGTAGTATTCTTTTAAATTTTATTTCAGTAGTTTTTGGGGAACAGGTGGGTTTTAGTTACATAGATAAGTTCTTTCATTGTGATTTGTGAGACTTTGGTGCATCTGTCACCCAAGCAGTGTACACTGTACCCATGTATAGTCTTTTATCCCTCACCCGCCTTCCACCCTTCTTCCCAGGTCCCCAGAGTTCATTCTATCATTCTCATGATTTTGCATCCTCATCGCTTAGCTCTTGAGGTAGGATTTTTTTCATGTTAAATTTTAAAATCAAAAGCTAAAATAATTTTACAGTTTTAAACTTAGGATAGTTGTGGCCTTTTTGACATCATGTTAGCTGAGCCAGTTACATATGTAGGTGTACTGTATGGTTTATTTTGTAAATAAGCTCAACTTCAAGGACAAAAGGGATTGTGTTCTGCAAAAATCAGAATTGATAAAAATCAGAATAATGAATGCATAGTGCCGAAATTCAGCCTACTTTTACTCTGTGACACTAATGCATAATTGCTTAATAGATTCATCTGCAAGAAATGCTAGTGAAATCCTTGATTTGGCCTGGTTAAATGTTTGGCGGTTGAAAAATCTGTTTGTTTTGAAAATTCCACATGAAAATTTTAGTATATTGAATGTGGGGAAGGGGCATGTTTTAACTGCTTATATGGTAGACTTTAAAAAAATATTGTGCTCTGACAATTTATGTTAAGAAAATCAGTATATAACAACATGTTAAGCTTAAATGTTCTAATACTGTTTCTAACCTCTTTAATCAAGCCATGATTTACATGGACGTGTTGAACTGACTCAGTGACATTTAAGGTGGTTTATAATGGCCAAGAGCTATAACATGCTTGCCATCTTTGAGAACTTCTAGTGGAAACTGATAGGAATTTTCATTAAAAAACAAAGCAAAACCAAAAATTAGTGATTATATCTGCATTGAATTTGCATTACTCTAATTACTTTTGGAATTGCTTATCCAAGATGTGTATAGAAATCAAGTTCTTAAATCTGAAGTGTTTGATATCCTTCAGTGAAAATGGTGATTTGTTTTTCTTGGAAATGAAAATCAGGAAAAAAGTAGAATTTTGAAAACTTACCTCAAGGTGCTTTCTTAATAGGCATTACCCTTTCCAAAATTATTGGAAATACTAGAAAAAATGACATTGCCAAGATGCTATGGGTAGCTTATGCTACTTATTTAGGAACTGGTGGCCTCTTTGGTTATATTAAATGTCACACAATGAGGTTTTTTGCCAGATCCAGGACAAATAAAAGGCCAAATATGCACTTTAATCCTAATATATCCATTTGGCCTTTTTTCCCACTCCATCTCGTATTTCTTGAATAAATAACAAACTTTATAGTGGACTGAAAGGATAATCAGTAAAGTACATATTTTGTAGGTTTATTTTGGCTTTAATTTTAAATACCCATGTGAATCCCGAAGTAATTTACATAATTGTAGAAATAAATTATGATTGATATGATAAGCCAGTTGTTTTTCAAACCTTTGGAATGATTTTAAGAAGATCCTGTAACCTTAAAGTGGATAGTTCAAAACATGATCTGGTAGCATTTCCAGGGCGGTATTATGCATTTAAAATATGTGGCAAATGGTATTTAGGGATCATAAATAGATCTCTTTCCCATCTTAAAGGCTTATCCTTTAATGACGAACTTCAGCCAGTGCAGTAGGAGTACTGTGATCCTCACGTGGTGGTGATGGGGAGGCAGACATTGAGAACTGAAGGGCTCCCTTTGATCATTAGCCTTACTTAGGATGCATTTAATGTTGAGCTAGATTGAAACCCAAATGGCTGCTGAAGTGCACCAAATTAACTCAGAAGTCACCAATTTCACTGCATTTATGGAAGGGTGTTAACAGGGAGTTGAGAAACAATTTAAGGAAATGTTAAATAATGTATTATTCTAAATCATTGCATCATATAATTAACATCCTATCTGTTGTTAGCAATTATTTATAGGTCATACAGTATACCAAAATCAGCCAAAGCAATAAATCACCCAGAATAAGGCCTCTTGATGAGAAAGATACCCTTTGACCGTGTTTGCAAAGTCTGGGCTGCCTTTTAGTATTTTTGGTCATAGTTAAATCCAGTTATGGATGGCTGAACCAATTCTAGGGAGAAACTCCTGCAGATAAAGCACATAGCCAACTAGCTTTTGGCCAGCCAACCAGAAGTGATCACAGGTAGACTACTGCCAGTGCATTTGTGTTGCTATAAAAAAAAAAAAAAAAGCCCAAGGCTGGGTGATTTATAAAGAGAAGAGGTTTTATTTGGCTCAGAGTTCTGCAGGCTGTAAGAAACATGTGCTTCTGGTGAGGGCTTCAGGAAGCTTCCACTCGTGGTGGAAGGGGAAGGGGAACAGGCATCGTGTGGCACGAGAGAGAGAGGAGAAAAAGGGTGCCAGGTTGTTTTTAAAACTCTGATCTCGAGGGAACTAATAGTGCGATAAGTCACTCATTCCCTCTAGGACAGCACCAAGCTAATCATGAAAGAAAGATCTGTCCCCATGACACAGACACCTCCCATCAGGCCCCACCTCCAGTATTCAGGATCAGTTTTTAAACATGAGATTTGAAGGAGACAAATATTCAAACTGTATCATAGACCTGGGAAGCCAGCCATATAGATGACTTCACCTGTTTGCCAGCTCTCCGGATTACCCACCTAACTGGAATCTCCAAGTACCCTTATCCAGAGTAAAATAATAATGGCAGTCTTGCCTGCAAGGACTGCTCAGATTTGGTCCTTAAGGCCACTGTGCCCTTCAGGAAGATCCTCACAAAAAAGAGCGAAGTTACTAGAACTTCAACTTTTTTGGAAGATGGAAATGTCTTCCCACCACTTATAACCTATTAGCTTTTTATTTCCATTTTTTAAAAAAATGGTGGGACCTTTCAAAAACATGCGTGTCCAAACCATACTTGTGTTAGAGGCCACAAATTTGAAGACTTGCTGTTGATTTTTGCTTGAAAGTCTTTGCTTTTCAGTGTTTTCCCCCATTAGGTGGATTCTATTAGAGTGACTTCCTCTTATATTAAATAATTAGAATTTTTAAACATTAAATAAAGTGCTGAATAGGACTCCTTTCTGATTTATTTACTTGCTTTTGAGAGTTTGCTCTAAGGCTGCAACAGTAACTGGAACATAGCTTGGTTTGTGTGAACATTTGTATACCACATATGTTTTTAAATTAAAACAATTTTTTCTTATTACAAAAGCATTATGTGAAGGGTAGAACAATTAGAAAATGTAAATAAGCAAAAATAAAAATCATTTTAAGTTTATTTTTACTTTTTATGTTCTTTACTTTTTATGGATTACCATTACTAATATTATTTATTATATATTCCTCCAGACCATTCTTTTTTTAATAAAAATGAGATCATATTGCTTTATAACCTAGATTTTTGGCACTGCACAACAAAAGCATTGTGAATGGCTTTCTATAACATCATTTTGGCATCTCAGTGTATGGATCTTTTATAATTTCTCTAGCCCATGCGTGATGCAATTTTGAGACATCTGGGAGTGAGGTGGGACTTTGAAATGATATGACTGAATTTTAAAAGAAACCTGTCAGATGATTATTTAAAGTTTACAATTATCTTGTTTAATTTCTAACGAGTGACCTTGCTTAAGTGACTAGAAGTTAATAAGGTTATCATCTGTCGTTATCTTTCATGCCCTGTGTCTTCAACATATGATATGGTAGATATACTGTGCTATCTTTCAGGATAGTTCTAAATTAAGGAATAATTTTCACATCTTCTTAGTGTGGTAACTAATCTATGTAAAAATCATTGCTTGTGTTTTCACATTAATCTTTTTATAGATAATGTGTGTTCATTTGAGATATCTGACAGTGTTTGAACTCTGTTTTTATTTTCTCTTCCTGAACTTGAAATGAGATTTTGTTCTCAAATTGCTTGGGAATTATGAATGTTGTTTTTGATGTGACACTCTAATATCTCTTTCTCCTTATAAAGAGATCTCTGTGGAGGCAAGAATTGTTACAGATGTTTAAATTGGAAAACAAAAAAAAGATATAATGGCAACCTACTTTTAAAGTAGAACTTGATTCTCTTCTGTTCTGAAAAAATTTAGCAGATGTAGCTCTGAACTAAGCTAAACATCTTCCCCTCCTCAAAGGTTGGTGTCATTACTGCTCCTCCCTATCTCATAAGAAAGTTGGTCTGGTGGGTGTGTTGCTAATTTAGGGGCCTTGATGTAAACACCGAACCTGTAAGAGAACTAGGTAACCTGTCTGGATCCATAGCCCTTGGTTGACCCCGTTTGTGTGGTTTGGCTATTTTCTTATATTGATGGTGGAAAAGCAGGAGAAACAGGTTTAGGTATGTAGCCATATAAACTTCTGCTGGAATTGACTCCAAGCTTGGATACATAGACTTTGCTGAAAGCATTGAGTGGCCCCCTTTATACTGTGGAACTTCTACTATGTGGAGATTTTCTTTTCAATTGAGCCCCTTGTTTTTACATCAAATTAGCTTCCTTCATTTACAGATGTATGGTAGGTCACCTGTAATGTAGTGAAATTTAAATTAATCCAAGAATAGGGACTTAATGTTTCCATGGGCATTCTGTCAATACTCGTCTTCTCCACTTCTGAATTATGTGGCAAAATGAATTAGCTACTTTTCCAGAGTAGGAAAAAGGAGACTTTGTCCCATGCCTGCACTCCTCGGCAGCAAGCAGAGTGGAATTGTGATGTGTGTACAGGTCTTCTTCCCCACGGCTGGGTGATACAGCAACAGTGCTCCTGTAAATTGAACAGTGATTCTGGCTGAAGAAATCTCTCTCCAAGTAGTTTCACCATTTTTCAACATACTCTCGCGATTGGGATATCTTTTTGATTGCTATTTAGAACAGGGGTTGGTAGAACTATAGTCTGCTGGCCAAAATTGGCCTGTAGCTTGTTTTTGTTTTGTTTTGTTTTTTGCTTTTGAGACAGAATCTTGCTCTGTCGCCTGAACTGAAGTACAGTGGCACAGTCTTGGCTCACTGCAACCTCCACTTCCCAGGTTCAAGCACTGTTCCTGCCTCAGCCTCCTGCGTAGCTGGTATTACAGGCACCCGCCACCATGCCTGGCTTATTTTTGTATTTTTAGTAGAGACAGGGTTTCACCATGTTGGCCAGGCTGGTCTTGAACTCCTGACCTCAAGTGATCCTCCTGCCTTGGCCTCCCAAAGTGCTGGGATTACAGGCGTGAGCCACTGTGCCCAGCCTATAACCTGTTTTTGAATGGCTCACAAACTAAGAACGTTATTGAACTTATTTTTGAGTGGTTGAAAAAAATCAGGAGATTTCATGAGACATGAGAGTGCAACTCAAATGTTAGTGCCCACAAGGAAAGTTTTATTGAAAACAGCCATGCCTATTTGATTATATATTGTCTGTGAGCACATTTGTCCTACAGCTGCAGAACTGAGTTGCAGGAAAGACCTATGACCCACAAATCTAAAATAGTCACCTGAAATATTTATCTCACCCCTTTGTAAAACTTTGCTGAGCCCTAGTTGAGAACATCACTTCATTAAGAGAATGATTTTTTTCTTTTTAAAATGACAGTCACTGTTAAAGTAAATAGGTACAGGAGATTGTAGTTGAGTTTTATTTTATTTGTTAAATAAACTTCTGTTAGTGTCCATATGCCAGTTTCTGGATATCTTTAAGAATGTATAAGACGCAATGTATGTCTAAAATATCTATTCTGGGAATTTTTTAAAAAGTGTAATATTCCTTTTATAAGTAGAGTTATTTTTATACTCCAATTTTAGCTGACTTAAATTTCTTTATTATAATGGTATTATGGCACAAGTGTAGGTTTTACACAGGCCCCAAAACTGGGATAGTGACAGATTCTGGAAAAGCACTGCTTCATTGCCATTAAACACCAGCAAACCTCGAATTTTAAAAACAGAAATTCATTCTTATGATCCCTCTTCGTTTAGTCTTTTATTATTTGGATACTTAAGTGTTTGTGTTTTTTGTCCTGCTGATTATAAAATGTGGTCAAATGCACATTTATAGCGGAAGTTGGTTAAAGTGGCTGGGGTGAGAGAACTCTACTCAAAAAATGCCTCCCTGCATTTAGATGAAGAAAGGAAGACCCCTTCTACCACTGGCTTGTGTATTCCCTTTCAGCCACCAGCCCTCAGCTTTGTTATCTGTATTGTGTTCTTAAAATTCATTTTGTTCTTGCTTTCCACATGGACTGGATGGTGATGAAAAGGAATATTTTCCAAGATCACAAATCTGTGGGGTAAATCACTGGATGTGTAGGAGTTTTAGCTGCAAGAGCAATAAATTCTCAGCAGAGTTACAAGCATCTGAAATCTGCCTACAAGCTGATCGGTGTTGTTGGAGATATCCGAATGACTCAGGTCCACAATGTTTTTAAAGGCAAAAAGGCTATATATATATTTTTTATCTCCACAGTAAATGCATAACTTATATACCTCTTAGGCTTATCTCAACCTCCAACTTGGGAGGAATTAGGGAATGTGTCATTTGCTATACTGCTTATTGCAGAATATCTAAGAAGCCACAGCTCAGATTTAACCTGGAGAACTGCAGAGTTATGTATCTTTAAAAGCAAGATGTATATTTAATGCCAAACACGGTGCATTGAGGCACTTACAAAATGCAAATGAGCTGAGATTTTCATTTTTAGGAATTAGATTTCTACCTGGCTCATTCTTTATGCATTAAATATTTTCATAATGCAACTTGCCATCTACAGCTCATGCTGTACTAGTATGTCTCATCCTTTTCAGAAGGAGGTCTCTTAGCACCAATGTTAGGGAAAAGGCTGGACCGAGGTGAGGCAAGAAAGGCAACTAGAGTGTGAAATGTAAGGAGGTACTCGCACAGGTACCCGCTCATAGGCCCTTTAGGGTTAGTGCCCTTCTTATTTTTATGCTCTGGGTGCTTCTCTTGCCCTACTCTAGTCCTGGCTTTGATAAGCATTCCTTAAAGGCCCTTTACAAAAGTACACTGCTGGGTCATATCCTCAGCTTACCAGATCTCTGGAGGTGTGGCCCAGAAATGTGCATTTATCCTCTTCCCTTGGAGAGTCTAAGGCATATTGAAGATTTAGGACCCTGTGAATTTGGTTGGCCAACCTCAGGACAAAAGCTGCTCAATTAGCCTTAGGTTATGACCCACCTGGGATAGGAACTTAACAAAACTGCTTAATTAACCGGCACATGGGAACAAGTAGGCCAGCCAGACCACACCGTTGGCATCCATGGCTGTTGTATAACTGCTACCAGGTGTCACGCTAGAAGGCTTGGATGTTAGAGCACACTTGTAACCAAAGCTAAATGGAATTGATTATGTAATTTTGAGCTGTTCCAATTTTGTAATTAAACAATATTTTATAGGTTCACTTTCAGCTACCCATTCATTGCAAAATAAAATTAGAAATAAAAGAATAAAATAGAAACTTTTCATAATCCTACTACCCAGAGATAATCATTGTTGACATCATCTTAAAGTGTGCTTTCAGCCCTTCCTCCGCCTCTTGAGTTAATATTCAATTCCACTAAGAATTTACCATGTAGCGTTACAAGCATTAGGAAGTATGAGTGTTAAGGGAATATAGGTATGAGTACATCTGTTTGTGAACTTAGCTCCTATTTGAGTCCTATTCAGTTATCTCGACCATCTTAGTGCAGACTGATCCCACTCATCATTCATCTCAGTGTTACAAAGAATTCATGTGGTCAGCCACTTGGATTTCTTATCTCATGGCCCTCTATTGCAAAAATAATAGAAATAGTGCCATATTTACAAAAGTCACCATTAGGCTGTTCTCACAGTTCTCTTCTTGTGATTCTATAATTGAATGCCTTTGGAATCTTAGAGACTTGTTCCTTTGGGTGGGGTCTTCATCATTCAACAGCCTCTTACTGTGCGCCTGCTGTGGGTCACACTGAGCTAGGAGTTACAAGTATACTCAATCAGTAAGATATCATTTCTGCCCTCGAGAACATCGAGTCTGATGGAGGAGGCAGACCAAGATCTTGCATACCAGCATCAGGTGTTCATAAATGCTTTGGGAATAAGGAAAGGAGAGAGACCAACTTGGCATCAGAGAGTTTAGGCTTGCTTAGAAAAGGAGGTGACACTTAAACTGAGTCCAGAGAGACCCACAGTATGGCACCTAGAGTCCCCAGCAAATAGCATTATCCTAAGGGTCTGCTGATTTTTTGTGTTGTGTCCTACTTTTCAGCTTGATCACACAGTTGCCCATGATAATTAAATGAAACTTGCCAGATGGATGCTTTCGCAAGACGATGGCTTGTCTTCTTGCTCTATTTGTGAAAGCTGGCATTGGATCCAAACTCTCAAGGATGCCCTTACCTTGAGATTGTTTTGGAGAGTTTCTCTTTTGTGTATATTAGCCAAATGGCCTGCTCATCAGCAGGGCCAGGTTGAGTGACAGGTGGGTGTGTCATGCATGTGGATACTCTGATCTCTGCCTACTCATTTGCCTCCAGGGAGGTGAGGTGCTGAGAGGTGGTTCTACAAAGATGTCGTTTATCAGTGTTACCTTCCTTTGGGGAAATAAACTTCCTAAGTTTCTGATCTGTCAGTCTTTCCTTCTCACTGCTTTTATTTTCCCTATCAGTTGTAACATAATTGATGCTGAATTCCCTGTGCATTGGGTTAAAATATATACCTTATCAGACTATTTTAAAGAAGGAATTTTTAGATTATTGAGGAGAATAGAGTGGCAAATACAGTTCATTTCATTTGTAGTGAAATTAATTATCCAAGAAAGGTGGATATTCTGATTATAAAAGAATAACTCAGGAATAATAGTAACAAAAAATTTTCTTCTTGAGATGGAGTCCTACTCTGTCACCCAGGCTGGAGTGCAGTGGTGGTCACTGCAACCTCTGCCTCCCGGGTTCAAGCCATCCTCCTGCCTCAGCCTACCGAGTAGCTGGGAATACAGGCGCATGCCACCATGCCCAGCTAATTTTTGTGTTTTTAGTAGAGATGCGGTTTCACCGTGTTGCCCAGGCTAGTCTCCAACTCCTGACCTCAGATGATCCACTGCCTCAGCCTCCCAAAATGTGCTGAGATTGTAGGCTTGAGCCACCGTGCCCAGCAATAATAATAATAAATAACTGTTTCATTTCTATAAGTCATTCTTAGCTCTCTCTATGCGCCATCTCATTTAATTGTCTCAATATCCCTGTGAGATGGGCACAGTTATTATTCCCATTTTACACATGAGGAAACAAAAATTTAGAGAGATGTAGAAACTTACTCAAGTTCAAAGACCTGACAAATGTAAGAGCTGGTATTCAGGTGGGTCCACTATGCATGGGGCTCCCGTAATTCTGTGCTTAGACTTGGCACAATCAATGCTGTACTCCGAGTACAGGGTGAGCATATCACCATCCCTGCCATCCTGATGCTTCTGTTGAGCTTATTTATTCTCAAAGGGTTAGAATCCTTCAGATGTATTGCTATCGAAACCACCGAGTGCATCTTCCTTTTACTTTGTAAATAAGTTCAAAAATTAGAAATTCTTGAGTATCAGCTGATTATTATAGTTACATAGAAATACCAAATTAGAGCATTTCTGCTGCTACAGTGAATATATTCAGATATATATATATATATATTCAGGTTCATATATACATAAATACATAAATCTTGGGCTGGTTTTCTCTTCTAGTTTTCTGTTCATATTTTACATTTGAAACAAAGATTTTAAGTAAAGCCCATATTGTATTTTACTTTTTATGTTCTAGCTTCTGTGTAAATAGAGTGATTCAGCTTTTAATCAGCACCACCCTTCCACCCCCGAAAAGGAGACAATTTGTGTAAGAGCAAAGAGTGGGGCTTATCTTTTCCTCTAACAACTCCTAATTTCATCCATTCCAGTTCCCACAATAACTTGAAATTCCTAGGGCAGGTACAGTTGCTTGAAATCCCATTGGCAGGAATCCTTTAAAGTGGATTTTTACCTGTAGAGCACTTTGGAGCCCTGGAGTCTTGATTAGAAGCAGTCTTTCAGATCCCCACTCCCTGAAAGCAGAAACTCTGCAGTTGGCCCTGTGACCTCTGCCTCAGCCATCTGCTCTGGGGCTGGGCCACTGTCGCTGGGAAAGCCTTTCTGGGTTGGACCCTGACAGCCGCCTCCTTGTACCTTCCACTCCCTGGTTCAGATTCTGCCCTTTGAACGTGCTCCCTCAGCCTCCTCAGCAGCCTCAGGAAGGTTGTAGGGATTAGACAGGGAGTGAAGTGAATGTTGCTGAGGTTTTTCAGCACTCTGACATATGGCCACTTCTGTTTTCCTGCAGCAAAACCAGAAATCCTGACTTACGACAGGCTTGTGAATGGCATGCTCCAATGTGTGGCAGCAGGATTCCCAGAACCCACAATAGATTGGTATTTTTGTCCGGGAACTGAGCAGAGGTGAGATGATTATTTTTGGCACTGCTTATAATGCATAGAGGAAGGACTGTAGTTCACTTGAATTTCAAATATGTTTTCTGATTTTATTTTTTAAAAAAGCTTTGTTTTGATTATTTTTTTTTCTAGCCATGTGGCTTTTTCGAAGGGATAATTGCTGTATTTTTCTTGGTAGACATTAATTTTGTTTGCTGAAAAATGATTACTGAATGACTTCTCTATTTTGGTGGTTATCTTTCTGGATTTATCATGCAATTTCTAGCCTGCAGGTAGATAAAGCAATTTTGCAGGACAGAGTAATTAGATTTCCATTCTATACACAGGAGGTAATGTGTGTGGGAAATGTGACTGTAGTTATCATGAAAAAATTACCTCAGTAGTTAATTGCCAAGTTACCAAAAAGTAATGATCGCACAATTACAACATACATATGGCGTTTGCAAGCGACCGCTTTTAAAAAGGGTTTCTTCTTGATTAGGTGCCCAGCCCCTGAAAAGAGAACATCTGGCACTGTGCTGCTTGCCCCTCACCATCCACACTTAAGCCTTAAATTGTCCTTTTGCGTTACCTGAAGACGAAAATGGGGTCACTATAGCTGTTTTCATCCATCAATTGCTATTTTATGCTCAGGCTTTAAAGCCCAGGTTAACGTCACAATTGAATAGTCAGTGTGATCGCAGAAATTTTATTTTTCATGGAATAAGCCTCTTTATCACAACAAGTTGGAAGGGGTTACATCAGATTGCTGTTTTCAGCTGGGTTTTAGGAGAGTGTTTTCTTTGGGGGAATGCTAAGGAGCCCCTGGGAGGAATGACCACAGTGGAAGCAAGCCCCATAGTTGCAGGCATTAATTCAGTAGATACACAGGGAGTGGCGAGTGTGTACCAGACACTATTCTAATGGACAGAACACACCCAAGTCTTTTTGCCTTTATGAGTTTATATTCTAGTGCAGGGGTGTTCAATCTTTTGGCTTCCCTGGGCCACATAGGAAGAAGACGACTGTCTTAGGCCACACATAAAATACAGTAATACTAATGATAGCTGATGAGCTAAAACAAAAATTGCAAACAAAACTCATAATGTTTTAAGCCTTATGAATTTGTGTTGGGTCGCATTCAAAGCTGTCCTGGGCCACATGTGGGCTGCAGGTTGGACAAGCTTGTTCTAGTGGGTAGAGACACATAATAGATGGAATAAACAGTGAATGTATGTGGGTGTTAAGAAGGGAAACAGGAAATATCTAGGTGTTTAGAATAGAGAAGTTGGGGTCTGGCTCATGAAAAGGATCCCTTGCAGTGGTGGTCTCAGCCACTTACAGTACAACTAGGCCTTCCTGCTTAGAACTCAAACTTCGGTCCTCACTTTGTCTATTTCCTGGTCTACATTCTTGATTTTTTGTTGTTGTTGAGACGGAGTCTCACTCTGTTGCCCAGGCTGGAGTACAGCGGAGTGATCTTGGCTCACTGCAACCTCTGCCTCCTGGGTTCAAGTGATTCTCCTGTCTCAGCCTCCGAGTAGCTGGGATTACAGGTGCCTGCCACCACGCCCAACTAATTTTTGTGTTTTTAGTAGAGACAGAGTTTCACCGTGTTGGCCAGTCTGGTCTCGAACTCCTGACTTCAGGTGATCTGCCCGCCTCAGCCTTCTAAAGTGCTGAGATTACAGGTGTGAGCTACTGCGCCCAGTCCCTTGAAGATTTTTTATGCTTTCCTCCTCTAAGCTATGTATTTTCAACCATTCATGTACCCTTTTGAAGCTTGTTTATTTTAGGGATCTGCTGTGTACCAGCATATATGCCTGCCATTTTATTGAATTCCTTTCCAGTCCTTTCAGTAACCCTCTGCAATGGGTATTACCAGCCCCGTTTTACAGTGGTAGAAACTCAGTCTTTAACACATCAGGATTCAAACCCACATCTGACTCCAAAGCCTCCTCTGCCCTTTCTTCTCTTCCCCAGTGCTTTTTTCACTCACTAGGTCACCAGAGTGCTTATTCTTAGACACTTGTAAAAGGACATTTTCTGTTGATGATGAACCTCTACCTTTGTTTTAAAAGCATGCCACATCCCAAGGGTCTTATGTATTTATTTATTTTCCTAGAGTAAACCTGGGCTTTTGTTTTCTTCCCTTTAGATGCTCTGCTTCTGTACTGCCAGTGGATGTGCAGACACTAAACGCATCTGGGCCACCATTTGGAAAACTAGTGGTTCAGAGTTCCATAGATTCTAGTGCATTCAAGCACAATGGCACGGTTGAATGTAAGGCTTACAACGATGTGGGCAAGACTTCTGCCTATTTTAACTTTGCATTTAAAGGTAACAACAAAGGTATATTTCTTTTTAATCCAATTTAAGGGGATGTTTAGGCTCTGTCTGCCATATCAATCATGATTTTAAGTTCATTCCAACATTGACCATGTCATTTCTGGTAATACGTACATCACACCATACTGTCATCAAACTCACTACGTTTCATTTTGTACTAGCTTGTTAAGTATATGTTTTTACCAGAGCACTTTTAACCATGCTACTTTATATATTTTATATGTATGTGTGTCTCTTTTATATAATTAGTTGTATATTTACAATGGTCTCCATTAAAAAGGGGTAGAGAAAGCAAATGGGGGGAATATATTTACCTTACACCCAAACAGAATTAGAACAATCTAACATTTAAATTCAATTAAAAATTTCAGTTATTTAAAATGAATTATTTTAACACTTTGCCAGACACTGTATCCAAAAGTTACCACTGCCTTTATGAAGTCATGTTAGCAAGTTATTTCTTTAAAATATTTAAAATTTGATTCATGTGTGACTAACTCTCTTAACATAAGTTAAAAGTTCCTTGTGGGCAAATTGATGAATTGGTACAAAGTGGGAAGACAAAGAAAGTGGGCACTTACTTTTTAGGCCTTCTTGGGTTTTGTTTTTTTTGTTTTTTGTTTTTTGGTTTTTTTTTTTTTTTGAGTCGGCAAAGACTAGTGCCAAAAAGTGGCGTATTTTCTCAGGTTTTGAGTAATGAGGGGAAGAATCTTCCATTGTTCTACATCATCGATTTTTCAGACAGGGCTATGAAAAGAATACCTTAAAAATGGTTTTTTTTTGGTTGTGAAAGACATTCATGCTCAGTGTAGAAAATTTAGAAAATACAGGGAAGTGTAAAGAAGAAAATATAAACCATCCATAAAGGAAGCTTCTTTTTTAAAGTTGTACAAGGCAGGAATTTGACTGAAGTACAAAGTGCATTCAGATGTTGCTTTTCATTGAAAAACAGCATAAATTATTCCTTTTCTACAGAAATCTCAACTTCTATTCTGCAGTATTCTGGTTTCAAGTTATATTTTTAAAGATTCATTTGAATAACAAGAGTACGATGTAACCAAGGTGAAGCTCTGAGAGTCACATAGCTTTGCTTCCTGCCATGGGCTATGAGTTGGGAGGTGGGTCAGTTTGGGAATGAGTGGCTGTGGTAGAGATCCCATCCTGCCAAAGTTTGTGATTCCACATTTCTGTTTGATTTTAGAGCAAATCCATCCCCACACCCTGTTCACTCCTTTGCTGATTGGTTTTGTAATCGTAGCTGGCATGATGTGCATTATTGTGATGATTCTAACCTACAAATATTTACAGGTAACCATTTATTTGTTCTCTCTCCAGAGTGCTCTAATGACTCCGACAATAATTCTTAAAAGGTGATCTATTTTCCCCTTTCTCCCCACAGAAACCCATGTATGAAGTACAGTGGAAGGTTGTTGAGGAGATAAATGGAAACAATTATGTTTACATAGACCCAACACAACTTCCTTATGATCACAAATGGGAGTTTCCCAGAAACAGGCTGAGTTTTGGTCAGTATGAAACAGGGGCTTTCCGTGTCACCTTTTTGGGTACACATAACAATGACTTTAAGGAACTCCAGTAGCTTCCTTTGTTTTGTTCCACCCGAAACAATGAGTTTTCTGTGAAATTGCACCCCTTTTGATAGGTTTGGCATAGAGAACATTGTAGGAAAATGTCTCTAGACAAAATTGTTTTTAATTCCTTTATTGATTTTGAAACTACATAAATGATCCTTCAATTCCACCACCAGCACCACCACCACTTACCTTGTTGTCTTCCTTCCTACAGGGAAAACCCTGGGTGCTGGCGCTTTCGGGAAGGTTGTTGAGGCAACTGCTTATGGCTTAATTAAGTCGGACGCGGCCATGACTGTCGCTGTAAAGATGCTCAAACGTAAGTTCCTGTATGGTACTGCGTGCACTCGACATCAGTTTGCCAATTGTGCTTTTTGCTAAAATGCATGTTTCCAATTTTAGCAAGTGCCCATTTAACAGAACGAGAAGCCCTCATGTCTGAACTCAAAGTCCTGAGTTACCTTGGTAATCATATGAATATTGTGAATCTTCTTGGAGCCTGCACCATTGGAGGTAAAGCCATGTCCAAACTGCCTTTTATTGTCTGTCAAGTTATCAGAACATGACATTTTAATATGATTTTGACAATGTTAGATTATAAAGTGCTTGGAAGATTTTTTACCCAGACTATTGTTCTCTCTTGCTAGATTTTGTTTTCCTTATTCTTAAGAATGCAGATTTTAATTTTATCATTATGGGGTAGAACAGCCCAGGACATAAACTAGTTATTGTCGTATTTGTAACATCAACAACATTGGCCTCTTGAATATCTCATCCCGACCAGAAGGCTTCTCTTACCTTGTAAGCTTTATATATTTCTTGATCATAGTTAGCCACTGAAAGGGTTAATATTCATTTGCATACTATAATTTAAAATAGTCCCCTAAGCCTACTGGTTCTCAAATATACACCAAATGAGGCAAACATTTCACTTCTGTAAAAAATAAGTTTCCAATTTGAAGCCTTAGTTGAGGTTCCCATCAAGGAAGTCTGTGATGTTCGCAGAAAGTATTTCAGTTGAAAGAAACAAAGATGTGTAAAATGAGCTGTTTCTGGAGATCCACGGTAAAGCTGACAGCTTTATATAATGTCTTCAAACAACCCCCATAAATGTTGCTTCACCACATCATGAATTGTTCATGAGAAAATTTCTTTCCCAAGTTAATTAGTTGCCTGTTACTTCCAAATTACAGTTTTAAACATTCATAACACCAAAAAATTTTTCAACTAGTAGTGCTCAGAACACAGGTCATTTTAGGTTTTCACTCACTTTCCAGTCTCGTCCCAGCTGGCTGCTCCATGTGACTGATTTTCCCACTATGCCGTAGTTTGTGCCTTCATTATTTCCATAATAACGTTACAGCGAGTGTGTGAAGCCCTGGTGTAAACAGAAGTGAATCAAAGGATTCACGTAGGAAGCTTGATCATAGTAGAACCTTTGAAAACAGTAACTTCTGTCTGTAAAACCAGCAATCACGCTTGGCCCCAAATACTAATGTCATTTAGAAATTCAGGTTAAAAGAGACTTGCTTGTTTTCTGTTACTCCACGTAATGCTGCTTTTTTGATAAGCAGTGTTAATATATAGGATTGTATTGGGACTAAGTAGGCTTATCCACTGAAGCTAAATAGTAGTGGCCATGACCACCCTTGGGTATTTTTATGGGAGGCAGAATTAATCTATATATCTCACCTCTTTCTAACCTTTTCTTATGTGCTTTTAGGGCCCACCCTGGTCATTACAGAATATTGTTGCTATGGCGATCTTTTGAATTTTTTGAGAAGAAAACGTGATTCTTTTATTTGTTCAAAGCAGGAAGATCATGCAGAAACTGCACTTTATAAGAATCTTCTGCATTCAAAGGAGTCTTCCTGGTAAGACTGATTTACATAAATAGTTAGCTGTTGACAGGCAGTTCATGGGGTCATAAAGGTTTGCAATCAAGGCTGATTCTTTAAAAAATGAACTGAGGTACTCTGAGGTATGAAATCAAAATTATTAAATCATTTAAATGTGATTAACAGTTTAGAAAGTTCTAATTGTGTTTCTAAAGATTCAAACTGTGTTAAACCTAGATTTTTGCTGATTTTTAAAAAATGCATTTTTAGTTTTTTTCTACACTTTAGTTTCATGCAACTGAATGAATTCTATTTCTGTTTCTCTTACGGTTCTGTCCTGCATGTATTTCCATTTATACCGTTGAGCTTGGTACTATATGCATGTTTCCAGTGAGATACTGTTTATAGGAAAATGCTAAAGCCTCTCAAGTTGCCACAATAAAGTCCCTTTAAAACCTTTAGCAGAATGACAAAGAGCTCTGAACATATCTCTACATGTAGGCTTTCTGCCATCGACCTCTGGATTATTCCTATATACCTTGCCTCTTGCCCCTTTTAATTCATCATGCTATTAAAAGTCGTAACTATTCCAGCACATTTTTTACAATTCGGGACATTATTTTCATTTCTTTTGTCATTGATGCCATTCTGAATTTGAATCATGTATAAAGAGCTTCGAGTTTGATTTACAACCAGAGAAGAATTCTTCTCATACCTTGCCTATTCTTTCTTTGGAAATGCTGTTAAGAGCCACCATTTGAGAAGACTTCCTAGATGTACCCAGTCCAACAGAAGTCATGGTTATTTCACCCAGTCCCCTATACTGGATATTGCTGCAGTTGTGTGGTAGATTTCTCCTATCCTTTTTATGCACTTTATATCCACTACATCTTGCGATGGCAAGACATTGCCTCCTGAACTCTTAACACCAGGCCCTCAAGGAGACCTCAGTAAATATTATTGATGGGCAATTACCTTTTAAAGCCATTTTTTGTACCTCTGACTAAAGTTTAAAACCCCAGGTGAAACTTTTATGTTTTTTTAATCCTATAAACTTGAGTAATGTAAAGTGGTAGTAGAAACTGTACACAACCACTTTTTGTTAGTTTCTCTTGGGCATGTGCTCATTATATGAAGAAATGAGCCATTTCGCTTCTTTCCGAAACCTTGGCCCTATATATATCCTTTAACTTTCTGATATAATGGCCTAAATTGTTCAATCCTGTGTGATGTTCTTTGTGCTTTGGGATCCCATATGGGATTGGAACCACCAGCACACTCTGAAGGAGATTGTTGTCATGGTGTTTCTATGCTAATCAGAAGCAGGAAGTACTAGAAATCTTGAAGAGTCTCCAGCCAAATGTTGCAGATTGAAGAGGTCCAGATGGTTCAGAAAATCATCCAAATTATTGGTGTTTATCTGAACCAACTTGATTTTTTTTAAAAAACCTTTTTCCATCAGTCACTATATGTTAACGATCTCTGCCTCCCCCGTAACACATCTTGGAAGCTCTTCTTTGTCTTTCTTTCATCTTGTCTCCTGGGGCTCATTTAGAGAGTTTGAGGTAATACAGGATACCATATTTGGCTCTCTGTCTCCCATTAAATTCATTGTGTCAAGAGATGGGAAATTTCTAACCTGAGTCTTCTATATGATTAAACACAAAAAGGACACCTAGTTTCTGGGCATGGACCCCAATATCAAATATTAAAAAGTCATATCTTACAGAACAAGATTTTCAAACTCTTTATTCAAACTTTACATGACTTTCTTCAAATTGGTCCAGTCTATTATGTAGCAAAGGGGATGAGGAGGTAGAGCCTGACCCGTGAGTGCCCTTCTGCATGTCCCACTTGATTCAGTCATGACTTGTTTCATCTCTCCCAGCAGCGATAGTACTAATGAGTACATGGACATGAAACCTGGAGTTTCTTATGTTGTCCCAACCAAGGCTGACAAAAGGAGATCTGCGAGAATAGGTGAGTACCTACCTATCAAGCAACAAGAGAAACTTTATTTACAAAGAGTATATGTATCATGCTAATGTGGCATGTAACATCATTCCCAGTAGCAACAATGCAGACCAGTTCTGCTTTACGGTAGCAATGCCAATGGTCAATGGCAGTTAGGGTTGTAAGTGGGAATTTGGGGTCAGAGCATTTGTTTTTGTGCCTAAGCATCTTACTATAGATATGGGATCTTTGTATTAATTCGCCATCCCTCTCTACGGATTTTGTAACCCAGCCTAGGATTGTTAAATATTAACTTTGTGATTCAGCATCTACCTTTGCTGGACACGAGAGAAGTGATCTGCCTGCAAGTTCGCATTAGTTCATTCATTACCAGCCTTTGGTATTGTCATTGCCCCTGTCTTTTCCTTTCCTAACCTTTATGGTTTTAATCGCTAAGAAAAATCCTCTCTTCCTCACAGGCTCATACATAGAAAGAGATGTGACTCCCGCCGTCATGGAGGATGACGAGTTGGCCCTAGACTTAGAAGACTTGCTGAGCTTTTCTTACCAGGTGGCAAAGGGCATGGCTTTCCTTGCCTCCAAGAATGTAAGTGGGAGTGATTCTCAAAAGAGTTTTGTGTTTTGGTTTTTTGATTTTTTTGATTTTTTTTTTTTCTTGAGAACAGAGCATTTTAGAGCCATAGTTAGAATGCAGAGTGTCATTTTGAAGTGTGGTAACCAAAAGCAGAGGAAATTTAGTTTCTTCATGTTCCAACGGCTGTCTCTTTGGAATTCCTGTTCTAATTTGTAAGCTTTAAAGTGCAAGCCTGTCTAAATGAGTTTTTCTATGAATATTCTTTTATGTGCAGTGAAATTCATTTAAAACTTTTGGCTTTTAGGATATAGGGTATGTTCCTAGAGAACAGAATCATTTTATCAGTAAAAGCAGAGGGCACCTCGTAGTTACAAGGCTTAGGGTGAAGCATAGACTTGAGTTTTATTGAAGTTAGATCCAAATATTATATGTGTGGCTTATGAAGTATCAGGAAATAAGGGGTCAGAGAGAATAATAAACACTTGGGAGAAGGATAGGAATGGAAAGAGAATGATGGAATGAAAACAAGGAGCATGGTCTGTAGAAGGGTGAGAGGAATTCCTTAGGAAGTAAGATTAACCAAACAATGAGGTTACCAGTCCTACCCTTAAATGTCATGGGTGACATTTCCCAACAATTACCAAACTAAGAAAGGATATAGAATGGCTGAAATAGAGACCTTCTTCCGTGTGTCCTTGGGAGATGTTAGATTGAAGTTGCAAAGGCATGTTAGGAACTCTGTGAAAGGACATTCAAAGAAATGCATGCAAAATGAATTTTCAGTTTAAACAATATGATATGACTATTTCTTATGTATTTCCCTATGAATGAAAGCAGTCCTGAGAAGAAAATAGCATTTATTAGAATTGCTTTTGAAAGAGATTATAGTAATTAGACTCTTGATTATGTGAACATCATTCAAGGCATACTTTTGATTTTTATTTTTGGTGTACTGAATACTTTAAAACAAAAGTATTGGATTTGTTATAATATAAGCAACACTCTAATATTAAAAAGTTAGTTTTCACTCTTTACAAGTTAAAATGAATTTAAATGGTTTTCTTTTCTCCTCCAACCTAATAGTGTATTCACAGAGACTTGGCAGCCAGAAATATCCTCCTTACTCATGGTCGGATCACAAAGATTTGTGATTTTGGTCTAGCCAGAGACATCAAGAATGATTCTAATTATGTGGTTAAAGGAAACGTGAGTACCCATTCTCTGCTTGACAGTCCTGCAAAGGATTTTTAGTTTCAACTTTTGATAAAAATTGTTTGCTATGATTTTCATAATGTAAATCCTGTCTAGGGATGTCACACATTTTAGCAGTCAAATTAAGTGTACTTCAGCAAAATTTGCATGGTATGCTGAACATTACTACAACTAACATTCAGTAATAGAATTCCTAATTCTAATTGTGTAATTATGGGGCATGTGAAGGAAACAGAAATAGCCTTAATTTTCATTATAGCCTGAGAATAGCAATGAACTTGATTTTGCCCAAGTGTAACAAATGTAGGTCATTGAAGGTCACAGCAGGATAAATTTTGGCGGGATTGACATGCTGTGTGAAAAATACTAAAATCTAAGATCGTGTTCAGAGTTAGCTATATAGAATGTTGGATCCTAGAATACACGGAGAGCTATTAATTAGGTTCATAAGTAATAGTGGGTTTGTAGAACATAGTAAATGTTTTTCAAAGTGCTGTATTTCATTGCCAATTACTGAATCCTCAGAACAAACCCTCGTCCTATAATTGCAGCACCTTCCTATTTTAAAAGTTGGAGAAACTAAGGCATAGCATATTTTAGTGCTTTTTATCTGAGGTGACACAAGGCAGTAGAGACTGAAACCAGAGCCTGTGATTTCCAGATTGGCATCTCATCGCCATGGAAAACCATATCGCCCTTTATATTCTTCTGTGCCTGTCTTCCTGGGCTCATTTCTACAGTCAGATTTATTCCTGGAGGTGGATTTTGGGCCCCTTATGATAATGTAGTGTCCCCCTCATCACAGCGGCGTCTCTATTGGTAGCCTGTACCCGACTTGGTTTTGTAAGAGTGTTGCTGTGTTTATCTCCTGGCCAAAGCATGAATTTCTGAAAAGGCTGCCCTGAAGCTAGATATTATCATCAGGAGTGATAATAAAAACAACTTCTCTTCATCCTCGTGCAATTTTGGAAGGAAGAATGATAAGTTGTTAATTATCCAGTCCTCTGAATATTGACCAAAGGGAGGAGGAGGAAGGTGGCAGTCTCCAGGCCCAGTCTTGATGAATTCTGCAATCCGTCTCCATTATTTCCTGGCTGTGTAATTTTGTCAAGAGTTATCCAATACCTCTGAATCTTTGGTTTTTTTTCCCCTTGGGAATAATAGTGATTCCTGACTGAGAAAGTTACGAGTTAATATATGTAAAGTGCTCAGGACAGTGCCAGACATATTGTTACTATTCTTTATAGATGTCTTATTTACGATCTAAATAATCATGATGATGGTTATATACTGTCTTGTTATTGGGTAGTGACCTTAGTTTGAATTGACAGAGGGTTGGCTCCATCAGGCTTCCAGACTGTAGAGTCCAGTTCAAGTCAGTTGAACTAACCAATCACAGACGTCGCTTTCACCTGTCTAGTGGGTAAGGAGAATTTCTGGAACAAGATAAGAAACTCAAATATGTTACTGTCCTGCATTTATGTCATCATCATTTGACATCTCCTTGTTGTGTCAGGTTCTCTGAAGTTCTTTCCTTTCAGGTGAGTTCTTCATCATTTTTCATGTCATGGCCCCTTTTAGAGTCTGGTAAAGCCTATGGAACCCTTATCAGAACACTGTTTTCAACGCCTATGATGAAATATGTAGGATTACCAAGGAAAACAGTTAAACCGTAATAGCTATCAAGTTATTAAGTAAATTTGTGATATGTCAGTACATGTGTTTACTACAGAGAGTAACAGGCTCTGTTAGGTTGGTGCAAAAGTAATTGTGGGTTTTGCTATTACTTTTTTCTAAAAACCACTGTAATTTTAGAGTGGTGATTAATGTAAATATGATTTTGAGATACCTGTAAAAACTTAATAGGATATGAAGATGTTCATGACAAAGTCTCAGGTAGAGCTAATACTGCTGTGGTTTATCACCTTTGTTAGTAATTTGAAGAAATGCTAAATTTCATCTAGAAATTAGCAAAACTAAGGACGTCATTTTTCCTTTCCAAGTTCACAGGCCCCTGAATTTGACACCCATAGATCTCAGGTTAGGAGCCCTCATAGGAACTTCAGCACAACATCTAGGAAGAGAAGGGATATTGGAAGTTTGTTTTGTTTTGTTTTTTAAAACTGACTAAAATAACTTTAACACCAAAAAAAAAAAAAAAAAAAAAAAAGCTTTCCCAGATTTCAATCCTAAGTGAATTAAGAGAAGGATTGATTTAGCTTTTTATGGCAGATTAAGATTGGGAATCCAGAATGCATCTAAGAGGAATAGTTACAGAAAGTTCAGCTCAACTTTAATGGAGAGAGTTCTCCAAAGAGTCATGATCACAAGCCTCTACTGTTTATTGGGTACTTGCCTTTATTCTAGGCAGTTTTTCAGATAGCACTGAGTCAGGTGGTGCTAAGCATTTTTACCCACATTGTCTTATTTAATGGGACAATTCATAAAATTCATAGAGGACAATTCATAAAACTAAAAGTGTTCATTTTGTTTTACAGAAGATTAGGAGGTTTAATTACAAATATTTTAGTGACTTCCCCAGTGTATTAGAGTTTTGGGTTTTGACAGAAAACCCAAAATAAAAGAAGTCTAAGGATAGCAGGCCAGGATTGGTATAAAGATTCCATGGAGTACCTGGGCCAAGTCTTTCCTTTCCATGCTTAGCCATTCCTGGGTGTAACCCCCATGTGCATGGTCCAAGATGAGCACCAGGTAGATAGCCAGCCATCACATCCAGAAGGCAGGAGGCCCTTGCACTACAGAAGAGAGGGCAGAGGGCACATGCCAGCTGTATTGTAAGGAGGTTTTCCTGAAGCTGCCATACAGCACTTACAACTTGGTGGCCAAAACCGAGTCACCTGACTACAGCTAGCTAGCAGCAAAGGAGGCTGGGAAATGTAGTCCTAATTGTGAGAGGCCATGTTTCTGTTTTTAAGGAAGGAGAGGGACATATTCAGTGGAAACCAGCAAATCTCTGCATTACCTAAGGCCCATGATAATCATGAGCCAGAGCTAAAATGTCTGGCTGTCTCTGACGTTTGTGCTCTTAATCTCCATGCTGTACTGACATAGTGTTCACATCTTAAAATGGGGATAATGAACTTGTGAGCCATGTATTTCAGAGGTGATTGGGATCATCTGAGATTATATAGGTAAAAGGTTTTTGTGAGATGGTACTTAAGTTATCACCCCACATTTCAGCAACAGCAGCATCTGTAAGAATATCTTCTGTTCAGTTTTGTTGAGCTTCTGAATTAGCATTGTTGACTCTGTTGTGCTTCCATTACAGGCTCGACTACCTGTGAAGTGGATGGCACCTGAAAGCATTTTCAACTGTGTATACACGTTTGAAAGTGACGTCTGGTCCTATGGGATTTTTCTTTGGGAGCTATTCTCTTTAGGTAAAATGATCCTTGCCAAAGACACCCTCATTAGACTCAGAGCATCTTCTTGAGGTTTCATTAGTGTCCTGCTTCCTTGTGATTAACACTGCTTTGCAAACTATGTCTCAGGAAGCAGCCCTTATCCTGGAATGCCAGTCGATTCTAAGTTCTACAAGATGATCAAGGAAGGCTTCCGGATGCTCAGCCCTGAACATGCACCTGCTGAAATGTAAGGGTCGAAAAATTTTTCCTTTAGATCACATTTTCCCTTTTATTTTTCTTTTTAAAGACAGAAACCGTTGAGGGTTTTCATAACACAGTTTGAAACGTCACTTGGTTTCTTTATGACACGCTGGTCAAATGTCATTTCTGTAGTTTATTTTCATAATCTCTTGTCACCAAAAATACAGAAAGTTTCAGCAGCATTTCATACATGCAGTGTTTTATGTTATCCATATGTCAGTCCATATGTCCAGTTGCATAGCCCTGGAATTATTACTGAAGTTGCTGGATGCCATACATTTGAAAACAGACTGAGGGTGTTGAGGAGGGATAGTAAATGGCCCTTGTCTTGCAGGTATGACATAATGAAGACTTGCTGGGATGCGGATCCCCTAAAAAGACCAACATTCAAGCAAATTGTTCAGCTAATTGAGAAGCAGATTTCCGAGAGCACCAACCATGTGAGTATACTCTGGCCAGACATATAATCCCCCTTCTCCCAGTTCCAGATGTGTCTTCCTCCTCAGGTTTTCAAGGTGAGGACTAACCTCCCAACCCCTTCTCTCCTCATCTTAGGTTGCAAATTGGGCTTCAGGTAGGGGAAGTAAAGCAGTGGAAACCAGTTCTTTCTGCCCAGCCCTCCTGTTCTGAGCCAAAGAAGGATGTAAGATTGAGGCGGAAGGGTGGAGAGTTTTGTACTCAGTGGAAGTAGAAGGTTCCGTAAGGATTTACCATGTTTCCTCCCCTATCTCAAATGCTGGTCATGGGGTCAGTATTTTCTCCCTCTCACATGTCAGGGTCATTCATCCTTTGGAGGGTTGGGGTGATGTGAATAGAATAAACGCATAGAAAAGACAGCTTGTTACTACAGTGAAATAAGCTTTCTGATCAAACAAGCATAGCCAGAAAATGGCAGATAGCTGTCATGCCCACAAGCCATATAGAATGAAGAGCTGTTTGAAGTTGGGAGATCCCTCCCAGTGATTTGGAAAGTGGGGGGGAATGAAAACTCAAATCCATTATTTCCTCGCTTGCTTTTAAGGAAGAATTAGTGATACTTTGACTCTGATTTTTTTAAGCTGCTTTCTTTACTGGGCTGTGTGCTTGGAGCTATCTTTTCTTTCCTAATAGCACACCACTGATAATTTTGGGGTTAAAGCTTGTTCTTCTGGGTGTCAAAGCGTGTTTCAACTTAAACAGCATTTTCTACCCAGTTACTTTGATTCTTGACAGGAGACCCCTGGAAGGGCCATGGGTTTCTCAGCAAATTACATTGGTTGTTGGGTTGTAGTTGGCTTTAGAGATTTACAAGCCTTTTTAGATAAGTTCGATAGTGCTTGCTCCCTGGTGTGCCCCATTAGAAGAGCTAAGCTTGTGCATGTTTTGTCCCTACTTCTTGTATGAAGTTATTTCCTTTGGAAAAATGAAGGGGAAAACAAAGCTTATATTTGTTTTGTCAGTATGACTTGGGTTTTGGCCATAAAATTCTTGTAAACCACTTTTCTCTTAAGGGTTTCCATCAGTTAGTGGTGATCTTGACACTGTAAGTATGCCTTTTGTTGCTGTGTTCATTGTAGGGACCTGGTGTATTGACTATGCGCTTGTTTTCCCCAGATTTACTCCAACTTAGCAAACTGCAGCCCCAACCGACAGAAGCCTGTGGTGGACCATTCAGTGCGGATCAATTCTGTCGGCAGCACCGCTTCCTCCTCCCAACCTCTGCTTGTGCACGACGACGTGTGAGCAGAATGAGTGTTTGGGTCACCCCTCCAGGAATGATCTCCTCTTCTTTTGGCTTCCATGATGGTTATTTTGTTTTCTTTTGACTTGCATCCAACTCCAGGATAGTGGGCACCCCACTGCAATCCTGTCTTTCTGAGCACACTTTAGTGGTTGATGATTTTTGTCATCAGCCACCATCTTATTGCAAAGGTTCGAACTGTATATATTCCCGACAGCAAAGTAGCTCCTACCATGAACAGAAAATATTCTGATTTGGAAAAAGAGAGGGAGGTATGGGGCTGGGGGCCAGAGTCCTTTCCAAGGCTCCTCCAATTCTGCCCGAAAATATGGTTGATCGTTTACCTGAATAAATGGTAGTAATCACATTTGGCCTTCAGAACCATCCATAGTAGTATGATGATGCAACAAGATTAGAAGCTGAAAATCGAAGTCCTTTATGTGGAAAACAGAACATCATTAGAACAAAGGACAGAGTATGAACACCTGGGCTTAAGAAATCTAGTATTTCATGCTGGGAATGAGACATAGGCCATGAAAAAAAATGATCCCCAAGTGTGAACAAAAGATGCTCTTCTGTGGACCACTGCATGAGCTTTTATACTACTGACCTGGTTTTTAAATAGAGTTTGCTATTAGAGCGTTGAATTGGAGAGAAGGCCTCCCTAGCCAGAACTTGTATATACGCATCTATAAATTGTCCGTGTTCATACATTTGAGGGGAAAACACCATAAGGTTTCGTTTCTGTATACAACCCTGGCATTATGTCCATTGTGTATAGAAGTAGATTAAGAGCCATATAAGTTTGAAGGAAACAGTTTATACCATTTTTTAAGGAAACAGTGTAACCACAAAGCACAGTCTAAAAATCTCCTCTTTTAGCTGATGAATTTATTCTATAGATTCTGCGGAACAAGTCTATCAGCTTCAGAATGGCATTGTACTCAATGGATTTGATGCTGTTTGACAAAGTTACTGATTCACTGCATGGCTCCCACAGAAGTGAGAAAACACTGCCGTCTTAGTTTCGATTCTTATGTAGCAGGAAATAAAGTTTAGGTTCAGCCTCCTTCACAGGCATGTCCTGGACGCCGGGCCAGTATCTATATATGTGTGTGTACGTTTGTATGCGTGTAGACAAATATTTGGAGGGTTATTTTTGCCCTGAGTCCAAGAGGGTCTTTTTGTACCCAAAAAGTAACTTGGCTTTCGTTATTAGTACTGCTCTTTTTTCTTTTCACATAGCTATCTAGAGTAGCTTACCAGAAGCTTCCATAGTGGTGCGGAGGAAGTGGAAGGCATCAGTCCCTATGTATTTGCAGTCCACCTGCACTTAATGCACTCTGTTATTTAGACTTATCTTACTGTACCTGTTCCTTAGACCTTCCATAATGCTACTGTCTCACTGAAACATTTAAATTTTACCCTTTAGACTGCAGCCTGGACATTATTACTGTAGTTTACCTCTTTAAAAAAACAAAACAAAAAACTCCTTCCTCACTGCCCAATATAAAAGGCAAATGTGTACATGGCAGAATTTGTGTGTTGTCTTGAAAGATTCAGGTATGCTGCCTTTATGGTTTCCCCCTTCTATGTTTCTTAGACTACATTTAGAGAACTGTGGTCGTTATCTGGAAGTAATCATTTGCACTGGAGTTCTATGCTCTCGCACCTTTCCAAAGTTAACAGATTTTGGGGTTGTGTTGTCACCCAAGAGATTGTTGTTTGCCATACTTTGTCTGAAAAATTCCTTTGTGTTTCTATTGACTTCAATTATAGTAAGAAAAGTGGTTGTTAGTTATAGATGTCTAGGTACTTCAGGGGCACTTCATTGAGAGTTTTGTCTTGAATATTCTTGAAAGTTTATATTTTTATAATTTTTTCTTACATCAGATGTTTCTTTGCAGTGGCTTAACGTTTGAAATTATTTTGTGGCTTTTTTTGTAAATATTGAAATGTAGCAATAATGTCTTTTGAATATTCCGAAGCCCATGAGTCCTTGAAAATATTTTTTATATATACAGTAACTTTATGTGTAAATACATAAGCGGCGTAAGTTTAAAGGATGTTGGTGTTCCACGTGTTTTACTCCTGTATGTTGTCCAATTGTTGACAGTTCTGAAGAATTCTAATAAAATGTACATATATAAATCAAGAGGAATCAATTGATTGTTGAGATTCGTGAGATTAAACTTTAAAGCATTAAAGTGCATTCATCCTGACAACGTTTTGTACTCAGTTTTCATAAAATATGTGCAAGACTATCAGATCATACTAGGATTTACATACTTAGAGATTGAACAGATATTAAGAATTTTCATAGTGCGATATTTTCTCATTTTAGTCTTACAACCTGAGGTCTCTATTTAAATTGAAAAATAGATACAGTGAACATTCTAAAAATTTTACACATAGCTATGATTATTATTAGATTGATTCATGTGAATTTTTGGTATTCATGTGAATTTGCTGCCATTTTTGGCAGCAAAATAATGGTCAAATAATAGCAATTCATTGTGGCTTAATTTAATATGACTGGCATGTTTCCTCCCAGAAGAGACGGTCTAAAAACATGAACAGTAAAATAACAGACCAAGTTAACATGAGGAATCCCAAGAAAGTGGCTTGTATTCTTGGGTTTTGAAGACAGGTTATTTCAAAGTGAGATATTCATGCTCCACCTGAAGTCCTTATTCTTTCTTGCTTCTGGAACAGAGTTAGGTTCCACTTCTACTTGGAGGGAGGTGCTTAGTATGTATGAACTGGGTGCCGTCATGTGGGTGAAACATTCTGCATGCCCAAGTGGTACTGTCCAGACCACTGGAACCCAAACAGAGGCTGAGAGTTCTTCAGCTTAAAACAAAGGAAGCACCCTGAATCACATAATCCTATTAAGAATGAATTAGGCACCCACACACTCTCAGTCATGACTGCCTTTATTGATGTGACATCTACACCTGCAGAAATGTCTCCTGAAAGGAAAGGGAAGGGGTGAAAAGTGACCTGTAATGAAAAGGAATCCTTTTAAAATCAAGAGGGAATTGTGTGGCAAGGAATGCGTCAATAATCAGTGAAAAACACCCACATTTCAGTCAGGCGATTCCCATTATTTTATTACAGACAGGAATGAATGCTAATTGACCACAAAACAAAGAAGTCTTTTCTTTCCAAATGTTTTTGCTGTCATTTAGCCTTTGTCATGTGTGAGAAATTTGCGTTTGAAGCAGTTGACAGGCCCCTGTGTTAGGAGTCTAGCTAATTTTCCTCACCAGCCTAGCTTTTCAAAGGAAAGTAATACCAGGTCTTGGTGCCCAGGCTCAAACTTGGTTCAAGTCTCAGTGCCACCCCTGTCTCTACCACTTACTGTTGTGTGACATTAGGCAGATTAGCTCTTGAAATCTCAGTTCATGGGAGTAGTGTCTACCTTGATGTATTAATGTGAAGCTGTCGAGACCAGCTCGTTCATATGCCTAATAAGTTTTGCCATGGCCAATTCACCTTATTAAGCAGGGAGGGTGGTGCTTCTGTACTGACACAACTCATATAAAATTATACAGTCAAAAACTTGCTTCTAATTTTCTTTCTCTTAGGTGCAAACAGTATTGTACAAGTGTGCTGCAAAACTTGACATTGCTATAAAGATTTCTGGGTGGTGGTGGTTTTTTTTTTGTTTGTTTGTTTTGTTTTGTTTTTTTAATCCCAGTGTTTGGCCAGGAATTCAAAACTCTCTATTCTTGCTCCAGCCTTCCTTCCTACTTCTCTCCCATTATCGAAGGCCCATGAGTATGCCCCATGCTCTTCTCTGCTTCCATTCTCAGACTGCATACTGTCCCTTCTCTCCAGCAAGACAGACCAGCAAAATCATCTCAATGGGAAGTTGTCGCTGAACTCCCACAGCACTCTTTACTTTTTATGGCTCTTCCAATTGATTTTCCAATTATTTTGGCTCTTGTCTTGTCCCCACCCTCACTACATCCAGACTTAAAATCAGTTAACATAAAATTCCCGTATGTGCCAGGGTTATTGCATTTACTTGTTTAAATATGGAATTGTCCAGACACTCAGGGGTTAAATTGCCCAAGAGGTTACAAGAGTTATGTTTTGCCCAAGTTCACTGAGCAGTACATGAAGCCAGACTTAGAATCCAGATCTGTACCTCAGTGATGGCAAATACCTGGTCTTCCCACGCTGGTGTCTCCAACCACCCTGGCCATGCAGACATCACTCATCTGCCATCACACCCTCCAACTGAGCCCAGGTGGCTTAGAAGTCAGTCTTCTCCAACAAGCTGATATGAATCAATTGGTGTTAGCCTGCAGAGAGACTTACCTGTTCCCTTTAAATGATGACCAAGTTTTCATCTTCCTGAGGGACAGCTATTCTTCATCTCAGACACTCCCAAAGCTGCTAGCACAGTACTTCAAGAGTGGTTCTTTTTGAACAAATAATTAAACATCCCATCAGTGTTTGGAGTGAGAGAGAGCCATTTGGGAGGAAATGGGCCCAAGAAAGAGGGGAAATAGAAGAAGACAGAAGGTAGTGAAGTTAGCTCAATTTCACATGAGGGGGTGGCACTTTGGGGAGAAGGGAAAGGGGAACTAGAAACATTCCTTTGGACAGCCTTACTGAGACCTATACAGAGGCTTTGTGGGAACAAGGAGAAGAGATGAAAAGGAAGGCGTTGGTAGATGGGGAAGGGTGGAGAGGAAGGGAAAGTGGCAGGAGTGCTCTTCCTTATTCAGAAGTAGGGAGAGGAGCTGAAGCTGACAAGCAGTTTCTGGGCTTGAGGTGCAGAAGCTGAAGACAGGAAGACCATGTCACCCCACGCTTGGTCTTGGAGAAGGTCAGCAGCACTGGCGTCTGCATGAGAAAACGCCCCACGGGAGAGGTCTCAGGATGAGCAAGGCTTCAGGAAGCACCAGCTGGGCAGCCTTTGAGTGAACCTTTATGAAGAAAAGTGTATTGGTTTGCTAGGGCTGCCATAATAAAGCAGTTGAAACTGGCTGGTTTCCATATGGAAATTGATTGTCCCACAGTCCTGGAGGCTAGAAGTCTGAGATCAGGATGTTGGCAGGGTCAGTTCTTTCTGAGCACTGTGAGAATCTGCCCCATGCCTCTCCCAGCTTCTGGTGGTTTGTTGGCAGTCTTTGGCATTCTTTGTACATCTCTGTCTTCAACTTCAACTTCACATGGTGCTCTCCCTGTGTGTGTGTCTGTGTCCAAGTTCCCCCTTTTGGTGAAGACACTAGTCATATTGGATTAGGGATTCAACCTATTCCAGTACAACTTAGTCTTAACTAATTACATCTCCCAAGACCTTATTTCCAGTAAGGCCGTATTCTCAAGTACTAGGAGTTATGGATATGACTTCAACATAGGAATTTGGAAGAGACACAATTCAATCCAGAACAAAAAAATCTCAAAACCCTCTTGATTGCAGGTGACCTGGTCCTCCCTAGAGTACTGAAATGTGCTCTCTAAAAACTCTTGAATGATCTCCAAAGTTCCAATTTCAGAGCCCTCTCTTCAATCATTGCATTACCTAGAGCAGTGTTTAGAACAGAGTCTGGTCTGTAGCAACCACTCAATTGTCAAATAGATGAAGCTTTATGCATTGAAAGAGTCCTCCTTGTAACTTGCCTTCTTGCCTGCATTCGCTGCTCCTCCTCTTTGTCTTCCTCCAGCACCCCTTTAAAAGTGGCAGTTCCAGCATTTGGTCCTTTCTTATTTCAGCTGATACGTTCTCCAATCTCTGGTCAATCTCATCTAATCCCTGAGATGTGGCTGTCATCTACCAAGCTACAATTTCCAGCTCTGTCTCTGGCTCTGACATCTCTCCGTTTGTATAGACTAGAATTGCCAGATAAAATAGAGGACATCCAGTTAAATTTGAATTTCAACATTTAATATAAGTATGTACCCTTAAGTATTTAGAACATATGGATGCTAAAAAATTATTGTGCACTTGAAGTTCAAAGTGAAATTGATGGATCAGTATTTTGTTTACTAAATCTGATAACCTTGTCTAGATTGTGAGACTCTTGAATTAAAGATGGCACTTAATTAATTATTGGATATTCTAAGTCCAGCACATGAAAGAAATGCAGTTTCAAAGACACTAAAATATGGAAGAGGAACTCTATTTTATTGAAGATCTGCAAGTGGCAAACCCTTTACTTTTTGATGTCTAAATTGTCATTTCACCTTCATTCTTAAAAAAATATTTGCACTAGATATAGAACTCAAGGATGGCAGTTATATTTTTCAGCACATTCGTTTCCACCCTCTTCGAGTTTCCATTTTTTGCTATTGAGAAGTCTGTTCAGATTGTCATTCTCCTGAAGATATTATTTTTTTTGTTTTCATTATTGCCTCTAACATTTTCTCTTTGTCTTTGGTCTTTACAGTTTCACTATGATATGTCTAAGCTTGAATTTCTCTTTACTTATCTTATTTGAAATTATTTGGACTTCTTGAATCTATAGATTGGTGTCTTTAATCAATACTGGAAAAATCTCAGTCCTTTTAAAATTGTTCAATCTTTAAAAAATCTTTCTTCTCCATCTTGTTTCTCTTCTCCTTCTGGTACTCCAATTCAATGCATCTTAAAGTCTCGCTGAATCCTCCATGCCTCTTAATCTGGCTTTCGTATTTTCCTTCTTTTTGTCTTTCTATGCTACACACAAGGTAATAACTGTTCTTCCTGTTATCCGAATTTCCCTTCAGCTCCTGTCCATGGAGAACAATTTTAGTACCTTTACTGAGGTATAATGAACATACCATAGACTCCACTGGCCATTGTAAGTATAAAATTCAAGGATTTTATTAAATTACAGAATTGTGCAACTATTCCCACAATCCAGCTTTAGAACATTGCTGTTATCCCCAAAATTTCCCTTATGCCTGTTTGCAGTGAAAAGGTATTCAAATAATTTTAATGGATTAATTTTCAGTTACTTTTGCCCTGTGAGATGATACCACATATTTGACTTTCTCTTATATTACTCACTCATTGAGTCATTTCTTATCTCTGGGCTCTTTCTAGATGTTTTAGTCATATAAATAACAGTGATAATCAACAGGTTGCCTTGGTTGGAGAATTATCAGTGGTGATAATACTGATGATAATGAGAGCTACCATTTTTATAATGCCTATTATGTCCCTGGATCTTTATTGGGTGTGTTATACGCATTACTTTATTTGAGCCTCACAACAATCCTGGAAGGTAGGTATTATTTGTCTCCATTTAAAGGTGAGAAAACTTGGCCTCTGAGAGACTTGCTATCTTGCCCTAAACTTCACGGTTATGGGCAATGGAATTGAGAGGTAAGCTCTAGTTGGACCCCTGAGTCATAGGATTTTAAGCAGCAACTTCACCAAGATGAGCAAGTCCTTTCTTGTCTTTTTCTCAGTGTTGGATGATCTTTTAGCCATTTCATTTCACTTTTAAAAATACAAGAGAAGGCTGAGCATGGTGGTTCACGCCTATAATCGCAACACTTTGGGAGGCCAAGGGGAAGGATTGCTTCAGCCCAGGAGTATGAGACAAGCCTGGGCAACACAACGAGACCGCATCTCTATCAAAAATAAAAGTAAGATAAATAAAAATACAAGAGAAGGTAAGGAAATCAAATCAGCCACTTTGCTACTTACTACTAACTCCTCTAAAATGTTGGTGAGAATGTAGTTGAAGTAAATGCTAATATAGGCTTCAGAATTGTCTGTTGATGTCACAGGTTTGTGATCTGCCCACTTCCTGGTGTGCCATGTGAACTTCCCCATGTCCTTCAGGGACATTTATCCCTCTGTTTCAAAGAATAATCTTTTTCATTTGAGCCTAGTGAGAAAAACAAAATGCTGAATTTACAGAGGGGTGTGGAGTCTGAAGTGTGGAGAGGAGCACTAGATAGAGCCAATGAAGAATTTCAGATCAATGAGAGTGTGGGTGAAAATACCACCTCTCTCTCGATCCAACAGTTGTTATTGTTGATTACAAATTAACAAGCTGTTACCCATATGTCTCCTCCATTGTTGATTCCATGTTCATTGGTTGAATGCGGCTTCTATGATGTGGGTTCTTCTATGAAGGGTTTAACTTCACAAGGGCCAAGTCCTCAGGGTAAACGCTCCTAGTTGAAATGAATGTTCTCAAGTGACTCAGCTGTGTGTCTCCATCCGTGGCTGACTTTGAAGTGTGCGTGCCTTTTTGAGCACATCAGCAGGACTGTGGTGTATTTTATGATACTGACCTTTTTCTTTGTGGTCTGTGGCTTAGCAGCCACTCTTGTTCTATAGCAAATGAAGAATGAGGACAGGCAAAAGGACTTTCTTCATGGCTGCTTGTCTCAGGATATGAATAGGCATCCTAGGGAAACTGAAAACACTTGTGTCCACACAACAGGCCACCTGGGTGGCCTGAGTGCCAAACCCTCTCATATGGCATAATTTGCTTCTAATCAGGGTGCATTTTACTCCTATGGAGTGTTTGGTATAGAAAGCGGGTATGTGTGAACTGAATTTCTCTACTGCTACATTCAGATAGTCCAGCTGGCATGATAGCATGATGTGATAAGAGTTTTTATTGAGTGATCTGGTTCATTAGCAAAGACATGAAGTGACTTTGTTGAGAAGGATACAGAGGCTTCCAAAAGGTTCAGTGAGAAAGAATGCTGTGGTTAAGTTCTGTCTGCTTGGACATAGGCATGGGGAATCGTATTTTGTGTGCTAACTCTTACATAGCACCTATATATAGCTCGTATGTTCTCAGTGCTTTACATACATTCATTAGTCTAATCCTCTCAAAAACCATATGTAATAGTTACTATTTTACAGATGAGGAAAATAAGGCACAGAGAGGTCAAACAGCCTGCCAAATGTTACAAAGCTAGTAAGTGGCCAAGGCAGGACTGGAATCCAAGGAGCCTGGCTTCAGAGTTTGGGTTCTGAACCACTATGTCAAACTGCCTCTCTATGTACTTGTTTTCCCATTCTAATCAAGACAGACTACCTAGGTCAGCCGGGTTCCATACAGGCCTCATATTTTTCCCTGGCCTAGGATGCAAGAGGGCGTCTTCTCCACACAGATGCCTCCTAAAACATGAGTTTCATGGGACTTGAATGCCTTTCTTTTCTCTTAGGCTGACAAGGATTTAGATTCCTGACCTTGCAAAATGAGATGGCTTTTTCAGGCAGACAATGAGGAAGTTCCAAGGATAAATAGGCACCCAGAGCACATGTTGGTGACAATTGAACTGTCTCTGAAATGCATGAGATCTAAAGATGACAGGGAAAGTAGAAGACAATGGTACAGTGTAAGGCAGCAGTCCCTAACCTTTTTAGCACCAGGGACCAATTTTGTGGAAGACAATATTTTCATGGACGGGGTGAGGAGAATGGTTTCGGGATGAAACTGTTCCACCTCAGATCATCAGACATTAGATTCTCATAAGAATTGGGCAACCTAGATCCCTTGCAGGTACTGGTTAACAACAGGGTTCATGCTCCTATGAGAATCTAAAGTTGCTGCTGATCTGACAGGAAGCTGAGCTCAGGCAGTAATGCTCCCTTGCCCTTGCAATGAAGCCTGGTTTCTAACAGGTCATGGACCAGTACCAGTCCCTGTTGGGGACCCAGGTTGTAAGAAGTCCCAAGCCCATCCTCTTGCCTTAGTTGTGCTACTATTTACCACTTACCTGACCTCCTTTCTTAAGCAACCATTTATTAAGCATTAAACACTTAACTTGCATTATTTCATGCTATCCTCACAACAGCCCTAGGAGATAGGGAGTTATCTATATTGCAAAGATGTGGAAACTAAGACTCAAGGAGTTTAAGTAAATTTTATTTAACTCCAAATTCCCTCTCAATGGAAGCAGAAAATTTCCACTGTTGTTACTGCTGAACCCCAAATTAAGTCCCAATAAGCGGCCGGGCGCGGTGGCTCAAGCCTGTAATCCCAGCACTTTGGGAGGCCGAGACGGGCGGATCACGAGGTCAGGAGATCGAGACCATCCTGGCTAATACGGTGAAACCCCGTCTCTACTAAAAACACAAAAAAACTAGCCGGGCGAGGTGGCGGGCGCCTGTAGTCCCAGCTACTTGGGAGGCTGAGGCAGGAGAATGGCGGAAACCCAGGAGGCGGAGCTTGCAGTGAGCTGAGATCTGGCCACTGCACTCCAGTCCGGGCGACAGAGCGAGACTCCGCCTCAAAAAAAAAAAAAAAAAAAAAAAGTCCCAATAAGCAAAATAGACAATAACGATAGGGGTCCCTGAAGTCCACTTGCCCGCCCAGCTCTTCCTCCACAGCTACCCCGCAGACTCTAGTCTTTCACAGACCACATTTGGGAAACCACTGGAAGTTCCCTGCAGTTCAGCAGCTTAAAATCCCACCTTGTAGTGACGTGGTTGACTGTGGCTGAGGTCTCCTCTTACTGAAAGACCTCCAGTCCCTGGGGCACCTTGGGGGAATTCCCCAGTCTCTTAAACTCAGCCTCTTCTATTGACTCAAACAGGAAGATATGGAAGGAAGCACACGTTCCCTGTCTACAAGTTTCCGAGATTTCTCCAGCACTAAGGCTCTTGTTTTTAAATTTCTTTTTAACTTTTATGTAAAATGCTATTATATTCAAAAGATCTGCTCAGCTCTTATTTTCCTTTAGGTAATCAATGTTAACTTTGATATAATATCTTTCTGTTCTTGTGCATATATTTATATCTATTATTTAAAGAAATGGGATTATTCTATTAAGGAAGGCAAAGAATTTTTATCTGAGGAATGTGAGTCCTTTCTAACTTTTAGGCCTAAAAAGTCATTAAAATGAGAAACAATCACATCCTACTTCCCTGCTTTGTGAGCTATGCATTCATCCATCGAAGCTGCTTGCTATTGCCTATAAATTAATCTAATAATGCCACATCAAACACTATAACCCACACTCTATAGCTTAACAATGTAGAGCCAATCACTAATCAATGTTATTTCTGTAAACCAATGAGAATTCCTGACAAACAATGAGTGTCCTATCAGCCCACTCCCTGTCCCTCTTTTTTTCTTTTTCCTTTAAAAATCCATTTGTAACTTCCACTAATTGAAGTATACATTCATGGCAACTTGAATCTATGCTTCTGAGTTGCAGTCCTCAACCTTGGCCCAAATAAATTCTCTGCTTATATTAATTTTGCCTCAGTTTCTTCCTTTCCTTTTATGTCAACATTATATATGTATGTTATATATATACACATATATATGCAACTAACATTGCATTGCATATATATATGCATTGCATGTATATATTCTGCAACTAGCATTTTAACTTACAATGTATTATGATTATCACTCCATATCATCACATATAGATTAAATTTACAATTTTCCACAGTATGGATCTACCACAAACCTGATATTTTCAGGTAAGAACTTGTCACATTGGCTATTGGCAGTCTAAGATCTTATCATTTTTGGTCCACTTCTACCAAATGTAGAGGATGGCATACATTTGTTTGTTTGGACTAAAAGCTAAGTCAGGGGGAAGTATGAGATATTCTATTTTGGTCAGTTTAGTAAGTAAAGATAATTTATATGAGAGGGCCTAGTGTAGTGCCAGTTGAGGCACATGTGCTCATTAAATGTTAATTAAATCTCAAAATACAATATGCTTTGGTAAGTAAGAATGAACTGAGAAAGTAGAAGGAATATTAGTGTGCCTGGACTGATTTTTATTGAATGTATTTTAGAAGTAAGATTATTAGCTTTTTGTAGATGTCTAAAGGAAATGGGAAGAAAAGGAGTTATTTTCCCATCACACACATACTTCTATAGATTGTCTGCCTATGATTAAAATAGAGCCAAACCACACCAGGGTTGCATTAGACATTCACCCTTCAGATAACAATAGGTTATCACTTTCCTTTTGAACTGCTCTCCAATGAATGCACCCCCCCTCCTCCCAAGAATGTCAATCAATCCTTACTCCAGTTTGGGCTGATTGGTAAAGCATTAGCCTGCTCTTAACCGCAATGAAAATAGCTGCACTCCAGGTACTTGTCAGGCATTATAAGCACCAACTCCCTGGCATTCAAAATCCATCAAAAGCCTGGTTGATAGAAACAATACTTATGCACAATTGTCTAAAGAATAATCAGTTCATCTGCCCTCTCTTTTGAAATTCAAGTTCTATTCATGAATGTAAGAAAGCTGTGTGTATGGGTTGGGTTATATTGTACCATAACCCTAGAAATGCTTTTGCCAAATTATGCTTTGGGTTTAATCCATCAGCTTTCACCACAGATTAAAGAAATTGTTAAAGAAGAACATTATTATGATTAATGTTTATTGTTTGGAGTCCAGAAGAGTTGAGTTTTCATTCCACCTCTGCCATCTATTAGCCATAAAGTCTTTAAGGAAGTCATGTAATTCTCTAAAATACAGAATTTAAAAGGAACAACAACAACAACAAATAATCACATTCACAAATGGGCAAAGGACATGAATAGACATTTTTCAAAAGAAAACAAATAAATGGACAAGAATATGAAAAAATGTTCAATATCACCAGTCATCAGAGAAATGCAAATTAAAACCACAATGAGACATCATCTTATACTAATCAGAATGACTATTATAAAAATGACAAAAAATAACAGATGTCAGTGAGGATGTAGAGAAAAGGGAACTCATACACTATTGGTGGGAATGTAAATTAGTACAACCTCTATGGAAAACAGTATGGAGATTTCTCAAAGAACTAAAAATAGAACTTTTATTCTATCCAGCAATCCCACTACTGGGTATCTAATCAAAGAAAAGGAAATCAGGCCAGACTTGGTGGCGAATGCTTGTAATCCCAGCACTTTGGGAGGCTGAGGCACATGAACTGCTTGAGTTCAGGAGTTCAACATAGCCTGGACAACATGGTGAGACCCCCATCTCTACAAAAAATTCAAAAATTAGCCACATGGTGGCTCTCACCTGTGGTCCCAGCTACTTGGGAAGCTGAGGTGGGAGGATCACTTGAGCCCAGGAAACGGAGGTTGCAGTGAGCCGAGATCATGCTACTGTACCTCAACCTGCACTGAATGAGACTGTTTCAAAGAAAGAAAAAGAAAAAGAGATTACATCAAAAGATACCTGTGCTCATATGTTTATCTCATCACTATTCACAATAGCAAAGATAAGTAATCAATCTAAGTGTCCATCAATAGAAGACTAGATAAAGAAAACGTGGTGTATATACACAATTGAATACTATTCCACCACAAAAAAATAAAATCACATGTTTTGCAGCAACGTGGATGGAACTGGAGGCCATCATCTTAAGTGAAACAGCTCAGACACAGAAAGACAAATACCACATGTTCTCACCTATAAGTGGGAGCTAAATAACATGTACACATGGAAGCAGAGTGTCAAATGACAGACACTGAAGACTTGGAGGGGTTGAGGTTTGAGGGGGTGCATAGTAGGAGGTTGCTTTGGGGGATACAATGCACATTGCTCCAGTAATGGATGCACTGAAGGTCCTAACTTCACTGCAATGCAACACATCCATGTAGCAAATTGTACCTGTACTCCATGCATATATACAAATAAAAAAAGTTTAATGAGGAAAATACTATTTAAAAGCCTAGAAGAAATATATAATCAAAATGCTTCACAAATTATATAACTTCACACTCCAATTTAAATAAACTGAAATTCAAAATCATAGATGATGTATTGTGGATGTGATGTATATAAGAAAAATGGCACCATAGTTCAAATCAGAGGACTTTTAATCAAAGAAAGGGCATTGAAAGATTGGAGAATGAATGTATGTTCATAGAATTAATTTAAATAAAAGGTTTAAGGTATTACTGAGTGATTTTTTTTTTTTTTTTTGGCTTTTGTTTTTGTTTTCAATCAGTCAGTGAGTTACTAGACCCAGATAATTTTTATTGTATTATTTTCACTAACAGCACTTTTAAGACTCATGAAAGAAATCTCATGAAACAGAATGTTTTGGCTTATTGGATTTTGTGAATCAAATAATGTTTTTTTCTCTTTGTAGTTACTCCTAGAAAGCTTGGAGCCAAATGAGTGATTTACCCCTTGCAAATGGAGACCATTTGATGATACACATTTTGTATTAATCTTGTGCTTGGCTCCTTGTTTCCTCCCTCATTTCATTTTCCTTTATTTGTTTTAAAGATTTATGTTATTTTATGTAACTGTATGTATCATGCAAGATACAGATATCAAACCTGCGACCTTTCTATCTCAAGCAGAGAGGGATTTAGTGTAGAATTAGGTGCTTAATCAGGGGCTGGAATGGTGGGTTCTAGGCTGGTTCTCCAAGAATATCTTCCGGAAAAACACTGCTGAAATGACCACAAGGGCTGCTGCTGCCTCTGACACAGCCAGGATATGAAAATTGGGAGGCCACCACTGGAATCGTTGATCTCAAAAGCTCACCTCATAGCTGTATCCCAAAGGTGAGAAAACTACTGTTGCTCAGGTTGCTGCCTCTGCTTTTTCACGCCCATACAACTAGGAGCTGTGCAATGTAATACAGAAAAACACCCTTCCCAGTGCCCGTGTTTCCCAGCAACAGCAGCTGAAGCAGGAGGGAAATTACCGCCTCCACCTCACTTCCTCCTGCTGCACCTCAGATAAGTACTGCTGACAGGCGGAATTAAATTCACAGTAAGAACCCTAGCTTCAAGAGAGTCCAGGAAATACTTTCTTGTCAAGCACTCTGCAGCACTGCAACCAAACTAGAAGAAGGCTGCAATGAACGCTAAGAGCCAATCCAACTATAAGTATTTTTGTGAGTCGCCATAAATCCTTTCCGGTCTAAGGTAGGGTGGGTAGGGATATAATTAGAAAGATGCTCTGAATCCCTTCACCTTTTAAAAAATAAAAATAGCATATCCTCTCCTTACATTATATCCAACATACCTATTTTTTCCCTCACACAAATATTAAGAGTAACACTTGGAGGAAAGAGGAGACTGGAAATTAATAAACTAGAGCTGAGCACTGATTCTACTAGCCATGGGACGTGAAACAAGGCTGAGACCCAGTTTTCTCACTAATATAATGAGAATAACAGTAACACCTTCCCTAACTACCTCACATTATATTCTAGGGATAAGGATCTCTTTATTTTTGCCTTTAAAAGACATGTGGCATTTATGTTTCTAAATCACATTGTATCTGCTGTACACCCCCATCTTGCCCCTTACCAAGCTGGCAAGAGATTTAATCTAAGTCATTATTGGGCTTCCTCTCTTCCCCAGAGAGGACTTACACAGTAAGAGAGGAGAGACAGTTCTTTGCCTTTGGTCCATAGTAGTCAATGTAAGATCTTCATTTAAAAGTCATGCATGGTCCCTTGAAACCAGGCATTTCTGTTGCTCCTGTACCAGCTGGGGAGCCAGGTCTTTGGTGCCAGACATACATTGATAAATGAGGCAACATCCTTAAGAAGTAGATGGGCTCCTAGTAGCTACTCAATAAACCTGGGGCCTGGCTCTTCTTTGTTTTTCAGAGTATTCCTAGAGTATTGAGGTGTCACAATGCATGAGCCCCACTTACCTGCTGCATCGCAAAACTCCTATTTCCTTGCGAGTCTCAGGAAATTTCCCCAAATATCCCTTATCCCCTCTGAGAAAACCTAGCATAATGCATTCTATAAGCCCAGGTTTTAAAAAACGAAGGCTACAAAAAGGAACAGGTGTTGTCTTCTGGCAACTTCTGCCTGCCACACAAATTAACCTCTCAACAAATTGTACTGCCACATCTGAAAAAGAGTTCTCAGACGTGTCAAGTGTTATATAAATGACTAGAACATAACTCAAGGCCTTGCTGTTTGTCTAATCTAGTACAAGGCTGGTCCTAACAAGTAGCGGCATTTTGGCTGCAAGATTCAGAGAATGCCCTGAAAATTGTACAAATTAGAAAATATACAGCATTATTTTAATTGTTATTTTTAGAAGATTAGAAAGAAAGGAAGCAGAAGGTCATAATGAAGGAAAACCTTCTTCGGGTCTGTCTAATCCCACCAATACGCTGCCAAGCAGCTGGGGGACTTTGCACAGGTCATTTAAGGTTTGTGGAAGCTGGATTTGTCATCTTTGAAATGAGATGACCGTGATATAGCAACGGTTTTCAACATATTCAGTGGGCATGAGGATGGGGGTGGATAGATCTCTAACCTTGTTTTAATTAGAGCTATCTGACATTTATCTGGTTTATAGATTGGGTAAGAAGAAAGAATTCGGCACTCAAAGCAAGAAAAGGTTTTGAAAACCACTAGACAGATTGATCTCTAGGTTCTTTGCTTCCGTGAATGCAGGTGAATCTTCTGAGAACAGGTGGTGCATGCTGTGCCGTCGAGGTTCTCTATTAGATGCCAGCAAATGATGGCTGCAGCCCCAGCCATGGGCTCAGAACCCCAAAATGCTGTAACAGGACTCACCCTCCTAGGCTGTGCATAGCTCCTTGGGAAACAGAAGTTGATGGTGCAATGCCTCCTGCTCTGGCTTTGCCAATCCCTCAGCCTTGCTTTCTTTTTTATTTTTTTTCTTGTAATCTTGCCTTGGGGTGCACATGTTTGAGGTAAATGAATCAGGACACAGGCAGGCAATCTTACACTTCTCTTTCGGCTGCCTTCACGGCTGCTCTGTCGTTTTCCATACTAGTCAGGTAAAGCCCACAATTCTAGAATCTAAGCCACTAGCTCCAAAGTCACAGCAGATAAAATTAATTTTTTTAACCACCACAGTCTTCTATGCAGCAAACATTTTCTGCATACCTGCTCTGTGTGAGGCACAAGAGTAGGTGGCAGACATACACTGATAAAGAAGTCATAGACAGCGTCCTTAAGAAGTATATGAGTTCCTGGGAGATAGAGATTATAAATATATAATTTACTGCAATGGGATCGGGGTAGGTATACACAATGCCTTAAAAGCCTAGAGAAGGGAACAATTTCTTTTGCCTGGGCGGTCAGAAGAAACTTTATGGTGCCTGTCATATAGTAGCTACTCAATAAATATTTATCAGTGAGAAGATGTTTGAGGTGATAGACCTTGAAGCTAGACTGCATAGAATTGGATCCCAGCTTCATCACTTTATCAGTTGTGTAACTTTGAGCAAGATATTTAAGTTTTCTGTGTCTCAGTTTTCCTATCTGAAAAAATGGAGTAAATTGTACTGGGGTCAACAGTTGTGGTGAGGATTAAGAGTTAATGTAGTCTGACATGTGGTAAATGCATTGCATAGGCTTGCAGCTTACTGTGGGCATTGAACTGGAGTTTGCAGGGTAGAGAAAAGAAGGACAGATAAAAACAGATTAATCTGGGATCCAGATTGAAAACAGAATTTTTCTTTTCCTTTTTTTTTTTTTTTTGTAGATTAAGAATTTCCCATGTTTGTATTTTTATTATTTCTTTTTTAAAAAATTATACTTTATATTCTAGGGTAAATGTGCACAACATGCAGGTAAGTTACATATATATACATGTGCCATGTTGGTGTGCTGCCCCCATTAACCCATTAGGTATCTCTCCTAATGCTATCCCTCCCCAACTCCCCCCCACCACACAACAGCCCCCGGTATGTGATGTTCCCCTTCCTAACACTGCATATTCTCACTCATAGGTGGGAATTGAACAATGAGAACACAAAAACAGAATTTTTCAATAACTCAGTGAGGAAACTTGCTCTTAGTGGAATTAAAGAAAAGGGGTGGGGCTGGCGGGGGAGGGCAATGCAGCAGCCCCAGCTCCCTGTGCTTGTCCTCCCTTATTCCCTGTCTCTGGCCTCCTGCCGTCTTCTTCTCTATCTCTCATTTTTTGTAACGTTTTGTTCTCCTTTCTTTCCTTCTCCTTTTTTTGACCCCAATTCCCTTTTCCCTCCTCCATCTTTCTTCTACTCTTTGCTTTCTCCTCTCCTTCCCTCTGTCTCTCTTTAGCCTCCTGAGACCTGCTCTTTGCATCCTCTGTTTCTTCCCCTTTTTAATTTTCCTGAATCCCTGTTCTTCCACCCCTTGCCCACTCAACCAAGCTGGCTCTACAGATACTTTTCCAAGGCCTGAAAAACCAGACCTTCTTCTTCTCTCTGCCCCCTTGCCCCTGGCAAGAAGCATAGTAATAGGCTTAGGACAGACAAGAACAGAGAAATAAATCTTTTTTGTTATTGTTGCTTTTCAGAGAATGATACCAGTGGTTGCCCCTTTGTTCCAACATAGCCAGGGCTCTCTTTATGACATGTATAGCTTGGGGTGATCATGGCGTTTGGTCTTCTAACTTCTCACTGTCAAACATTCTAGCAGTTTTCAGGGTTTAAATGGCAGTCATTGATATGAACAGAACCACCCCTGCTGACACCCTGAAGGGGATAAAGCCTGACTCTTCAGAAGGAAAAATTCATGAGTTTTCTACACTCAGAAATTAATGCTTGGGCATGAAGTGTAAGCCTGGAGCTGGGGCAGAAGGCCTTTGAGAAGTCTGGCCTGGGCATCTCCCGAGAGGGGCTTTCATTTTCTTTTTTCATTCTGCAAATGATTCCTGCACATCGACTGCATTCAAGGGGATGCAACGTTGACAAGACAGACAAGGTCCTTGCCCTTTTGGGATGATTTCTAAGGGGGCAGGTAGACCATAGCAAGTCAAAACATGAAAGAGTTACTTTTAGATAGTAGCGCTATAGTTACTTTTAGATTACTAGTGCTAGAAAGAAATTAAGACAGTTATTAACACAGGGATTTTTATGGGGAAAGAATTTGCTTCAAATCACATAGTGAAGTCCTCCCTGAAGAAGAGCCCTTTGAGCTGGGTCTTCAATAATAGTAAGAAGCCACAGAAAGACCTGGGGAAGGGAATTCCAGCAGCCAGAAGGGCAAATGCCAAAGATTGGAGATGGGAAGAGTTTAGAGAAAAAAGACCCCAACAGATGGAGAGTAGGGACACAGTGGAGAGGGTGGTATGTGATGAAGCTGGGGAAGGAGGCAGTGACCAGGATATACAAGCCCTTCTAAGTCATGCGTGTAAGTCCATTTTGTAAGTGACAGAGACTGACTGGCTGATTATATCAGAAAAGTAATTTGTTGAAAGGAGCTTAGGTGTCCCACAGGATTGCCAGGGAAGGATATGGAAAAGAGATTAGATCACAGGCAGTAGCTGGATACTTGCAACGCCAGTGTTGTACTACCACCCTTGCCATCACTAAACAGCAGCCTTGTTGCCTCTGCCCAACACCTGGATGGAGTGGTGGGAAGATTAACATTCTAATGTTAATGTTAATCTCATTCAAAAACACCTTTGCAGACACACCCAGGATAATGTTTAACCAAATATTTGGGCACCCATGGCTCAGTCAAGTTGACATGTGAAATTAACCATCAAAATGAGCAAGTGCAACTGATTGGCTGAGTGGTCATGAGCCTATTCCTTCAGAATATGAAAGCCTAGGAAAGTGAGTATATAGGGTATTCTTGAGTGAAAAGCAAAGTCTACCGCCCAAAACTCAAAAGGTGGGGAATTTCCCAAGGGTAGAATGTGGATTAGGATTCTAGATAACAAAGGAAATGACAACTGTCCTCTTTAACTTAGCAAGAGTTATCTTTTTATTTAAGTGCAATGGGAATTCATTGGTGGACTTTAAACAGGAAGTGATATGATCAAACTTATATTTTTAAAAGGTCTCCCTGTCTACAAGGTAGAGAGTAAATTATAAAGGGGCAAAAGTGAAGTCGGGACTCTCCTGCAAGAGATAATGTTGAGAGATGATGTTGACTTGACCAGCATGTCTGCAGTGAAGGAGGTAAGAAATGGTTAGATTCAGGTTCATTGGAGGTAAAATAAACAACACTTCCTGATGATTTAAATATAAGGGATAAGGGAATGGGGATAATCAAGGGTGACTCTAGTTTTCCAGTTAAAACATTTACTGGATGGTGATGCAAGCTACTGGGATGGGATGGGGAGACCGGGGGTGAAAGAGGAAGGGAAAAATCAAGAGTTCACTATTGACATGTTAATTTTGACATGGATGAGGTTCCTATTAGTTATCCAAGTAGTGATATAAAGTAGATATTTAGATGTTATAGGCTTGACTTGGGAGAGAAGTCAAGGTCAGAGATAGAAAATGGCAGGATGGACTTTAGAGCCAGTCAGCTTTGCTTTGACTTTTGCTTCTGCAAATTACTAGCTGCATAAACTGGAGCAAGTTGCATAATGTCTTTGAGTTACAGTGTCCTCAACTGTAAAACAGGAGCATATTAGTTTTTTCAGGCTACTGTAACAAGGTACCACAAATTAGGTAGCTTGAAACAGCAGAAATGTATGTTCTCACAGATCCAGGGGCTAGAAGTCCAAAATCAAGTTGTCAGCAAGGCCAACCTCCCCCTGAAGATTCTAGAAAAAAACTCCTTCCTGGCAATCATTGGCATTTCTTGGCCTGAAGCTCCAGTCTCTGACTCTGACATCAAAGGATATTCTCTTCTCCGTTTTCTGTTTGTTTTTGTATCTCTATGTTCAGTCTCCTCCTTTCTTTTATAAATATACTAGTCACTGGGTTGGGGGCAACCCCAATTCAGTATGACCTTCCTCATCTTGATTACATCTGCAGAGATCTTATTTTCCAAACAAGGTCATGTTCAGGACTTCAACATATCTTTGACACAATTCACAAAGATATGTGTGAACAACATATCTTTGACACAATTTTGTGGGACACAATTCAACCCACAAGAAGGGATATCTATTTTAAGTGTCTGCTATTAAGTAATTGCTCAATTAATGCATGCACTTATTCTTTAAATTTTTTTTTTTTTTTTCATTTCCATAGGTTATTGAGGAACAGGTAGTATTTGGTTACATGAGTAAGTTCTTTCGTGGTGATTTGTGAGATTTTAGAGTAGACATCACCACAGCACTATGCACTGCACTCTATTTGTAGTCTTTTATCTCTCACCCTCTTCCCACCGTTTTCTTCTGAGTCCCCAAAGGCCATTGTGCCATTCTTAGGCCTTTGCATCTTCACAGCTTAGCTACCACTTATGAGTGAGAACATACAATTGTTTGGTTTTCCTTTTCTGAGTTGCTTCACTTAGAATAATAGTCTCCAATCTCATCCAGGTCACTGAAAATGCCATTAATTCATTCCTTTTAATGGCTGAGTGGTATTCCATCATATATACAATCATATAACAGTGATATATATATATATATATGTATGTATATTTCTTTATCCACTTGTTGAGTAATGGACATTTGGGTTGGTTCCATGTTTTCGCAATTATAAATTGTGCTGCTTTCATATAATGAATTCTTTCCCTCTGGGTAGAGATACCAGTAGTGGAATTGCTGGATCAAATGATAGTTCTACTTTTAGTTCTTTAAGGAATCTCTACACTGTTTTCCATGGTGGTTGTACTAGTTTACATTCCCACCAGCAGTGTAGAAGTATTCCTTGTTCACCACATCCATGCAAACATCTACTACTTTTTGACTATGGCCATTCTTGCAGGAGTAAGGTGGTATATAGCTTTGTGGTTTTGATTTGCATTTCCGTGATCATTAGTGATGTTGAGCATTTTTTCATGTTTGTTGGCCATTTGTATATCTTCTTTTGAGAATTGTCTATTCATGTTCTTAGCCCACTTTTTGATGGGATTTTTTGTTTTTTTTCTTGTGGATTTTTTTTTTAATTTAATGTAGATTCTGGATATTAGTCCTTTGTCAGATGTATAGATTGTGAAGATTTTTTCCCACTCTGTAGGTTGTCTGTTTACTCTGCTGATCATTCCTTTTGCCATGCAAAAACTCTTTAGTTTAATTAAGTTCCAGCAATTTATCTTTGTTTTTATTGCATTTGCTTTTGGTTTCTTGGTCATGAATCCTTGCATAAGCTAATGTCTAGAAGGATTTTTACAATGTTATCTTTTAGAATTTTTATAGTTTCAGGTCTTAGATTTAAGGCCTTAATCCATTTTGAGTTGATTTTTGTATAAGGTGAGAGATGAGGATCCAGTTTCATTCTCCTACATGTGGCTAGCTAATTATCCCAGCACCATTTGTTGACTAGGGTGTCCTTTCCCCACTTTATGTTTTTGTTTGCTTTGTTGAAGATCAGTTGGCTGTAAGTATTTGGGTTTATTTCTGCGTTCTCTAATCTGTTCCATTGGTCTATGTGCCTATTTTCATACCAGTACCATGCTGTTTTGGTGACTATGGCCTTATAGTATAGTTTGAAATCAGGTAGTGTGATGCCTCCAGATTTGCTCTTTTTTTCTTAGTGTTGCTTTGGCTATAAGGGCTCTTTTTTGGTTCCATATGAATTTTAGAACTGTTTTTCCCAATTGTGTGAAGAATGATGGTGGTATTTTGATGGGAATTGTGTTAAATTTGTAGACTGCTTTAGGCAGTATGGTCATTTTCACAATATTGATTCTACCCATCCTTGAGCATGGGATGTGTTTCCATTTGTTTGTGTCATCTATGATTTCTTTCAGCAGTGTTTTGTAGTTTTCCTTGTAGAGGTCTTTCACCTCCTTGGTTAGGTATGTTCCTAAGAATTTTATGGGTTTTTTTTTTGCAGCTACTGTAAAAGGGGTTGAGCTCTTGATTTGATTCTCCACTTGGTTGCTGTTGGTGTGTAGAAGAGCCACTGATTTGTGTAGATTAATTTTGTGTCCAGAAATTTTGCTGAATTCTTTTATCATAGGCTCTAGGAGCTTTCTGGAGGAGTCTTTAGGGTTTTCTAGGTAAATGATCATATCATCAGCAAACAACAACAGTCTGACTTCCTCTTTAGTGATTTGGATGCCCTTTATTTCTTTCTCTTGTCTGATTGCTCTGGCTAGGACTTCCAGTACCACGTTGAAGAGGAGTGGTGAGAGTGGGCATCCTTGTCTTGTTCCAGTTCTCAGAGAGAATGCTTTCAACTTTTCCCCATTCAGTATTATGTTGGCTCTGGGATTGTCATAGATGACTTTTATTATATTGAGGTATGTCCCTTGTATGCCAATTTTGTTGATAGTTTTAATCATAAAGAACTGCAGGATTTTTGTTGAATGCTTTTTCTGCACCTATTGAGATGATCACATGATTTTTGTTTTAAATTCTGTTTATGTTGTGTATCACATTTATTGACTTGCATATGTTGAATCATCCCTGCATCCCTGGTATGAAACCCTCTTCATCATGGTGAATTATCTTTTTGATATGTTGTTGGATTCAGTTAGCTAGTATTTTGTTAAAAATTTTAGTATCTCTTTTCATCAGGGATATTGGTCTGTAGTTTTCTTTTTTGATTATACCCTTTTCTGGTTTGGGTATTAGGGTGGCACTGGCTTCATAGAATGATTTAGGGAGAGTTCCCTCTTTCTCTATCTTGTGGAATAGTGTCAATGTGATTGGTACCATTTCTTCTTTGAATGTCTGGTAGAATTCTGCTGTGAATCCATCTGGTTCTGGACTTTTTTTGTTGGTGGTGGTAATTTTTAAATTACCATTTCAATCTCACTTCTTGTTATTGGTCTGTTCAGGGTATCTAATTCTTCCTGATTTAAGCTAGGAGGGTTGTATCTTTCCAGGAATTTATCCATCTCTTCTAGGTTTTCTAGCTTATGTGGATAAAGATGTTCATAGTAGCCTTGAATGATCTTTTGTATTTCAGTGGTGTCAGTTGTAATATCTCTTGTTTTGTTTCTTATTGAGCTTATTAGGATTTTCTCTCTTCTTGGTTAATCTTGCTAATGGTCTGTCAGTTTTTTATATCTTTTCAAAGAACCAGCTTTTTTTTTCATTTATCTTTTGTATTTTTTGTTTGTTTGTTTCAATTTCATTTAGTTCTGCTCTGACTTTGGTTCCTTCCTTTTTTCTGCTGTGTTTGCGTTTGATTTGTTCTTGTATCTCTAGTTCCTTCAGATGTGACCTTAGGTTATCTGTTTGTGCTCTTTCAGACTTTTTGATGTAGGCATTTAGGGCTATGAGCTTTTCTCTTAGCATGCCTTTTCTGTGTCCCAGAGGTTTTGATACATTGTGTCACTATTGTTGTTCAGTTCAAATAATTTTAAAATTTCCATCTTAATTTCATTGTTGACCCAAGGATCATTCAGGAGCAGGTTATTTAATTTCCATGTATTTGCATAGCTTTGGAGGGTCCTTTCGGAGTTGATTTCCAGTTTTATTCCACTGTGGTCTGAAAGAGTACTTGTTATAATTTGAATTTTCTTAAATTTATTGAGGCTCATTTTGTGGCCTATCATATTGTCTATCTTGGAGAATGTTCCATATGCTGTTGAATAGAATGTACATTCTGCAGTTGTTGGATGGAATGTTCTGTATATATCTGTTAAGTCCATTTGTTCCAAGGTATAGTTTAAATCCGTTGTTTCTCTGTTGACTTTCTGTCTTGATGACCTGTTGAGTGCTGTCAGTGGAGTATTGAAGTCCCCTCCTATTATTGTGTTGCTGTCTCTCTCATTTCTTAGGTCTGTTAGTAATTGCTTTATAAACTTAGGACCTCCAGTGTTAGGTGCATATATGTTTAGGATTATGATATTTCCCTGTTGCACAAGGCCTTTTATCATTATATAATGTCCCTCTTTGTCTTTTTAAACAGCTGTTGCCTTAAAGTATGTTTTGTCTGATATAAGAATAGCCACTCCTGCTCGCTTTTGGTGTCCACTTGCATGAAATGTCTTTTTCCACCCCTTTACCTTAAGTCTGTGGGAGTCCTTATGTGTTAGGTGAGTCTCTTGAAGGCAGCAGATAGTTAGTTGGTGCATTCTTATCCATTCTGCAGTTCCATATCTTTTAAGTGGAGCATTTAGGCAATTTACATTCAGTGTTACAGATGTGAGGTACCATTCCATTCATCATGCTACTTATTGCCTATATACCTTGGTTTTTTGTTTTTTGTTATTGTTTTTTAAATTGTGCTTTTGTTTTATATGTTTTGTGAGATTTATGCTTTAAAGAGATTCTGTTTTGATGTGTTTCCAGGATTTGTTTCAAGATTTAGAGCTCCTTCTAGCAGTTCTTGTAGTGGTCACTTGGTAGTGGCAAATTCTTTCACCATTTGTTTGTCTGAAAAAGACTGTATCTTTCCTTTACATATGAAGCTTAGTTTTGCTGCATACAAAATTCTTGGCTGATAATTGTTTCATTTGAGGAGGCTGAAGATAGGTCCCCAGTCCCTTCTAGCTTGTAGGGTTTCTGCTGAGAAATCTGCTGTTAACCTGATAGGTTTTGCTTTATATAGGTTACCTGGTGCTTTTGTCTCACCGCCCTGAAGATTCTTTCCTTCATCTTAACTTTAGATAACCTGATGACAATTGCCTAGGGGATGATCTTTTGGCAATGAATTTCCCAGATGTTCTTTGTGCTTCTTGTATTTGAATGTCTAGGTCTCTAACAAGGCTGGAGAAGTTATCTTCAACTATTCCCCCAAATATGTTTTCTAAACTTTTAGATTTCTTCATCAGGAACACCAGTTATTCTTAGGTTTGGCCATTTTAACATAATCCCAGACTTCTTGGAGGCTTTGTTCATATCTTCTTTTTCTTTTTTCTTTGTCTTTGTTAGATTGAGTTAATTTGAAGACTTTATTTTCGAGCTCTGCATTTCTTTCTTCCTACCTGTTCAATTCTATTGCTGAGATCTTCCAGAGCATTTTGCATTTCTGTAAGTGTGTCCATTGTTTCCTGAAGTTTTGGTTGTTTTATTATTTATGCTATCTATTTCCTTGAATATTTTTCCCTTCACTTCTTGTATCATTTAAAAAATTTCCTTGCATTGGGCTTCACATTTCTCTGGTGCCTCCCTGATTGATTAGCTTAATAACTAACCTCCTGAATTCTTTTCATTTTTTCAGATGGAGTTTCACTCTTCTTGCCCAACCTAGAGCACAACTGTGTGATCTTGGCTCACTGAAACCTCCACCTCCTGGGTTCAGGTGATTATCTTGCCTCAGCCTCCTGAGTAGCTGGGTTTACAGGTGTATGCCACCATGCCCGGCAAATTTTTAGTATTTGCAGTAGAAATGGGGTTTCACCATGTTAGCTAGGCTGGTCTCGAACCCTTGACCTCAGGTGATCTGCTCACCTCAGCCTCCCAAAGTGCTGGGATTACAGGCATGAACCACAGCACATGGCCTAACCTCTTGAATTCTTTTTCAAGTAAATCAGGGATTTCTTCTCGGTTTGAAACCATTGTTGGTGAGCTAGTGTGATTTTTTTGGTGTTTTGTCATATTACCAGAGTTGGTTTTCTGGTTCCTTCTCATTTGGGTAGGCTCTGTCAGAGGGAAGATCTTGGACTGAAGGCTGTTGTTCAGATTTTTTTGTCTCACAGGGTGTTCTCTTGATGTAGTACTCTCCCCCTTTTCCTATGGATGTGGCTTCCTGAGAGCTGAGCTGTAGTGATTGTTACCTCCCTTCTGGATCTAGCCACCCAGCAAGTCTACCAGGCTCTAGGCTGGTACTGGGGGTTGTCTGCACAGAATCCTGTGATGTGAACCATCTGTGGGTATCTCAACCATGGATACCAGCAACTGTTTTGGTGGAGGTGGCAGGGGGCTTGAAATGGACTCTGTTAGGGTTCTTAGCTTTGGTGGTTTAATGTACTATTTTTGTGTTTGTTGGCCTCCTGCCAGGTGGTGGCGCTTTCCAGAGAACATCAGCTGTGGTAGTATGGGGAGGAAGAGGTGGGGGCAGGGCCTAGAAATCCCAAGAGTATAAGCCCTTTGCCTTCAGTTACCAGGGTGGGTAGGGAAGGAACATTGGGTGGGGGCAGGGCTAGGTGTGTCTGAGTTCAGACTCTCCTTGGGCAGGTCTTGGGGCAGCTGAGTATTTGGGGTGTCTCCAGGGTCCTGCAGGAGCAAGCCACTTCCTTCAGGTGGTCTGTGGGTCCTCTCAGGTTTCCCGATTTATTCCTGCAGTCCATCCAGAGCAAAAATTCATGATGCAAGCCCCCACACGCTGCTCTGTCCTTCCGAGTGAGAGCTGCAATCTAGTCCTTTCTCCCGACCACCACGATCCCAGCGTGCACTTATTCTTTTTGTCCTTTTTGGTGTGGATTCCACAGGAAGCTGTTATGATGAGATTGTGCTGAATATATTAGTAGAGGGCAACAACAATAAATAAAACACATGCTTCCTTAGCATGGTAATTCTGGATCATTAAGAGTTAGGAAGACAGAGCTCTCATAGCTTTATTGTCTTTATATACAGTGGTCCTTTGGAGTCTGTTGAATTGTATTAGAATTCAGCCAATAAGCATTCATAAAATAAACATTGTTTGAATTATATTGTTTTTAGTTATGTTTTTATGTTCCCTTTTGGAGTTCAGGTAGCATATATATTTTCACTACCTTCAGTGCCTAAAACAGGGCCTGGCACATAGTAGGTGCTCAGTGATTGAGCTGACAAATCATAAGAAAAGCTATGCAAACTTTGCTGGCTTTATCTGTCCTCAAACTTAAGGAATATTACAAATGACTTGCAAATCTATGCTAATTCTATATGACAGGAGTCTGACAGGGTTGCTGGGGACATCCTTCTCATTAAATCTATCTATATGGCTGGGATTGGAGTACTTCTCAGTAACTAGGTAGAATGGTCTGTGCAGGCTTTTCATTCATTTATTCAATTTATCTGTAACACTTGCAAACTCAAAAGCCACGTCAACTAGTCTCAGTGCAGTGAATTTGTCCAATAAACCAATGCAGTTTTTAAAGAAATTTATTTGAAAATAACTTTCAACTTACAGAAAATTTGCAAGAATAGGAATAGTACATAAAACACAACCAATAGCCTTTACCCAGATTCACCTGTTTTTAATATTTGCCTTATTTGCTTTCTATTTGTGCTTTCTCTCTCTCTCTCTCTCTATATATATATATGTGTGTGTGTATATATGTGTGTGTGTGTGTATATATACGTGTGTATATATATACCCACAAATACACATGTACATATATACACCCACACATACAAATATATACATATATGTATATAATAAAATATTATTTTCCAAACTATTTGAGAGTAAGTTGCATTCCTCCTGGTTCTTTATGCCTAAATATTTTAGTGTACATGTCATAAGAATACTACTCTCTGTTGTCCAGTTAGGTAAATCCATCCAATAATACCTTTTATAATTTTATTCCTATGTGCAGGATCAGGCATGACATTTAGCTGCTGTCTCTTTAGTCACCTTTGATCCAGAATGTGTCCACAGCCTTGCATGGCACAGACATTTTTAAAGAATATGATTGTGTTTCCCCTTCTTTAGATTTTTTTCCTCATTTTTGGTTTGAGTGATGTTTCCCATGGTTAAATTCAGATTTTGCTTTTAGACTGGACTGTTACATAACCAAAGTGGTCTTCTCAGGACACACTTCTGAAGGCATAGGATGGCCATCTGTCCCACAATGGCAAAGCAATTTTTTAATAAACATTTTAATTGAAGTGTAGTATATACATAGAAAAGTGCACAAATAATAAATGGACAGCTCTGTTAGTTATCACAAAGTGATCACGCTCATCACCTTATCAACTCATTAACTTACTAACTGTCCTTATCAGCAGAGTTTTTTAATAAGTCTGGATGTCCAATAAGGTAAGTTCTCTATATTTGAACTTCTTCTAATTTTTTGGGGGGCTATTCTTGACCCTTTGTATTTCATATAAAATTAAAAATTGCCTCATTAATTTTTAACCAAATTGTCTGCTGGGATTTTGATTGGCATCACATTAAATCTGTGGATCAATTTGATGAGAATTGACATTTTTATAATATTAATCTGATTCATGAAAACTGGCATAGCCTTCAATTGATTTAGGATTTTAAAATTTTCTCTCAGGAACATTTTATAGTTTTCAGCATACAGATCTTGAACAGCTTTTATTAGATTTAGTCTTAGATATTTGACTGTTTTGATGCTATTATATTTTAAAGGTTTTGTTTGTTTGTTGTGGCTGGTGTATAAAAATATAAATTATCTCTTGTTTCTCTTATATTCAAAAATCTTACAAATTAACTTATTATTTATAAAAATATATATGTAGACTTCTTAGGTATAGATACAAATCATGCCATCTGTAAATAAGGACAGCTTTATTTCTTGACTCTTAATCCTTTTACCTTTTATTCTTTTTTATTACATTGTTGCATTTTTTACATTATACTGGCTAGGTCCTCTAGTATAATGTTCATCAGAAGTCATGATAGGGGCATCGTTATCTTGTTCTTGATCTCAGTGTTTAGTAGAATTTTTGCAGATAGTTTTTACCAGATTAAGGGAGCACGCTTCCATTTCTAGCTTGCTACAAATTTTTATCCTGTGTGGGTGTTAAATTTTGTAAAATGTTTTTTCTGCTTCTATTAAGATGATTATATGATTTCTTTCCCCTTTGTTCTATAAAAGTGGTAAATCACAGCTAGTGATTTTCAAATGTTAAATCAATTTTGCATTCTTGGAATAAACCCAGCTTAGTCCTGATACATTTTCTTTCTTATATTCAATGCGCTAATACTCTTTTTGGAATTTTTGGAATTTTGCATCTCTGTGAGAGACTCTGGCCTGCATTGTAATGTGGTTCTTAGGATTTAGTGTCAAAATATTGCTGGTCTAATAAAATCAGTTGGGAAATGTTTCATTTTTTCCTTTTCTCAGGAAGAGCTTGTACAAGATTGATGTTTTTTCTTCCTTAAATAGCTTAAATATTTGGAAGAATTCACTGATGAAGCCATCTGGGTCTGACTTTTCTTTGCAGGAAGGATTTTACTATACATTCAATTACTATAACAGATACATGGCTGTTTAGATTTTCTTTTTATTCAAGGATGCATTTTGGTAGGTTTTGATTTTTCTATTTGCTTTTTCCTTATTTTTTTACTTTATTGGCAAAAATTATTCATGATATTCTTTTATTCTATTTTCAGAGTCTGTAAGATATAGAATGATATTCACCTTTTTATTCCTGATATTGGTTATTTGACTATTATTTCTTTTTTCTTAATTAGTTTATCAAGAAGTTTATAAAATGTTTTAGTCTTTTCAAAGAATCAACTTTGAATCCTTTGTATTGTACATGGCTTTTCTTTCATTAATTTCTACTCTTATCTTTATTGTTTTCTTCCTTCTACTTTCTTTAGTTTTAATTTGCTCTTCTTTTTCTAATTAACCTTTTTAGTCAATTTCTAAACATTTGAAGTTATTTTTATTATTGATCTCTAGCTTAATTCCTCAATGGTCAGAGAATGTACTCCATATGATTTCAATCCTCTGAAAATTTTGAGTTTTGCCCATCATTTAGACTCTAAAGAAATGCTCCATATGCATTTGAAAAGCACATGTATTCTACAGCGTGCATGTGTGTATGTGTGTGTGTGTGTCAATTTATATCTATACATTTATGTATATCTATTGATATTTATAAATTAGGTCAATGTTAGTAATAGTGCTGTTTGAACTTCTTACGTCTGTATTAATATTTTTGTCTGCTTATTTTATCAATAAGAGGAATGTGTTAAAATCTGCCACTGTGTTCATGAATTTTCCTGTTTCCTCTTTTAGGTGGGTCAAATTTCACTTTATGTATTTTGAGAATTTGCTTTTACTTCTCCAGGCAGTTACAGGGGGTTGGATCATCCTGACCCAATGAGCTGACTTGAAGCTGGATCTTTGTGAGAGCTGGTCTGTTCCTATTCATCCTCCCTGCTTAATATTCCAAACTGTAAGATTGTTCATACATTAAAAATACTTCTTGCATATCTACTATATACTAGATACTATAATAGGTAGCTGAATCATCTGTGTTATTCTAAGGATTATGAAGAGAATGCAACTGTCTCTGAGAAGGAATCACCACCACTAAGGTATTTCCCATTTTGTCTCCTAATTTCTCAGGGTTTACCACTTGAATCCATCCTACAGTCTACTGCCAGACTAATTTCTCAGAAGCCACTTTTTTACTTCATCACGTGTAGACTCAAAAACTTGCCTTTGTTTTCTAATACCTGAAGAATAGAAGTAGAATGGAAGTCTTTTTCTAGTCAGCTAGGATATATAAGGTGTTACCTTATATTTTACCAAAGGTCTTAATGACTTTCCCAGCCACATACTTGATCTGATTTACCCTGAGGCCATTTTAACTGGTAGTGTCCTAGCTTTGGTCTTTGCTTAAGAACATCTCTTAATTTAAGAGCTTCTTTTCAGACTAGAAAGACTTTTCTGAGCTTTCTATATTGCTTTAAATCCTGCATGAGAATTAGGCAGTTCTTTCTTTAGTTAATCTCTCTCTTCTTATACGTTATAGGTAGCTAGATAAAACAGACTGATACTTTTAATATACTTTCTGGAAATTTCCTTAGCCATAACTACTAATTAATTAAATATCCTTTCTGTTTTCTCAGTAGCTGTGGGAGACAGTTTTGGCAAACTTTCTGTAATTACATAACAAGGGTTGCCTCTTCTCTGGGCTCCAATAACATTTTCTTCATGACTGTCCAGTCTTTACTGAAAGTATTCTCAAGGCCTTCTTAGCTTCTACCTGCCATTTGGTCCCACTGCCACATATTTTAGGTTTCTGTTATGGAAGCATCTTGCTGACTGTAGCAATTTTTATTTTGATTTCTGTTGCTGCATAACAAACCACTCCACTAATCAGAGGCTTCAAACAATAACAATGTATTATTTCTCATGTTTGTGTGCTTGAATGGCATTTTTTTCCTGCTTTTCAAGGAATTCAGCTGTTTCTATAGTCATGTTAGGGGTCTGGTGGACTGGAATCTCCAAAACTGACTCATTCACATTTTTGGTACCTTGGTGAGAGTGACAGAAAGACTGGGCTCAGCTAGGATGCTGGAATAGCTGGGCCATTCTCCCACTCTCCATCTAGTCCCAGGGGTATTCCTCTCCACGTGGTCTTCCGAGCAGGGTAGCTGACTTCTTTCATCTGGCTCACATGCAAATGGCACTTTATTTGCTACGGCCCACAGATTCCCTATGAAGGCTTTTTTAGATCCCACTTCTCTTGGCCACCAATGAAAGAAGCAACAGGCATACTGGAAAGAAAAATGCAGTCAGCTTTTCTAACTTCTGCTTTGAGAATAATTCTGTAGATATTTAAGGATTACTTGGGATATTCCTGGCTCCTCTCCGTTGCTGATATTTGAGACATTTTCTAAAAGTATTTCCATCTTCCTAAAAGTGAGTGAACAAGGATGAAAAGAGAAGAGAAATGGGAATCTGTTGAAATGAATTTGTTTACAACCCTAAGAAAAGGTTTGGCAAAGTGGATAAATTATGACTATTAATTAAATGATGCTTTGGTATTTTCTCTGCTTTAAAAATACCCTGTACTTATATAGGTCTTATTTTCTAACTGGCAAAGCAGTCTATCGTTAGTTTTTTAACAGCCCTAATAGGAGACAGAAGGTATTTTCATTTTAATTCTGTAAGTCTGGTAGAAGAAGAAAAGCTAAATATCTTCCCTAACATGATTGAGGTAGTAAAATCATTCATCTATCTAGTCATCAATTTATTTAAGAAAATTATCCATTTTTTCAATATACTGCAGGTCCCCCCCTGCAGTTTCACTTTCTGCAGTTTCAGTGACCCGTGGTCAGCTGTGGTCCAAAAATAGATGAGTATGGTACAGTCAGATATTTTGAGAGAGAGAGAGAAAGAAAGAGAGAGACCACATACGCATAACTTTTATTACAGTATATTGTTACATTGTTCTGTTTATTATTGTTATTAATATCTTACTGTGCCTAACTTATAAATTAACTTTACCATAGGTATGTATGTACAGGAAAAAACAGTAGATAGAGGGTTGAGTACTATCTGTAGATTCAGGCATCCACTGGGGGGTTTTGGAACATTTATGTATTTATACATTTATGTATATCTATTGATATTTATAAATTAGGTCAATGTTAGTAGTAGTGCTGTTCGAGCCTCTTATGTCTGTATTAATATTTTTGTCTGCTTATTTTATCACTAAGAGGAATGTGTTAAAATCTCCCACTGTGTTCATGAATTTTCCTGTTTCCTCTTTTAGGTGGGTCAAATTTCACTTTATGTATTTTGAGAATTTGCTTTTACTTCTGCAGGCAGTTACAGGGGGTTGGATCATCCTGACCCAATGAGCTGACTTGAAGCTGGATCAGCACAGCCTGTTCAGGACATCATCTCATAAGAAGGAACTACTGTGTATTCACTGATTACCACTATTTACCAATAACCACTTTCAATGTATATTTCAGGATTCCCCACATACTGAGTATACAATAGTAAGAGACCATTCCTGAAACTTATATTCTAGAGCATGAGCAGAAATTAATCAAATAGTCACTCATACTCAAATTGGATCATGACATGTAACACATAAAAGCAATCATGAAAACATGTTTTAGAGATCTGAGATCTATCTCAGGGGTTCAGGAAAAGCTTTTCTGAGAAGTGCCATGGTGCCTCTCAGTAGATTGAAATCTAGAAGGATGTTCAGGCAGAAGGTGGGTTGTGTATAAGGCACTGAGGCAGGAAGGAGCGAAATCTTTTGGAAGTGGAGTGGAAGCTAGTGTGGCTAGAGGTTAGCTAACATAGGCCAGTAAGTCTGGAGGAGGCTGAGAAGACAGAAAGAGACCCCACATCTTAAGGGCTTTTGGAGGTCACACTAATAAGCCGTATGACTTTAGGTAACCTTTCTAAGCCTCAGTTATCTTAAAAGGGAGATAATTTTCAATATCAATATGGTTTGCTTTGTGTCCCCACCCAAATCTCATCTTGAATTGTAATCCCCATGTGCTGGGGGAGGGAGCTGGTGGGAGGTGATTGGATCATGGAGGCAGATTTTCCCCCATGCTGTTCTTGTGATAGTGAGTGAGTTTTCATGAGATCTGATAGTTTAAAAGTGTTTGACAGGTCCTCCCTCCGTCCCTCTCCTGCTGCCATGTAAGACGTGCCTTGCTTCCCCTTTGCCTTCTGCCACGATTGTAAGTTTCCTGAGGTCATGAAGAGCTGTGAGTCAACTAAACCTCTTTCCTTTATAAATCACCCAGTGTCAGGTTCTTTATTGCAGCGTGAAAATGAATGAATACATATATGCTAACGCTCTAGCCCTGACTTTTCCTCTGAGCTCTAAGTCATCCAATGCCAATTTGATTTATTCATTTTGATACCAACAGGCATATTCAACTCATTTTCACAACAGAATTTGTGATTCCTGCAGCTCCATGCTCTGAAGCTTCCTCCTCATCTACCTTCCCTCATTTTAGTGAATGTCTCCAACATTCTTCCATTGCTCCAGTCAAAATCTCAGGAGTCGTCCTCCCTTTATCACTGTCCCTCATTTTCCATATGAAGTGAATCTTGTTGGCTCTGATGCCAAAATAGATCACAAATTCAACCATTTCCACCATCTGCACTGTTATCACTGTAATCTCAGCCTACATTTCTTCTCACCTGGATTACTGCAGTAGCCTAGCTGTCTCCCTGTGTCTACTCTTGTTCTCTTGTAATCCATTATCCACTCAGAAGCCAGAATGTGCTTTTTATAATGTAGATTTTCATGTCACCTCTCTATTTAAAACATTCCTATAGTTTCTCACTACACTTAAAATGAAGTCCAAACTCCTTACAATCACTGAAGGTCCTTGGATGAGCAGTCTCTGCCTGCCTCTCTGATACCCTCTTGTACCTCCATGCTCAATGTGCTCCAGCCATGCTGGCCTCCTGTTTGTTTCTCAAACATGGCAAGCTCACTGCTGATCTTTATGCTATCAGATCCCGCTCATCAATTGGTCTTCTGCCAAAAAACCACATTCTCAGAGAAGCTTCTCTGACCACCTATCCCCAGCCCTCTGGCTGGATAGTCACTCTCCCATTACCTCATTTGAGTTTCTCAGTAGCAACTACCATTCTCTGAAATGATGTTTACTTATATCTTGCTGCCCTCATTCCAACTTCCAAATATAAGCTCCACAGGAGCAGGACCTTGTCAATCTGATCCTCCTTGCTTAGCAAATGGCATAGAGTTGCAGTGCAATTCAACGCTTTGTTGGCTAAGTGAATGAATATGTGGATGAAACCACCTCACAGGGGTCCCATTCATCTCAAGAGTGAGAATCTGTTTGCCTAGACTGCATAATCTGGTTTCATGGATAAGACACACTGAAAGCTGTCAGGTTTTGCCTGGATGAGTATTTCATTAATGTAGACCATTTCAAGGCCCAAATCCATCTCAAGTTTTGAAGAGCCAAGTCCATTGCCTCTAGTACAATTTGGGGACTACTCTCAACATCATAATCCATATGAGTAAACTCATCCAAATTCAGTGATTTCACCCTGCTGTGAGTTCCATAACAGTGGATAACTTATTCCTATGATCAACCTAAAGCAAACATAACAGGACTCAGGAAAACCATCTGTCAGAGAAGCACATAAACTTTCAAGTAATTGTTTAAAACATTTTTGATTGCCCAATGGATGATTTGTAATTACGGATTATACATTTGGTAAATAGGTCTTTGTGGCCCTTTGAACTCGCTTTATTGGGTTAACAGATAATTAGGGTCTGTTGTGTAGATGCACCATAATTGCTCCTTTGGAGCAGTTGAGGTTTGCAGAATTGATCCCTAGCTCTGCTATTTCTTTGTTGCGTCCCTCCAGCTCCTAATAGAGCCAGTGAGAATAGCTGGGAGAGGCTCAACCTGATATTTAGGAGGCAGCTGTTTTGCATTTAAGGTAGATCCCAGAAGCAGCAACCTGGGTGGCAGGGAGGGCAGGAGAGAGAGTTGGTTCTATAATCCCAGAGGCTGTCCCAGTTGCCCCCGCCAGCCAGCCTTGGGCATAGCGTAAATTGCTGCTGCTTTCTCACCATGTGTGGACCACCAACCTGAGCTGTGTCAGCCTCAGCACTTCTTCTCTGGGTAAGTCACATGTTTTTCAGATTTCAACTCCAAGTATGTGTTCCCAGACTGGTGCTGCATCAACACTATCTCTTTTCTCTTCTTTTCTTTATGACTCCTACTTCGAGAAGCAGTTTCAAATACTCATCATCAAGTTCTATTCCTCTTTCAGACTCAAAAGAAACATCCTGGTTTAGAGGCTGGGCTCTGGAGCCTGATTCTGGTTGAGAGACTGGGCTCTGGAGCCTGACTGTTCTGGGTTTGAATTCAGGCTCTGGAATTTACTAGCTGTGTGACCTTGGGAAGGTTGCTTAACCTTTCTGTAAGCCAAGAAGAATAGTAGTAGTTGCCGCCTTTTAGTGGACACTTGCTAGGTGCCAGGCACCATACTAAATATTTACATATGTCACTCTCTTTTAAAAAAATAAGAACTAATTTTTTAAAAAAGCTACTATCTATCTCCATTTTGAAGGTGACAAAAATGCCTTGGGAGTTAAATAACTTGCTCAAGGCCAGAAATCTTCTAAGTGGTAGAGACAGGGTTTAAGCTGAGGCCTAGCTCATGTGCTTAACTGTTACGCTTTCCTCTCTCCTGAAGGTATCCATTTCATGGAGTTATTTTGATAATTTGATAAGATAACATTTGTAAAACACTTTAGCACAGAGCTAAGTAAATGTTCAATAAATGTGAGCTAATATGATTGGTCTTCTTCTTTTCTTGTGAAACTCTCCTTTGCTCCGCCCTGGCCAAATTAGTTGCCCCTTTCTCTGGCTTTTATCACATTTATACATTGTGTCCTCTGTAATATCTGAACTGTAATGATTTGTTTACCTGTCTGTCTGTTCTACTGCCAAGTACAATGTTAGGCGCAATGAAAGAGCTCCAAGAAAATGTTTTGAATGGTAGTAGTGAGAAGGTGAACTTTATAATTCACAGATATGTAAAGACCTAGAGTCCCAAAAGAGCACAGCCTGTTCAGGACCTGCTGCAAGAACAGCATGCCTGAGGAATAAGAGGTGGGCCAAGGTGGGTGGTGAGATATGGGAGGAATTATAGGAGATGAGGCTGGTGAGGTAGGCAGGCCTCATAGGCCCTGTTACAGTGTGGACTTTACCCCCACGACCATGGGGAATGATGGAAGAGATTTAAGCAGGGTTTGTGTGATTACATTTGTTTCAGAAAGATCACTCTGGGTAAAGTGTGAATGGATTAGGGGTGATGTGGAGCAGGCACCAGACAAGAAGCAGAAAGTCTGCTTAGGAGTCTCTTGCAGTGGCCCAAGCAGGAGACGATGGGGCCTGTGTCAGGGAGTGGTTGTGGAGTGAGATTTCACATGGATAAAGAAGAGAGTGTAAATTCCCAGTGTCTGACAGACCCTGGGGCTTTTATTCAAGCTTGGAAAAGTCCTGTCTACCCCTCAATACCAGATAAGAATCCCAAATGGCTGTTGTTTTTGGAATACCACTTATAATGTGAATTATTTCCTCATTTGTTTAAGAGACTAACCTGTGGAAAAGCAAGGACTATGGATCAAGTCTTCTTTGAAGCACCCTGTTCACTTCAAGTTTCTGGAGGGAATTAGAAAACTCCCAGGAGTTTCCAAGAATGCTGATATCCAGGTCACCAATTTACCCACTGGTGAGGAGAAGAAAGTCAAAGAAAACCATATGTCTTAGACCTTGGTCTCCACAGGTGACCTCTGTCCACCCTGACCCTTTCTCTATCAGGTGACCTCTCGTTTCTGACCTTTCCCCTAACATAGTTTTAGATAGTACTGCTTTTTCAAATCCAGATCAATAAGAAGGAAGAGAGCTCTCCCCAAAATCCCTGGGAAAAGTTCTAGGCTGCATCAGACACACCCTTCCTTCCAAACATCTACAACAGTTAAGAAAGTGATGTCTGCTTGGAGTATGGATGACAGCCAGCCTTGTGTGTTAGGTCCCTGAAGAGCTATTCCACTTTTTGTCCCTTAAAATAATCCCAAGTCACTAAGATACTCAAAGGTATAGGCTCTGTTGATGCACATGACTTTGCATTTCCTTTCTTTTTCTCTGTGCTTTGAGTGAGAAGTCAGTCAGAAAAAAGGACAAAAAGCCAGATAGATGGCTGTGTTTATGAAGCACAAATACACCACATAAGCATACCAGCTCAGCCAGGGGACCAATGCAGCCCTCGGGGGACGAGCTGGCCCTATTTCACTCCTTGCTGAGCCTCTGAGTGCCCTGGGCTTGAAGCCCAGTTAAAAGCCTTGTGAAAATTGCCCACATGCTGTCCAAAGTCTGCTCCTTCTGCAAGTTTAGCCTACCAAACTGGAGGAAACACCCTTTGCTTCAATGGGGCGATACTGAATTTAAAGTTCGAGCTTCTACAAGGTTAACAATTTATGAAGCATTTTATATATATATTAGCATACATCTTCTCCATGTAAATCCTGTAATATAGGTATTGTGAGCCCCATTTAGCAGTTGAAAAGACTGACACTCAGAGAAGAAGTTGAATATGCATTCCCAAAGATCACATAGCAATTAAGTGGTTGATGAGGAATCAAACTTAGAGTCATTCAACTTATCAAATATTTCACTGGCTTCTGATATAGTCAGGCAGTGTCTCAGGCACTGGGAATACAATGGTAAATGAACAGATATGAAATTTTCCCTCGTGGATCTTATAGTCCAATTGAAGAGACACTCATTAGACGAAGTACTCAAAACAACAGAAAACTGTAAATATGGATAAGAGCTAGGAAGGAAAAACAGGATGTCAGGGGAAGATATAGCAAGGGTGTAATTTAGATGTGGGGTGTGTGTTTGTGAATGTGTGTGTATATGTGATTGAACACCATTTATAACATTTAAGAGCCGAGAAATAGGAGGAAGGAATATGGGAGAAGAGCAGGAGCATGAGGTTTCAGCAGGAGATGATAGTATGTATAAAGGTAAGAAGAACTTGGTGTGTTTGAAGAGCTGGAAAAGGCTGAGTGAGTGCGACTGGAGTAGGGTGGCATAAGATGAGATCAGATTATTGGTAAGCTAGGCGAAAACGTTTAGCCATGGGTTTTATTCCAAGGGGACAAAATGAGAAGCAAGGAGACCAATTAGGAGGACATTGCAATAACCCAGGAGGGTGATGATAGCTTTATGTTTCCAAATTTTGTAATTTTTGGTATGGTATGTGCTATGGTTGTGATCTAGAGAACTGGCTGACAGTTGAGAAAGGTTGTCCTTTGCCATACTTTAAAAATCACCCTTAAGTTTTCTTTACTTACAAGATGTTGAGAGACAGTGGAGGCCTTGGTACATTCCAGAATTAGCAAAGATTTCAGCCACATGGTTCTAAAATTAAGAAGACTATCTCTTCATGATCAAACAGACTGCACAACATTCCATGCAGGTGACATTTGAAAAGGAAATTGACCATCAGAACTCTTAATAACTGGTCCTCCCCAATAAGAGATGCTCCACCACTGTTACTAGCGATGTGACAATGGGCACGTTACTTAACCTTTTTGAACCTAATTGACACCATTTGTGAAAAAAGGACAGAAGTAGTACTTTTCTCATAGAATCATACTGAAATGGGATTAGATTTAGAATTGGATTCATGGGAAGATTAAATGAGATAATACACACAAAGCACTTAACACAAGGCCTAACAGGATAAGCATTCTGCTTTCAATAAATAATAGCTGTCATAATTATTAATAATGAAACTTTTACAGCATAAATGTAATAAGATTAGATACCAGCATCACTTCTGTGGAATAATTAATTTCTGTCCCTAGGCAAAGTATTGACATATGTAGCTTAATTTATGAAACATATATATCCTATGACTCCAAATTATTTTAAAATGCTTTGAAATGCTTGGATGAAAGAAATTATAAAAACATTACATATATTATTCCAAAGAGAAATTGTATCCTACAGAACTAGATTTTCCCAAATGACTATAGGCCATCTTAAGAATAGCCTGCTTTATTATCAAACTGAACAGTTGGCTATACTGAACACAATTACAGATTCTGCTTTAGAAAAACCAACGTTAATTGGATTTCTGAATGCCATTTGAACTACAGAGAGACACAATTCTCCTTCTAGCTCCAAAATCCACTTACTTTTAGCAGAGCACACTACATGGAGTTTTAGCTCTCCTAATGGCTTCAGGTAAACCCAGAAGTAGAGCATTAGCTTCTCAGTGGAGGAAGGATGTATCAAGTATCAAATGCACAGGGCTGCCATTTATCTCTCTCCAATTCTGCTAAAACAAATGTCCTCTGAAAAATGTATCTGATGAGAGTGTATTGTAAGGGAGATTCTTGAGATCATCTCCCTTGCTAGACCTCCGTGATCTGAGATTAATCTGAAGATGGTCAGAAGATCTGAGAGTTACCTAAACTGCAGCGCATAGTCTGTGTGCCTCCTTGACCACATGCCTCAGTTTCCAGAGATTTATATTCACAAACTTACAGATCAAACAGCCAAAAGTAATAAAAAAGGAATTTAGCCTCTAACATGTATGTCTTTTTTTTTTTTTTTTATTATACTTTAAGTTCTAGGGTACATGTGCATGACGTTTATATCATGTATAACTCCCCATGCAATCCCTCCCTCCTCCCCCCTCCCCATGATAGGCCCCAGTGTGTGATGTTCCCCTTCCCGAGTCCAAGTGATCTCATTGTTCAGTTCCCACCTATGAGTGAGAACATGCGGTGTTTGGTTTTCTCTTCTTGTGATAGTTTGCTAAGAATGATGGTTTCCAGCTGCATCCATGTCCCTACAAAGGATGCAAACTCATCCTTTTTTATGGCTGCATAGTATTCCATGGTGTATATGTGCCACATTTTCTTAATCCAGTCTGTCACAGATGGACATTTGGGTTGATTCCAAGTCTTTGCTATTGTGAATAGTGCCGCAATAAACATACGTGTGCATGTGTCTTTGTAGTAGAGTAATTTATAATCCTTTGGGTATATACCCAGTAGTGGGATGGCTGGGTCATATGGTACATCTAGTTCTAGATCCTTGAGGAAACGCCATACTGTTTTCCATAATGGTTGAACTAGTTTACAATCCCACCAACAGTGTAAAAGTGTTCCTATTTCTCCACATCCTCTCCAACACCTGTTGTTTCCTGACTTCTTAATGATTGCCATTCTAACTGGTGTGAGATGGTATCTCATTGTAGTTTTGATTTGCATTTCTCTGATGGCGAGTGATGACGAGCATTTTTTCATGTGTCTGTTGGCTGTATGGATGTCTTCTTTTGAGAAATGTCTGTTCATATCCTTTCCCCACTTTTTGATGGGGTTGTTTGTTTTTTTCTTGTATATTTGTTTGAGTTCTTTGTAGATTCTGGATATTAGCCCTTTGTCAGATGAGTAGGTTGCAAAAATTTTTTCCCATTCTGTAGGTTGCCTGTTCACTCTGATGGTAGTTTCTTTAGCTGTGCAAAAGCTCTTTAGTTTAATTAGATCCCATGTTTCAATTTTTGCTTTTGCTGCCGTTGCTTTTGGTGTTTTAGACATGAAGTCCTTACCCATGCCTATGTCCTGAATGGTACTACCTAGATTTTCTTCTAGGGTTTTTATGGTATTAGGTCTAACATTTAAGTCTCTAATCCATCTTGAATTAATTTTCGTATAAGGGGTAAGGAAAGGATCCAGTTTCAGCTTTCTACTTATGGCTAGCCAATTTTCCCAGCACCATTTATTAAATAGGGAATCCTTTCCCCATTTCTTGTTTCTCTCAGGTTTGTCAAAGATCAGATGGCTGTAGATGTGTGGTATTATTTCTGAGGACTCTGTTCTGTTCCATTGGTCTATATCTCTGTTGTGGTACCAGTACCATGCTGTTTTGGTTACTGTAGCCTTGTAGTATAGTTTGAAGTCAGGTAGCGTGACGCCTCCAGCTTTGTCCTTTTGACTTAGGATTGTCTTGGCAATGCGGGCTCTTTTTTGGTTCCATATGAATTTTAAAGCAGTTTTTTCCAATTCTGTGAAGAAAGTCATTGGTAGCTTGATGGGGATGGCATTAAATCTATAAATAACCTTGGGCAGTATGGCCATTTTCACGATATTGATTCTTCCTATCCATGAGCATGGTATGTTCTTCCATTTGTTTGTGTCCTCTTTGATTTCACTGAGCAGTGGTTTGTAGTTCTCCTTGAAGAGGTCCTTGACATCCCTTGTAAGCTGGATTCCTAGGTATTTTATTCTCTTTGAAGCAATTGTGAATGGAAGTTCATTCCTGATTTGGCTCTCTGCTTGTCTGTTACTGGTGTATAAGAATGCTTGTGATTTTTGCACATTAATTTTGTATCCTGAGACTTTGCTGAAGTTGCTTATCAGCTTAAGGAGATTTTGGGCTGAGACACATGTATGTCTTAAAAAGAAGTTATGAGGATGTAACTTATAAACTGGCAACACTTTTCATATGTCCTTTTCTCTCTCTCTAACTCTCCTGGACCCATGTTGTTCCACAGCCCCCATTTACTAACACCTCCCACTCCCACCACGGAATACTCCCCCATCTCATTTAGCTTTTTGTCTCTTACCCAGTATTTAGATTAACTTGCTCTTTCTCCCTGCCTTCTTTTCTGTAAACTGAACCTGTGATTTTTCTTTCTTTGCCCATTGTCCAGTTTCCAGTTCTGTGTTATGGATGTCAAGAGGTCTAACTGACAGAGGCTGAGTCTCCATATGGAATAATGTTCATTCTCTTTTTTTTGTTTTTGTTTTAGATTGGATCTTGCTCTGTTGCCCAGGCTGGAATGCAGTGATGCAATCATGGCTAACTGCAGCCTCAATCTCCTGGACTCAAACTATCCTCCCACCTCAGCCTCCCAAGTAGCTAGGCCTACAGGCACATGTTCCATGCCCAGCTAATTTTGTTTTTTGTATGTTTTATAAAGACAGGGCTTCACTATGTTGCCCAGGCTGGTCTTGAACTCTTGGACTCAAGTTATCCACTCAACTCAGCCTCTCAAAATGTTGGGATTATAGGCATGAGCCACTACACACCCAGCCAACATGTTTATTCTTAATAAAGACTTTATATTGGGTCCTGTGAACTGCTCTATACAGTGCTGGATTATAGTGTGCTGTGGAGGTGGGGCTTGGATCATCAGGTTCCTCATTTGTTGTATTCAGTCCCAGTTTGGACACAATCCCCAAGTTCACCTTGGAAAGAATTGGAGTGGGACAGTGAGGGAGGAGGGGAAGGGAAATATGAGTGAATCTGGCTGTGTTGATACTGATGCAAGCTTAGAAATATGAAAAATAGTATCTGCCATCAGCTGAGGTGCAGAGAATGGAAAAAACGGAGGCAGGAGAGATTGGTAAGGGAGAAAAGGGATGAAGGTAGAGGGGTCCAGTAGGTGGGGCAAGGAGAGCAGGGAAGACATAAGATGCAGAAAGAGCCGAGGGGCCTGTCAAAAAGTCAACAATCCAACTCCATTGCTCTGGCAGTAGTCAGTTGATTCACAGTCCAGGGAACTGATTACAGGGTCGAGTGGTATGCCAGGAGCCTGCTTCTGGATGGAGATTTGGACTCTGATCAAAAATGTTTCTTGGCTGTTAACAGTTGAACTAGCCTGCTAGGAATATGGCCCCAGATAATGAGCAGGTGGGATACACGCCTCTGTTTTCCACATCCATTTTATTATGCTTTAAGCACATGCCATGGCCATGGCCCAGCTTCTGAGAGATCCTAGCCCAGAATATATGCTTCTGTGGTGAGCTAACAGAGATTAAACTGAGGTGTTCTTAGATGTTTCCTCTCATTCCAAAGTAGGTCAAGACTTCATGATTGCCATTCTTGAATGGACTGTCTGCCTTTTTTTCTTGTTTTTGGAAGGTTGGAAGAAGCCTTGGAGAGCACACAGAAGCACTTCCTCCTTTTACAAACAAGAAAAGGGACAGAGTGACAACTTTAAAAAAATCTCCATCTGAAGTTGGTTCTATAGTTTCCTATCTCCAGAAGAGGCAGAAATGAACTCTAGTGTGCCTACAGTTTGGTTAGTAGAACACGACTAATGACAACTAAGAGAATACAGAGCACCTCATTTTCCATTGTCCTTTTCCATCCTCAGAAGAACACTAGACAGGACAAGTGGGACTGATCTATTTCACAGAAGAAGAAACTGAATTCAGACCATCTAAAATCCACAGACAAGGCAAAGAGGGACTTCCTGGTTCAGACACACTACTCCAGAGGAAATGCTTGTGCTGCTCTAAAAGGTGGCCTCCTCCTTAATTGTGTAAATGGCTTTACTTAGTTCTGATCTCTGTGGTGCTGCTAAAGTTGAACAGGACAAAGTGGAGCCTTGTTGACTCACTGATGCTCAGTTTTAGTGTTGATAACAGAGGTCTTCACGGTATCCACCATCTGCAGAGACACTCAAAGTGCAAATTGCACAGCAAAGAGATGAGTTAAGAGGACAAGAGGAATGATGAGAAAGAAAAAATTAGGCCATCTTTTTTCTTGCCATGGGGTCTTTTGTCCTGTTTTCTTTCATTGCTGTTTCCTCAAGGGTGGACCTTTGGTGGCCACATTAGTGGGAGTATTGAGAGAAAGATGCTGTGGTATGTCATTACCCACACATCGCCTGGCTGGTAGCGAGCCGTTTAGGACAGGGAAAATCACTTCCTTCTTCCACTTAAGTGGGACTCCGGACTTCTAGGGATAAGTCTTTAGCACCTTCTGTCTAAATGCCTCAGACACTATAAACACCAGGAAATTCCAAGAGGAGTCTGGTCTGTATCTCCTTTTTTTTTTTGAGACAGAGTCTCTCTCTGTCACCCAGACTAGAGTGCAGTAGTGCAATCTTGGTCACTGCAACCTCTGCCTCCCAAGTAGCTGAGATTACAGGTACCTGCCACCATGCCCAGCTAATTGTTGTTATATTTTTAATAGAGATGGGGTTTCACCATGTTGGCCAGGCTGGTCTCAAACTCCTGACCTCAAGTGATCTGCCCGCCTTGGCCTCCCCAAGTGCTAGGATTACAGGTATGAGCCACCATGCCCGGCCTGGTCTACATCTCTTCTGATACACATGACAGGGTCAAAGCACTGATCACATGTAAATGGTACTAGAATCTCTCTTAGCAGCACCCTCCACAGAGGATGCTGTCTTTGGCTGCTGGGTTTCTTCCCTCTGCCCTGTTGACCATCTTAGGGGACCAGTGAGAGTCTCTACCTTATCTTGAATCATTCCCAAGCTCCAAAGACTACCCACCTCCACATTTAAATACTTGTTTCCCCTGACTTCCTGATTGGCCTGCTTCTCCCAAACTTTCTACTTTCTCCTCCAAGTTATCATTCTTTTTTTTTTTTTCTTTTTTAAGTTATTAGGTCACAATTCACTTTTTTTAAATGGGCAAATGTAAATGAGGAAAACTGGTAGATTTTTTTTTTTTTCTATCCACAGCCAAGTACAGTTTCAAGACAGCTCAGTGCTGGTAGTGGAGGAGTGCCTGAGAGAATGAAAAGAACCTTATCCAATAAAACTGGTCTGTTGTTGTTGGATCACATGCTGTGAATTGATTTATTGTTTAAAGTGATGAAAAAGGTGTTCAGAGACTTGGAGGAGAGTTTCGCGCCGTGGTGATGCCCCCGCAGTCAGGAAACAGTCTTCTGAGTGATTCAGAGCTAGGAAATGTGGGGTTATTTTGGTAGCTGTCAGCAGGAATTGGCTACAGTCTGTATGTTAAATAAATACAAACTGCCTATTTAGTTATTTAACAATGAGAACAAACGTCCCACTGTTGGCAAGAGGAAAACAGTCAACACTCAAACTATGTAGAATCCCATCTCGTTCCCATGATGTGATTTGACCCTGTTTGCACCCACAGGCTTGGCTGCAACCCTCCAGGGCATCTTATCACTGTTTTATTGGAGTTGGAACGAGGCTGGAATTGGAGTACAAATTTCCTTCAGCAAGGAAATGCTGGAGAAACAAGAGCAAGTTAACCTCCAAATGGGTTCCAAGGCAACCGCTGTGGTGAAATTTCACTTGGGTTCTACTGGCTCTTTTTCACCTGCCTCTGCCAAATTGTTGATGCCCTCGCCTGTTGGAAATGGATGACTTTGAACAACCAGGGGCAAGGAGGCTCTCTTTTACTTCAGAACTACTACAGCAAGAATTCAAACTCTTTGTTTTTGAGAAAATAGCTCCTAATGCTGTGTTGATTTTACTGTGTGCTTCAGAAAAAGACCTTAAGGCTAATTGATATGAACATTTAGAGGCAAGCTGAGCTTACTAGAATTTATATGACCTGATGTGTTGAACATCAGGAAGCTATTTGATGCTAGCCTATAGCAGCAACCCTTTGTATTTAGTGTGTTTGTGTGTACACACATACCTGTGTACATAAAAATGAAAGCTTGTTTTGTGATCTGGTAAAAGTTTTGCCACATCATATATACATTTTTAACTTTTGGAAGCTAGAAGACAATTGATAAGCATTTAACATGAAGAATACATGTATTTATAGTCAACATTAATAGAATAGATGCTACTAATCTATGAGAGTGAAAAATAAAGAAGGGAGAGGAAAGAGGACGAAGACAGAGAGTAGAAAGCAGGGAAAGGAGAAGACAGAAAAAAGAAAACTTCAGTTGTGCCTCTGAGAGCCACAATTCAGTTTTGTGCTTCTTGCTATCATCTTTCTCCAACCTTAAAGAGCAGAAAGCAATTGGGAGAACTAACCTGCACTTAGATTACAGCTTCCATAGGACGTTACATTCTTAGGGTCTATTAAGTCGAATGGACTTTGACCTTAGCTTCCACGAAATCCTTACCTTTTAATTGGGGCTGAGAGGTATGATTTAAGTTCGTGGAATTTGTATTTTCTGGAGGAACTCCTGCCTCGTCTGTACATGGCAAAACCCCCAACAGCAGCATTTTTAATTTCCAGATTCTCAGCAGACACAATGGACAGACTGTAGAAAACACCTGCTCATCCAGACCACTCAGCTCACAGGCTCCTTCCTCAGGCAAGGCAGACCCTCTTCTTATATTCTTGTGACCTCTTAGACTTTTCTTTTGTAGCACTTACTCCAGACTCTAATCATATATTTATGATGTGATTGTTTATGCAATGGTTTTCTTCCTAACTAGGCTCTGAGTTCCATGAGAGTTGGGGCAATGTCTGTATCCCTTACCCTTGTTGATATGCTGCACTGTGCCCAGTACCTAGTAATTGCTTAATAAATATTTGTTAAATGAATGATTATAATAGTATGCATATATGCATATACAGTATGATAATGTTATATATAAATATATGTAAAACAGTATATATACACACGATATTTAAATAGCACATCATGTAATATTATATGTCTACACACACACACATTCAGTATTTACTCAGTTTCTCTGAGACTTATTTACTCATTTATGAAGTGAAAGCGAATGCAAGGCTCTTTGCAAACCCCAAAGTGCTAGGCCAATAGGAAAGATCAGATTCGCCTTTCATATTAAACACTATGAAGCCAGGACCTGTGGCTCACAACTGCAATCCCAGCACTTTAGGAGGCTGAGGTGGAAGGATCACTTTAGACCAAGGGTTTGAGACCAGCCAGGGCAACATAGGGAGACACCATCTGTACAAAAATTTTTTTTAAATTTGCCAGGCATGTGGTGCTTGCCTGTGGTCTCAGCTACTCTGGAGGCTGAGGCTTGAAGATCACTTTAGCCCAAGAGGTCGAGGCTGCAGTGATTGTGCCACTGCACTCCAGTCTGGGTGACACAGTGAGACCTTGTCTTCAACAAAGAAACAAACAAGCAAAAAATACTATGGTAAAGACCCCAATAAATGCCTTCCATGCTTATAAAATACATATAAGTATCTCTCAATCAAGTTTTCACTTTTCTCAGGTCAGTCCCTCATTCTAAATTTAGAGTCATTTCCAAATATAGTGCATTTCCTGTCCCATTCCTTCCCTGAAAGACAGCCGTGTCCAACTAGAAGTGGGCCTGACGCCTCTTATTAGCCTGGTTGCATTTCTGTCTCGCCCTTGGCTGCAGTGTGTGAGCTGATGGGCCCCACGTGACTGTGTTCACGTCCAAGCTTAGTAGAATGAATTTTTCAAGCATGATTTGCAAGTCACGCTATCACATGCCTCCTGAGTCCAGCTGTGCCGCAGCTGCCTCCTCCCCTGCATCCGCTCATCTTGCACTTGGATCAAAAGCACGAGCACATTTGCCTGAACTGATCTGGTCTCAGCCCAGCTGTTTGTTCCCCATTGTCATTAGGATGTTTACAGACCTGCTGTTCTTGCTGTACTTGTTTCATGATCACACTTGGGTCTGCAGAGCATTTTAACACATGGCTGTGGCCGAAGCTGGCAGTTTGACTAGCTTTTCTTGGTCACTGAGACTTCTCTAAGGCATTTGCTTCAAACCTTCCTAACTATGTGTATGCTTGCACATTTCCACAGAGGCAACAAGAAAAGGAACCAGGGCTATAAAGCCTGTTAAAGATGGGCCGTGAGTGTCCCTCTGGACTACTAATTTTATCACACGATTAGTTTCTAACTGGAAAAGAGAGCACTTCCAGTCTGAGATAAAGCCAGTTTAAAGGAAGAATCTATTCTTCTTACTCTAATTTGGTAAGTTGGGAAAATGTAGTTTACCTTCTTAGGAAGTTGTCTCGACTTCTCCTAAAGTGTGCCGATACCTGTCACATGACAACAGGTATTTTCTTGGCAAGAATTGTGCTGGAATAGCAGTTGGCAGTGACTGTGGTGAGGGTGTGGAAAGGTGTCTAGTGGGTCCAATTGAGGTTCTAGGTCTGGCTGACCCCTAACTATGAGAAGAACATGAGTGAGTCACTCATTCTCTCTGGTATTCAATGTCCTCCCATTAGTAACAGGCACCACTTATTATCATATTAAAACCTGTGCTTAAAAATCTGTTTTCTAGACTCACCCCAAAGATCCTGATAGAGTGGGCTGAGGTGGGGCCTAGAAGTCCCATGTTTTGATGTATCACAATCAAATGGTCATGAAGATCATGTGCATGGTCAGCAATTCATGTGCATGGTCAGCAGATCATGTGCATGGTCAGCAATTCACACTGTCTCCCCTACAACTACAGTGAACCATTTGACCTAGGATATTTAATACTTTTAATCAAATGCTCTTTCATGATAAATAACATGGCTCCGATTTCCCAGTAGCTCGAGCATTAAGAGAAAGACGGTTCTACAATGCAAAGCATCCTAGGCTCATCCTAGCCACAGAGCTGCACTGTCTACTACAGTGGCCATGACCACATGTGGCAATTGAGTACTAGAAATATAGGAGTCTGGAACTGGGATGTGTTGCTAGTATCAAATATGCAACAGATTCCAAAGGTTTAGTTTAAAAAAAGAACTGTGAAAATACATAATAATTTTTATGTTGATTACATGCTGTAATGATATTTTTAAAGATATGACGGGTTAAATAATATATAGTACTGCAGTAATTTGATTTGCTTTTTAATAGTTTTATTGAGATATAATTTATATATTAAAACTACATACATTTAATGCATATAATTTGAAAAGTTTGGACATATGCATACACCCATAAAACTATCACCACAATCAAGGCAATAGACATCTCCATCACCTTAAAAGTTGCCCTGTGTCCTCCTTCCACTGTTTTTTTCTTTTTTCTTTGTTTTGTGTTGTTTGTTTTGGCAAGAGTGCTTAACATGAGATCTATCCTCTTAACAAATTTTTAAGGGCATAATACAGTATCATTGACTATGGGTGCTATGCTGTACAGCAGATCTCTAGAACTTATTTCTCTTGCATAACCAAAACTTTATATCAATTGAACAAGTCCCAACCTACTCACCCCAACTCAGCTCCTGGTAGCCACTCTATTTTCTGCTTGTATGGGTTTGACTATTTTAGATACCTCATAGAAGTGGAATCATACAGTATTTGTCTTCTGTGACTGGCTCATTTCACTTAGCATAATGTCCTCCAGGTTCATCCATGTTGTCACAAGTGGCAGGATTTTCTTCTTTTTAAAGGCTTAATAATATTCCATTTTATGTATACACCATATTTTTGTATCCATTTATCCACCAGTGAACATTTTGGTTGCTTCCGTATCTTGGCTATTGCTAATACTGCTGCAATGGACATGGGAGTACAGATATCTCTGAAAGATTCTAATTTCAATTATTCTGGGATATACCCAGTAGTGGAATTGCTGGAACATATGGTAGTTCTATTTTTAATTTTTTGAGGAACATTTATACTGTTTTCTATATTGGCTGCACTGTTTTACATTCCCACTAACAGTGTATAAAGATTCCAGTTTCTCCACAGTCTCACCAACATCTGTAATCTTTTTTGTCTTATTTATTTACTTATTTTTGAGACAAGGTCTTGCTCTGTCACCCAGGCTGGAGTGTAGTGGTGTGATCATAGTTCACTGCAGCCTTGAACTCCTGGACTCAAGCGATCCTCCCACCTCAGCCTTCCAAGTAACTGAGATTATACGGGCACACCACCATGCCTGGCTAATTTTTTAATTTTTTGCAGAGATGGGATCGTACTGTGTTACTCAGGCTGGTCTTGAGCTCCTGGCCTCAAGTGATCCTCCTGCCTTGGCCTCCCACAGTACTGGGATTACACGTGTGAGCCACTACTCCTGGCCTTGTTTTATTTTTCACAATAGCCATATCAATGGGTGTGAGGTGATATCTCACTGTGGCTTTGATTCACATTTGCCTGATGATTAGTGATGTTGAGCATCTTTACAAACACCTGTTGGCCATTTATATGTCTTCTTTGGAGAAATCTCTATTCAAGTCCTTTGCCTGTTTGCCTATTTCTAAATCAAGTCATTTGGTTTTTTGCTACTAAGTCGTAGGAGCTTCTTATTTGTTTTGGATGTTAATCCCTTATCAATATATATATAGAAAATGCTTTCTCCCATTCTGTAGGCTGCCTTTTCACTCTGTTAATTGTTTCCTTTGTTGTACAGAAGCTTTTTAGTTTCATGTAGTCACATTGTACAATTTTGCTTTTGTTGTTTGTACTTTGGTATCATATCCAAGATATTATTAGCAAGACCAATATACTAAAGCTTTTCCTCTCTCTAGGAGTTTTATGGTTTCAGGTTTTATGTCTGAGTCTTTAATCAATTTTGAATTAATCCTTATGCATACAGTAAGATAACGATTTAATTTCATTCTTTTGTATGAGGATATCCAGTTTTCCCAACAACATTTGTTGAAGATACTGTCCATTCCCTCTTATATATTCTTGACACCCCTGTCAAAGCTCAGTTGACTGTATACCTGTGAGTTTATTTCTGAGCTTTCTATTCTGTTCCATTGGTGTGTATGTCTGTCTTTATGCTAGTACCATGTTTTAACAACTGTAGCTTTGTAATATATTTTGAGGTCAGGAAGATCATTTCTTTCTTTTTACTTTTTTTCTTTAGTGTGGCTACTGGAAAACTGAAAATTATGTATATGTGGCTTGCATTATGTTTCTATCGGATGGTGCTGCTATGGAGCACCAGGCAATTGTTTAGAGAGAATGATATACTCCTGAGGATAGCCCATACTGTTACCATACCACAGTAGCCTTACAAAGTGACCAGGGTAACCCTGTTTGTCCTAATCAAACCCTAACTCCCGGTTTCCATTTTGACTGATAAAATTTAGAAGTGGAAGCTTGAAAAGGGACTGGACAGACAGTGGGAATGCACTGTTTACTAAGTCCGTGAGTGCTGCTACTTAACTCATATAGCCTCTTGGTTCCAGTTGTTACTTAAAAGCATAGAAGCTTTATCCATTCCCATTATAGACCAGACTTCCCCATCCTCCCAGTATACTCTTCTCATTCTCCACTTCACTCCTTGGCAACCCAACATCAGACTATCTTCTTGATGCTTTGAAAACTGTTAAATTAGAAAAAAATTCAATAATAGTACCCATTATAGGTAAAGATTTGGGGAAATTGGGACACTTATATACCATTGGCAGTACCCAAAATTATAACTTCTTTGGAAAGCAATATCACATCATCTTTTAAGATCCATAAAAATATTCTTACCCTTTGATTTTGTAAAGGGTAAGAATTTGTCTCAAGGAAACATTCAACGGAGGCAAGATAAACGGATAAAGATATTCAATATAGCATTATCTATACTACAGAATTAGAAGCCACTTAAACACCTAATCATTAAGGAACAGTTAAGAAAATTATACTGTAACAATTCAATACAATTTTATATATTCATTCAAATTTGTAATTGTGAAGAATATATAACAACAGAGAAAAATGTTTACCAAATGATGTTAGATTTTGTAAAGTAGAACACATAAATTGTATGTAGATTATGATTGCACTGTAACAATTATGCATGCATAAGGAAGAGGGCTTAGAAGAAATGCACAAAAATGAAACCTCTGTGTTAGGATTATTAAAGAATAAATCAAAGCGTTTTAGCCAGGAGATAATGGACTCTCATGGGACCCAGAAATGGGCCCCCACAGTGTCCATAAAACAAGTGAAAACATACCAGATTTTGTGTGGCTGTGCATATGTTTATTTTTTTGAGAAGTAGGAGCACAGCTTTCATCAGATTCTCAGAGGAGTTCGATGATCATCTCCCTCCCAAGTTAAGACCCAGTGCTTAATGATGGTGCTGTTACGTTATTGTTTCAACAATTAAAAGAAAGTGAGTTGTCTCCTCTTTTGGCCTGTAGTCAAAGATGAATTCACCAGTGGGCTTGAGGAAGAATGAGAGCCCTTAGGACAGAATGAATCTGACCCTGGTAGCTTGTGGGAGAAACAGTATCTCCTTAGGGGCCCCCACACCTTCCCATTTATATCTCTGCTCTCATCCTCACTCAGCCCCTTCTGTCTCAAGGCCAAATGCTGGTCAAAATGCTCTCCCTTTTGTCTTACTCTCCCCTTCCCCTCCTCTGTTCCTCTCTAATGTTCCATATCAGACTAGCTCTCCCCAACTTCCAGGCCTTTCTAGTCCTCTAATCTGAGACACATATCTATGCTGAAGGACCTGCCATGTTAATGAATTACCCTACCAAGGACACTTGCCTTTCAACTGGCGTGTGGGGCAACCAATACCTTAACCCCATAGCAGGCTATGCAGATAGGTGTTCAAAAACCAGGATGGGGCCAGAGCCAGAATCTGTGTGGGAGCAACCATTGCGCTGTACCCCTCAGATCTTATCAGTGTTGCCCATGTCCCTCCGCATAGACGACCACTGGAAGGATTCTTTGCATTTGAGAAATGTCCATTGGTGAGTCCTGGCATTTTTCTCCCCTCAGGGCCAGTTAAAGAAAACTCCAGTCAGGGTTGTTTTAAGGGACCTCCATAGAACAAAAATCTGGTCAAGGACTTTGCTTTTGGGCAAGCTTTAGGTGTTTCTCTCTTGTTTATCTACCTTACCAGTGTGTGGATCCATTCATTCTCCACCCCACCCCTCCTTCCTGAGGCCCTGGCTCATCCCTTGCTGGCTTGGAAATTGATGGTCTTTCTTCATGGGAAGATTTCTTTCTTCTGAGATTCTTTCTTCCAACACCCTATGCAGTCTCCAGGGTTTCCTTGAGCTGCAGGCTCAGCCTCATTCATCGGAGTGAGACTTCTTTAATGTTTTCTATTTAGATCCTTTTCCTGTAAAAGATTAGCTGTTCTATAATGGACACCTATAAATGAGCTGAATAAAAAGAGAAAGAAATGAACATTTTTTAAAAAGTATCCCAGCAGCTTCCCCTCTAAGAATTGCCGCCAACTTTATCCCCTGTTCACTTATTAATGCTTCTCTTCCAGCATTTCTTTTTCCCCTGACATTTTGGTGAAAGTTTTTTTTTTTTCCTACTCTAGTCTAACATTTATTCCTTCAACTTTTCTGTCAGACTTCTTTTTCCCTGGAAGCCTTTAAGTTAACCAGATATGACGATCATTATTTTTGTTTTTTCATGTAGATAAGTCCCTTTCTTTCTCATCACAAATTCAATAGAGGCCTAACTTTCAGGCGGAACAGCCCTCCAAATATACCCCAGACTGCTGTCTCTTGCTTATCTCTAAGCATCTCATAGGGATGGCAAGGTGACATTATACTTTATTTTGGGATTCATTTCCATGCATCACTGTGGTGAGACTTAAAACATTCTTCTTCATATCTGCCTTAAGAAATTGCAACCTAAGTTGATGTCTTTCATCAGATAGCAGTGGGCATTTGGGGAGTTTGTCACCATCACCTCGAGGTTCCTGGATTGTGTAAAGATCAGTCATTCTTACTTGTTAAGTAGAGAGATTTTAGGATCCATGAGAAACTGGGGGTCAGGTCAAACTGAGCTGTATATCCCTTGAAGAAGAAACCAAAACTCAGTTTCCCCACCAGAAAAAAAAAAAAAAACATAATAAGGATCGTAAGGATCCCTGCTTCAATGATCTCTGCACACATATTGCACGTGGCATAGAGACCAATTACTGTTACCAAATATCTCCTTTGTCTTCTCTGCCCTATAATAGAGTCTTGGATACTTAGCTGCATTCTTATCATTCTGGAATAAAGATTGTTTCCCAGTCTCCCTGGCACCTAAGTGTGACCATGGGGCTAAGTTCTGGTCAAAGAAATGCAAGTGGAAGAGGTATATGGAATTTTTTCCCAAAAGTGTCTTTAAAATAAAGGCTTTCACTTCTCTATTCTTTTGTCCTTCATCCTGGATAGAATTGGGACACAATGTTGGGAGCTCCTGCATCCATTTTGTACAACTGAGAATGAAATCTACAAATGATAATTTAGCAAATAGAAAGAGCTCAAGTCCCTGACATCATAGAGTACCATAACTGCCCTAGGTTGCCTCCAGCTGTTGACTGGAAAGACAGAAAGACCTTTTATCTTATTTAAGTATTATATTCTTTTTCTGTTGCCTGTAGCCAAATATAACCTAAACAGGATCCACACCCAATAAGTACTTAATACATGATAGCTGTCACTTAATCCATCACCTACACATTTTGGAGAACCACTTCCCCCAACACATTTCAACCCTCCCACAATATGGCAGAACTTTCAGATACATCTTCTATAATTCTAACATATACTGAGTGTTAACTATGTCCCGAGAAAAGTAACAAATGCCTAATGTGGAATATCTCATTTAAACTTTACCACAACTCTATGAGGTGGGTACTATTTTTTAATCCTTAATTTACAGATGAATCTATTGGTTTGTTAGGGCTGCCATAACAAAATCCTATAGCTTGGGTGGCTTAAACAACAGACATTTATTTTCCCATCTTTCTGGAGGCTCAAAGTTCAAGATCAAAGTATTGACAGGTTCGGTTTCTTCTGAGTCCTCTCTTCTTGGTTTGCAGATGGCCACCTCTTACTGCTTCTTCATGTGGTCTTTCTCCTATGCCTGCATATCCCTAGTGTCTCTTTTTGTGTCCAACTCCCTCTTCCTTATAAGGACACTACTCACATTGGATTAAAGCCCACCTCACGGTCTTGTTTTGTTTCTCTTTTTGAGATTGTCTCCATTTATTGTTGGTGAGGACCTCACAGCCTCATTTTCACAGAATCACCTCTTTAAAGTTCTCATGTCCAAATACAGTAACCTTCTGAGGTACTGGGTTAGGACTTCCTCATATGAATTTTGAAGAAACACAATTCAGCCTGGAACAATGAAGAAACTGAATCAAAGAGAAATTAAATAATTCAATAATTTTGCCCAAACCACAGTTAGGAGGTGGTAGAGATGGGATGCAAACCCAGGAAGTCTGGCTCCTGAGCCCATGCAGTCAAACGCTGCAGTAGACTGCCTTCCATTCCTTGTTATCATCTATACAATGTTTAGTTTGACTATAAGCCTGGATTCCCAGAACTCTTTGTATGCTTAATGGTCTAAGATGTGTTAGTCTATAAGCACAGATTTGAGCTTTGGGGGGTATCTTTATGTAATTACCCTTATCTTTTGTCTTAACTCCTACATGTCACCTGCTCATTGTACTAGAGACCTTTGTCCTGTGTCACCACAAGGATCCTGGTTGCTTTGTTCCTTCAGCTCCAAAGGAAATGCATGCACTTGAACACTCCACCTTGTCTCTTCTGGCATCCTTTATACAATGTTACAGGAAGAAGCCTAACCATGTCTGTGATGTCAAACAGATGCTACAGGATTCCTCTACACTGTCTGACCTGTACCTTCATATGGGGTAACCTTGGAAGCTTGCAGTGTTCCAAAACCCCAAGCCTCAAATCTTATTTTCAACTCCAGCGTCACTGATGGGAGGCAGAGAGCGTCCCTGTGTCCCCAGCACCTTAGACCCTGGGTGCTGCCCGACGCCGTTGCTCCCTTTCCTGATCTCTTGTTTCCTACCAGACCCTTGGTTTCTAGTACTCCACTGCCTGTGTCCATCATGGGGATCATTGCCCTGGCACTTTCTGGAGCACAAGTCTTCTTGGAATCCCTGTCACTTTCATCACCACAGCTTTCTCCTCTGCCACTTCCTGATTGTCCTAGAAATGGAGAATAGTGGGTCCTAAGTGCTTTACATATATTAACTCAATGAATCTTCACAACAGCACTCAGTTACTTTCCACTTCTACAGAGGATGAAACTGTGATACAGAGAGGGTAAGAAATATGTCTGAAGCCACACAGCAGGTGCATGGCCAAGCAAGGACTTAAATCTATGTAGTCTATCTTCAGAACTCAGTTCTCAACCATTACACACTGGTCTCCATTGATCACAAGTCAAACTCTCTTTTTCTCCAGGGAGGGTGCAGATAGAGACCCACAGACACATATACACACACCCCAAGGACTGGCCTTGTTGGATGAGTCTTACAAGAACACATGCACCTAATTCATCAAAAGAGCTATATACAAGGTTTATTGCCCATGTATCATTACTTTATATCCAACAATTTTCAAAGCAGGGGATGCTGTCAAGGTCCCAGAACCATGCTGGGTACTTTCATGCCTATGATCTAATTTATCCTTACAATAGCATTCTGAAGTAGGTACTATTGTCTCCATTTTGCAGGTAAGAAAACTGAAGCTCAGAGGGATTAAGCAACTTGCACTAGGTCACACAACTAATAAGGAGTGAAGCCAAGATTTGGACACAACCCTTTCTATTCAGTGAAGTGTGCCTAGGTGATGGACTAGGGACCCAGCTCACCACACCATACTACCTTATGACTCTGAATGCTGCAGGAATTCTGAACAGGAGCTGCCAAAGAATAATAACAGGAAGGTCCGAAATTAACTTATTTATATTAGATTTAAAGCTTATATTATGGTATTAATATAAGGATTCCAGAAATATGTGAATTCCAAAATAAACTTGAGCTTAGCTCTGGAGTCTCACCTACCACTTCACCTCTCGCTTGCCAAAACACATCCAATGAGGAAACTCAACCTGAAACATCTCTATAAAATATTTGGGCTGGAAGTCAATTCCATAAAATCTGCACTTACTAAAACCTTTTCTCTGAAAATGTACTAATAATATACGGCTAGAACTTGCAGACAATGTCATCATTGCTATGGAGATTTGTAGCCAAAATATTCCGTTTTATAGAGGTTTGGTTTTTGCCCAGTGATGACATTTTTTGGACAATTTTTAAAAGAGGCAGATGCTCATCTATTTGCTGATTTCCCCTAGCTTACAAAGCCAACAATGATTTAGACCCAAATTGCTTTCGATCTTCCCAAGTACCTCATTTTTATTATTAAGGGACTCACAGTGCAAACAATCTGTCATTTGAGCAGGAACACGCATATGTCAGATGTGGTCGGTTTGATTAGTGGTGCTAAACCCCTGCTAGCAGTTAAAAGAAGTGACTTGTAGAAGTCACAGTATGGGACTTAAGGAATTCTGGAGGGCCTGTCTTTGAGAAAGCCCAAAGACAAGAATTCTAACCAGCAAAGCAAGTGAATTGGGGGTGACTTCCTTCTGGGTTCCAGTGGTGGTGTAAAAAATACACAGAACTTGCATTTCATTGTGGATTCTAACCCAGATTCTGCTTCATATCAGCTGTGAGGCCTTGGACAAGCTAATTAGCCACTTTAAACCTCAGTCATATCCTCTGGGCACATTCAATATTTATGTTTTAAACTGTTATGGGGTAACAAATTTCGAAGTACCTAGTATGGTATCTGGCACAAAATAGCTATTGAATATATTTTTCAATCTTTTAATCTGAAAGACTAAATCTTTCAGAGTTAATTCTGAATTTGCATTTTAAATAATTTTTCCTCTAAAAGGGCATAATCTTAATTTACATGCATTTCTCTAAGAACATATCTGTTCATCAAAGTAAAAAGGGAAATCCTGAAAGTCTATAACATATGCCAGGAATATGTGAAATCCTATTCTTAATTTCCAGGCAGTTGCCTGCTTAATGACTTGGTGCTAGTTGGCCATGCTTGATACTCCCTACTAAAGACTTCAGGGGCTGTGGTGTTTACTAACTATAAGGTGAGCAGACCACCCCCTCATTCCATATTGCCAAGGAGAAAATGTAAATTGCCCATTGTCGTTGCTTAGTTCAGTTCAGTTTAGTTCAATGATCTATGGGCAAGACAATGCCTGAGGTGAAAGATACAAACATGAAAGAGATATCATTCTTACCCTTGAGGGGCTTGGACAGATGGACACACAGCTAATTTTGTGTGAGCTGGTCAACTCTGTGGTTGACATATGAGCATGGAGCATTATGGGCTTGGAGAAGTCAGAAACAGCTTTCTGGAGGAGGTGATCCCTGGGCTCAATCTGGAAGAACCCATGCCAGCATGCATCCATCCTTCCATTTCTTTATTCAGCAAATATATGTCAAGTGCTAACTACATGTCAAACATTGTTCTAAGCATTGAGGTGAGAGTGGTGAACAAGCAGACAAAGTCTCTCCTCTCGTGGAAATTACGTTCTGCTTAAGGGAGACAGAAAACAAATGAGCAAATAAATAAATATATAAACAGCTTTAGACAGCAATAAAAATGCTAAGAAGAAAGTGAGCAGAGAGGAGTAATGGAGGATGGGGGACATGGAACTGGAGGAAGCTATTTTAAGTAAAATTCTCTGAGCAGATAACATTGAGTGAAGACCTGAATGATGGGATGGAGTTAGCCATGCAAAGATCTAGTGTCAGAGCCTTCTAGGCAGAGGCAATGGTAAAAGCCCCATGGAAAGAACTACCTTGGTCTAATCACAAACAAAACAAAGTTTAAAACACCAGCTAGAAACCAGTGCAGCCAGAGAGCAATGAGAGAGGGGGAGAATGGCTTGAGGCGAGGGTGAAAAGGGAAGCCTCTTTGCCTTGTGATCCACGGCAAACATAGTCCCCTGTGCATGGGAAGGCACTGGAGGGTTTAAAGTGGGAGAGGGGCATGATCTGATTTTAGGCTTTACAAGATGTCTGCAGCAGGAGGTCGGCAGCAGAAGTCCAGAAGAAGGCAATTCCAGGCAGAAGTAGAGTGTGTCCCTCTGGTCAGGGTTGCCTTCCTGCCGCCTCTCATGTCTCTCCTTCCTCTCACAGCATGCTTGAAGGCATGGCCTGTGTATGCAACCAGGGACCTAAGAGATGCCACTTTGGGGTCGTACTCTGGATAATTCACCCTACTTCTAGCAATTCTGGCCCAATTGCTAGTCACCTCATGTAACACCAGTGAGGGCTCATATCCATTTAGTACTCATACATTCTTTTTGCAGCATTTCATCACAATTATTTGATTTTTCACTGGAAGGTAGAAACATCAGGCAATTTTTTAAATCATCATGTGACAGATAAAGAAGTTGATGCACAGAGAGGTGGATCAGTCTGCTGAAGGTCACACAGCTAGTTGGTGATGATTAGGACTAAAATCCTAGTCCCCTGATTCACAGTCTATATTTGTTTGCAGTGGTTCCCAGTGGAAATGCTACCGATATTTGGTGGGGTGGTTGGTGGCGGTGAGCAGTTCTCCATTGTATTAGACTGTTCTAGATATTGTAGAACATTTTGAATCCTTGGTCCTTGCCAGTAGCATCCAAGCAAGAAGCCTTGTGGCAACGAATAAGGCCCCAACAAATTTCCATACATGTCCTAGGGAAGGCTGGTGCTACTGTGATGGGAAACAGTGGAGTCCAATCCTCTCTTGTTATAGATAAAAAGGCTGAGTCACTACCAGTAGCAGAGATTTAGCAGGTACTTTCATATTTTTAACAAATAGTTTCTGATTGCCTAGTATGTAAGTGTTCTGTGTTATATGCTGTGTATTCAGTGTTGAGGAAGGACATAGTGCTTGTCCTCAAGGAGTTTACAGCATGGAGAGGGTGAGGGTGAAGCACAGGATACTAATGAACAATTACAAGGCAATGAGTGGTCAGTGTCACGCTGGGTTCATACAGGTAGCATAAGGACATAAACAAGGGCACCTAGTGCCAACTTGGAGGCACAGGGAAGGAGAAATTTTTCCAACACCCACAGCTTTCCAGAACAGGGTTGTAGTGGGATCTAATAAGCTTACATTAATGAAGATATTTCAAGAGGATCTGGATCATCAGATGGCTGGGAAAATGTTCAAAAGTACCTATGGGAGGTCAAACTCACTGATGATTAGTGTCCTTTCCACCTCTGCAGCCTGGAATTTCTGTTGTATCCAAGAAGACCATAAACAGAATGTAATTCCATTTGATTTCTATAATGTTATATGACAATGAGGTCATCCCATGTTAAACTGGTTGTTAGGGCCTGAATGTTTGTGTCCCTCCAAAGTCATATGTTGAAATCTAAAAATCAATGTGATAGAATTAACAGGTAGGGCCTTTGAGGGGCTTTGCCCTTACCAATGAGATGAGTGACTATAAAAGAAGCCACAGAGAGAAGCCTCACTCCTTCCACCATGTGAAAACACGGCTAGATGTCATCTGTGAACCAGAAAGAGGGTCCTCACCAGACACCAACCAGACACCAAGTCTGTCTGTACCCCGATCTTGGACTTCCCAGCCTCTAGAATGGTGAGAAATACATTTTTATTGTTTAGAAGCCACCTTGTTTATGGTATTTTGTTATGGAAGTCCCAATGGGCTAAGGCACTGGGTTATAAAGAGAATAAAATATTAATAACTATCTGCTTTCCCTCAAAGTGCTTTCTTCCTTTCTTTTTTTTAATTCTTTTTTTTAAATTCAGGTTTGTTACATACGTATACATGTGCCATGTTGGTTTGCTGCACCCATTAACTCATCATTTACATTAGGTATTTCTCCTAATGCTATCCCTCCCCTGACCCCCACCCCATGACAGGCCCCCATGTGTGATGTTCCCCACCCTGTGTCCAAGTGTTCTTTTTGTTCAATTCCCACCTGTGAGGAACATACAGTGTTTGGTTTTCTGTCCTTGTGATAGTTTGCTCAGAATGACGGTTTCCAGTTTCATTCATGTCCCTGCAAAGGACACGAACTCATCCTTTTTCATGGCTGCATAGTATCCCATGGTGTATATGTGCCATATTTTCTTAATCCTGTCTATCATTGGTGGACATTTGGGTTGGTTCCAAGCCTTTGCTATTGTGAATAGTGCCTCAGTAAACCTACATGTGCATGTGTCTTTATAGTAGCATGATTTCTAATCCTTCGGGTATATAACCAGTAATGGGATCACTGGGTCAAATGGTATTTCTAGGTCTAGATCCTGGAGGAATTGCCACACTGTCTTCCACAATGGTTGAACTAGTTTACACTCCTGTCAACAGTGTAAAAGCATTGCTATTTCTCCACATCCTCTCCAGCATCTGTTGTTTCCTGACTTTTTAATGATCACCATTCTAACTGGTGTGAGATGGTATCTCATTGTGATTTTGATTTGCATTTCTCTGACGACCAGTGATGATGAGTATTTATTCATGTATCTGTTGGCTGCATAAATGTCTTCTTTTGAGAAATGTCTGTTCATGTCCTTTGTCCACTTTTTGATGGGGTGGTTTGATTGTTTCTTGTAAATTTGTTTCAGTTGTTTGTATATTCTGGATATTAGCCCTTTGTCAGATGGATAGATTGCAAAAACTTTCTCCCATTCTGCAGGTTGCCTGTTCACTCTGATGGTAGTTTCTTCTGCAGTTCAGAAGCTCTTTAGTTTAATTAGACCCCATTTGTCTATTTGGGCTTTTGTTGCATTGGTTTTGGTGTTTCAGTCATGAAGTCCTTGCCCATGCCTATGTCCTGACAGTATTGCCTAGGTTTTCTTCTAAGGCTTTTATGGTTTTAGGTCTAACATTTAAGTCTTTAATCATCTCGAATTAATTTTTGTATAAGGTAAGGAAAGTACCCAGTTTCAGCTTTCTACATATGGCTAGCCAGTTACCCCAACACCATCTATTAAATAGGGAATCTTTTCCCCATTTCTTGTTTTTGTCAGGTTTGTCAAAGATCAGATGGTTGTAGATGTGTGATGTTATTTCTGAGGCCTCTGTTCTGTTCCATTGGTCTATATCTCTGTTTTGGTACCAGTACCACTCCTCAGCAAATGTAAAAGAACAGAAATCACAACAAACTGTCTATCAGACCACAGTGCAATCAAATTAGAACTCAGGACTAAGAAACTCACTGAAAACCACACAACTACATGGAAACTGAACAACCTGCTCCTGAATGACTACTGGTACATAACGAAATGAAGGCAGAAATAAAGATGTTCTTTGAAACCAATGAGAACAAAGACACAATGTACCAAAAGCTCTGGACACATTGAAAGCAGTGTGTAGAGGGAAATTTACAGCACTAAATGCCCACAAGAGAAAGCAGGAAATATCTAAAATCGACACCCTAACATCACGATTAAAAGAACTAGAGAAGCAAGAGCAAACAAATTCAAAAGCTAGCAGAAGGCAAGAAACAACTAATATCAGAGAACTAAAAGAGATAGAGGCACAAAAAACCCTTCAAAAAATCAGTGAAGCCAGGAGCTGGTTTTTTGAAAAGATCAACAAAATTGATAGACCACTAGGAAGACTAATAAAGAAGAAAAGAGAGAAGAATCAAAGACGCAATAAAAAATGATAAAGGGGATATCACTGCCGATCCCACAGAAATACAAACTACCATCAGAGAATACTATAAACACCTCTTTGCAAATAAACTAGAAAATCTAGAAGAAATGAATAGATTCTGGACATATACACTCTCCCAAGACTAAACCAGGAAGAAGTTGAATCCCTGAATAGACCAATAACAGGCTCTGAAATTGAGGAAATAATTAATAGCCTACCAATGAAAAAAAGTCCAGGACCAGATGGATTCACAGTCGAATTCTACCAGAGGCACAAAGAGGAGCTGGTACCATTCCTTCTGAAACTATTCCAATCAATAGAAAAAGAAGGAATCCTCCCTAACTCATTTTATGACGCCAGCATCATCCTGATACCAAAGACTGGCAGACACACAACCAAAGAACAGAATTTTAGAACAATATCCCTGATGAACATCGATGCAAAAATCCTCAACAAAATACTGGCAAACCGAATCCAGCAGCACATCAAAAAGCTTATCCACCAAAATCAGGTCAGTTTCATCCTCAGAATGCAAGGCTGGTTCAACATATGCAGATCAATAAATGCAATCCATCACATAAACAGAACCAAAGACAAAAACCACATGATTATCTCAATAAATGCAGAAAAGGCCTTCGGCAAAATTCAACAGCCCTTCATGCTAAAAACTCGCAATAAACTAGGTATTGATGCAACGTATCTCAAAATAATAAGAGCTATTTATGACAAACCCACAGCCAATATCATACTGAATGGACAAAAACTGGAAGCATTCCCTTTGAAAACTGGCACAAGACAGCGATACCCTCTCTCACCACTCCTATTCAACATAGTGTTGGAAGTTCTGGCCAGGGCAATTAGGCAAGAGAATGAAATAAAGGGTATTCAATTAGGAACAGAGGAAGTCAAATTGTCCCTCTTTGTAGATGGTATGATTGTATGTTTAGAAAACCCCATTGTCTCAGCCCAAAATCTCTTTAAGCTGATAAGCAACTTCAGCAAAGTCTCAGGATACAAAATCAATGTGCAAAAATCACAAACATTCCTATACAGCAATAACAGACAAACAGTGGGCCAAATCATGGGTGAACTCCCATTCACAATTGCTACAAAGAGAATAAAATACCTAGGAATCCAACTTACAAGGGATGTGAAGGACCTCTTCCAGGAGAATAACAAACCACTGCTCAGTGAAATAAAAGAGGACACAAACAAATAGAAGAACATTCCATGCTCATGGATAGGAAGAATCAACATCGTGAAAATGGCCATACTGCCCAAGGTCATTTATAGATTTAATGCCATCCCCATCAAGCTACCAATGACTTTCTTCACAGAATTAGAAAAAACTGCTTTAAAGTTCATATGGAACCAAAAAAGAGCCCACGTTGCCAAGACAGTCCTAAGCGAAAAGAACAAAGCTGGAGGCATCATGCTACCTGACTTCAAACTACACTACAAGCCTACAGTAATCAAAGTGCTTTCTAAAAAAGTATTGACTCACTAAACCTGCCTTTATTCCATTTGTCCATTCATACAGAGGGTTCTGTTGGGAGACAACCGAGCAAGCCCCAGCTCTGGGTGATGCAGGTGGGCTTTGGGGAGGACAGGGCAGGGCAGGATGGGTCCTCTGTGGAGGAATTTCTAACTGGGCACTAACAATTTTTTCTTCCTTGGCAGCCAAAAGAGCTGAGGAGAGCCCCTTAGCTCCAATTTATGCTGCCTTCTGCTGATCCAGGGAGACTGGCAGTTTAAATGTTAGCTGGGGACAGTTCACTAACACCTCTGTGACAGGGGAGAGAGTTTCAAGGGACAAGGGTGCCCAAGAACCACAAACCTCGTTCTGTCTTCCAGTAGGTGAAGTGTCAGCTTTCAGCAAACATTCCCTCTGCACAAGGACAGAAAATGCCATCTAGAGAGCTGCTCTAACTGGGTTAAAAGTCATGTTTGTGTCACCTGTGTCGAAACGTGGCTTAGAAAAAGGACTCAACCACTAGACAGGAAGATGATTGTAGATTGCTGATGGCTTAGGTTTAATCTTCAAAGGATAAAGCTGTCAGTTTTAGCTTTTCTTGTTGTTTCTGTATTTCATATTGGAAAATTTTTACTCAAACCAGATGTATGTCAGCTATCTATGGGATAATTTAAAGAGAAAAAATTTTTTTTTCAATTCTCTCTTCTCTGTCCATCATTCATGTTCTATTTACCAACTAAATGCTTCCTCTAATTTCAAATGTTCACTCCAGTTTGGCTTTAACAAATCCTTTCATGAGGGCTCAACTTTATCTTTCCATCAACTTGTTTTTGATGGAGGGGTAGCATTGAGATAAATGGGCTATGCTCTTTAAGAATCTAGATTAATTCACTTTCTGTTTTCAATGTTCAGTTTAGGATTCCAAAGAAATCTTGTTGTGATTATTGAACTCTCCACTGACCTCTGGCTCAGAGTCATCATCACATTTAGGAAAAATTCTTGTTCTTGTGAACTCCTCAATTTTTAGGAGTGTGTCTTTCAAGCTCCATCTTCCTTCTTTCTCATCCTCACTTCATGTTCTGGATGGCTTGGGCTTTCTGTTTTTATCTCCTTTCTTAAGTTTTCTCTCTTTTTCTTCTTTGTTTCCTTCTTTGTTTTCCCCAATTTCACTCAAACCCCACTTTCTTTTGACTCAAGAATTTCTCTGCAGCAGGATGCTCTCCTTAGGATATAGTTTAAGATTCCAGGGCTCTCCACATATTCAAATCAAAAGTTATTCTAGAATCTTTTCCCTAAACAATATTAGGTAACTATTTAACTAACCTTTGTTAGAAATACATGGTCCCTTATACAAAATGTAACATGCAACCCAAAAGGTAAAAACCACCTATGATCCTCCTACCTCAAAATGAACACTCGACATTTTAGTGTATTTTCTTTCAAATATGTAGATGTATATGTTCTAAGCAAAACACTTTTTTCATTAATTAAAAAATCATAAAAAAGAGCATTTCAATTTCCCAGAAATGCATAGGTATGATGAGTCACTCCATAGAGATCTGGGCCAGAGGCAGCTGGCGGAACTCATTCCAGATCCTCAACAAACAGAGGTTGTGATTGTCATTCAGCATTCACAGAGAGTTTCGCTTGATTTTTCTCACCCCCAAACTGTGCATGAGCATAACCTGGGATGACTGAAAAAACTACAGATATCTGGTTCCCACCTCCAGAAGGTTTTTCTCAATCCAAGATGAAGCTGTAGGACCAACACTTTTGTCTTCCAATACCCCTATGTAATTCCAAAGTATAGCAGGAGTGGACAATGGGTACCAAGAGTCTGCAGCAGGCTCTTGCACCATGGTGAACCATACCTGAAGATGCCCTATAAGTTGGAGGCTTTGGGAACTTATGAGTTCCTTCTCTGCTTGGTGTGGAAAGGTATTGTGGAGGTGAGGTGGTCATGAAAACTTAGCTTTCTAATGGCCAATTGGCTTGAAGACTCTGAATTGGCTTATGTTGTCATTTCATTCCTCCTCACCCTTGTAGGGTCCAAGGGAAAACTTCTTCCTCACCTGTGGAAGGTTTGCTGAACAATCAACTCAAAAATGGCAGGTTAATTGGAGAAGGGGCATACAAATTTAGAATGAATGAATACAGAATGAAGATCCAAAGGTAAAGGAGAAACTGTTCATTTTTATGCTTAGGTTCAACAAAGTATGGACAGCTGTGTAGAAATATAATTGGACAAAAAGAATATGATCTGACGCTATGCTAAAGGACTGATCGGGGAAGCCCAGCAAAGCCTGTCAGTCTAGATTCCTCTTGGCTTCTGTGTGGCATTCCTTCCTCCTGGGTATGAAGAGGTATGAAACAGGGTCTTCCCTGGAATGGGGGTCCCATGACCTACAGTCAAACAAGGTAGGTCATGTCATTTCTCTATGGCCAGTTTTTATACAGAAGGGCAGAGGGAAAGTTAGAGTAAGATTTTTATGTTTAATGGCTGGCTTTGGGGACAAGGGGTTTAGTTTCTATGACCTGCCCTAGGGAAGAGGGATTCTAGTTTCTATGGCTAGGCTTGGGGGAGAATAAGATTGAGAGACAAGAGGGCTGGAGAAGATCAGATAAAAATTTTTGCTTCTGAGGCCTTCATTTTGGGATATTGTTTTCTGAATCCCAACACCCTCATTATTTTCCAGCATATGCCAGGTACATGAACTAAATTCCCTTCATGGCCTCCCTGTCCCCTCCCAACATGTCCTGCTTCTTCCTTTACTCGAGTTCCCCTCACTCCCATGGGCAACGACTGGAGAATTGCAGGTTGTTGACTAATGCTTACAATCTCTTTTAAGTTGTCTTCACTGGCTATACAGTTATAAAGAAATGTATAAATAAGAGGATAGAAATAGTGAAATCTTGATTAATCAGAAGCTTCAATTTTCAGAAAAACATTAGCTCTATTCAATTTTTAGGAGGGAGCAGTAATCATAGGAAAATAATTCGAGGGTCAAAGATTTCATTGACAACAAAATCAAGCAGTCAACAGATTCCTGGGGTTTCTTAACCCAGGATCCATGGATAGATTATAGGGAGATTATGAACCCTGGCAATTGAAGGCAAAATGCCGTGTGTGTGTGTGCACATGCGTGTGCATGCGTGTGCACATGTGTGTGCACGTGCATGTGCACATGTGCACGTGTATTTTTTCTGTGAAAAGGGTAAGGACTTTTTCCAAAGGGGTCCTAATTTGATACAGTTTAAGAATCACTATTTGAAGGTGTATTTTGCTCTGTGGTTTCTATATGCCAACATTACTTCTTATTCTTCCATCTTCCTTGCCTCTCATATCAATCTAGTTCGTGTCTTGTCTCCTTCCACTCCCCAAACCCACTTCCCTAGGCCAGGCCCTTTCCACCTTTCACTTTGAAATTGAAGATGTCTGTCAACACAAACAAATGAAAACACATCCCATGCTTATGACTGGGTAGAATCAATATTGTGAAAATTACTATACTGTCAAAAGCAGTCTATAAATTCAATTCAATTCCCATCAAAATGCCACCATCATTCTTCACAGAATTAGAAAAAAAAATCTAAAATTTATAAGGAACCAAAAAAAGAACCCACATAGCTAAAGCAAGACTAAGCAAAAAGAACAAATCTGGAGGCATCACATTGCCTGATTTCAAAGTATACTATAAGGCCATAGTCACCAAAACAACATGGTACTGGTATAAAAATAGACACATACACCAATGGAACAGAATAGAGAACCCAGAAATAAACTCAAATACATACAGTCAACTGATCTTCAACAAAGCAAACAAAAACATAAAGTGAGAAAAGGACACCCTATTCAACAAATGGTGCTGGGATAATTGGCAAGCCACATGTAGGAGAATGAAACGGGATCCTCATCTCTCACTTTATGCCAAAATCAAATCAAGATGGATCAAATAGTTCAATCTAAGACCTGAAACTATAAAAATTCTAGAAGGTAACAGCGAAAAAACCCTTCTAGACATTGACTTAAGCAAAGATTTCATGGCCAAGCTCCCAAAAGCAAATGCAACAAAAACAAAAACCAATAGATGGGACTAAATTAAACTAAAGAGTTTTTGCATAGCAAAAGAAACAATCAGCAGAGTCAAAAGACAACCCACAAAGTGGAAGAAAATCTTCATAATCTATACACCTGACAAAGGGCTAATATCCAGAATCTACAAGGAACTTAAACAAATTAGCAAGAAAAAACAATCCCATCAAAAAATGGGCTAAGGACATGAATAGAGAATTCTCAAAAGAAGATATACAAATGACCAACAAACATATGAAAAAATGTTCAACATTACTAGTGATCAGGGACATGCAAATCAAAACCATGATGTGACACCACCTTACTCCCACAAAAATGGCCGTAATCAAAAGATAAAATAATAATAGATGTTCATGTGGATGCAGTGAACAGGGAACACTTCTACATTGCTGGTGGGAATGTAAACTAGTTAAACCACTATGGAAAACGGTGTGGAGATTCCTTAACTAAAAGTAGAACTGATATTTGATTCAACAATCCCACTACTGGGTATCTACCAGGGGGAAAGATGTCATTATATGAGAAAGGTACTTGGACACACATTTATAGCAGCACAATTTGTAATTGCAGAAATATGGAACCAGCCAAAATGCCCATTAATCAATAAGTGGGTAAAGAAACTGTAGTATATATATGTACAATGGAATACTACTCAGCCATAAAAAGGAATGAATTAATGGCATTTGCAACAACCTGAATGGGATTGGAGGCTATTATTCTAAGTGAAGTAACTCAGGAATGGAAAACCAAGCATTGTATATTCTCACTTATGAGTGGGAGCTAAGCTATGAGGATGTGCAAAGGCATAAGAATGATACAGTGGACTTTGGGGACTCAGGGGGAATGGCTGGGAAAGGGATGAGGGATAAAAGGCTACAAATTGGGTTCAGTGCATACTGATCAGGTGATGAGTGCACCGAAATCTCAGAAATCACCACTAAAGAACTTACTCATGTAACCAAATACCACCTGTTCTCCCAAAACCTATGATTGGACAAAAAGAAAATTAAAAAAGAAAGAAAGAAAGATAAAAAGAAGGAAGGAAGGAAGGAAGGAAGGGAGGGAGGGAGGGAGGGAAGAAGGAAGGAAGGAAGGAAGGGAGAGAGGGAAGGGAAAGGAAGAGAAGAGAAAGGAAGGGAAGGGAAAGGAAAGGGAAGAAGGAAGGAAGAAAGAGAGAAGAAGAAAGAAAGAGAGAGAAAGAAAGAAAGGAAGAAAGAAAGAAAGAGAGAAGAAGAAAGAAGAAAGAAAGAAAGAGAGAAAGAAAGAAAGAGAAGAAGAAAGAAGAAAGAAAGAAGAAAGAAAGAAAGAAAGAGAGAGAGAAAGAAAGGAAGAAAGAAAGAAAGAAAGAGAAAGAAAGAAAGGAAGGAAGGAAGAAGGAAGGAAGGAGGGAGAGAGGGAAAAAGAAGGAAGGAAGGAAGAAGGGAAGGGAAGGGAAGGGATGGGAAGGGAAGGGAAGGGAAGGGAAGGAAAGGGAAGGGTAAAGAAAGTTGCAGAAGTCTCTGGTCTAGACCACTCTCCCTGCTTTCTGTCTTCCTTTCTTTGCTCCTTCCTTTACCAAACATCTCTCCCCCATCTAATTCATTTCATGGCTATAAGATACTCTTTTAAACCCAGATCTGATCAAAGCCATGCTCCAGCTTAAAATGTGTCCTCAAAGTGCCTACAGGAAAGCAATTACGCCTATTGTCAGGTAACTTAAGTCCTTTTACACTCTGGTCCCAGCTAGCCTTCTACCACTCTACATCCCCACCTCTGCACCTTGACATCTTCTATGCCCTCCACCTGAAATGATCTTTCCTTTCCTTTTCTTATCATACTCTATTCAAACATTAATTGGCATCTCTACTATTGACCCTGCCATAATTCCACCAGTGCCCACCCTGAACTCCCAAGAATTTTACCTATGCTGGAATACTTCAAATATATTGTGGGTTTGGTTCCAGAGTACCACAATAAAGTGAATATTGCAATACAATGAGACACGCTTTTTTTTGTTTCTCAATATATATAAAAGTGATTGAGATTCCATTCCAAGATGACCAAGTAGGAACAGCTCTGGTCTGCAGCTCCCAGCGTGATCAATGCAGAAGATGGTGATTTCTGCATTTCCAACTGAGGTACCTTGTTCATCTCATTGGGACTGGTTGGACAGTGGGTGCAGCCTACAGAGGGTGAGTTGAAGCAGGGCAGGGCATCACCTCACCTGGGAAGTGCAAGGGGTCAGGAGATTTCCCTTTCCTAGCCAAGGTAAGCCGTGACAGACTGTACCTGGAAAATCAGGACAATCCCACCCAAATACTGTGCTTTTCCAATGGTCTTAGCTAACGGCACACCAGGAGATTATATCCGGCACCTGACTCAGCGGGTCCCACGCCCATGGAGCCTTGCTCACTGCTAGTGCAGCAGTCTAAGATCTACCTACAAGGCAGGAGCCTGGCAGGGGGAAGGGCATCTGCCATTGCTGAGGCTTGAGTAGGTAAACAAAGCAGCCGGGGAAGCTCGAACTGTAAGGCCTGCTGCCTCTGTAGACCCCACCTCTGGAGGCGAGGCATAGCTGAACAAATGGCAGCAGAAACTTCTGTAGACTTAAATATCCCTGTCTGACAGTTCTGAAGAGAGCAGTGGTTCTCCCAGCATGGTGTTTGAGCTCTCAGAATGGACAGACTGCCTTCTAAAGTGGGTCCCTGACCCCTGTGTAGCCTAACTGGGACATACCTCCCAGTAGGGGCCAACAGACATCTCAAACAGGTGGGCGCTCCTCTGGGACAAAGCTTCCAGAGGAAGGGTCAGGCGGCAACATTTGCTGTTCTGCAATATTTGCTGTTCTGCAGCTTCCACTGGTGATGCCCAGGCAGTGTCTGGAGTGGACCTCCAGCAAACCCCAACAGACCTGCAGCCGAGGGACCTGACTCTTAGAAGGAAAACTAACAAACAGAAAGGAATAGCATCAACATCAACAAAAAGACATTCACACCAAAACCCCATCTGTAGGTCATCAGCATCAAAGACCAAAGGTAGATAAAACCCCAAAGATGGGGAGAAACCAGAGCAGAAAAGCAGAAAATTCTAAAAACTGGAGTACCTCTTCTCCTCCAAAAGATTGTGGCTCCTCACCTGCAACGAAACAAAGCTGGACAGAGAATGACTTTGACCATTTGACAAAAGTAGGCTTCAGAAGGTCAGTAATAACAAACTTCTCCAAGCTAAAGGAGGATGTTCGAACCCATCTCAGGGAAGCTAAAAATATTGAAAAAAGATAAGACGAATGGCTAACTAGAATAAACAGTGAAGAAAAGACCTTAAATAACCCGAGGGAGCTGAAAAACATGGCGTGAGAACTACATGACACATGACACAATAGCCGATTTGATCAAATGGAAGAAAGGGTATCAGTGATTGAAGATCAAATTAATGAAGTAAAGCAAGAAGAGAAGTTTAGAGAAAAAAGAGTACAAAGGAATGAACAAAGCCTCCAAGAAATATGGGACTATGTGAAAAGACCAAATCTACATTTGATTGGTGTACCTGACAGTGATGTGGAGAAGGGAACCAAGTTGGAAAACACTCTTCAGGATATTATCTAGGAGAACTTCCCCCACCTAGCAAGGCAAGCCAACATTCAAATTCAGAAATACAGAGAACACCGCAAAGATACTCCTTGAGAAGGGCAATACCAAGACACATAATTGTCAGATTCACCAAGGTTGAAATGAGGGAAAAATGTTGAGGGCAGCCAGAGAGAAAGGTCGGGTTACCCACAAAGGAAAGCCCATCAGACTAACAGCGGATCTCTCGGCAGAAACTCTACAAGCCAGAAGAGAGTGGGGGCCAATATTCAACATTCTTAAAGAAAAGAATTTTTGACCCAGAATCTCATATCCAGTCAAACTAAGCTTCATTAGTTAAGGAGAAATAAAATCCGTTACAGACAAGCAAATGCTGAGAGATTTTGTCACCACCAGGCCTGCCTTACAAGAGCTCCTGAAGGAAGCAGTAAACCTAGAAAGGAACAACCAGTACCAGCCACTGCAAAAACATGCCAAATTGTAAAGACCATCGATACTAAGAAGAAACTGCATCAACTAATGGCAAAATAACAAGCTAACATCATAATGACAGGATCAAATTCACACATAACAGTATTAACCTTAAATGTAAATGGGCTAAATGCCCCAATTAAAAGACACAGACTGGCAAATTGGATAAAGAATCAAGACCCAACAGTTTGTTGTATTCAGGAGACCCATCTCACATGCAGACACACACATAGGCTCAAAATAAAAGGATGGAGGAAGATCTACCAAGCAAATAGAAAGTGAAAAAAGCAGGGGTTGCAATCCTAGTCTCTGATAAAACAGACTTTAAACCAACAAAGATCAAAAGAGACAAAGAAGGCCATTCCATAATGGTAAAGGGATCAATTCAACAAGAAGAGCTAACTATCCTAAACATATATGCTCCCAATACAGGAGCACCCAGATTCATAAAGCAAGTCCTTAGAGACCTACAAAGAAACTTAGACTCTCACACAGTAATAATGGGAGAACTTAACACCCCACTGTCAATATCAGAAAGATCAACCAGACAGAAGGTTACTAAGAATATCCAGGACTTAAACTCAGCTCTGCATCAAGCAGACCAAACAGACATCTACAGAACTCTCCACCCCAAATCAATAGAATATACATTCTTCTCAGCACCACATCACGCCTATTCCAGAACTGACCACATAGTTGGAAGTAAAGCACTCCTCAGTAAATGTAAAGGAACAGAAATCAAAACTAACTTTCAGACCACAGTACAATCAAATTCAAACTCAGGACTAAGAAATTCACTCAAAACCGCACAACTACATGGAAATTGAACAATCAGCTCCTGAATGACTACTGGTATGTAACAAAATGAAGGCAGAAATAAAGATGTTCTTTGAAACCAGTGAGAACAACGACACAATGTACCAAAAGCTCTGGACACATTGAAAGCAGTGTGTAGAGGGAAATTTATAGCACTAAATGTCCACAAGAGAAAGCAGGAAAGATCTAAAATTGACACCCTAACATCACAGCTAAAAGAACTAGAGAAGCAAGAGCAAACAAATTCAAAAGCTAGCAGAAGGCAAGAAACAACTAATATCAGAGAAGAACTGAGGGAGATAGAGACAAAAAAAAAAAACCCTTCAAAAAATCAATGAAGCCAGGAGCTGGTTTTTTGAAAAGATCAACAAAATTGATAGACCACTAGGAAGACTAATAAAGAAGAAAAGAGAGTAGAATCAAATAGATGCAAAAAAAAAAAATGATAAAGGGGATATCACCGCTGACCCCATAGAAATACAAACTACCATCAGAGAATACTATAACACCTCTTTGCAAATAAACTAGAAAATCTAGAAGAAATGGATAAATTCTGGACACATACACCCTCCCAAGACTAAACCAGGAAGAAGTTGAATCTCTGAATAGATCAATAACAGGCTCTGAAATTGAGGCAATGATTAATAGTCTACCAATGAAAAAAAGTCCAGGACCAGACAGATTCATAGCTGAATTCTACCAGAGGTACAAAGAGGAGCTGGGACCATTCCTTCCAAAACAATTGAAATCAACAGAGAAAAGGGACAATCCTCCCTAACTCATTTTATGAGGCCAGCATCATCCTGATACCAAAGACTGGCAGAGACACAACCAAAAAAAAGAGAGAATTTTAGACCAATATCCTTGATGAACATTGATGCAAAAATCCTCAATAAAATACTGGTAAACCAAATCCAGCAGCACATCAAAAAGCTTATCCACCAAAATCAGGTCAGTTTCATCCTTGGGATGCAAGGCTGGTTCAACATACACAAATCAATAAATGTAATCCATCATATAAACAGAACCAACAACAAAAACTACATGATTATCTCAATAAATGCAGAAAAGGCCTTTGACAAAATTCAGCAGCCCTTCATGCTAAAAACTCTCAATAAACTAGGTATTGATGCAACGTATCTCAAAATAATAAGAGCTATTTATGACAAACCCACAGTCAATATCATACTGAATGGGCAAAAACTGGAAGCATTCCCTTTGAAAACTGGCACAAGACAGCGATACCCTCTCTCACCACTCCTATTCAACATAGTGTTGGAAGTTCTGGCCAGGGCAATTAGGCAAGAGAAAGAAATAAAGGGTATTCAATTAGGAACAGAGGAAGTCAAATTGTCCCTCTTTGTAGATGGTATGATTGTATGTTTAGAAAACCCCATTGTCTCAGCCCAAAATCTCTTTAAGCTGATAAGCAACTTCAGCAAAGTCTCAGGATACAAAATTAATGTGCAAAAATCACAAGCATTCCTATACAGCAATAACAGACAAACAGTGGGCCAAATCATGGGTGAACTCCCATTCACAATTGCTACAAAGAGAATAAAATACCTAGGAATCCAACTTACAAGGGATGTGAAGGACCTCTTCCAGGAGAATAGCAAACCACTGCTCAGTGAAATAAAAGAGGACACAAACAAATGGAAGAACATTCCATGCTCATGGATAGGAAGAATCAATATTGTGAAAATGGCCATACTCCTCAAGGCAATTTATAGATTTTATGCCATCCCCATCAAGCTACCAATGACTTTCTTCACAGAATTGGAAAGAACTACTTTAAATTTCATATTGAAGCAAAAAAGAGCCTGCATTGCCTAGATAGACTTAAGCAAAAAGAACAAAGCCGGAGGCATTATGCTACCTGATCTCAAACTATCCTACAAGGCTATAATAACTAAAACAGTATGGCATTGGTACCAAAACAGACATAATGACCAATGGAAGAGAACAGAGTACTCAGAAATAACACCAAACATCTACAACCATCTGATCTTTGATGAACCTGACAAAAACAAGAAATGGGGAAAGGATTTCCTATTTAATAAATGGTCCTGGGGAAACAAGCTAGCCATATGTCAAAAGCTGAAATTGGATCCCTTCCTTACACCTTATACAAAAATTATTTCATGATGGATTAAAGACTTAAATGTTAGACCTAAAACCATAAAAACCCTAGAGGAAAACCTAGGCAATACCATTCAGGACATAGGCACAGCGAGGACTTAATGACTAAAACACCAAAAGCAATGGCAACAAAAGCCCGACTAGACAAATGGGGTCTAATTAAACTAAAGAGCTTCTACAGAGCAAAAAGAGTGAACAGGCAACCTACAGAATGGGAGAAAATTTTTACAATCTACCCATCTGACAAAGGGTATCCACAGTCTACAAAGAACTTAAACAAATTTACAAGAAAAAAAACCCATCCAAAAATGGGCAAAAGATATGAACAGACACTTCTCAAAAGAAGACATTTATGCAACCAACAGATGCATGAAAAAATGCTCATCATCACTGGTCATCAGAGAAATGCAAATCAAAATCACAATAAGATACACACCAGTTAGAATGGCCATCATTAAAAAGTCAGGAAACGACAGATGCTAGAGAGGATGTGGAGAAATAAGAATGCTTTTACACTGTTGGTGGGAGTGTAAACTAATTCAACCATTGTGGAAGACAGTGTGGCGATTCCTCAAGGATCTAGACCTAGAAATACCATTTGACCCAGTGATCCCATTACTGGGTATACACCCAAAGGATTATAAACCATGCTACTATAAAGACACATGCACACGTATGTTTATTGCAGCACTATTCACAATAGAAAAGACTTGGAACCAACCCAAATATCCATCAATGATAGACTGGATTAAGAAAATGTGGCACATATACACCATAGAATACTATGCAGACATAAAAAAGGATGACTTCGTGTCCTTTGCAGGGACATGAATGAAACTGGAAACCATCATTCTGAGCAAACTATCACAAGGACAGAAAACCAAACACTGCATGTTCTCTCATAGGTGGGAATTGAACAATAAGAACACTTGGACACAAGGCGGGGAACATCACAAATGGGGGCCTGTCATGGGGTGGGGGTCAGGGGGAGGGATAGCATTAGGAGAAATACCTAATGTAAATGATGAGTTAATGGGTGCAGCAAACCAACATGGCACATGTATACGTATGTAACAAACCTGCATGTTGTGCACATGTACCCTAGAACTTAAAGTATAATTTTAAAAAGTTACATTTATACTCTACTGTAGTCTATTAAATGTGTAATTACATTACATCTAAAAAATGTACATGCCTTAATTTTAAAATATTATATTGCTAAAAAGTGCTGACTCAGAAACATGAAGTGAGCACATGTTCTCAGAAAAATGGCACTGATAGATAGACTTGATTGACACAGGGTTGCCACAAACTTCAATTTGTAAAAATGCAATGTATGTGAGGTGCAATAAAGCAAAACCCAATAAAATGAGGTATATCTGTGACCTGTCTTTTTATGCAAGTAAAAGTCATTTCTGCACAGGTTTCCATTTCCCTTGAGGACAATGCACACGTGATTTATCTCTGTATCCTCTGCAGGTGCTAGTATAACATTTTGGCATATAATTAGTGCTCTATAAATGTTTGTTTAATATTACCCTCTGTATTAGTAAGCTTGGGACATCATTACAAAATACCAAAACCTAGGTGGTTTACACAACAGAAATTTAGGTTCTCATAGTCTGGAAGTCCAAGATCAAGATGCCATAAAATTCGGGTTCCAGTGAGGTCTCACTTCCTGGCTTGTAAGAAGGCTGCTTTCTCAGGGTGTCCTCATGACCTCTTTGCCTCTTCTCATGACCTCTTTTCCATGTGTGCAGAGAGAGAGCACACACTCTGGTTTTGCCTCCTCTTCTTATAAGGGCACCAGACCTGGTACATTAGGGACCCACCCTTAAGACCTCGTTTAAACTCGATTACCTTTGTAAAAGTCCTGTCTCTAAACCCTGTCACTACTAAAAATACAAGAAAATTAGCCAGGCATGGTGGCGGGTACCTGCAATCCCAGCTACTTGGGAGGCTGAGGCAGGAGAATGACTGAACCCGGGAGGCGGAGGTTGCAGTGAGCTGAGATCATGCCACTGCACTCCAGCCTGGGCAACAAGTGAGACTCTGTCTCAAATTTAAAAAAAAGAAAGAAAGAAAGAAAAAAAAAAAAAAGCCCTGTCTCCAAATACAGTTACATTGGGGGTTGGAGCTTCAAAATATGAATTTTAGGGGCACACAGTGAAGTCCATAACACCTTTGGCTCTATCTGTATCTATCTAAAGTACAAATAGACAGCCTCTGATGTGCTTGATAAGGATCCAGTGTCTTGGTTGGTTTCTCAGTCAATAAATAAGAAGTTAGTTGTGTTTAATGTCCTTTATTTACTAAGAGAGGGAAAGAGATACCACTTGACATTTTAGCATGTTGTTTTCCAAACTCTTGTCATCTGTACATCACCATCATGATTTTTGTCATCTCATCATGCCAAATGTACCACTGTTTACTTAGAATCACTCTTTACATTGGTTCATGTTTTTACTTCAGCATTTTAGAAAATATTATGTGTGAAATCATAGATTTGATTACATTCCCATAATACACATTAAAGCAAATATATTACAATTAAAGTTATTTGTTCAGAGTGTTTGCTACTCTACCCCACTGAGCCCGACCACTGTGCTGGGATGGTCCCATTTCCCTGTCTGTTGATGTCAGGCTCAGTCATGTGACTAGCTTTGTCCAGTGATGTTTGCTTTTCCTATGCAGAAGATTTAAGTAAGTGGCATTTCCTGAACTGGTCGCAATTCTTTCTCTGCCTCAAGACTGTGCTTTAGCCTAGTACTGAAAAGAAGAAAATATGAAACAAAGCTGAAACCGACTGGCAACCTACATGTTTGGGAGTAGGAGATAAATGCTTTTTATTGTAAGCTGCTGAGATTTTCTTATAGGTCATTTGTTACTGCAGCCTAACTTAATCTATGCTGACTAATCAAATGCTCATTCTGTATTACCTAAAGTCATCTTACATAATAACACTTTGAGAAACACTGCTAAGTGTCTTCTGCGGACTTGAATTGGAGAACAACTGTAAAGTATTGATGAATTTTTCAAATGACTCATTGCTTTCATCTTATTGAGAAATTATTTAAATGGAAGTTTTTAAACCTGTGAATATTTCACATCCTTACAAATCATAGCCTATAGTTTTACTGTCCCACTGGGTCCCTGCCCTTGTAGCACCCATAGCTCATGATGGCAATTGTTTCACAGAAAGAGGGAAACCATTGAGCTTTAACAATAGCCTTTAGTCTCAAGAGTTGGTGATGGAGGCTTGGCACTCAGATGACCGAAAGGCACTGTTTGTCTCAAATCCTCCAGTTTCTCCCACAGATACTTCAAAGACTTCAAAGGAAGCTGGACTTTGGGAAGTGCTAGGCCTTTGAAGTTGGGCACAGAGCATGTGGAAATGCTTTTCAGGGCTAAGACAGGTGGATGATTTTTAACATAAGAGGACTGAGGATTAAAAAAAAAAAAACACAGAGTGTAAAAGTATTATTTATCTGTTTGCTCATTATTTAATCCATGTAATCTCCTAAAAAGTACATATTTTCTGCTATGATCAGGGAATGGCAATGAAGTGATTCATGAATATTCAGGTTTTAAAGAGTTGCCATACCTGCTATGTAAGAATAACAAAATTTTAAAGAACCACATTGTCATTAAAATAATATATAAACAGAGTGTATAATTAAACCATTATTTAATTCAAAACGCACTTCTTAAAGCCGCTCTGGGCCTCTGTGGAGAACAACAACCATCTTTTGACTTCTGTTCCCCTCCATTCTTCTCCATTCTGCTGCCCTAGATAGTAGTTATCTCCTTTTTGCCAAATAAGAAGTCCTTCTTGGTTCTCTTTCTCTTTAACTCCTGGGCTACATTTAACAATTAACCTCCATCTTGAATTTCACTCTAATCCAGTCTTCTATGAAAGTCCACTTTCTCAATTCTTCTTTGAACTCCTAGAAAATATTTTTTTTCACTTTCTCAGCTCATTTTCTCCCTCTTATGTAAGTGAGCCTGCTCCTTCAAGATCCTTTGACCTCTGTTTTTGTCCTGTTACCCTCTTTGCTTTGAGAAACTTACCCGTCACTACAGTATTATTTTGAGGCTGTCATCTCCATCCCTGGCAAAACATTTTGCCCCTAGGATTTGTAATTTCCACCAACTCAGAGGTCACATCTACTTGGATGTCCTACCATTACTTCAGTCTCAACATAGTCAAAACCATGCTATCTTCTGACCAATACAATCTACCTTTTTACTGCTCATTACATTCCCATTCTCCTAGGAATCATCATTTATTCATCCTTCTTTTTTAGGACCTCGATTCAATCTATCTTCAAGTAAGTTATTTTTTTCTTTAAAGTATTCTTTGGATCTCTTTATTTTCTTCTAATTTCTACTTTGAATCTCCTTGTCCAGACTACACAGCACCCTACACCAGAATCATGCCATGATGTATGAAAGATGCTCAGTGTGGCAGATGCCTCTAGTTGCCTATTAATTATCTAGTCTCCCCTCCTTTTTTATTACAATAGCTCCAGTAATTTGGGGGAGGGAGTCAATAGCAACACACCCAAGTAAAAATATCTTTCCTGCTAAAAGGGAAAACCCAGCTGGCACATGACTTTGTCTTTCTCCCTTCCTTCTCCACCCCTCACCATGGAATGTAGATGTAATGTCCGTGGTTAAAACGCCATAGTTTACATCAGATAAGCTTAAGTTTTAAAACCCACCTCAGATCCTTTTTGTGTGGAGACCATGGAAAACTTACCTATCCTCTTTAAGCCTCAGTTTCTTATCTGTAAAATGGGTACAACAATATTATTAGGTTGTTGGGAAGATTAAAAGTATTAATATGTTGATAAAACATTGAGAATGATGATGCATATGACCTTGCCATTACAAATAAATGCTGGATATGATTCTGGCTGTTTCCATTCTCTGAACTCCTGTTGTACTTAGAATAATTATGATTCATATTTTCACTGCCACATTTTGTCTCCTAGACTACCTGCTTCCTTGGAGACAAGGAGACTAGAACCACCTTGAAGCCATTGACCATCTTATCTGCTTGTTTTATAGCCTTCAAATTGCCTTGTTCAGTTCTAGGTGTGTAGTGGGCTCTTTAAAACAGTAATTTGTTGACAGATTATCTGACAAGTACATGAAAATCAGGTCTCAGGACAAATTAAGTATTTGTAGAAGTTAAGATACCAAGGGGAAATGCTATAAGAATTATGATTTTGCACTGAAAACCTATCTAACCAACTTCAGAGAAAAACCTGGATGTAAACAGTGAGCCTGCTGTGGATGGTTTCTACCCTGCACCAGGCCTCATGCTGAGTCTTAATTCAGCCTCTCTTCCCAGCCCCTCACATGCTCATTCAACTCGAAAGCATTGGGGAGCAGTGCAGATTTTTCTGGGCAAAGAACTTCCTAAACATCTCCTTTAACATCTCAGTCTTTCTCCTCTTGTGTCTTCCTGGCTGTTTTCCTTCTTTTCAGCTTTCTCCCCTCAAAAAGACTTGAGAAAATCCCCATATGAACAACATTGTTTGCAACGCTTAGGTTCCCTCCTGAGCTTGTGTACTCGCCCTTGCCACCAGCAAACCCAAAGTCCTGGTGGTTTGCAGGGATTGCATGGCATATCCTGGGGAGACAGCATTCTTGGGATCTCCCTTTCGGGAGGGTGATTTGTAGTTTTATTGCAACTTTATGCTGCTTCATTCCTATGCACAAGGGCAGTTTTTCACTTCCTTTACATCACCTCCAGCCCTACTCTGCTACTTCCCTCCATCCTCTATTTCTCTCACCTCCACACTGCAGCCTTCTGCTTCTGTCTTCTCTCTTTGTCCTAATCATCAACCTCCATCCTTTATGTTTCCAGAAGGCCTGGAGCTAGTGACTGAGGCGGGGGTGCACCACGTCTTCAACCGAGGGCAGCACAGAAGTAGAGTACCTCTCAGTTGCTGGGTCTGATGATGTTTCTCTCCTCACCAAAGCTGGAGGCAGGAGGCAGCTTCCTGTCCATGACTCTCATGGCCTTGTCTTGGTTATGGAAAGTTTTTATTTGCTCTCCAAATAGACAGGGTTCTATGAATAGGCACACCCAGTTATGAATGGAGAGAAGCTTTAAATCAGCATATTCTAACACCTTTATTACTCACGGTCGGTGGGGACCACAAATATGGAGATTAAAGTGCCCATCATGTCACCAGAATCCCTTGGGTATAGGATCTTACGTCATGACCTTACCTTTCTTTTATCAAAACATACACACACAGAAGACATTTACCTGCCACACGCACCCCCAGGATTTGAAAATGGAGCACGATACAAAGAAGCTGACAGTGGGAGAAGGTGGCATAATCATTTTCTCTGTCATTACTTTTGATTATGAAAAACCCCTGAGCAGGTGTCAGGTTTTTCCGCAGCTCCCTTAGGAAGATCTGGGCTTCAGGTATTTCCCACGTGAGTTCATGGGATGGGGAAAGATGCAGGCACTGAAGGCTACTGACATCCTCTTACGACTGAGCAGCAAATCTGCCCGGAAGTAAACATTCTAATGTAGATTTCTAGGATTTGCTCCAATTTTTTCATGAAAAGAAAGCCATCTCTGACAATTTACAGATCATTTGGCTTCTCCACATGGTATGCTTTGATTCCCTTTTCTCCCCTTTCCTCTTACTTGCGTCTACCACCACTGGCTGTTGCCCTGTTTGTGTTTGTTACTGTGTGTGTGTGTATGTGTGTCTTGGCATGGATCTGACCTTGAATTTGTACATTAACATGCTTATGATTCTCTGGGATTGTTTTTCTTTTCAAATATGGAGACTGCCTGGTCCTTCCCCTCCCTCCCCTCTCTCCTCTCCCTACCAAGCTGCTCTTCTGTGCCTCTGTTGAGTCATGTTTTTGACTCTAGCAAGAGGAAACAAATGGCCTTCAGTGGGAAAGCAAGAGGTTTCCAGTGCTCACCAAATACAGATGCTCAGGAAACGGGGGACTCATGTGGCTTACATACAGGGAACTTCACAGCTAAAATACCATGTCCTGTGTAGGAGGCCCACTTTACTTCTCAGCGTGTCCCAGCCTGCCTGCCTCCAAATGTCCTCTGGAATAATTCAACTTCTTATCTAAGGTACGAGCCAGCTTCCTTGAGCCGCCAACTGCTCGATTGCACAATAAATCGGTTATATAAGAGGATCTTAAGAAAGAATAAAATCATCAGCACCCCATAATTGCCTCTCTGCAGTCTTCAGTCCTAGACCCAAGTAAGAGGGCCCTGTAGGGGCAATTGGTTGATTTGTAAACAGAAACTGCAGAGTGGACTGTTGGCTTTGTCAAATGATGTTCAAAAGCTGCACGTTGTCTTTCATGTTTCCTTGGACTTCCCCCACCCCCACTCCACCTCATCACCCCAAATGCAGGCCCTAATTATCCTGGATGAAAATAGAAGGCTCCTCATCATTTATTTATTTTTAGCACTTGCTCAAACTAATTGGTAGCCCTGCAACCCATACATAATACAGTGATCTGGAAGAAACTGACATCTACTTAATGACAAATCCTATTGTACGAGGACAGAGAACGTGAGGCTTAATCTGCAGTAGGGTCTCATTTCTGATACATTTTGTCTTTAAGGGTTATTACCGGAAAGTACTCAGCCAAAGCTCAGGGAGGCCATCCCAGCCCTCTCCCTGCTTCTCCTGGCTTTCAGTGGTGGGTTGGCTGGATCTGAGCCTTTGAAGGAATGAGGCCTGGAATTTAAGAGGGTCATGTCCTGGAAAGGCCATGTCTTGATCACTGAATAAAGAAGGTCATGAAGAGTCTGGGAAGAGCAGGAATTCTGGAGGCGGACAAACCTGGGGAAAATCCCAGCTTGAACATTCATCATCTATGTGACTTTGGATCAGTTGCTTAACCTTTTGGACCCTCAGTTTCTTCATGTCTCAAAATGGGGAGCATAAGATCTGCCTTTCAGAGTGCTTTGGAGGATTAATGTGGAAACACCAATTATGCTGCATAATACAAGCTTAGATATCCAATAAAAACTTCTTTCACTCTATGAATTTACAGCATCCACAAGATTTCTCACATCTACAGCTATATTTCTTAGACCTGTTGGTCTAGGGAGCTATGAACACCAAGATTTGCACTTCCATTTTGTTTTTTATTAGGAATATAATATAATATAAACAAGATATCAAGCTACTGTGCAAGATACCACCAAGAAGATTCTGGAATTCTATGACTGATTCCACTTGACCGTGTGCTCAAGCACTGTGAAATCAAGAAGGCCTGCTTTTGCATCCTAGACTAAATGTATAGTCTTTGGTAAATTATTTAATCTCTCTGAGCCTTAATTTTCTCTTTTTTACTTTTAGGAATTTTGTGAATATTAAAAGGAATAACAAGTATAAAGTATCTAATTAAGTGCTTGAAATAGATTAGGTGCCCTTAAAGTATTACTTTCTTCTCTCCATTGATTAATCTTTCATATTAATTTTCTACTGTTTTGAACTGAAATAGATACTCAGTCATGTAACAAATGTTTATTGAACATCTACTGTGTAGTAGAGACTGTTCTAGATATTAGAGACCTAATATTCTGGCGAGGGAGAATGAAGATAAGCTGACAAACACAAATTTATATAGTTTTGTTTTAAAAACATATTTATATAGTTTTGTTTAAAAAAGAGACCAGAGGAAGAGCTGAATTTGTAGACTTCACTAACCTGTTAGAGATTTTTTTCACATAGGCTTGCCCATGTGAGTATGTTATCTAGATCAAACATAAATGCTACATAGTGCTTACATTATTAAGCCTTCTAAGTGTCATGTAGCAGTAGCCCCTTGATTTTATTTGAAAACAATCTGAATATCAGACGTGTAAATTATTTAATGGACCTCCTTCCATGAGGTTTCTGTTACATTTTACTTTTTTCACTCAACTATATTTCATTTCATGGAGGAATATTTACATCAGTGTATAAAGAGCTTTTTCATCTGTTTATATCGCTGCTTATAATTCCAAAATATGTGTATACACACACACACACACACACACCCCAACCATTATGTAGCCATCCCCTTATTCATGGGAATTTTCTACATGTTTAGGGGGAGAGGAAAAGTAGAAAATTGATAATCTTGTTCCTATATTATTATGCTCATATGATAATTTGTGTAGGATATATTCTTTTTATATTTTGAATTTTCAAAATGTCAGTCACATGGACCCAAAATAGTATCAACTGTCATGGTTTTCACAGGTAATTTCTCTTTTTCAATTGCATTCATCTTTCTTTACTAGTTGCCAATAGTTCACCAGTTACATTAGTTTTCTGGAAACTCTTGGACAAGGTTTTGTTGTGTGTGCCTTTTCACTTTCCCATGGATTTCCTCTAGGTGGGCTGCAGAGCACTGGGTGAGTGCAGGATGCAGGGTGAAGCAGATTGGGGGTAAAAGCTTCTGGGCTGCTTCTTGCTAAGCATGATCACGGACACATTTTTTCACCTCTCCAGGTCTTACTTCTTTGTCTACAATCTGAGGATAATTCCCTCCTACCTTTATTCACTAATGCATGTTATTCTTTTGGCCATTCACCAGGGACATCAAGCTCTAATTCCTAGAAGTATCCAGGAGAGTTGGTGCAGAAGACTCTCCCTCCTTATTGTCCTCCACAGTAACCTCTGTTCCCTCACATAGCTGCCTTCTGAGGAAATTTACTCTTTTAATTTTTAAAAATAGACTTTAGTTTTTAGTGCAGTTTTAGGTTCACAGCAAAATTGAGCAGAAAATATAGGGAGTTCTCATATGCCCCCAGTACATAGCCTCTACCACTAATAATATCCCTGTATCAGAGTGGCACCTTTGTTACAATCGATGAACTACATTGACACACCATTATCACCCAAAGTTCCATCATTTATATCAGGGTTCACCTTTGGTGTTGCACAGTCTATGGATGGCATGTGTCTACCATTATAGTATCATACAGAATATAGTTTCAGTGCACTAAAAATCCTCTGTGTTCCACCTATTCGTTTCTCCTTACCCTCTAACTCCTGGCAATCAGATTTTTAAAATGTCTTCCTAGTTTTGCCTTTTCCAGAATGTTCTATAGTTAGGATAATATAGTATGTAACCTTTTAAGATTGATGTATTTTACTTAATAATATGCATTTAGAATTCTCCCATGTCTTGTCATGGCTTAATAGCTCATTTCTTTTTAGTTCCGAATAATATTCCATTGTATGGACACACCATAGTTTTTTATCCATATACCCACTGAAGAATATCTTGGTTGCTTTCAGTTTTTGGCAAATATAAATAAAGGTGCACTAGACACCTGCGTGCAAGTTTTTGTGTAGAGACAAGTTTCAGATTAATTTGGGTAAACACCAAGCAGCTCAATTACTGGGTTGTATGGTAAAAAATATGTTTAGTTTTGTAAGAAACTCCCAACAACTGTCTTTCCAAGTGGCTGCACTGTTTTGCATTCTCATGAGCAATGAATGAGAGTTTCTGTTGCTCCCTACCTTTGATAGCATTTGGTGTTGTCAGTGTTTTGGATTTTTGGTAATTCTAATGGGTGTGTAGTGGTATCTCATTGCTTTAGTTTGCAATTTCCTGATGACATGTGATGTGGAGCATGAGTCTTAATTTTCTTACTTCATTTTATTGATTTTTGGTTTGGCTTAGTTAGTAGTGTCTTTATTGCAAAAAATAATACTTGCCTCATGGTATTATTATGGAAATAAAGGAACAAATCTGATAATTTCAAATACAGAGGTCAATTGATAAACTTCATTTCTTGTTCAAGTTTGATAAGGCTAGAACTGGAAGTCACATCGGTGGAAAGTTAGTGCCCCACGATGGTGTTTAAGTTGCATGGGACAGTGGCTCTCAAACATTTTGGTCTCAAGATCCTTTTACACTCTTAAAAATTACTTAGGATCCCAACGAGCTGTTACTTATGATAAATAAATCTCTTGATATTTACCATATAAGAAATTAAAAATAAGAAAAATTATGTATTAATTTATTAATAACAATAACAAACCCATTATGTGTTACTATAAATAAGTGTATGAAAAAATGTCTATACTTTAAAAACAAAAAAATTAATGAGAAGAATGGTATTGTGTGACATTTTTTAGAAATCTTTTTAATGTCCAGCTCAAGACTTCCAGATTCTCAGATCTGCTTATGCATTCAATCAGTTGTTATATGTTGTTTTGTTTCAAGCACATAAAGAAAATTTGGTTGTACATAAATATGTAGCTGGAAAAAAGATACGTAGTTCCATGAACACCTGGGAAGGATCTGCAGAACTATGAGGAGTTCTTGCACCATGTTTTGAGAACCATTGACATAAGTGCATGGTATCTGATCTGCACGTTTACATATTGTCAGTTTGGCCAACAAGTCCCCACAAATATGACTTTGCAGCAAAGATCTTGATAAAACAAAAAACTGGACCCTAATGTGACAAATGATATACTGAGATTCTCTGAGGCTTTGAAGCCTGAAGAATATTACCCACAAGACATGCTTATCACTTTATATTATGCCCCAAATAAAGTATCTGTGGGAGAAACTGGAGGATTTGAGACAAACAGTGCCTTTCAGTCATCTGAGTGCCAAGTCTCCATCACCACCTCTTGAGACTAAAGGCTATTGTTAAAGCTCAATGGTTTCCCTCTTTCTGTGAAACAATTGCCATCATGAGCTATGGATGCTACAAGGGCAGGGACCCAGTGGGACAGTAAAACTATAGGCTATGATTTGTAAGGATGTGAAATATTCACAGGTTTAAAAACTTCCATTTAAATAATTTCTCAATAAGATGAAAGCAATGAGTCATTTGAAAAATTCATCAATACTTTACAGTTGTTCTCCAATTCAAGTCCGCAGAAGACACTTAGCAGTGTTTCTCAAAGTGTTATTATGTAAGATGACTTTAGGTAATACAGAATGAGCATTTGATTAGTCAGCATAGATTAAGTTAGGCTGCAGTAACAAATGACCTATAAGAAAATCTCAGCAGCTTACAATAAAAAGCATTTATCTCCTACTCCCAAACATGTAGGTTGCCAGTCGGTTTCAGCTTTGTTTCATATTTTCTTCTTTTCAGTACTAGGCTAAAGCACAGTCTTGAGGCAGAGAAAGAATTGCGACCAGTCCAGGAAATGCCACTTACTTAAATCTTCTGCATAGGAAAAGCAAACATCGCTGGACAAAGCTAGTCACATGACTGAGCCTGACATCAACAGACAGGGAAATGGGACCATCCCAGCACAGTTGTCGGGCTCAGTGGGGTAGAGTAGCAAACACTCTGAACAAATAACTTTAATTGTAATATATTTGCTTTAATGTGTATTATGGGAATGTAATCAAATCTATGATTTCACATATAATATTTTCTAAAATGCTGAAGTAAAAACATGAACCAATGTAAAGAGTGATTCTAAGTAAACAGTGGTATTTTTTTTCATATGCCAGTGGCACGTGGAATGTCGACAAGACAGAACTGTTCACTCTCCTGAAAAAGGGGCACTGAAGCCAGGGGGCCAAGTGGTCTAGCTCAGCAGATCCCACCTCCATAGAGCCCAGCAAGCTAAGATCCTGGCTTAAAATTCTTGCTGCCAGCATAGGAGTCTGAAGTCGACCTGGGATGCTCGAGCTTGGTGCGGGGAGAGGCATCCACCATTACTGAAGCTTGAATAGGTGGTTTTCCCCTCACAGTGTAAACTAAGCTGCCAGGAAGTTCGAACTGGGCAGAGACCACTTCAGCTTGGGAAAGCTGCTGTAGCCAGATTGCCTCTCTAGATTCTTCCTCTCTGGGCAGGCCATCTCCAAAAGAAAGGCAGAAGCCCCAGTCAGGGGGTTGTGGATAAAACTCCCGTCTACCCTTAGACAGAGCACCTGGGGGAAGGGACAGCTGTGGGCACAGCTTCAGCAGACTTCCTACCTGCTGGCTCTGAAGAAAGCAGTGGATGTCCCAGCACAGCGTTCGAGCTCTGCTAAGGGACACACTGCCTGCTCAAGTAAGTCCCTGACCCCTGTGCTTCTTGACTGGGAGACACCTCCCAGCAGGGATTGACAGACACCTCATACAGGAGAGCTCCGGCTGGCATCTGGTGGGTGCCCCTCTGGGATGAAGCTTCTAGAGGAAGGAACAGGCAGCAATCTTTGCTGTTCTGAAGCCTCCATTGGTGATATCCAGGTAAACAGGGTCTGCAGTGGATCTCCAGCAAACTCTAGGAGACCTGAAGGAGAGGGGCCTGACTGTTAGAAGGAAAACTAACAAACAGAAAAGAACAGCATCGACATCTGCAAAAAGGACGTCCACACAAAAACCCCATCTGAAGGTCACCAACATTAAAGACCAAAGTTAGACAAATCCAAGAAGATGAGGAAAAACCAGTGCAAAAAGGCAGAAAATTCCAAAAACCAGAATGCCTCTTCTCCTCAAAAGGATCACAACTCCTTGTCAGCAAGGGGACAAAACTGGACAGAGAATGAGTTTGATGAATTAACAGAAGTAGGCTTCAGAAGGTGGGTACAAACAAACTCCTCCAAGTTAAAGCAGCATGTTCTAACCCAATGAAAGGAAGCTAAGAACCTTGAAAAAAAGTTAGAGGAATTGCTAACTAAAATAACCAGTTTAGAGAAGAATGTAAATCACCTGATGGAGCTGAAAAACACAGCAAGAGATCTTCATGAAGCATACACAAGTATCAATAGCCAAATCAAGCAAGCGGAAGAAAGGATATCAGAGATTGAAGATCAACTTAATGAAATAAAGCTTGAAGACAAGATTAGAGAAAAAAGAATGGAAAGGAATGAACAAAGCCTCAAGAAATATGGTACTATGTGAAAAGACCAAACATACATTTGATTGGTGTACCTGAAAGTGATGGGGAGAATTGAACCAAGTGGAAAGTAGTCTTCAGGATATTACCCAGGAGAACTTCCCCAACCTAGCAAGACAGGCCAACATTCAAATTCAGGAAATACAGAGAACACCACAAAGATACTCCTCATGAAGAGCAACCCCATGACACATAATTGTCAGATTCTCTAAGGTTGAAACAAAGGAAAAAATGTTAAGAGCAGCCAGAGAGAAAGGTCAGGTTACCCACAAAGGGAACTCATCAGACTAACAGTGGAACTCTCTGCAGAACCTCTACAACTCAGAAGACAGTGGGGACCAATATTCAACATTCTTTTTTTTTTGAGATGGAGTCTCGCTCTGCCGCCCAGGCTGGAGTGCAGTGGCCGGCTCTCAGCTCACTGCAAGCTCCGCCTCCCAGGTTCACGCCATTCTCCTGTCTCAGCCTCCCGAGTAGCTGGGACTACAGGCGCCCGCCTCGTCGCCCGGCTAATTTTTTGTATTTTTTTAGTAGAGACGGGGTTTCACCGTATTAGCCAGGATGGTCTCGATCTCCTGACCTCGTGATCCGCCCGTCTCGGCCTCCCAAAGTGCTGGGATTACAGGCTTGAGCCACCGTGCCCGGCCTCAACATTCTTTTTTTTTTTTTTTTTTTTTTTTTTTTTTTTTTTTTGAGACGGAGTCTCGCTCTGTCGTCCGGGCTGGAGTGCAGTGGCCGGATCTCAGCTCACTGCAAGCTCTGCCTCCCGGGTTTATGCCATTCTCCTGCCTCAGCCTCCGCAGTAGCTGGGACTACAGGCGCCCGCCACCTCGCCCGGCTAGATTTTTGTATTTTTTTTAGTAGAGACGGGGTTTCACCATGTTAGCCAGGATGGACTCGATCTCCTGACCTCGTGATCCGCCCGTCTCGGCCTCCCAAAGTGCTGGGATTACAGGCTTGAGCCACCGCGCCCGGCCTAACATTCTTAAAGAAAATAATTTTCAACCCAGTGTTTCATATTCAACCAAACAAAGCTTCATAAGTGAAGGAGAAATGAAATCCTTTACAGACAAGCAAATGCTGAGAGATTGCGTCACCACCAGCCCTGCCTTACAAGAGCTCCTGAAGGAAGCACTAAATATGGAAAGGAAACACTGGTACCACCCACTGCAAAAACATACAAAATTGTAAAGACCATTGACACTGTGAAGAAACTGCATCAACTAATGGGCAAAATAACCAGCTAGCATCATAAGGACAGGATGGAATTCACACATAACAATATTAACCTTAAAGGTAAACATGTTAAATGACACAATTAAAAGGCACAGACTGGCAAATTGGATAAAGAGTCAAGACCCATCAGTGTGCTGTATTCAGGAGACCCATCTCACATGCAAAGACACACATAGGCTCAAAATAAAGGGATGGAGGAATATTTACCAAGCAAACAGAAAGCAAAAAAAGCAGGGGTTGCAATGCTAGCTTCTCATAAAACAGACTTTAAACCAACGAAGATCAAAAGAGACAAAGAAGGCCATTCCATAATGATAAAGGGATCACTGCAACAAGAAGAGCTAACTATCCTAAATATATATGCACCCAATATAGGAGCACCCAGATTCATAAAGTAAGTTCTTAGAGACTTACAAAGAGACTTAGTTTCCTACATAATAATAATGGGAGATTTTAACACCCCACTGTAAATATTAGACAGATCAACGAGACAGAAAATTAACAAGGATATTCAGGACTTGAACTCAGCTCTGAACCAAGTGGACCTAATAGACATCTACAGAACTCTCCACCCCAAATCAACAGAATATACATTCTTCTCAGCACCACATCACACTTATTCTAAAATTGACCACATAATTGGAAGTAAAACACTCCTCAGCAAATTCAAAAGAACAAAAATCATAACAAACAGTCTCTCAGACCACAGTGCAATCAAATTAGATTTCAGGATTAAGAAACTCACTCAGAACTGCACAACTACATGTAAACTGAATAACCTGCTCCTGAATGACTGCTGGGTAAATAATGAAATTAAGTCAGAAATAAATAAGTTCTTTAAAACCAATGAGAACAAAGACACAACATACCAGAATTTCTGGGACACAGTGCTTAGAGGGAAATTTATAGCACTAAATGTTCACAGGAGAAAGCAGGAAAGATCTAAAATTGATACCCTAACATTACAATTAAAAGAACTAGAGAAGCAAGAGCAAACAAATTGAAAACCTAGCAGAAAACAAGAAATAACTAAGATCAGAGCAGAACTGAAGGAGATAGAGACACAAAAAACCCTTCAAAAAATCAATGAATCTAGGAGCTGGGTTTTTGAAAAGATCAACAAAATTGATAGACCACTAGCAAGACTAATAAAGAAGAAAAGAGAGAAGAATCAAATAGACACAATAAAAAATGATAAAGTGGACATCACCACTGATCCCACAGAAATACAAACTACCATCAGATAGTACTATAAACACCTCTACGTAAACAAACTAGAAAATCTAGAAGAAATGGATAAATCCCTGGACACATACACCCTCCCAAGACTAAACCAGGAAAATGTTGAATCCCATAACATGCTCTGAAATTGAGACAGTAATTAATAGCCTACCAACGAAAAAAAAGTCCAGGACCAGACGGATTCACAGCCGAATTCTACCAGAACTACAAAGAGCAGCTGGTACCATTCCTTCTGAAACTATTCCAAACAAAAGATAAAGACAGACTTCTACCTAACTCATTTTATGAAGCCAGCATCATCCTGATACCAAAACCCAGCAGAGACACAACAAAAAAAGTAAATTTCAGGCTAATATCCCTGATGAACATTGATGCAAAAATCCTTAATAAAATACTGGCAAACCAAATCCACCAAGATCAAGTCAGCTTCATCCCTGGGATGCAAGGCTGATTCGTCATACACATACCAGTAAACGTTATCCATCACATATACAGAACCAATGACAAAAACACCATGATTATCTTAATAGATGGAGAAAAGGCCTTGAATAAAATTCAACAGCCCTTCATGCTAAAAACTCTCAATAAACTAGATATTGATGGAATGTATCTCAAAATAATAAGAGCTATTTATGACAAACCTGAAGCCACTATCAGTGAATGGGCAAAGGCTGGAAGCATTCCCTTTGAAAACTGGCACAAGACAAGGATGCCCTCTCTCACCACTCCTATTCAACATAATATTGGAAGCTCTGGCCAGGGCAATCAGGCAAGAGAAAGAAATAAATCATATTCAAATAGGAAGAGAGGAAGTCAAATTATCTCTGTTTGCAGATGACATGATTGTATATTTAGAAAACCCCATCGTCTCAGCCCAAAATCTCCTTAAGCTGATAAGCAACTTCAGCAAAGTCTCAGGACACAAAATCAAAGTGCAAAAATCACAAGCATTCCTATACATCAATAACAGACAAACAGAGAGCCAAATCATGAGTAAACTCCCATTTATAATTGCTTCCAAGAGAATAAAATACCTAGGAATCCAACTTACAAGGGATGTGAAGGACCTCTTCAAGGAGAACTACAAACCACTGCTCAATGAAATAAAAGAGGACACAAAGAAATGGAAAAACATTGCATGTTCATGGATAGCAAGAATCAATATTGTGAAAATGGCCATACCACTCAAAGTAATTTATAGATTCAATGCTACCCCATCAAGCTACCATTGACTTTCTTCACAGAATTAGAAAAAACTACTTTAAAGTTCATATGGAACCAAAAAAGAGCCCACTTTGCCAAGACAATCCTAAGCAAAAAGAACAAAGCTGGAGGCATCATGCTACCTGACTTCAAAGTATACCACAAGGCTACAGTAACCAAAACAGCATGGTACTGATACCAAAACAGATATATAGACCAATGGAACAGAACAGAGGCCTCAGAAATAATGCCACATATCTACAACCATCTGATATTTGACAAACATGACAAAAACAAGCAATGGGGAAAGGATTCCCTATTTAATAAATGATGTTGGGAAAACTGGCTAGCCATATGCAGAAAACTGAAATTGGACCCCTTCCTTACACTTTATACAAAAATTAACTCAAGACAGATTAAAGATTTAAACGTAAAACCTAAAACCATAAAAACCCTAGATGAAAACCTAAGCAATACCATTCAGGACATAGGCATGGGCAAAGACTTCATGACTTAAAACACCAAAAGCAATGGCAACATAAGCCAAAATAAACAAATGGGATCTAATTAAACTAAAGAGCTTCTGCACAGCAGAAGAACCTATCATCAGAGTGAACAGGTAACCTACAAAATGGAAGAAAATTTTTGCAATCTATCTATCTGACAAAGGGCTAATATCCAGAATCTACAAGGACCTTACACAAATTTACAAGAAAAACACAACCCGATCAAAAAGTGGGCAAAGGATATGAACAGACACTTCTCAAAAGAAGACATTTATGTGGCCAACAAACATATGAAAAATAGCTCATCATAACTGGTCATTAGAAAAATGCAAATCAAAATCACAATGTAATACCATCTCACACCAGTTAGAATGGCGATCATTAAAACGTCAGGAAACAGATGCTGGAGACGATGTGGAGAAATAGGAATGCTTTTACATTGTTGGTGGGAGTGTAAATTAGTTCAACCATTGTGGAAGACAGTGTGGTGATTCCTCAAGGATCTAGAACCAGAAATACCATTTGACCCAGCAATCCCAAAGGATTATAAATTATTCTGCTATAAAGACACAGGCACATGTATGTTTATTGCAGCATTATTCACAATAACAAAGACTTGGAGCCAACCCGAATGCCCATCAGTGATAGACTGAATAAAGAAAGTGTGGCACATATACACCATGGAATACTATGCAGCCATAAAAAAGGATGAGTTCATGTCCTTTGCAGAGACATGGATGAACCTGGAAACCATCATTCTCAGCAAACTAACACAAGAAAAGAAAACCAAACACCGCATATTCTCACTCATAAGTGGGAGTTGAACAATGAGAACACATGAACACAGGTAGGGGAACATCATACACTGGGGTCTGTTGGGGGGTGGGGGGCTAGGGAAGGGAGAGCATCAGGAGAAATATCTAATGTAAATGACTGGTTGATGGGCGCGGCAAACCACCATGCCACGTGTATACCTATGTAACAAAACTGCATGTTCTGCATGTGTATCCCAGAACTTAAAGTATATATTTAAAAAAGACACTAAGAAGACATACACATATAATGACTGGTAACAAATAATTGCTTAAGGTGGAATTTTTAAAAGAAGCCTAGATAACTTGTTTTTATTATATCATCAGTTTTTTTTTTTTTTTTTTTAAGGGACACTGATAATGGCTATATCTACAAATGCAGAGAAAATATGCAAATTTGGGTAATTTTCCAGTTATATTAGCCAATGTCTACAATTTTGTCCAGAAATACCTACATAATTAAAGAATTAAATGTCAGGCGACTTGAACCATTCAACTAATTCCCTCAGTTCCTCGTATCATTTTATGATTGTAAATTTAACCAGTTTACAAAGAATTGGTCTTCCACAATCCAAATGGGAGCTGGTTAAGAAGCCTCTGTAAGGTGTTTGCTTCTTATCTGCTGCTGAAGCATGAAGTCTGCAGGGCAGGAAGTCAGGAATGGAAGCTCATCACTATCAGGCCAGAACCCACAAGCATGAGCTGCCCCTCTGTGAGAACAGACTAAAACCATGTCCATTCTTGTAGCTTCTGATCTTGGAGATGCAGGTATCCTGCTGAATCTGGCCCCTTATCACAGAGCTAAACAAACATACCTGGTCCAGTAGTCAGTGACACTGAAGGAAGATCCAGGAGAAAAGGGGAATAATTGAGACCCAGCTCTGCTGGTGAGTTCGTAGATCAGCAACAAAGCGTGTGAGCTACAAAATGGCTTTTGCTTTCTTCCTGCCTTCCAGAATAGCATGACATGTGGCTCATGCTAACTGGAAACATATAAGAAAGAGAAGTCTGAGACGGGTAGTTCAGCCTAGCTAAAATGACACATTACAAAGCTATCACAATTAAGTATGAATTTAGGCCTAACATATGGTCAGTTGCCATCAATTTTCCATGTCTACTTAAAAAGAATGTTTGTTTTTCTATTGGTGGATGCAATGTTCAATGTATACACTCTGTCAAGCTTGTTGACTATGCTATTTATATTTCCTTGGTTTTAATCACATTTTGGTTAGCTTGATCTATCAGTTACCAAGAGAGGCAGATTAAAAATTCAAGTTGTTAGGAAGGATTTGATTTGTTTATTTCCTTAAAGTTCTGTCAGTTATCTGCTTTATATATTTGCAAGCTATGATATTAAATAAACTAAGATGCTTTTAATTATATTGTTTGTCTCTGGTAATAATTTTTGCCTTGGGGACTATTCACTCAACAGAGATAAACTCAGAACACAAAAAAGTAAAACCATAAAACTTGCTCTTTTTTTGGACTTTACCTGTCTTGACTTTAATGATGGTGGCAAGGAAAAAAAAAAAAAACCTCTTATCTGAAAACTACTGTAAACCAAATAACTCTCTTTTGAAAACTACTGTAAACTTCTCATTACATGATATACATCCAAAATTCATGCTACCTGTATAGTACAGACACTTTAGCTAGATAGCTAATTATTTTAATATAATTCTAGGTTGATAAGTTGCCCAGGAAACTGGCAACAAGCAAAGGCAATCCCAGCCAGTAAGAATTCCAATAGAGTGAATATGATCCACAGAACATGATCTCTCAATCAAAAATTACAACACACATACAAACTAAATAAAATGAGTGGTAATCAGCATAAACAATAGCAAAATCAGATCCATAAAACTATTGGTAGTGGAATGATCATAGAGTTGTTATTTTATGTAAGATTATTTAATAGTAAGTTTCAGGAAATTAAAAAGAGGTTTGCAAATGTAAGCAGTTACAAAAGACCATAAGAATGAGCAAGTAGCTCTGAAAAAGAATCAAAGAACATGCCCAGAAATTAAGGTTATGATAATTGAATTTTTCAAAGTAATTGCCACTGGCAGTTACTCAAAAGTTAAACATAGAATCGCTATATGACCCAGCAATTGCATTTCTAGGCCTACACTCCAAAGAACTTGAAAGCAGGCCCTTAGACAAATACTTGTACATACATTTTTATAGCAGCACTACTTACAATACCCAAAAGCTAGAAACAACCCAAATGTCAATCAACAGATGAATGGATAACAAAATGTGGTAGAGCCACACAGTGGAGTATTATTCGGCTATAAAAAAGAGTGAAATTCTGATACATGCTACAACATAGATGAACCTTGAAAACATTATGCTAAGTAAAAGAAGCTACAATACAAGGGATCACATATTGTATAATTCTACTTATGTGGAATATCCAGAACAGGCAGACCCATAGAGATAGAAAGCAAATTGGTGGTTGTCAGGAGCTAGGGGAAAGAAGAAATAGGTAGTAAGTGCCTAATAAGTACAGAGTTTTCTTTTGGGCTGATGAAATTTTTTTCAATGAACAAGACAGAAGTGATCATTGCAGTTATACGTATGTCCTAAAAGCAACTGAATCATGCATTTCAAAATGGTTGATTTTATCTTATGTGAATTTAATTTCACTTCTATAAAAATACTCATTGGGTATGTTCAACTAAAGATTTGACACAGCTGAGTAGTGAGTTAGTGAAATGGAAAAGAGATGCTATTAAATTACTCAGGATGTCATAGATAGACACAGAGATATGCAGGATATGTTAAAATACACAAAGGATAGAATGATATGGTCTAGAATTTCAAAGTGATTAAAAATTAAAATGGAAAGAAGTATATTTGAAGGGAAAATAACAGAATTTTTCAGAATGATTTGTTCGAAGATTCCAACCCCCAGAACCAGGAAACCCAAAAAGTTCCAAGATAAAAGGAAATTCACACCTAGACATATTCTAGTAAAACTGTAGAAAGCCTAAGGCAAAGAGGAGATCCTAAAAGAAGCCAGAAAAAAATTGACTTCCAAAGCAATGACAATTAGACAGATGGCTAACTTCCCAACAGTAGCAATAAAATATAAACAACAGGAATAAAATATTCAATGTGCTGAGAGAAAAAAAATGCTATTAGCGTAGACTTTCAAAGAAAGCAAAAATATCTTTCAATGATGAAGGAAAAATCATTTGGGTTAAGTTATGTTGCAATACTAAGTATTGGCTTTTCTTAAGACAAGCCAACAAAAAATCGAGAGTTTTACCACCAAAAGATCCTCTCTGAAGACAATTCTAGCTGGACATCTGGTTTTGGGTCTGACATGTACAGAGCTTAGAAGTTGCCACTCCATCTTAAAAACAAGCAAAAAGCTGAACAAACTGAAAATCAACCACCCTTCTTAGATCCAACAAAGAAGTGAGGTCATAGGGCACACTGCAGTTCCCCAAACTGGAGAGACAGAGAGATGGGTCAAGAGAATAGCAACCTACCTGGCAGCAGAAACCTTCGTGGGAACCAGTGCCAGTGTAGGAAAATCTGAACTGGAATTGACGGATTGCCAGAGGTTCAGTGTAGACAAGTCTGAGAGTTAAATGCTCCAGGAGGACCTAGTCACAGGGGCCCCTAGTCCTAGTGGAACTCCACACTTCCATGAGTTTTACCTTCAGGAGTTTTTGGCAAGGAGAAGAAAAATGGAACCATTTAAAAATGCACCAGGACATTCTGTTCTTAACAAGGCCTGATGTCAGGAGAAACTATTTTACCAGAATCTAATTTACTGGGGTTTTATCAGAGCCTAACCTACCTAGGGAAAAGGAAATATCTAACTCCAGCTTAGACTTCCATGTAGGGAAAGGGAAATACTCAACTCTAGTGCTCTCTAGCTTTCTATGTGTGAGAAAGGAAATACCAAACTCTAGCCTGCTCCATCCATCTTGAAGATTCTAAGGAGATTTTTAAAACTGAGAAAGAAGCACTGGTGACATTCACAGCCCAGTGACTTAGGCTCACCAAAAGACTGAGACCTAATCATAGGGTGATAGAAGGTTTTCATTCCCTCCCACACCTTACAACCACATTACTGAAAGCCTGCTTATAGCTGTTTCTTGAAACCAGTATATTATGGTCACTTTTCAACAAAAAATTACAAGGTATACTCAAAGGGAAGACACACAGTTTAAGAAACTGAAGAAGCATTTGAATCAGAGTCAGATATGGCAGGGATGTTGAAATTATTAGAGCAGAAATTTTTAAACAAACTACAGTTAATATGTTAAGGTCTTTAATCAAAAAAGTAGACAACATGCAAGAGCAGATGGATAATGTCAGCAGAAAGATCGAAATTCTAGGAAAGAATCAAGAAAATTCTGAAAGATACACTTTCAGAAAAAAAAGTTTTGGATATTAGCTAATATTAGATAAATCTAAAAATAATTTGACTAGATAAAAGAATAAATTAGTATCTAATTTGTGTCACTAAATAAAAGATATAACTGAAATATTTGAAATGAAGGCATTTAAGTTGTGGAGAAGATGATAAGGGTTAAAGTGTCATAAGGTTTTTTGTTGTCTGAGAGGACAGGAAAGGTGTTAAGTATATTAAAATACTAGAGTAACCACTAAAGAAGACTGCTCAACATCCCCCATATCTATCCTCTTTCTTATATAATGATGAAGCCTCAATTTTTAGCTAAAAACATGTATTAGCCTGTTCTCAAGCTGCTAATAAAGACATACCCAAGACTGGCTAATTTATAAAGGAAAGAGGTTTAATTGACTCACAGTTCCACATGACTGGGGAGGCCTCAAAATCATGGCGGAAGGTGAATGAGGAGCAAAGTCACATCTTACATGGCAGCAGGCAAGACAGCGTGTGTGGAAGAACCCCCCTTTATAAAACTATCAGATCTCATAAGACTTATTAACTATCACTAGAAGAGCATGAGAAAGACTTGCCCCCATGATTACTTCTCACTAGATCCTTCCCATGACACATGGAAATTATGGAAACTATAACTCCAGACAAGATTTGGGTGGGGATACAGCCAAACTGTGACAAATTCTCAGTTTCTGAGACTGTAGTGATTGAGATGTAGTGGACTGCAATTTTTATTTCCAAATATACGCTGCCCTTCTTGTGGGAGGATTTTACCTCCCATTCTACTGACACCAGGTTTGGCTATGCAATTTGTGGTGCCCTTATTTTGGGAGGATTATGTTTTCCCACTCTGATGATGGCAGGCTCGGCCAAGTGATTCATTTAGCCAACAAACTGTCAGAGGGAGTCGGTTTTCAGCACCATCATGAAGATTTTCAGAGCAGAGGTTGTCAGGGCCATGATGAAGTTCTGCCATATCCTTCCTTTTGCCACATTCTTAGCAGTGCTTCAGAAAAAGACTGGTTCTTCAGCATGGGCCCAAGAATGAAGTGGCACAGCTGAGAGGAACATGTAATATAAAACAGAAATAAACTTGGGTTATGTAATGTCATTTAGATTTTGGAGTTGTTTAGCATTGCAACATAACTTAGCCTGATACAGAAATTAACATTTACAAACACAATGCTTCTATCATAACAACAACTACAACAAACAAAGCAAGCAAACAAACAAACAACTTCCTATTTAAAATATATAGTATGGCTTTCAGACTGTGAAGTGGGTAGCAAGGCAACTTACTGCAGCCTGGAAAGATGGCAGTTTACACTATGCAGTGGTAAACCATTGAGTAAAATGATTACCTTTGCGAACTTGAAAGGCAAATAAGGTACCTAATGAACTTACGATTTAAGTGAAGAATGTGGGAAAACCGAATGAGATTCTAAACTTGTATTTTACCACAATATAATTCAGCGTGAAAGGACTAATAGACTACATATGGCTCATGCGACTAAATATATCAGTAATCACAATAAAGTGCATAGATCCTACCTTGAAAAGACAAGATTTTCAGACTAGAGATTTTAAAAACTCCAGCTATATGCTATTCCTAAGAAACACATTTAAAGCATAAAGGCACTGGAGAAATTGACAGCATAAGGAAGGAAAATGAACAGGTCCACAAGAACAAAGGAAAACTGATAGAAGTTTCTAATTCCACGTTCTTCAACTGTGTAGGTATAGCTAGAGCATTTTCAAACTAAGACAAATTTCAATTAAGAACAAAATAGTTCAATTCCAATTCAAAAACAGCCTCAGAGGTCTTTGTCATGGGTTAAATGAATTATGTCTCCCCAAAATTCATGCTGAAGTCCTAACCCCTAGTAGCTTTAAATGAGACTGCATTTGGAGATAGGATTGTTTAAATAGGTAATTAAGTTAAAATAAGGTCATTAGGGTGGGCCTTTATCTAATACAACTGGTGTCCTTGTAAGAAGAGGAGATTAGGACACAGACATGTAGAGAGAGAGGACCACGCAAAGACGCAGGGAGACAGTGGCCTTTACTTTTTTTTTTTTTTTGTATTTTTTAGTAGAGACGGGGTTTCACCATGTTAGCCAGGATGGTCTCGATCTCCTGACCTCGTGATCCGCCCGTCTCGGCCTCCCAAAGTGCTGGGATTACAGGCTTGAGCCACCGCGCCCAGCCTGACAGTGGCCTTTACAAACCAAAGAAAGAGACCTCAGGAGAAACAAACCCTGCTGACACCTTGATCTCGAACTTCTAACAAATTTGTCTTTGAAGCTACCCTCTCTGTGATACTTTGTTATGACAGCTCTCACAAGCAAATAGAGCCTTAAGGAAGAGTAATTAATTGCGATAGAAGCAATAACTTATTTGATCTTTTTAGATCATTTGCTTTGGAGAATTCTAAAGATCACAAAAGTGACCATGTGCTTTGGAAAGATGTCTTCTGGCAACTCTGTCCTTACAGACACTTTTAATAATGAGTCTTGGCACAGAGGTAACCAGTATTGTGCCCTGGGGCAGGTCTCACCATTGTTCTCCTCTGTGGGCAGCCACAGAGAGCCAAAGATGCAATGCTGTCCAAGGAAGTGCCATCTGGGAAGAAGTTTCTAAAGAAAACAGGGAGCTCTGGCTCCTGGATTTGCCATTCCTATCCAGTTTAATTGTAAACATTTATAAGAAAAGAAAGTCCTCTTTCTTTCACATTACACTGGGCTGGAGCCAAATGTGATTCTACATGCTGATGGTGTTGAGTAATAGCAATGTCATAATAATCATTTTAGAAAACAATTCTCTCCCATCAGCTCTTGCTGAACATATTTAGATGCCAGAGATAGCATTAGGGGGTGAGAAACATTTGTCCTTTAAAGACTTCAATTTCAAGACTTTGATTGTTCACTGGCTTTATCATTTGTTATTCATATGTGCTAATCTATTTATTCCAATGTTTTTATTTCTTCCTACAAATGCATTCATTTAGAAAACACTTCATATCATCCCCAAGCTAATTATTTAATAAGAAAAAACTTCTTTCATTTTTCACTTTCTCATCTCTCTTCTTTCAACACTGAGGTCAGGTTTCTCATCTGAAACTTCAATGTTTCTATAAATTCATACATTGGGAGCATTTTGTTTTGGTCCAGTGTTTTTCCCCCTGGGAAGAGAAAGTTGTACTTATATGCTTCTAATAAATGCAAGACTTTGTTCTGCTGATCTTTTTTCTTTTTTCTCACCCCCTCAGGGGGGTGGTTAGAAATCTGTGCAATCTTTTTTTAAAAAAAAAATAAAGAATGAAAGACAATATGATACGGTTGGTCTCTGTTGATTACTTAAAGAGTCTGGTGACTGCGAAAATCCTAATCAAAGGCAATGGACAATAAAAGCCAAGATTGTGGGGTTAGAAGCTGTAGGGCAGCAGGATTTAGCAAATAGTGACAGAGCATTGCTTATGATTTTTAACATCTTCTTAGACCTTTCTTTATCCCCTATTTCTTTTTTTATTCCTGCTTTTTTATCTTTCTGTCTGTCTTTATTTTCTACATTTCATTTCCTCCTTTTTTGTTTCCTGTGAAAAAGGAACCTACTAGGCTGAATCGTAGATTTAAAATGGTGACATATCTGTCAAAAGCAATTGCAACAGAAACAAAAATTGACAAATGGGATCTAATTAAACTAAAGAACTTCTGTGCAGCAAAATAAACTATCAACGGGGTAAGCAGACAACCTACAGAATGGGAGAAAATATTTGCAAACTATGCCTCTGACAAAGGTCTAACATCCAGAATCCATAAGGAACTTAAACAAATTTACAAGCAAAAACCAAACAACTCTATTAAAAAGTGAGCAAAGTATATGAACAGATGCTTTTCAAAAGAAGACATACATGTGGCCAATAAACAAATGAAAAGTGCTGAAAATTACTAATCATTAAAGAAATGTAAGTCAAAATCACAATGAGATACCATCTAACACCAGTCAGAATGATAGTCATTCACTATTATTAAAAAGTCAAGAAACAACAGATGCTGGTGAGGTCGTGGAGAAAAAGGAACACTCATACACTATTGGTGGGAGTGTCAGTTCATCCACTATGGAAAGCAGTGTGACCATTACTTAAAGAACTTAAAACAGAATTACCATTTGACCTAGAAACCCCATTATTGGCTATATATCTAAAGGAATATAAATAGTTCTACCATAAAGACATATGTGCACACATGTTCATTGTAGCACAATTTACAATAGCAAAGACATGGAATCAACCTAAATGCCCATCAACAGTAGACAGGACAAAGAAATGTGGTGCTTATACACCATGGAATTCTATGTAGCCATAAAAAATGAGATCACGTGTTTTGCAGCAACATGGATAGAACTGAAGACCATGATGCTAAGCAAACTAACACAGGAACAGAAAAACCAAATATCATACGTTCTCACTTATAAGTGGGAGCTAAACAATGAGAACACGTGGATACTAGGAGGGGAACAACAAACACTGGGACCTACTTGAGGGTGGAGAGTGGAAGGAGGGAGAAAATCAGAAAAAATATCTATTGGGTACTATGCTTATTTTCCAGGTAATGAAATTATCTGTACCCCAAACCCCTGTGACATGTAGTTCATCTATACAGCAAACCTACGCATGTATCCCTGAACCTAAATAAAAGTTTAAAAAATGGTCAAATATCAGCAATTTTACATACATAATCTAAGACAACAAACAAAATTCAAGATTTAAAATGTTTATTTATATATGCCAAAAAAGAAAATAAAAGCACTATATATATTTTTTTTTAACAGAGTTTTTTCCTTATTAGAGAAGGCAACATGGTTTAGGACTGACAGCCAAGGCTGTGGATCTAGCCAGGCCTGAGGTGGAATCCCTGTTCTACAAGCTGCTCTTTGCAAGGCTTTGGCCAAGTGACTTGATCTTTCTGAGCCTCAGTTTCCTCATCTATAAAATGAGATAAGAGATCTATCTTACAGGGTTGTTCTGAGGTCCAAATTGAGGTAAATATAAAAAGGCATGCCATCTTATAAAGTGACCCATTATTGTGGCATGAAATACATGTGTGTCTGTTTTATGGCATGTTTAGATGTTTTGATGATTAGTAAAATGCAAATTAATTCAAAAGCATTACTGAATACTTATAGTTTTTAGCCAATATATACAGGGTAATTCAAAAAGAATTAAACATTGAAAATCATATTACTCAATGACTAGCAACATATAATAAGCACCAACTCAGAACCACTCTTACATGTGTCTTGAGAAAGCTGTGAATCATTTTTGTTTCACACTGAGCCTCGCCCCCAAGAAATCAATGAAGAGGGCCGCAGAGATCTCTGTGTTCCTCAGGCCATGGTCTAGCACATTCTCTATAAATGGTAGAAAATGAAACCTTCTTGCACCCTCTGCAGGTCATGATAGAAGCAGATAAATTAAAATGATAAAACTTCAGTTGTTGTTTCTAAACTCATGTGGATGATGAAGAGCTTGTCTCAAATTTAGTGAGGTCATTTCACTTCACTAGAAATGTTAATTTCCATAGCATCCATATATGAGGCCCCAAATAACAACCTGTCACTGAAATGTAAGGGATTCCCCAGTAGTTAATGCCGTTTGTGCTGTATCACACACAGGGCTTTGGGCCAGTGTGTGTGTGTGTGCGCGCGTGCAGGAATAACATAGTGTCAGGAGTCATAAATCAGGATATATTGAAGGGTTTTCTCCACAGCTTCAGAAAATCTCTGGAAACCAAATTTTCCAGCAGAATAAGAGTCCCCCTCACTTCCACTGTGCAGTCTAGAAATACCATCATGAATATATTTCAGGGTGCTGGGTAGGACTTACTGCTTAAATATTTACTTGACTCTGGCTGGAATAGTGGCCACCCAGGTCCCCAGACTATCACACCATTGCCATCTTGTGGGGTGAGGCAAGAATCTTTCAGTCCTGGAGAAACGAAGGGCTGCATCTTGGTGGCCATTTCAGACACAGACAGATGTGCCACAGCCTGGGGTGAATGAACAAGAGAAATGTAGATTTGCCTGATTTTTGTAATAATTATTGTGATAGTTCCTTTACAGCACCAGATTTGACTACATGTGATGATATAACTTGATTACCAAGTAATATGCCTTTAAATATCATTAATTATTGTTGAATCACCTTTCATTTTCTCCATCAGCGGGTACTGACAGTGTGTTGTAGGTGTCTGCATGATTTTGGTGTTTGCAAAAGAGACTTCTATTCTCTAGGAAGTTTGAAACCCTTGCCCTAGGCCAGCTCACTGAGCTCTGCCTGGATCTCTGCCATGCTCTGGTCCAAACTGACCTGACATGTGAGCCTGATATTTGTCCCTGGGGCATTTTCTGGAATGTGTTCTCTCCTTGCTGGAGCAGAGTTCTCTAGAGCAGTGGGTAGCATCTTCTCAGGACCCAGAGAGTCTTCTACAGGACATTCTGAAGAGCAAGCCTGACCACCAGCCCTGTGGCACCATTTCCCCTAGATGGATCTGAAGACCTGATTTTTTTTTTTTTTTTTTGCCAGAAGAAAACATGAATGCCTATTTATACAGATACATTTTTATGTTGACAAAGACCTTCCTATGAATGCATTCTGCAGGTTAATTTAGAAAACAAAAATTAAAACTCCCCTTACATCAGAAAAAAATAACAAAATAAAAGACAGCATACTTGCAAAATATTCACATTATATACATAAATATAGACATATATTATTTGCAATGAAAAATGTATCTTCCTTTTACAGATAATTGTTTTTTATTACACTTTAAATTCTAGGCTACATGTGCACAACATGCAAGTTTGTTACATATGTATACATGTGCCATGTTGGTGTGCTGCACCCATTAACTCGTCATTTACATTAGGTATATCTCCTAATGCAATCCCTCCCCTCTCCCCCGACCCCATGACAGGCCCCGATGTGTGATGTTCCCCACCCTGTGTCCAAGTGTTCTCATTGTTCAATTCCCACCTATGAGTGAGAACATGCGGTGTTTGGTTTTTTGTTCTTGCGATAGTTTGCTGAGAATGATGGTTTCCAGCTTCATCCATGTCCCTACAAAGGACATGAACTCATCCTTTTCTATGGCTGCATAGTATTCCATGGTGTATATGTGCCACATTTTCTTAATCCAGTCTATCACTGACGGACATTTGGGTTGGTTGGGAAGGAAGTCATTTGCTTTTTAAAATTATGACCCCATCAAATAAAAAAAGAAAGAATATGTCATATTCTAACCCATAAGCAAGCAAAAGTTGAGGATAAATAAATAAACAAACAAACAAACAATAAATGACCAAGCCTGGATGGCCTGAGAAAACTCAGGGTGCTTCCCTGGCTTCCACAGGGCCTCCAACACCTTTTAGAAGATTATTCTCCGACATCCACCACCTTTATTCATGTCACCTACCCTGCCTCTTGAGGTCTCTAGATGCCATCATCCAGGATGCCTCTTCTGACCTACAACTGTAAGGAGGAAATAGACAGGCACACGTGGTCTTTCACAGCCCACGCCAGATCGGGAAATATTTGGCTATGAGTGCTCTCTTATTTGTGGTTATTTCTTGCTTTTAATTTTGCAGCCGGCACCAAATCTCCTACAAGAGGATACTGCCTGCTCTCAAAGCTGACAGCTCTCAAAGAGGGGGAAAATGTCAAAACTCAGCAAATTGCCTGAGCTCATTGCTGGAAGCAATACAGGTTGTCTAATTAAAAGGTTGACAAAAGCTTGGTTTCTTAGAGCAAATCTGAAACACAAACAGAAAAGCTGGTGGACCTGACCTGCCGCCTTGTTATCTGAATCTCCTGGGTGCTGGCTAGCTCTCTTCCTCTTTTGTTGTGGCCTAAGTACTTATTTGTCTTCATTCTTGGGGCCGCTGCCATTGTGACCCCTTTAGGTTGTGGGGGCCCATTGTATGACATGCATTTTGTGCCCATTGTGTGACCTGCCTTTTGCCCCAGGAGAGGGTGTCAGGCTGAATCCGTGGATTCAGATACTGAGTCTGCTGAAGTCAGATTGTCTGACTGCAATCCACCTGGCATCCATCTAAGACAAATAAACAAGCCGTGCTTATCACTGAGTTGCCTGGTGTAGCCAAACTATAAATTAGAAATATAATGGCCTCCTTCACAGTGTCACCTGGCTCAGGCAAGGCCCTGGTAGTCCTTGCTCTTAACTGCATATATGTGTCATTGAATGTCATCCATCATGGGATTAGCTTGGGGAAAAACTTTGTTTGATTATGTCCTTTTACATTTAGAACATGTGCATTGTTTATATTTTGGCCTGAAAGCAAAGAGGCCAAAATATAAGCAAAGGTTGCCTTTGGTGACTCTAGGCACTTTTTTTTTTCCCCTTTGGTTTTATGTTATCCAAAGTTTCTATAATGAGAACTGAACAATGCCTATAATGTAGGAAATCATGAACAGTTCCTTTTATTTTTAACATTTTGAAAATAAAAAATCCTAACTTAGATGTAGATGAGGGGAGCTGGAAAACAAGGGGAATTTAGTTGAAGGAGTAGGCAAATTCTGACTGTCAGATCAGAGCACCCCCGGGAGAAAGTCAGAGCCAAGTTGCCACTCCAGCAAACTGCCATCAGCCATCTTTGCACCTCAGCTCTGTGTCCGACAAGGAGGCCTGCCTATTGCAGCTGCCAAGCTCAGCCTTCCTGCTGCGACAGTGCTGATCTTCTTGCAGGATTTCAAACCAAGGAGTGATGTTACTGAAGTGCTTTCTCCTACCTGCCCCCACCACACCAGGGCCAACTTTGCCTAAGGGAACAACAATCACAGGACTTCTAGAGTGAAGGCTGTGGGGCTTGTCAGTTATTTTTAGATGCACCCTTTGACTCTTTCTACTTTTTCTAAGCAGTCTCATAGGTGAGCATGCTGGAGTTAAGGTGGTTTTCCAGTGGGTTTTTGCTTTTTTACAGTGCCTTAATCAATTTCTTGAAACAGAGGGCAGATCTGTATCAAAATCTGTGTCCCTTTGACTAAAACCACCAGGTCACTCCCTTCCATCAGTCCTAGGGATCTCATCTCCACAGAGCCTGGCAGAGTTGACTGAACAGCAAGGTTGTTTTGGGAATTGTGTACACACAGTTCTAGTGAAAACATCAGTCCCTTCTGTAGGAAGATAAACTAGCCATACTGATTGTTTGTGGCAAGTGTATTTGGATGATGATAATATTTGAACATTCCCTTTTAATCTGATTGACTTGACACCTGAATTGGGACTGGGGATGGAAAAGCTCACCCAAAATACTCTGATCCCTTGGTGTGAGTAAAGATCAGCAGGAACTCCATTCAAAGCACATTTTTGACCAATGGATTCATTTTTTTTAATTTCAAAGTTATTTCAGAAAACTTATTCTATAGAATTTGAGAAAGTTAATTTTGAACTCTGAGAAAGCAGAGCCTTCATTTATTGTCTGCTTGCTTCTAAAATGGTTCTGCCAAAAGTTTTGCATACAAATACACTGCGAAGAGATAATAGTGATACAAGTCATGCAGCCAAGAATCACTGGGGGAAATGCAAATCAGCTGGCTTTTCAGCTTGGAGGCAGCAAATGCTGAAGTCATCTCATATTCACCCAAGGCCCTCAGATCTGCACATCGATATATGAAATTGGAGGCTAATATGCAGATATTGATTTCTCTAAGGGGGAGTGTCAATATTTACAGTCCCAAGAGATAGCAACTGACTGAGGCAAAACCAAAGTTGTGATGGCGACTGCCAAGGTCATGGCCGAACCATAACCCTGCTCTTCACAAGACAGGTCAGCTCCTCCGACCCCAAACAGTGCCACATGATTTAGATGGAAGGTGAAATTTTCATCTGGTCCTCTAGACATGACTGGTCTCCATCACTTCATATCCAGGTATTGTGAAACTCCAGACGACTGACTAGATGTCTTCTATCACATAAACTTAGTCAAATTAAAATCATCTTGGGCAAGGGGGGCTTTTTCAAATTAATTGTTCAGGACAACTGTTCCCAAAATTGTGATGCTACTACAGTGGTGCATGCCCCTTAGAAATACTGACATAATTTTCTAAGGAAGCAGCAGTGATCCCTTACCCTGGCTTCTCATTAGGATCCACCTCCAGAGATTCAGAGTTAACTGATCTGTGCCGGGCTGCAGGCATCTCTAGTTTTTAGGAGTGCCCTAGTGAGTCTAATGGGAGCTAGTGTTGAGGACCACTGGTCTACAGGTTCTCCACCTCCCTTTCCCATTTCATCCCTGCCTCTCCACTAGCTACCCCTCATCTCCGAGTCTTATGTTTGCATTTACCTACTTTTTATGTTTATTCTTCCTTATATGAACCATTCTCTGAGTAGGTCCCAACTCCTGAATCACGTTAGAATTTTCCTACTTCTCCAGGCCTCCAGCAAGCCTTGCCCCACACCAGGGCAGTTTCAAGTGGACAGACCTGTTTCCCCTGGAAGAGGGTGGTTTCCTTGAGGTGAGAGACGATGCCTTGCTTCCCTGGGTGTCTAAAGCATGCCCACCCAGCTTAGTACAAGTCACAGTAGCCACTCTATCAAAATTGGTTGCAAAGATGGATGAAAATGCAGGTTCATGTTTGGGATCAGGGTCTTTTAGAAATGAGGGAAGACTAGAATTGTTTGTATATTTGAGGGTAGTTCGAAGTTTTCTTTAAAGTGAAAAAAAAAAAAATCCCAATTTTAAATTTGAGGTTCTTGGCACACATGAGACTAGAGCCAATATCCCCCAAACCTCTCTTTTTATGATGTCCTCTTTGGGTTCCATTGGGATAACTCAGATTGATTCAGCCCCAAGTGCCCCCAGATAATTCAGTAACACATAGAATATAACTTTGTCCCCTAATGGGAAAGAATGGCAGATTTCTATGCCAACCAGAAGATGGATGGATGTCAAGACACACAGTGGAAAAGTAGTGAGGTAGACCATTTATATTGGTGTGCGGTTCTTCCTTCTATTTCAAGACATGCCCCCACTTCAGATTCCTCTTTTTAAATTTTTTATGTAACTAATTATTGAGTGCAAAATTTTTACCACATGAATCTGCATCAACATAATATTTATTTTGTACACAAAAAGTGATGAAACGGAGCGGCAGGGTCAGAACAATGTCAGCATCAAAACTTTCAGGATGAGTATCTGTGCCTGAAGAACATTCCAGGGACAACAGTGGTGCCTTGTTTAAAAACTGCTGCATCAGCAACACTCTTGATAGTAAAGAAGATAACTGTGTGAAAAATCACATATTTTAACAGTGCATTTTAGAAAAGTTATATTCTAGGTGAAGAAGTTTCAGGAATGCCTTCACTCATGTATTTTGCTTATGATTTCCTTTTTGTGTATGCACAAAAGCTAAAGTAAAAAATCAAAGCCATGGTCCTTATTTAATTTACTATGTTTCTTCTTACTTTGTGGCACATAAAATAATGGTGTCTTTATTACTTTGCCAGGGATGCCGTAAGAAAGTATCACAGATTGGGTGGCTTAAACACTGCAAATGTATTTTCTCTCAGTTCTAGAGGTTGGAAGTCTGAGATGAAGGTATTGGTAGGGTTGGTTTCTTCTGAGGTCATAGTTTGTAGGTGGCCATTTTCTTTCTCTGTCCTCACGTGGTCTTCCTTTTGTGTGTGTCTGTGTCCTAATCTTCATTTTTCTTTTTCTTTTTTTTTTTTTTTTGCGATAGGGTCTCAGTCTATCACCCAGGCTGGAGAACAGTGGTGCCATCTTGTCTCACTGCAACCTCTGCTTCCCAGGCTTAAAGGATCCTCCTACCTCATCCTCCTGAATAGCTATGACTACAGGCATTTGCCACCACGTCCAAACAATTTTTGTATATTTTGTAGAAACAGGGTTTTGGTATGTTGCCCAGGCTGGTCTCAAACTCCTGGGCTCAAGCCATCCACCTGACTCAGTCTCCCAAAGTGTTGGTATTACAGGCATGAGCCACTGCACTCTGCCCTAATCTCCTCTTCTTATAAGGACACTTGTCATATTGGACTAAGGCCAACCCTCCTGTCCTTATTTTCACTTCATGACCCCTTTAAAGATCCTATCTCCAAATACAGTTTTGTTTTAAGGTACTAGCAATTAGGACTTCATATATGAATTTTAAGGGAATACAATTTTGGCCATAACAATGGCCTTACAATTGATGGCTTCTTACTTTCAGTGAAATTTAAGGTATACACTTCAGAAGATTGTAATTATATTAAATGAGTGTCTGCAGCTGGAAAGCACTCCCTGAGCCTTAGTTGTTTATCATTACCTATTTCATAGACTGGTTGAAGGGACTAAGTAAGATAGCACTTCCAAAGTCCTTAGCACAAAACCAAGTATATTGTAAGTGCTCAATGGATGTTGGCTACAATGATCATTATTAATTTGGAAGTATTTTCATATGAGTAAGAACTTACTGAGAAAAAAATCACGGTTTTTTTTTTTAAATAGGTAGTGATTTTTTAAAAAAAATCTTAGAATTTGATGATGACTTTGAAAACCCTAGTGTACAATCAAGAAAGCACTAAGTTGGCAGCCATGATTCAGGCATAATGCTTACAAGATTACTTTAATGTACAAAAGTGTTTTGTAATTACCTAATTGTCTGGCACCGCTTCAAGTCCTATTTTTTAACCCCTTTAAGCCAGGCCAGAAACATCGCCAGTGAGTGTGACACAGTGATGCAAAATGCATTAAGCTTTTACAGCAGAGCCTCAAGACCCCCAATAGCATCAAGAGATTAATAATTGGAGTAAGAAAGATAGATAGATGTATTTTATGAATAATTCAGTCTATCATTAGAAATTAGAAACTTGAGAGCCTTGCTACATGGGAGAGTAAACAGAAGCTTGCCTTAATGGGTTATAATTTTAAAATGAGGAAGATGTTGCCAATTGTCACTTAGGCAAGCTTCAAGCACACTTCTCAATGAAAAGAAACTCATTCGAAATGAGGTCACCCACTGGGGTCAAATTCAAGATAAAGAGATGAATACTTTCCTGCACTGGTTTACCAACTGGTTCTTTGTCATCGTGAATAAAATAATTAACTTCTTTATAAGTAAACCTGTGAAGTTTTAAAGCCACACACGTTTTGTCTCTAAACCAGGCATCCTTCACCAAGCCATACTCTCAGATTGCTTCTTCCATCCTCAATACCCAGAGTTTTTCATAGAGTCCACCTTTATTAAAATTTCCCAACCAGCCCTGGAGCTTTCTAATAACCTGTCAACAAAAGAAAACTAGTCACGGCAGTCCTAGGAAGAGTTTGTACATTTTGCACCTGGCTTTAGGTGTGTAAAACTCCCAGCTTTGCCATCAAACTCAAATGAGTCCCTCAAATGATGGACATTTCCATTCAAGTCTGAGGGAAGGATTTTGTTAAGAAAATACTGTACAAGTCTGTACAAGTTCATCTATTAAAAACAGGGTATGGATCAGTGGCAGAGACAAAGCTGTGTGCTCACTAAACCCATTTCATGCTCTTCCTGGGTAGATAGCAAAGCCACAGTTCCCAGTCTCCCTGTGCAGTCGCTGGGGCCTTGTTTGATTTCTAGTCAACTTAATGCATAACACTCTCAGTTCTAGACCTAAAGCTCCCAGAGTCATCCTGTCCTCTCTCAGCTACCGTCTTCCACCTGGATAATGATGCAAGCTTGGAGACAAGAATGCTCAGGGCAACCTCCAGAGACAAGCACTGAAAATGGCAGAACCACCGTTTGGAAGGAGCCTGGATCCTGAATGTCTGCAGAGTGCACACTCTCCACCTTTACTGACCATATCACTCTGTCACATATGGGAGAAAGTCACTTTGACTGTGGTTAAGCCACTGAGATGTAGTGGTTGCTTTTTTACAGAAGCTAGTTTTATTTACCTTGAATACTATAGGTATTGATTTTCCTGATAGGACTAATATAAGGATTAATTTATTTGTTTGCTTTTTTACTTTATTCGACAAGTATCATTTCAAATCCACTATGCAAGAGTCATGCTGCTAGATGCCAGTTCATGAAGTAGAGACAACTGTGATTCAGAGCTTGGACTTTGAAATCAAAAGGGGAATCAACAGGGGGTCGGATCCTGGCTCTGTCTCTTACCGGCCATGTGACTTTGAATATGTGACTTAATATCTCTGTGCTTTAGTTTTTTCACCTGTAAAATAGGGGTAATAACACTATCTACTTCCTAGGGTTGCTGTGCTGAGAATTAAATGAACTAATTAACGCGTGCAAACTACTTTGCTCCTTATCTAGTGTGTATCTCAATGAAACTTGATATTAGAGCAGAGTCAGGGTAGGTCTCCAATTTTCTAAATTAAACATAAAATGAGCTGTTGTTAGTAGTCAAATTTATAAGTACACCCTACTTGTGTAGCCATGAAACTCAAATCCAGTGATAATCCTCGAAGGGACTGAAGGAATGCGATCACCAAGGCAGGTTCCCAGCACTTGCTCTTCTTTGGATACATAGGCGCACGCTCTGGCAGTGCATGCCCGGAAATCTCATTCTGGTTAAGGAAAAGTATTAAATTACTGGAGAGTTTATTTGAAGATTTGGGAGAAGAAAAAAGAAAATGAAAATTGGAGGAGGTTTTCCTTCCTTCAGGTTGCTGACACAAACATTTCCTTGGTTTTCTGGAGGCTTTTCCAGTGGGGTGGACCCATTAAATAAATAGATGTTTCTTTTTGCTTTTACAAAATCCAGTAATGCAAAGTCTTATGTTTATTTAATATTTTCCTATTTGTTTTCATAGCCAAAATAATGTCTGCTGGGCAGGCAGTTCCTTGAGAAGATCCAGCATACCCTGTCCTGACACAGAGTCAAGAGTTTTCAGGAAGAAAATACAAAATGCCCTTTTAGAGAAAGAATGAGATGGGCTGGTATTCAGAGAGTCCATTAACCTGGAGTAATAGCAAAACACGCACACACACACAACAAAATAAAACTCTGGATAAATTGGCATTGAAAGACTCCAGGCCCAGAAAAGATCTTTTCAAAACATTTATAATATATATATTTCTCTGGGCCCATGGTTCTGATTTCAACTGTCAGTAGCTAAAGAACATGAACTTTTATGATGTGAATAAAGGAACTAGAGAAAATGGAAGATTATGTTAAAACAAAAAGCTGGTGACTTGCTTTGGGAGAGAAGCAAAACCCAAACCAGGTTACAAATAAGCCCTCTATACGAACAATGTCTATGGGTTTTACCAAAAAAGAGAGTTTGAGCAAAGATCTCAGGGCATTAAAAATGGGAAGGCAGCAACTTTCTAAAAAGCAAACCAGGCAGGTAGCTTAATCTATTTTTCATTACGAACTGAAAGGATTGCATTGTCCCAGGCACCAAAAAAGGTCAGTGTGAATTTTAAAACTTCCATTTTGTTTGTTTAGCACTTTGCATAGGACAGAGCCATTTGTGAGCAAGAAAAACAATTTTGTGACTAGAACCTCAAAAAGTCAGAGAAAGATAGAAGCAGCCTCTTCTTGACACTGCTCAGGATGTGACCAGATAGGTCAGCAGCTTTCTGTGCCTTTGTCCTCCAGTACTGTGTGTAGAAAAGGGCTTGGGTCAGGTGTGGTGCCCCGCGTCTGTAGTCCCAGATACTCAGGAGGTTGAGGTAGGAGAATTGCTTGAGCCTGGGAGGCGGAGGCTGCAGTGAGCCAGGATAGCACCACCATACTCCAGTCTGGGTGATAGAGCGAGACTCAGAGACTCCGTATCAAAAAAAAGAAAAAAAGAAAGAAAGAAAGAAAAGAAAAGAGCTTGGCAACTAGTTAGCCCCTGTGGGATTAGATCCTGCAATTTCTGAAACGTTTTTTGAACATTCTTGATTAAGGCAAGCTAATCATGTTTACTTTTCAATGGTCTTTCACTTTAAACAGAGTGTTTTCTACTTTTGAAGAAAGAAAATCTGTCTACCATTTGAAGTCAGAAAATGAGCTTAACAAACTGAGTTAAGGGGTTACCTTTTGAAACCAGTTTTCATTCAGATTGGGCCCAGTATTTCCCTAGCAGCCCAGGACCCCCAGGAGAAAGGAACGGCTCTGTTTTCATTTCATTCTCTCATGTCCACGTTCCACCATAGTTGTGAATATCTGGAGTTGTCTTTGGGGAATTTAGGACTGATCAAGACCTTAAAGAGGCTATACAGCAACAGGAAACTCCAAAACAAATCCTTCCCAAGGGGAACTTTCCAAGCCTGGAAATAGTTCCTTCTCAACCTGACTACCTAGCCACCACTGTTGGCTGTTCGTGGAACTTCAACCCCAAGTTAGAAATTTGGTACCAGATAAGTTCTGTGTGTTTCATGTATCACCTCAATTTCATCTTCACAATGACTCTAATAATAAATAATAAATATATGAGGCAAAACAATAATAAATATATGAGGCAGAATGATTATTATCCCATTCTATAGGTGAGAAAGATGAGGCACAGAGACATTGGGTAACTTACCCCGAGTCATACAGCTAGTAAGTGGCAAAGCCAGGATTCAAATGCGGGGAGCTTGACCACAAAGTGCATGAACTTAGCCACCAACTATATTACCTTTCCTAACATCTGAAATCTTTAAGAGAAGAAAGAAGATATCTCTGACATTGAAAATGCAGGCAAATTGGTGGGGAGATCGTTTTTAAGCGGAGTAGCACTCCTGGCACTCTTTATTTCACACTTTGCAGGGGCTCATCCATTCCTGTAAGACTCGCCTTGGTGACATCCACAGGACTGCTTAGCTTCAAGTAGTTTCTACTGAGTCTCACAGTATTCTTGCCTAGGACATCATTATCCTGGCAGATCAAGTACCATGGGAGGAAGCTGCTCTCAGTCCCTCCAACCATGTAAGCTATTCACATTTTCCAAGATCCTTGATTATGTGCCTGAATAGAAAATTTGGTTTCTGATTAATAAGCATCCTTGCCTTTATGCTTCTACAAAAAGCATTTGTGCTAATAATGTGATGCTTAATAATGAGATGTCTGTCACAGGAAGGGAAATGGCAATGGGGAAACAATGATCTTGGGCCAAGTTTAAATGTCACGCTTTTAAAAAAACCTTCACCCCAAAGAATCACACTGAAGTCACTTATGTTTGTTAAAGGTGTTGCAAAGCAGAGATTGTTTTTTTCTTTCCTGTTTCATTGATGATTTCAGGGTGCTTTTCCGTTTTTCAGAAGGGTCCTGGATCTGGAAGTATCCAAGCATCAGGCTGGCAGAGCTTGGCAGAGTGACATTCCTGCCAAGTTCAGGACAAATCTCTTTCTCCCTCTGTTACCGTTAGAACCTTCATCTCTACATTTAGGACCTGACATGTGCCAAACTGCCCAATTACTCCTTGTCTGTCATTAAAGTGTGCAGCTAAACACTGGGTTTGAGAATACATCATCGCAACTGTCTAAACACAAGCCCTAGTGTATTCAAGAGTCCCAGAGGATCAGGGTACAGGACTAAAACGATTCAAATGGGCCAACATTCAAAATGTCATATACAGTCATGCACAAAAAAGGTGCCTGTGGAGAAAACTGGATTGACACCCATAAAGCACAAAGATGTGAGTCTTGTGTTTTCTGAGCTTCTGGGAGGGCCCGCCCTCCTGTGCCTTGCCTGTGTGGCTCATTGCCTGTGAGGGACATTGGGAAAGGCTCTGTTTTAGAAGAAGCCTGGCCAGATAGATGACACTAGCCAAGTACCTTGGCAATCCTGTAAACCAATTTGATTCCAGTCAAATCAGAAGGGACTGATAGAAATAGGAGGAGAATGCTGGAGGGGGCATCTGGTTAGTGTAAAAAATAAAAACAGTCATTTCAACTAATTTTATTGGAGAATCTAAAATATAGAACCACTGCGAAGAGTAACCTAGCCTATCCGGTCAGCATAGGTTAAATTATGACACAGTGGTGGCTGATTTGTGGTGGCTGAACTCAGCAAAGGCAGATTTTCCCACATACTCCTTGTTCATCACAGTTCGGTAGAGAGGCTCCACTCTTCATGGCCCTCATATATCCAGGCTGATGGAACAGCCACCATCTCCAAAGCCGTGTATTCCTTTTCCAGAGGGAAAGAAAGCCCTGGAGGGTCTCAAAGTAGCAACTAAATGATCTGGCCTGGAAGTGATGGCATCTCATCTGCTCAAGATTTGTTGACCAGAATTAGTCACATGGCCCCAGCAACCACAAGAGGGTCATGGCGTGTACTGCCATCTACCATTAATGACCACCACAACCACCCTAGGCCACATCTCTAAGTAGCAAAGTTGGAGTCCTGACTCTAACTTTGCACAGTCCATGACTTTAACACAGAAGCAGGGGACCACAGACCTTTGGCCCAGCCTGGCTGTAGAGTTGATCTAGGGGCCTCTGAGGATAGGGAGAGGCCCTTGAGAATGGGTTGTTTTCCACAGCCTAGAACTCTAGCTTTGGTCAGATACCCCATTCTTACCCCTCACAGGCAATGAGCCACACAGGCAAGGCACAGGAGGGCGGGCCCTCCCAGAAGCTCAGAAAACACAAGACTCACATCTTTGTGCTTTATGGGTGTCAATCCAGTTTTCTCCACAGGCACCTTTTTTGTGCATGACTGTATACGACATTTTGAATGTTGGCCCATTTGAATCGTTTTAGTCCTGTACCCTGATCCTCTGGGACTCTTGAATACACTTGGGCTTGTGTTTAGACAGTTGCGATGATGTATTCCTGAAGAGGTCAGAATCCCTAGTTTAGTCCTACAATAATTGATCCCTTGCTTATCTTTGTGGAGTCCTCCAGATTGGGGAAAATTTGAAAACATATTGAATTATTTGGACTCTTCCTGGCCTTCTTGGTAGGAGAAAAACAGATCCCTGGAGCAGGGGCTGTAGGGAAGTATTTTCTGACATTCCTTCCAATCCAGAATTCCTGCAAGAGGTCTGTGATAGCTTCTGTATCTGTAAACTGCTAAAGAGTACACCTTCCCAGATGTGTATTGCTATTTTTAGAATGCATGCAGCAATTGTGATCCATAAAATATACATTCGATTTTAAACAGGTACTGAATTGATTTTATCATTGCACATTTTCTCAATCTACAGCTCCTCAAAGCATTTTTTAGCATAATTTGGGAGGGGAGTGAGGAGTGGTGGTGGTTTACCAGGTTTTGTTTTGTTTTGTTTTTGACATTATAAAGATATAAAAAAGATCTTGTACTGTTGGAAATCTCTGCTCCCTGAATTAAAACTGAGTTACATAGCACCATTACACTATTACAGTATTCTGTATTTGCCTATATATTTACTTTTAGCAGTGGGTTTTATGCTTTTGCATGCTTTCATATTGCTCAGCATCCTTTTCTTTAACTTGAAGAGCTCCCCTTAGCATTTTTTATAAGGTTGATCTAGTAATGGTGAAGTCCCTCAGCCTTTGCTTGTCTCAGAAAATCTTTATCACTCTCTTACATTTGAAGGACAGTTTTGCTGAACATGTTATCTGCATCGGGTGCTTTGTAAGGGCCTTTTTTCTAGGCTTCTCAGACCCTTTTGGGGAATTTTCTGGACAACTAACAGCAATATGTAAACATTTCAGTGGTTGCTTTTAAAGCTGATATTTGTCTTCCGAGAGAATTATCCCATTGAGGGTGGGATAAGGCAGGAGGGTAAGTACCATCTTGAGAATACCAGACTAAAGCTTCGTATAAATAGAACCACTGCCTGCTGGGAGGTCAGTGCAGGTAACACTTGGTCAAGGGGCATCAGCAGAAGTACTAAATGAACAATTAGGGAGCTGGAATAGAGGGGATTATACACACAAACCCTCCTGCACCCATTGCAATAACTAAAGAGCTGGCGTCACTTATTTCAGGTGTGTCAGAGTAATCTGCCCAAAGTTGTAAGTGGAGTGAAGGGCAGGTGAAAGTCAGGATTATAACAATATTCCGGCCCATGATTTTTTGTCATGTTAGCACAGAAGATAAACCCAACTGTCTGGCCACTTTCATTTGTGGGTAGTTTATCACACAAGCTGTGTCAAATAAACCAAGCCTCCTGCACCCATCACCGTATATCGGGCCAAGGAAAGTTTTGTGTCCCGAAGGCCACTATTTGTGACCTAGGCCCAAGGGAGGCCCCCTGCTCTGAACCTTGCTTTGAACCCTGCCCCGTAAGGGGTCACCAGTGTGACTGCATAGCCAATAAGGCCAAGGACATGACTTCCTGTGTTACTCTGAGTCCCCATGTGTCTTTGTAATAAGTTCACATCAGTTAGTGTGTGACTCTTCCTTTTGACTCTCTCCTTAGAGGTCTATCACCGTTATTCATGTACATGGTGGCAGTTCTTTTTTCTTAATGGTATACAATGAGCAAAAACCAGAATAGAAATTCCACCTTTGGCCGGGTGCAGTAGCTCACACCTGTAAATCCAACACTTTGGGAGGTCAAGGCAGGCAGATCACTTTAGGCTGGGAGTTCAAGACCAGCTTGGGCAGCATGGCGAAACCCTGTCTCTACTGAAAATACAAAAATTAACTTGACTGGGTGGTGCATGCTTGTAGTCCCAACTACTTAAGAGGCTGAGGTACATGAACCACTTGAACCTGAGAGGTAGAGGTTACAGTGAGCTGAGATCACACCACTGCATTCCAGCCTGGGTGACAGAGCAAGACTCTTGTCTCCAAAAAAAAGAAAAGAAAAGAAGAACAGAAAAAGAAAGGAAGAAAGGAAGGAAGGAAGGAAGGAAGGAAGGAAGACCCTCCTTTGTGTCTCAGTCCTTATTTACGCGATTTCCAGCCAAAACCCCAAGGTGGTTGTCCTAAGTTCCCCCTCACAAGGCTGGGAAAGAGAAAAAGGGAGATGGGGCTGGTCTGCAGCTAACGGGCATGTGAAACAGGAAACCAAAGACATTATTTGGTGAAAAAAGAGACTTGGAGGAAAGTTACAATCCAAAGCACCACACACACGGGGGGTTGGCAGGTTCCCAATCCCAAGAGAAGCACCTGCAATCTGCCAGATGATAGGAGTGAGGAGTCTGAGAGCTGAGTGAGGAGAAATTACTCCAGCATTGATTCACAGAGCCCAGCCCCTCTTATGAGGCTCCCGGATGCAGCTGTGGGTGAAGAAGGAACTGGTGAAGGAGAAAATGTTTGGACTTTACTTTCTGTGTTTAGTGTAAACCCAAGGGCCCCCTGGAGTCAAAAAATTACTGGAGAGTAAAAGAGCACTGGCAGTCATGGGGAACTGCAGCCAGTCTTTGCTCAGCAGGCTGTCTTCCAGTAAGATTAGGATCACAGAGCTCATCAGGCAAAACCTATCTCTCAATGTCCAGGGTGAATGGTGTGCACACACAGAAATAATCTATTGCCATGGCCCTGGGGGACAATCCTGCGGCCAGACCTGGGTTGAGGTCAGGGCCTGCAGGCTGCCTGAGAAAGCTAATAGGACAGCATGAGCTAATGGAGTGAACCCAGATGAAAAGAAAGGGCTTTGGAGAGACAGAAGAATAGCAGAGCATCTCCTTGCTAATTAAACTCCTTGAGACATGCAGAAGAAAGAAAGTGTTGGGGGGAGCAAGAACCTGTAATCTTAACAGCTCCCAAAGTGATTCCACTGCAGGTGGTGCCATGAGCCACATGTTGGTAGATGGCAGGTTTCAGAGGACTGACATGCGGCATCCTGTTGATATAGGAAGCATACTTTTCAATGTTCAAATGTTTTTGTAAATCTCTAGGAGATAGCAGTTTGCTGAGTTGGCAAATGGGCAGCGCTTGGGCAAATAATGGAATGAACTTGTGGGGCCAGGGGCCAAACTTCTGTAATCTTCCAGGCCTCTACATTCTCTTCTCAGGCACAATGGCAAGAACAAAGGTAAGAGTAAAAAGGATCTTTGGGGGAGTCCTGTGCCAAGGATATTGGGTACTGGCCTCCCGTGTGAGTAGGGCCCTGCACACAGACTCAACCACAGGTAGTCATGGCAACTTTTGTGTCTAGGACGTGTGCACGCCAGCTTGCTTACTCTCTCGTGCTGATTTGCCCCTGGCCTTGCTGAATGTAAATCTGTGAAATGAAGATCAAAGGTATCTTCGTCCAAGGACCTGATCCTCTGCCTCAGGGTCTCACCTTCATCTTGTCATGAAGCCTGCATCCTGAGTCTCTGACCTTAATGTTTCTGCAACTGGAGTCTGAGTTATTTTTAGAAACTCTAGACATTCTTCATTTGTGGATTTGTCTTAATGATAATCTTAAAACAGAAGTTTCACCAGTTATAAAGAGAAGAGTTTTCTTTTGGAGTAGCAATTCCCATTTGGAATTCCTCTTCCATCAAATAAAATTTGATTTTTTTTTTAAGTCAGTGTCTCTCTAGCTGTGGTCTTCAAGAGAATAGCAGATCTTTCTGTACATTCTCAATGATCTATGTGAATGATCTTTTTCTTTCCTCTCTTAAAAGTGGAAAAACAATAGTTTAGATATAAGACCCAGAAGTGAAATTCTACTTGGCTTTGTAATGACTTTGGGTGGAAAATCTCCAAAGATGAACTACGTCTTGTGCCAATTCATTTGAACTGAATTCAATCCAACAAGTATTTATGGAACTGTGGTCTTGATGCTATGGCAGGCACAAGGGAATAGAGAGTGCTAAGGATCCTGGTCCTCTTGGGGGAGAATTATTGTACAAGGATCTATGGGAGCATTCTCCCTGGAGGGGTCAGAAAAAGCTTCTCAGAAGGATGAGTTTACCAGAATGACTGGCAGAGAGAGACAGAGAGAAAGAGAGAGAGAGAGAGAGAGAGAGAAGCAACAGCAGCATGGGCAAAGGCATGGCACAGCCAGTAGTCTACCATGACTGGAATGTAAGGTTGGAGGGTAGATGGCCTGGGAAGGAAGAGAAATAGTCAAGAACCATGTGTGCTGTGGAGCTTGAGCTTGTTGGCAGAAAAATGGAGCCACTGTTTGGGGTTATAATGCCTTTCTGAAATCTCTGCCTCTGTATGTCTTCGTCACCCTGTTTTGATTGAAAAGCCTGAACTCTCTCAAGCGCCATGTTTTATTGGTCTCACACTCCTAGGTATAAAGAGGTAAAAAGTACTGTCATCTTAGCAATCAGACCAGAGTTCCAATTAGGAAAAGACATGTCTTTGTGTGAAAAAAAATATGTTGATAAGAACTCAAGGTAGATTCCAAATACCTGAGAATTCAAGGTTTTAAACATCAGAAGGGAAATAATTTTGTGTAATTGGAGATAAAGAATTTGGAGTTTTGGTGGGGATTTCAGTGGAAAAGCAAGCTGCTAAGAAGGGAGGGGAAAGGGATATGGAATATGGTGGAGGGATGTCTCCCAACTCAACAGTCAGGGAAGTCTTTAAAATTCATAAATGCTCTGTGCAAGTGAGGATTTTGTCATAGGATATTGAGGACATGTTTGAATTTTAGGGCCAACTTGAACTGGGGTGTAGAATGGAAGCTACGAAGCAGAATGTGTTGTAGCACCTGAGGTGGCCCTGAAAACATAAGCCCCTGGGAAGTGCAGCTACTTTGGAAAGGGCTTTGGATTCCCTGGGCTATGGTTTTGGACTAGATCTTGAGGGTTTCACAGAGAATTTTATGTGTCAATTTGGTTAGGCTGTGATGCCCGGTTGTTTGGTCAAACATAAATCTGGTTGTTTCCATGAAGATTATTTTTAGATGTGATTAACATTTATAATCAGTAGGCTTTGAGTAAAGCAGATTACCCTCCATAAGTGAGTAGGCATCATCCAATCAGCTGAAAGCCTTAAGAGCAAGCAAGCATGCGTGTGCACACACACACACACACACACACACACACACACAGAGACAGAGAGAGAGAGAGAAAGAGAGAGAGAACTGAGATTGCTGAAGAAAAGGCAATTCTGCCTCCCAACTGCAAAATAGAAACCCTGTCTGAGTTTTTGACTGCTGCCCTGACCTGCAGATTTTGAACTCAAGACTGCAACATCAACTCTTACCTGAATTTCTGGACTACCAGCTCACCCTACAGATTTCAGACTTGCCAGTCCCCACAATTATGTCAGCCAATTTAAAATAAAAATATCGATCGATAGATAGATAGATAGATAGATAGGTAGATAGATAATGATATCCTATTTATTCTGTTTCTCCAGAGAATCCTGAGTGACGTAGTTCTACAGTAGGTATTTCCAGGTTCTGGGCAGGAGCAAGCCTTTTCTCACAGTTTGAGAAAATGCCCAAAGGAAAGGGATTCAAACATGGCTCTTCCTTGGCTCGTTAGGATGTAAGTGCTCTGTGGCAGACACTGCTAGATCCTAACTCTAAAGCTATTCTCTCTTATTCCTTCCTTACTAAAAGAACTCTAATTTGGCTCGCACGTTTCTTCACTGATTTGCCCTTCCCTCTCTCCCATTCTTCCTGTCTGGAATATAGATGCAAAACCTCATGGTACAGCAGCCATCTTGCAATCATGAAGATAAAAGCCACAAAGAATGGTAGCGCAGGAGGTGGAAGGACTCTGCATAGTTGAAGACACTATGATTAGGTGTATCAGCCCTGGACTTAAGTACCTCTGCTTTTCTTAATAGGAGAAAAACAAACCTCTTCCTTGCTTATGCCAGTCTTCTCAAGTTCCTTGCTACTTGCAGCTGAGTCCACTCTTGACTGATATCACCTAATCTCAGTCACTATCAGATTAAGCAATGGCATTACTTTCAGAAGGCCACCAAGAAGAAATTGCCTGGGAGAAGAGTAAGGAGCCTGAAGATCTGACTAACTTTCTCTGTAGCCCTTTACCAAGTAGCAGATTAGTTGAGCTCACATGATGATATCAACTAGTCATTACCTTGATTAGAACACAGGAGAAGTAGGTGTTCATGGATTCAAACTGAAGAGCTGGATGGAGGAGTGTCAAGGACATTTCATCATCAGGAGGCAGAAAGTGAGAGGGCATCTTTAACTATAAGTGATGGTTTTATAAAGTAGAAGCATAGTTTTAGAAAGTAGGAAACCCACTACAAATGAAGTATCTGAACCTATAGCCAGAAGGTGTCTGGTTTAAACAAAAAAGAAATTACTACTTAGGGGCATGAACAGCACCCTATCTATAAATAAAGACTGTCATCATATCTGTTTTCTCCTACGCTTGCCCTTCATGTTTTTCTCCTTATTCACTCAGTCATTGATTCATTCAACAAACATTTATTAAGCATATAGGCACTAGGGGCACAAAGATGAATAAGACAAAGTTCATGCCCTTCAAAAGGAAAAATTGGGTGGAAAAACAGAATTGTGAGCATATAAATAGCAAAATTTGTTTAAGTGCCAAAGAAAAGATAAGAATAATAAATCACAAACCACAGACTGTGCCCAGAGGATGTAGGAATGACCCCATAGCATAGAAGACATTTGGAGCTGAACTTTGAAGTTTAAATAGGATTTTCCTACTAGAGACTGGGGAAGACCATTTCCATTTCCTACATCCCTATCTTTGAAGACATGAATATTGAAGGGTATTTGATCCATCCGCTATCAGGAGAGGCTTCTCTGAGGTGAGCAGAAGTGAATGAGGAAGGAAGAGAATTCTAGGTAGAGGGAGCAGCTTACACAGAAGCCCTGTGGAAGGTGGAGTTTGATGGGCAAGAGGAAATGGAACTCAGATGGTGAGGTGGACAGCGGTATGAGATGAAGCTGAGGACATTTTTAGGGGGTCAGAATGATATGGGGATAGACCATGTTAAGGAATTGTTGGGTGTTTTGATTTTGGTTTTTGCTTTTTTCATAAGCCAATGAGAAGTCACTGAACTGTGTTGTGCACGTAGACCACATGATCATCTTAACTGCTAGTAATTGGAAGCTCTTAGACTAACAATCTGTGGTTTCTTCCAGTAGTCTGGGATTCTGAGTTTTCCTTGCCACCTTTATAAATTTAAGCTGTAGGGCTCACTGGTGGGAACAGTTATAGGTATCGGAATATCTTCCCATCTCTCATAGTCTTACAGTTTTCTTCTCAATAAAGGCAGGCACTCTGGCAAACTTTAATAACTGTCAGGTGTAATTAAGAACAGCCACTCTCCTTTAGACTTGCATAGGAAGCCCTTTCCACTGAGGAGGGCACCCTGTCAGTCTCTGGGTGGCATCCGATGAAGCCACGGGTTAGAAAAAGCACCAGGAAAAGATGTAGATAACAGCAGGCATTAATGGTATCTACACATAATACAATGTCCAAAGAGCAGGACCTGGAGCCCAGCAGATACCACTGCATTGACAGCAGCATTTTATTCATACCCTCCTGAATATGTCATTTTCCATGGTTAGGATGTCAGGCTGTGACCTGAATTTCCAAGTGTGTTGCCTGTACCATCAGCCATTAGCTTGCAGCAAGGCAGGGATTTATGTATAGTGGGGTTTGCATATTCAGTGTTTTAGGTAAGGAGGACGCCTTGGATCTTGGCCCAGCTGAAAAGGAGTTGCCTTTCTTTTACATTGATATGGTCTTACTTAAAAGAACATATTTACACAAACACACACAGTACACACAAAGAAAATTCTCAAAGGCTTTCTAGGGAGGACCTTTTAAGAAGCAAAGCTCTCAAAAGCATATTTTATTTGCAAAGGTAAGGAGCTAAATTGTAGGGTTAAAGACAAGAATGAAAGGGCTGAGAAATATTATGCCAGAGACATGATGATTCCTCTGGAATCTCAGATTTTTCTCTAGGGAAAGAAGGAAACAAGGTCAAGTAGAAAAGCATGGGAAAAATTAAATATGGCTCTGCTTTAAATTGCAAGCAACACTTTCAGGAATGCTTGGCTGTACTGTTGGTAGGAGGTAGGGGAACTAGGGTTCTTTTCCAGAAAGCTGCTTAGGGTATGGGAGTGAATTTTGAAAACAAACAAAATCCGTTTTAGCCTCAAACTTGAAGGGCTAGGAGTCCTGTATTCCCAACTGCTGAACATACTCTAACTGCTTACCTGGACTTTGTTTTGCCCTGTGGCAAACAGGCCTTTTGATGACCAAGGCTGGCTGTGACACCCAGAAGTAAGCAAACAGAACACCATGTAATCAGCTTAAACACATCAAGTGGCCAAGTCTTTTTTGAAGAACTCAGTCTTGTCATCTGACAGAAATAAGCAGTATTTTCCAGACAATCTCTTCCTCTCCTGCCCAGCCCTCAAAAGACCCCTCTTTTCTTCCCCATTCCAAGCATCCCTGTGCTGTTTCTCATTCTTCTTACTTTCATCAAAACATTTTCTGAAGCACTTTCAACCAATGATAGCATTTTAAATGAAGAATCCATTCTATCAAAGCAGCAGTGGGAACATGGCTTGTTTGTGGGTTTAAGTTCTGAAATTTTAGTTACACTTTGCACTGAGCATCTACTCTATACGTCGAGGACTTTTTCTCTTTTGTTGTTTGGTTCCCATATGGAAGTATGATTTCTCTGCTCAGCACGCTTTCCTTTGGAGAATTATCCCTCCCTAGTCCATAACAATTTTGCTCAGCCTGTATGGTTTAGGTGAAATTTCCCTTCCCTTCCTCTTCCCCTAGGAAAGGGCTTTTGACCCAGTCCTTGCCAATCACAGTATTCTAAAATCTTTTGCTAAGTGATTGGTTCAAGAGTGAGCACGTAGCAGTTGCTGACATTTGGATATTCTCGTTTCTCTTTGACTGCAGCTTTCTGTGCCCTGTTGCAATAAAAAATTCAGTTAATACAGTAATTAGCTCTCTCTTTTGTCCCCACACAAAATTGAAGTTTAAAATGGATGTGCATAAACAAATAGATTGTTGCTTATAAATGGAAAACTTGGCTCAGGTAAGGGCTCCTGGGAGCTCCACAAGGACTTAAAAGGCAAAACTGACATGAGCCATTTCAATACAAAAATAAATTCTTTCACCCTCCCATCTAAATACACACAATTTGACTTAACAAAACTTGCATATATACTATTTGGTATTTGTTTCTTTTTCTCAAACAAGACTTTTGCTGCTGACGATAAAACAACCCTGAAAACATCCCATTGCTTTGGAATATAGAATTGACCCACTTACACACAGCTTCGGTTATGGAAACTGTTTGTGGGTCCATTTATTAGGAAATCCATAACGACAATAGGCATTTGTCATTTTCTCTCCACTTTCAACTTAAAATGTAATAGTATACCCATGTTCAATACTCCTTTCACATTTATGGCTTTTAAACTTTCTGGACATGATGAGGTTAATAACATTTGGAAAAATGCCTCAGAAATTAAGCAGAAATCAGCAAAGTGGTCATAGGTGAAAATGACTGGGCATGATTGCTTTTGCCTTTTTTGGTGGCAAGCAGAATAGACACTTTCTTTTTTCCTTAAAGCAAAACTTTGTTCCTATTCACGTAATTAACAAAATTTCGTAAGTAGAAGAGCTTCTGTACTGATTAAGCCAGTGTTATGTTAGCCCTTCTGTAAAACTTAGGATCAGAAGATTTTAAAATTAGTTAACAGGTTTGGAATAGTATTGCTGTCCTAAGTTTGCTTTCCAACTCCAAGATAGGCACTTACTCTAATGACAAATAGGAAGGAAACTTTGTTGATATCCCCACGTGCAGAACACTAAAGAGGAGACAGAGGTTGCACTGGGCAGATGCTAATGCCACCCCAATTCTGAGAGTCTTTGGCTCTATTTATTTTCTTTCTCCAACCATTGTGAGCAACCTTGATCATACAGTTTGCCTTTAGGGAAGCCAGAGAACATGAGGGCGTGGTCCTTTTTGCAACTAGTATACATAACACACTTGTTACGAGCACAGGCTTAGTAATCAGAGAGACCTGGGTCCACATTCTGCCTGTTTTTTTGCTAGCGGTGTGACCTCAAGCATGTGATCACATTTCTGAGCCTGTTTTTTCAATCTATAAAGTGAGAATACTAATGAATGCCTTACTCATTGAGCTGTTATGATTAAGTGACAATGCTTGTCAAGTTCCTAGAACATATCTTGGAACATGACAAATTTACCCTTATTACTACTATTATGCATAAATCATTGGGATTTCTGGTTTAAATTTTTCCTTTAAAAAAAAAGTTTTTGAGGAAAAATCTCAAGGAAGCAGAAAAGCAGAGAATAGTATAAAGAAGCCCCCACGTACCCATTACCCAGCTAAATCAAATCCTCAACTAGTAATAGTGACTCTTGCTTTATTTATGCCCCCACCCCCACCCACCACTTATCCCCCCAAATCCCAAACATAAATAATTTCATCTGGGGATTATATACCTCTTTATTAGAGTGTGTCTGCTCTAAAAGACCAATCTATTCTAGCTGTGTTGGCAAGAAAGACTCTGGATTATCATAGTGCATTTTCCTAGGTTTACCTTTTCCAAAATGAATCCCAAAGAATATTTTTCCACAGTGTGTTAATAGGTTTTTATGCCAAAAGTATACAGCTCTTTGGTCAAGTAAATTTTCAAATCATTAAATTAAGAAATGTCATTCTTCTTTATGCTACGTGTTTTTCAGAACATTTAATAGGCTCCTATACCATCAGCCTCTAAGAAGACGACAGAGGGTGCAGAGTTTCTTACACAAATTAAACTCTGCAACTACCTTCTCTAGTGGCATCTTGGGGAACAAATGCTCAATGGAACACACTTTGGCCAGCACAGAATCAGACAAATGTTATTTTGTGGGATTTTGCCACAATTTGGGTAGCCAGATGGCCTGCTCCAGACCACAGATCTGCGCTTTCTTTTGAGTTTCTTTGAGCTTTTGCAATTTCTATTTGCTTAGTGCAACTAGAAAGAAGCCAAAATCTTGAGTTCTGGGACTACTGTCCCTATTAGTAAAGGAGACATGGCATAGATTCTTTCACTATCTTGACACACAGGGAAGGGCCATTAAAATGGCCTGGGAAGTGAGAGAAGAGTTGAACAGAATTGAGAACAGAATTGAATTGAGTGTGAGATACAATATCCCAAGTGCCTCCCAAGTCCTGAATTCCTAAGCAATAGCAGTCTACATAAGCAGAGCCCTGTGAACTTGAGGATTTGCATATTACACTGTCATTGACTGTTAGCATTAGATTGGGATTTGTGCTTAATGACTTAAAGAATGGGAGAAATGGGGAACTTGGAAGATATTTTAAAAATATTGAGTAAGGCTGAGCGCAGTGGCTCATGCCTCTAATCCCAGCACTTTGGGAGGCTAAGGCAGGTGGATCACGAGGTCAGATCAAGACCATCCTGTCTAACACGGCAAAACCCCATCTCTACTAAAAATACAAAAACTAAAAAAAATTAGCTGGGCGTGGTGGCACGTGCCTGTAATCCCAGCCACTCGGTAGGCCAAGGCAGGAGAATCACTTGAACCTAAGAGATGGAGGTTGCAGTGAGCAGAGATCGCGCTGCTGAACTCCAACCTGGGCGATGATGGAGTGATACTCCATCTCAAGAAAAAAAAATATATGTTGAGTCATAGTTCCCCTGTGAAGTGTGCCATCAAGAACATGGGTTGCCTCTTTGGTTATGAGATGACTGTGCTGTCCTATGTGCCTCTGTGAATCTTACTTTTCAAATGATACTGAGAGAGAGTCACCTGAGAGAAAGGAGCAAGCTGTGAGATATAGTAGGTATTTACTGAAATCCACTCACATCCAGTTTTCCTTTCTTTCTGGGAGCTGTAAAGTTGTACTTCTCAACTGTCTTACAGTCAAGTGAAGCTGTTTCACTAGTTCTCCCAGCCATTGACTAGGAACAGAAGTAAAATAAGTCACTTCCAGGCTGAGTTAGTGAAAGACCCAGACATGATTCTACAGGCTTTCATTTCCTTGCCGCAATGACCAGGGAGTTGTCTGCATATTTTGGATGGTACAACTTTAAATGGAGTAGCATCTGCCAACCTGGGGAACCTGAATGACCCTGCGGAGCAGAGCCCCTCACTGACCCATGATGGACATATAGTGTGAGCAAAAATAAACCTTGTTGTGTTAAGCTACTAGGTTTCGGGGGTTCATTTTTCACCAGGGCATAACTGATGCTTCCTGATTGATATAGGAGGCATAGCTCTGTATATTATAGCCCCACTTATCTTCCCCACACTCAAACAGGCTAGCACCTAGCATGGGTGTCTAACAGCAAATCTTAATGAAACAGAATTATGAATACTTTACACTAGAGCCTGGTCTCTGATGACAAGTTGAAAATGTGGAAAGCGTGTCAAAGGATGATATGGTGTGAATGTGTCCTCCAAAAGTTCATATGTTGGAAACTTAGTCCTCAATGCAGCAATGTTGAAAGGTAGGGCTTTTGGGAGGTGACTGAGTCATCCAGAGGATTGAGTTAATTCATTCATGGATTAATAGGTTATTGAGGGAGTGGGATAAGTGTTACGACAGTGGGTTTTTTAAATAAAAGTCAGCTCGGCTATCTCTCTCATGAGTCCCCTTTAGGACTGTACGTAGAGTCCCCACAAGTAAGAAGGCTTTCACCAGATATAGCTCCTCAATCTTGGACTTTACAGCCTCCAGAACTGTAAGAAATAAATTTCTTTTCTTTATAAATTACCTAGTCAAAGATATTCTGGTGTGGCAACAGAAAACAGACTGAGACAGATGGATATATATTTCTGAGCCTCTTCTCTTCATAGCCACTAAGTAGTCAGCTCAACTGAGTTCTCTGACATTCTTTATTTATCATAAAGATGAATCAAAGAGCGGGGTTCTGAAGCCTCTAATACCTGCCATGTAATACATACTAATAGCCAACTAATTTACTAAGTGATTAGTAGTACTAGGCATTTTCTCAGCACTTTAGATACATGTTTATCTCATTTAATCTTCATAACAACCCAGAAGTTAGTACTAATATCATCCCTATTTTACAGATCCTTGCCTTACAGAGAAAACATAAGGAATTTAAGTAACTTGCCCTAAGTCACAAAAAGTAAGAAGCACTAGAACTGGAATAAAATTCAAGACAGCCCACATTCTAACCACTATATTTTATGACCCTCAAAATTACCTTTTAAAAGTAGTATCTCCAGCTGTTTTCCCACTTCAGTCTCTTCCTGCCTTCCCCTACTTCCCCATTAACCAGCCATTTCTTTAACCATCACTGGTTGAATAAAGAGCAGAAGCATGAATACCCAACTTTATCTACTTTGTAAATTGACATACCTTATTTTATGTAGGCTGAGGTTGTTTATGTGGTAGGGGGCAGATCCTGGTGCAAGGCTGGATAAACTGAGAGGGCCCATCAGGGTGGGCAAAGGCTGACCAACTAAGGTTGACCTTCTGATTCTTGTTTAGCTATCCTACTAGATGGGGAGGACAAAGTGGGCTAAATATTTGAAGCATACAAGACCAAATTGTTGATTAATGAAAGGAATTTTTAAAAATATTTTATTTTTGGATATAAAATAATAATTTTTTGTAAGAAATATGAAAAATACAAAAAGGTACAAAGAAGTCACTTAAAATCACCTATAATTGCACCTAACATGCATTTAACCTACATTTAATCAGATAGTACCGTACTATTTGTTGAAAATATTTTCCTTTCCTCAACTGAATTGCTTTGGTGATCTTGTTGAAAATCAGTTGGCCATATATATAATGTATTTATTATTAGATTATCTATTCTGTTCCATTGATCTATTTGTCTATTTTTATGGGGAAAAATAACGTCTAGATTTCTGTAGCTTCTTAGTAACTCTTAAAATCAGATAATGTGGGCCTCCTTTGTTCTTTTTTTTTTTTTTCCCCCATTTTGTTTGTTAGTTTATTTTTTCGAGACAGGGTCTGGCTCTGTTGCCCAGACTGGAGTTAGTAGTGTGATCTCTGCTCATTGCAGCCTCAACCTCCCAGGCCCAAGCAATCCTCCCACCTCAGCCTCCCAAGTAGGGCACACCATCGTATCTGGCTAATTTTTGTATTTTGGGGGGAGACGAGGTTTTACCATATTGCCCAGGTTGGTCTCAAACTCCTGAGCTCAAGCGATCCACCTGCCTCAGACTCCTGAAGTGCTGGGATTACAGGCATGAGCCACCATGCTGGGCCCAAAGTTATTTTGACATTCTACATCCTTTGTTTAAATATACATTTTACTATTAATTAACATGGCAATTTCTTTTAAATAAATGCCTATTGACATTTTGATAGAGATTGTGTTGAGTCTATAGGTCAATTTGGGAAGAATTGGCATCCTACCAATATTAAGTCTTCCAATTCAGGAGAAGAGTATATCTCTTCATATATTTAGGTATTTTAAAAATTCTCTCAAGAAGTTTGCTATTTTTAGTCCAGAAGTCTTGCACTGCTTTTAGATACATCTTGCAAATTTTGATATGTGGTTCAAATATTTTATAATTTCACTTGCCATTCCTTCTTTAACACATGGGTTATTTAAAGGCATATTGTTTAATTCCTTAACATTTTGGCTTTTTTCTTTTAGATTTTTTACTGACTTCCAAGTTAATTCTCTTGTAATAAGAAAATATTCTATGTAAAATTTTAATCTTTTGAAATTTGAGACATTTTGTAGCCCCACATATGATCTATCTTAGTGAGCATTTGATGTACACTTGAAAAGAAGATGTATTCTGCTATTTTGAGATGTTGTGTTCAAATAGGTCAAAGAAATCAAGATGGCTAATAGTGTTGCTCAAATCTATGTTTTTAATGAGGTTACACATGCATGTGCACATACACACTCCCCATCTTCAGTTTCAAAGTTTATTTTTGTTGAGTACGAAACTCATGATTAACAATTTTTTTCCCCAGCACTTTAAAGACATCATTCCAATGTTTTTCTGGGCTCATTTTTTCTAAGGAGAGGTCCACCATCATACATTTTGTTATTTTCCAATGTGTAGTGTGTCTTTTTTCACTCCAGCTGCTTTCAAATTTTTTCTCTTCATCTGATATTCATCTGTTTGATGATGATTAATCTGTTTGCGATTTTCTTTGTATTAATTCTGCTTGTGCTTCCTTGAGCTTCTTGGTTCTGTGTGTTGTTATTTTCATGAAATTTAGAAAGATTTTCACCAATATTTTTTCAAATATTTTTTCTGTTTTCTTCTCTCTCTCTCTTCTGCACCTGGGAAATCAATGAAATGTGTGTTAGGCTTTTTGGTATTGTCTCACAGGTCATTGAGTCCCTGTCTATTTTTTTCAAACTTTTTTTCTCTGTTATTTTGATTATTTATATTGATTTGTCTTCAAGTTCACTAGCATTTCTGCTGTCTGCAGTCTATTCTTAAGCCTAACTACTAAATTTTTCATTTCATATATTACACATATTAATTCTAGAATGTGTTAATTCTTTTTAATTTTTCTACTGAGTTTCCACATCTAGTCACTTTTTATGACCATCTTTTTACTTAAATCTTTGAGAATGTTTATAATAGCTGCTTTAAAGTCTTTTTCAGCAAATTCAAATATATGAGAAATTTCAGGAGTTGTTTGTGTTGACTTGATTTCCTGTTTCTGTTCATGTCTAGTAAGTTCTAATTGTATACTGGACAATGTAGATAATATACTGTAGAAACTCCAGATTCTGTTGTCTTCCCTGAAATAGATTTTTTTTCTTTCAACAGTTTAATTACTAATCACTCCCCATGAATATGTAATCAGTTGGTTTTAAGCTTTATTAGTAACCTGCTTCAGTTTTTCCCTATTTTAAAGCTTTTACTCAGCCTTGAAGGACATAGATTTTACTACAAAATCATGGTCTTCATGGCATTTCAAAAAGAAAGCCTTACCCGGCAATTGCTATCCTGGACATTTAGTTCAGAGAAATAAAAACTTACGTTGCACAAAACCCCATATACTGATAATTATAGAAGCTTTATTTGTGACAGCCAAAAACTGGAAACAACCAAGATATCCCTCATTAGGTGAATGGCTAACCACATTGCATGACAGCCATACCATGAAACGCTGCTCAGTAACAAAGTGAAACTATTGATACATGCAAGAGTTTGGGTGGATCTCAAGAGCACTACACTGAGTTGAAAGAAAAAAAAAAGGCAACCTCAAAAGGTCACATACTGTATGACTGCATATATAACACTTACAAAATGACAAAATTAGAGAGATTGCGGACATTTTAGGTCATTGTCAGTGGTTAGAGAGGGTTGTGGGGAAGAGGTTGGGCTTGACTATAAAGGATTCACACGAGGGGTGTTTTCATGGTGATGGAGTCATTTTGTAACTTTTTTTTTTTTTTCTTTTTAAGGAATGAATCTCCCTCTTTCACCCAGTCTGGAGTGCAGTGGCACAATCATTGCTCATTGCAGCCTCGAACTCCTGGGCTCAAGTCATACTCCCACCTCAGCCTCTTGAGTAACTGGGACTACAATTGTGCCCCACCATGCCTGGCTCATTTTTAATTTTCTTTTTTTTTTTTTTTGTAGAGATGGGGTCTCTCTATGTAGCCCAGGCTGATGTCAACCTCCTGACCTTATGGCCTTATGCTTATGGAGAACACAGAAGGTGAAGCACTTGTAAAAGACTGAAGAATGATCAGAAAATGAGTAGGAGGCCCAGGGTAATTTGTAAAAAAGGTTAGATATCTTTCTGCCTTGACCTCCCTAAGAGCTAGGATTACAGGAGTGAGCTACCATACATGGTATAGTTTTGCATCTTGATTGCGGTAGAGGTTACATGAATTTAGTCATAGGATGAAATGGCATAGAACTGTACACATGTATTATGCTAAGTTCATAGACTGGTTTTGTTATTGTATTTTAGTTATGTAAGTGATAACCATGGGAGAAACTGAGTGATGGGTACATGAGACCTATCTTTGTAACTTCCTGTGACTTTACTATTTATTAATTCTAAATAAAAGGCTTAGAAGAAACAAAGAAAAACCAGAGATTTTACCAAGTCCTTCCAACTTCAAAGTCTGTTTCCACTGTATTGCATAACAGCTAAAATTCCGCCCAGCTTTTTCAGACTTCTAGCTGTTGAGTTCTGCTCAGCAAATTGGAATCTTCCTCTTGCCTCTAGTTCATCCGTGGATTTGAGGAGAGTTTGTTGTCAGATCTGCAGGTTTCTTCTTTTACAAGTATCTCCTTTTCGGGATTTCCCTGCTCAATTTCCAGCCACTCTTGCAGGCCCAAATGGCATCTCCTGATGACTCAGGCCAATAAGATAGTAGCTTTTTCTGCTTGAATTCCAGCCACCCTATACTTTGTAGAATGGAGAGTGCCCTCAGAGGAACAGTCAGATAAATGCAGACCTCACTCACTGTTGTTCCCTTCTTCCAAGGGTTGAATCCCTTAGAAATTCTGCCCACTTTTGTTCAATCTCCAGTGCCTTCAAATCATTATATCTTATAAATATATAGGCAAATACATGCATATAAAACAGTGCATGCATAAAAGCCAATTATAAATTCATAATATTATTCTACATCTTTAGAATTGTTTACAGATTACAAACCACTTTTCCATTTTATGAATATCAATTTTGTGAGTTAAAAGGAATATTATTATGCACTATCTGATCTTTATACAAATTATCCTGGGCCTCTTTCTCATTTCCTGATCATTCTCCAGTCTTACAAGTGCTTCACCCTTTGTGTTCTCCATAAGCATTTTGGTTCACTAGGGCTCACCCCTCATTCTCTGGCTATTTTCACTTTGCCTATTCCCTGTAGGTAATTTCATAATTTTAACTACTTCCTAAGAACTACCAGATCCCATCATTGTATGTAAAGTCATGACCTCTGATTAGATACCAACTCATAATTACCTATTGGGATTCTGAGTATTGAGAATCAGAATATCTAATTGCCTACTGGAATCTCCACATGCATGCACACAGACCTCAAAGAGCACGTTCAAAATTCAACACTATATCTTCCCCTAAGATTTTATTTTCTTCCTATATTTTCTGTTTCTTGGAGCAGTACCACCACTCTTAGCACTCACGCTAGAAAAATGTAAGTTGTCTCTCACCCTTCAGGTCCAAATACTCATCAAGTCCTGCCAAGTTTACACCTTATTTGAGCTCCACCTCTTCTCTCTATCCTACCTCTACCCTAGTTCAGTATCTCAGCATTTCTCATCTAGAGTATTGCAGTAAACTCCCAATTGGTCTCTTCATTTCTAATCTTGCATGGTCTAGGCCAGGGGTTATAGGTCTAAGAGGGCAGAAAGCAAACTTGGACTATGATCTAAGTTAAAGAGGAACCGAGGGTTAATAAGTGCCTTTATGGAAATATAGAAATCCCCCAAATTAGATTGTTAACATCAGCAAAAATTAATATGTTTGTTCTCTTTTAGTGAAGGCAGACAGATTTAATAATAGTAGTTCCTTGGGTAGACTGTGGGTAGGCAGACCACAGATTCTGATGGCCCTGGTCCATTTGAGAAAGAAAGTTATATATAATATATATAAAATATTACATATGTAATAAGTTATACATAAAACTTTATTTCTCAAATGGCTAAAGTTGAGGGATCTCTGAGGATTTTTCTAGGAACTTCATGCTAGGATCTGGTGCTATTTTATAAGGAATAAACTTATCAGGAGCGAAATAAGTCCCAGATACACTTCTGCTATGGATGACCAAGTTTGAGGAAAAAAAATAATAATAAAGCCAGCCTCCTCCCTAACCCAAAAGGAAAGGCTCCAAGCTCTTGTTTTCTTACTTCTCCCCTCATCTTATCATGTTCTACCGGCAAGTTTCTGGTTAGAAACTTTCACCAAACATCTTGGCAACAGGCACTATGCATACCAAAACAGAACAATAAAAGTGAGGCATGAAGAAGGAAGCAAACAGAAATGAGCAGCAAGTTTGTTGAGATTTCCTCACTTTATGAGGATCAAATCCCACACATGGGGACATCGTAAGGGAGGATTGCATCCCAACTTGCAAGGACCAAGAGTGTTTCTTCATGTCTCCTCTTTTTCCTGTTTCCCTTTCCCAATACATTTTCCCTTTCTTATTTGTTTAAAGGGAGAAATTAAATGCGTACTCTGATGAAATCTTTGGGTCCTGGTCAATTCGTTTTCAATTACACTGGAGTAAGGAGGATGCGGTGAAGGGGAGATGTATCAACTCCCTCAGCTCTTTCTTGTTTTCAGTAAACTTCCTGAGTCATGCTGGAGGCAGTCTTGGCCACAGGGAATTTCATATGCTGAGAAGATGGTCTTCTAGAGCCATGCTTCTCAAACTTTAATGAGAATGTGAATCACCCGAGCATCTTCTGAGTCAGTAGGCCTGGGCTGGCACAGGATGATCTACATGTCTAACAAGCACCCAGGTGATGCCAATGCTGATGGTCCCTGGGCCACACTTGGAGTAGTGAGGTCCTATCATTGTCATCATAGGACATAGCATTTGCTGAGTATCTACCTGCACTAGGCCTGACCTAGATGTTGAATTGACATTTATTTTCAAACCAGAAACAGTCTCCTAGGTCCTGGGGAAGGTACAAAGATAAATATTTGATTTCTACCCTCGATGAGTTTCCAGACCATATCTAAGCTCAAAGCCAAGGACATAAAATAGCACTATGGTTATAACATGAAAAGGCCCTATAATAAAGGCATAGGACCTATTGCCAAATCCATGGTAAGCAACTTAAAATATGCCTGTAAGTAAATAAAATTCTGTCTTTCTCAGAGTAATTGGATCTTACTCTCAATTTTGGTGAAACCCCTGTTTTCATTTATATGTGTGGTATAAATTCTAATATTAAGGCCCAATATTATGTGCTGCCTTCAGGTGACATCGGAAGGGCTTTGAATGGAATAACTGCAAGTTCCCCTCCCCAGTCTGCTTCTGTGAGTAAGATCCCTTACTCAAACAGCCCGCCTCGTCAAAGGGCCCAGGTGCAATTCCTGCTTATCCCTGAGTAGTAGGTTTTGTTTCCCTTCCAGCCTAGAGAATTATTCAAACAAGCCAATCACTCCTCCCATGAAAACCAGGGCACCCACCCTTTTGATACTACAAAGCCTGCCTCACAGCCCCTGATGGCTCATTATGCTCTTGAGTGCAATCCCCATGTGGCCCTTCAGGGTGTGCACTGCCGTTCTCTCCCAGGGTTTGAGTTTATGGACAGGGAGTGTAATACACTCCTGTAGATCTCATCTGTCCAATGCTGGATGTTTTGTGTTCCACCATCCCTATAACCCCAGAGCAGGAATCCCAACGAAGTGAATAGGAAGCCATTAAAACATGTGATTTGGCTTTGAGTGGGATTTTAGTTTGATGAGTGTACTAAATGGCATACAGGTGTAAGTTTGCCGCACAGAACATGGATTTCAGAAAGCTTTGAGATTCCCTTTATTACCATCATTACCTCCAACACTCAGGCATGGGCTTATGCTAACTCCCAGATGCCTTAGTATTTAAAACCTTTTGACTGGACATTGGATTTTCATCTCAGTAATTCTTTCACTTATACTAATAGTGTTCACTGTCTAACACAAAGTTGGAAACATTTTCACTGCTCATATGTATTATAATTTATCCTGAAATCAATTTGGACTATGTTAAACTCAATACCATAATCAGTACTAAAATGCAAATACCATAGAAGGATGTTTATAGCAGCATTATTTGTAAGAGTCCCAAACTGGAATGTCCAAGAAGAACCAATGTCTCAAGCAAAACGTCCATCAAGAGTAGAATGAATTAATAAACCAAGAAATATGTATAGAGTGGAATACTATTCAGCGATGAAAATAAGCAGGGCCAGGTGCGGTGGCTCACACCTGTAATCCCAGCACTTTGGGAGGCCGAGATGGGTGGATCACCTGAGGTCAGGAGTTCGAGACCAGCCTGACCAACATGGAGAAACCCTGTCTCTACTAAAAATACAAAATTAGCTGGGCGTGGTGGTGCATGCCTGTAATCCCAGCTACTCGAGAGGCTGAAGCAGGAGAATTGTTTGAATCCGGGAGATGGAGGTTGCAGTGAGCCGAGATTGCACCATTGCACTCCAGCCTGAGCGACAAGAGGGAAACTCCACCTCAAAAAAAAAAAAAACCCAAAAACAAAACAAAACAAAAAAAGAAAATAAGCAAAGTACAACCACATGCAACAACTTAGATAAGTCTCACAAATATAATACTGACCTAAAGAACCAAATACCAAAGAAAACATAGGTATGATTACATTTTATAAAATTCTAAGAGTCAAATTAGTTTATGGTATTAAAAGTAATCATAGTAGCTACTTTGGGGAAAGAAGAATGAGTTAGCAATTTGGGAAATAAATGAAGGAAAGATTCTAGGGGTGCGTTTAATGTTCAAATTTTTTTCTTTTTTTTTGAGACACAATCTCATTCTGCCACCCAAGCTGGAGTACAGTGGCGTATTCTTGGCTCACTGCAACCTCCACCTCCCAGGTTCAAGTGATTCTGTTGCCTCAGATTCTGGAGTAACTGGGATTACAGGTGTGTACCACCACACCCGGCTAATTTTTGTATTTTTAGTAGAAACAGGGTTTCTCCATGTTGGCCAGGTTGGTCTCGAACTCCTGACCTCAAGTGATCCAAGTGCCTCAGCCTCCCAAAGTGCTATGATTACAGGCGTGAGCAACCACTCCTGGCCTTAATGTTCAATTTCTTGATCTGAGTGATGGTTTAATGAGAATATTCATTTTGTGACAATTCTTTGTGCTGTACGCAATTCTCTCTTTTCTGTATATTTCAATAGAAAGATGTATTAGCAGTAAAAAAAATCAATATCTCTACATCCATGTAACAATTATTTATTAAGTGTTTTCTGTATGCTTAATATGAGAATGAGGTTTCTATGGTGATCAAGACCAGCATGGTCCCCTATAGTGTGTCAAGATGAGTATTGGTCACTAAAAATTATTGCCCTTAAGAAGTAAGTGATAAAACCCATAAGAAATGGAAGGGCAAACCGTTGCAGGGGTTCAAGGGAGGGCAAGATCAGTTTTGGCTGGGGCATCAGGAGTGGTTTAATGGAAGAGGTGACACAGCAGGTGGGCCAGGAGGGACAGGTGAAATTTATATATGTGGACATGGTAGAAGACTTTGCAGTTAGAGAAAATGGTACACATAGGGTGCGTATAAAGTGAACGTGGAGAGGTCAAAGGCTTTAGGGTGGCTGAAGCACAGGAAGATGGCAGGGAGTGATGGGAAATGAAAACAAACTTCAGTCCTGGAAGTCTCTTACTATTAGGCTAAAGAGTCAGGCTCCATCCTGCAGAGGGTGGGGTTTTAATGAAGGAGAAGTGAGCTTTAAGAAGATAAAGATAGCCACAATATGGCCATCAGATCTTAGGTGGCAAGAGCCAGCTATGGAAAGCCAGGTAAGAGATTGGCTACAATCCAGACCTGAAGTGTGAAGTGCTTGGATTCATGTACCTACAAGTGTGACAGAGAAAGGTATTGAATATGCACTTCAAAGGAGCAAATGAGTCAAACAGATCTGATGTTTCAATCCCAGCTCTACTACTTTACTGACTTGCAAAACTAGGGGAAACTAACATTTCCAAGCATTAGTTTTCTTATTTGTAAAGTGGAGCTAGCAAAGAGTTGTGATAAGGGTTATGAATATCAATGAATATAAAGGAACAAGTACACTGCTCATAATAGCAAGCTTATAAATGGTAGTGGTCATTACAATCATTATTACCTCAGTTTTCTTTGTGTCTAGCCTAAGTTAGATTCCTTTCACCCAGAAGGTGAACATCAACCTTTAGGTGTTACCCCAATTTGGGGGCTCCCCTCCAGAAGGTTCTTGGTTTTGTCTAAGAAGGAATTGAAGGGCGAGCCAGTGGTGGAAGGAAACAGCTTTATTAAGGGAGTAGTATTAGAGTTTCATGACTGCTGCTGCAGAGCAGGGCTACCCCATAGGCAGTGCATCAAGAGTAGTAGCTCAGGGCAGTTCTACAGCCACATTTATACCCACATTTAATTATGTGCAAATTAGGGAGCAGGCTATTTAGAAATTTCTAGAAAAACGAGTGGTAACTTCCGGGTTGGGTTGTTGCCAGAAAATGAGTAAACTGTCATGATATTGGAAGGCCTGTCTTATAGAGCCAGTCTTCAACGTGGTCCAGAGCCGAGCCCTGCCTCTTGAGTTGAGTCCCACCTCCTACCCCATAAGGAAGCAATCTCTTTCAACAAATTGAAGCCCTCTTGAAATTCCTTTCAAACATAGTGCATAAAAGAAGACAAAAGAAAAATGTGTGTGTGTGTGTGTGAATGTCTCACTGCAAATTCCCAGCATTAACAAAAAAATAACGGCGCTCTAGAAGTCAAAAACCGGGATCAGGTCTTTAGGTGGACTAATGACCATCTTCCATCAAGTCCAAATGCAGCTTCAAGGTCATGAGTCACACCAGTGACTGCCCCTGACTAGAAGAGATGATTTTTCACAAGGGAAATTTTTATTTATTTATTTAACATCAGACACCACTCTGTCTGACTCAAAATGTGGTAAGCTTCTATAACAAAATCCATGTAAATAGATCTCCCATGAGCCATTGAAAGATTCTCAGCAACTTCATGCATAATGGAAGCTTATGTGAGTGTGGGTTGCCTCAGGGAGGCACCTTTTCAGATCTCCTTGGGGTTTTTCTTGTGATTTTGGTGTTCTCCCTCCTTCAGATGTTTGGGTTCTCTGAGATATCATCCCACAGAGATGATCTCAACCCTGGATTGAAGAGCCAGTCAAGAAAGAAAAAAAAAGGGAATATATATTTTTCCCTTTGGAATTAATTTGTCTGACATAAAACTCACAAAATGGATGTCAAGAAAATAGGCTTAGCTTCACCAAAAACTGAAAAGTTGTCTGCATTTTAAAAGGTATCTTGTGAAAATAACTTTAGGCTGAAAGATTAATTTCCACAAAATATATTCTATTTGCTGGCATTTGTTATTTCACATATTTGTGACAATTAAATGGACTCAATTTAGTTCTCTTAAATTTGGGCTAAGTTGGATACATTATGTCTCTTCTCTGGAGACCATTTATCTGACAGCCATATCAACCTAGAATTTAGGGGATAAACATCCCCCATCACTGTATACACAATTCTAACCAGCTTGGATATCTGGTTTCCCATGTTAGAGAAGATTAGAAGCAAGAGGGAAGCTAGAATTAGATGCATTGACAACTGTAAGCAATGTTAGCTGACAACCTGAAATAGAGGGAAATAAGCACATCCATGAAAATATAAAACCTGAAGTTTGGAGTCATTACATGTAGGGATAAATCAACAGCTACTGACCTCCAAAGCATACTGAGAAATGTTTCAAGTCGTCATCATACATACATCATAAAGTCATCATATATTTAAAAATTCTCTCCATTCAAAATAATTTAAATTGATTTTCACTGTTCCTGGGGGTAATATTCAGACATTTAAAATGTCTACTTATGTGTACAACACTTATTCTTCAATGTCAATGGATAAAAATGATGTTAGTATATATTTATAACTATGGCAGCATCTATCAGTTTCATTAGTGTTAAAAATATAAACACATTGTGAGAATTACTAAAGCATTTCTCTTTTAGGTCAATTTCCAATATAGTGCCTAACACTGATATTGTATTTCTTTCTTTCTTTCTTTCTTTCTTTCTTTCTTTCTTTCTTTCTTTTCTTTCTTTTCTTTTCTTTTCTTTTCTTTTCTTTTCTTTTCTTTTCTTTCTTTCTTTCTTTCCTTCCTTCCTTCCTTCTTTCTTTCTTTCTTCTTTCTTTCTTTCTTTCTTTCTTTTCTTTTCTTTCTTTCTTTCTTTCCTTCCTTCCTTCCTTCCTTCCTTCTTTCTTTCTTTCTTCTTTCTTTTCTTTCTTTTCTTTTTGAGATGGAGTCTCACTCTGTCGCCCACGCTGGAGTACAGTGGTGTGATCTTGGCTCGCTGCAACCTCCGCCTGCTGGGTTCAAGCAATTCTCCTGCCTCAGCCTCCCTAGTAGCTGGGATTACAGGCATGCACAACCATGCCCATTTCATTTTTGTATTTTTAGTAGAGATGGGGTTTCGCCATGTTGATCAGGCTGGTTTCGAACTCCTGACCTCAAGCAATCGTTCCCCCTTAGCCTCCCAAAGTGCTGGGATTACAGGTATGAGCCACTATGCCTGGTCCCTAATATTGTATTTCTAAAACAACTCCATAGTAATGTCTCTTGGAAAATTGGTTGCAACAGAAGTTTTATAGAAAAAAAAAGGCCATGAAAGTTTAAGGTATATCACAAAATATATTACCTATACAAAAGGTTTTGAGATGTCCTACAGTAAAGAAACATCCCTATTTTTGTTAGATTTAGGTTTTTTTAAACATTTGACCAATTAACCTACTTCAATGTGAAAGTTATCTACATTTTACAGTATTTGTCTTCTACCAGTTGCACTTCTGAAAGTACTGGTCTCTGGAGATGGTGACTGTATCAGTCAGAGATCCAGTAGGAAACAGATATCAACTCAAAAGGGTTTGACTGATGTGAGTCTAAAGAAGGGACTATTCTGAAGGTATGGCTAGAGGTAAGAGAACTAACAAGAATCCAGGTGTTAACAGTGAGGGGAAACTGTTATCATCCATAGGCCTTAAGACCCAAAGTGGGGGTATAGCATTCCTAGGGCCTGAAGAGAGCTGAGATAGTGGAAGAGGAGCCGTTCATAGTAGGTGGAGCCAGTGGTGTGCCTCCTGGGAAATGTTTAACAGCCTGCTCTTCAGGTGAAAAAAAAAAAAAACCTACTTGTAATACTGATTTTTATGCAGTAAATCCTCCCACTATGGACAATCTCAAGCTACCAATGTGGTCAGTGAACGTGAAGTTTGGAAGAGATGCAGAATAGCACATCATTATGTATGTTGATCACACAGGTAGAGGTAAGGAACTTCAAAAGCATAGATAATAGTAAAATGCAGTAAAATAATTGGGAAGTCATGGGTTTTGAATTTGTTATTTTTAATATATTTAATTGTACATATATATGCACTTTATTTTTTAATACTGACTATATTTAGCAACTGACCCACAAAATTACTGGAAATTTAACAAGCCACAGCAACAGCAAACCACTGGCTGTGGCCATAGAGGGAATAACCGCTATCAAAACCAGATTCCGGGAAGGATCCTGGGAAAGAGATACTAGGCCCTCTAATCTCTAACCAAGGAGCTGAGAGAACACTGCATCCATGAGAGTATGCTTTCTGCATGAGTCAGCCCCCAGGGTGCAGGGCTGGCAGTAAAGAATAGAGAATGAATCTAGTGGGTGGAGATAAATGACATATAACCATTGGAATTCCTAAATGTATATGTTTGAGATTCAGGGTTAGGCTAGTTGTATGAGGATTCCCCTAAAGTACCTTTAAAAGTACATAATGAGGCAAAAATCACCAGGAATCTATTTTTTAATGCTCCTTAGGTGATCACGATATACAACAAGATTTAGAGTAAGGTCTTGCTTGAATGTGGCTCTCAAGTATTAACGGTGCCACAAGTGACTGTTTTTCTTTTTATTTGAGCTTAACTGCTATCTAACTTGTCCATTTGAGAACATCTTCCTAGATTATCTCATTACTTCAGAAGGTGAGATAAATATAAGTGGTGGTTTTAGGATTCTAGGATTCAGATGGGAGTTGTACTTTAACTCGGAGGTGGAAAGGCTAGAGCCAGGACAGAGAAGAGACACTTATTCCCTCAGAGCCCCGCCTAAGCAGCCAAGCAGAGCATAGTGGTCTTTCAGAGCTGAGGAGGCAGAGATTAGAATTTGGGGCAACTGAAATGGGTGGAATCTGCAGAAGAGGTATCTTAGCTTGGGCTATTATAACAAAATACTGTAGTCTGGGTGGCTCAAACAACAGAAATTTATCTCTTACAGTTCTGGAGGCTGGGAAGTCCAACATCATGATGCCCACTGAGTCTGTTCCCCAGTGAAGGCTCTTTTCCTGGTTTGCAAATGGTCACCTTCTTGCCGTGTCCTCACATGGCATAGAGAGATGGAGAATGCTAATCTTTCTTCCTCTTCTTCTAAGAACACTAATCACATTAAGAGGCCGCCCACCCTCATGACCTCATCTAAATCTAATTACCTCCCAAAGGCCTCAACTCCAAATATCATCACAATGGGGGTTAGGAATTCAACCTATTAATTTTAGAGGTACACAAACATTCAGTCCATAACAAGAGCACAACAGAGAAGAAGGACTTGTGCAGAGGAAGAGCCCAGGAGTTCTCTGGGTTTCATCCATGAGTTTTTGACTGAGGTCTAGTATATACATGCAAGGGGAAGACTTCCCAGAGAGTGGTTACTAAAGGGTTGATAGAGGAAAAGAGATCATAGAGATTAAGCAGTACTGGAGGATGGGAATAGTAGCTCAGCTGCAGAGAAGAGATCTTATTTTGTTAACACCTCTCTAACAACCTGGACATTCAGCTGAGACAGCAAAAAACACATGGCTTAGGGGTAAGTACTTTCTCTCTTAGCCTCCTCAGCAGAGTTCCATGAGAGAATTAAGGCCTAACACCCCAAGGAATCCTTGAATATAATGAATTAACATCTTTCCTAAGCATCTAGAACAAGGGTCAGCAAATTTAAATGGGCCAGATAGCACATTTTTTGTAGGCTTTTCAGTCCAAGAGGCAAAACTTAGACTATTATATAAGCACTTAAACTGTATAACCATTTACAAATGTAAAAACTATTCTTAGCTTACGGGTCACACAAAAATAGGAGATGGGCTGGACAGGGACCAAAGGCAATACGACGTAAAGTGAGTCTTGGTGAACAGATGCTAAATTAGTGACACAAATATAATAGGAAAGGGTATTCGTTAACAGAAAAATATATTTAAGGGGCACAGACATGGATAAGGGCTAGGAGTGAGGTGGATGGAACAAACAAGGACACTATGGCTGGAACAAGAGTTAGTTGCAGGAAGCAGAGGCTCAGAGGTAAGCTGGATGAACACTTACATGGGATGGCAGAGTTAGTATGAAGTGGAAATAAACTTCCACATTTCTGGTTGGATTGTTGATTTCCCACCTCTCAAAGTTAACTCTTAGTTTTCCTTCTCAAAGTTTTCCTCCCATCACATATCTATTTTAGTAAATGATATCATTGTCTATTCTGTTATTTATGAAGGAAAGCAGACTCCTAAATTCTTCACTTCTCATCACTCTATAGCCAAACGCAGAAAGATTCACGTTTAACCATCTTCACTGTCGCCACCGAAACCCCACGTACTGCATCTCTCTCACCCAATTACTTTGCTAACGTCCTGTTTCCATTTTGTTTCCCTTGCATCCATCCTTCACAGAGTAGCCACAATCATTATTTAAAAACATAAATTGGAGTCTGTTTCTTTCCTGTGTAGTACCCTTCAATGTTTTCTCCTTTTGCGTAGAATAAAATTCAAGCTCTGTAATTGTTCTTCACACACTCGTGTACGTTTTCAGCACATGCTTTCCTCTCCCACTAAATCTCACACGTCCCCAGTGTGGTCCTCACTCAAGCTCTATGGTCTTCTTCTAGTTTTCCTAGGTACATTTGTCAATGGCATTCCCTTCCTGGGTCTTCCCCGCTTCTCCTTACATAGCCAGATTCTTTTCATAGTCTTTTTCTTCAAGTTTCATCACAAAGTCACATTATCAGAGAGACCTTTGAACATTAATTGTCTATAGTGATTCACTGGGTTTGCTTTTTAATTTTTAAAAAAGTTCTTACTTGTCGTTGTCAAATAAAACACAAATAACACAAACCTGCATCAAAAAAAATTACTTAATGAATCACTATATAGTGAACACCATCACAACCTCAAACCAGCTGAAGAAAGACCACTGACAGCCTCCCAGAATCCTTTTCACTGGCCCTGTACCCAACACTGTCCTCTCCTATACCACTAAAGTAACTGTTATAATTGCTTCCTCACATTTCTCTATAATTTCATCACTCAAGTCTACATCCCTAAACATTATAGCCTTGTCCACTTTTTTTGTTTAACTTGATATGTCTTTTAATTCTCTTTATTTACAGTTCCTCTTTTTATTACTATTTTTAAAATTTCAACAAATTAAGGAACAATTTACATATGATAAAGTTCATTAATTTCCAATGTATAGTTCTATGAACTTTGACAAATGTATATACCTATGCAACTACTATTCCAATCAAAACACAGCCTGTCTCATCTCTCCAGAAAGTTCCGTCTTGCCCATTCCAGCCAGTTGCCTCCCCTAGAGGCAACCACTGTTCTAATCTTTACTATTCTTTCTGTATATCTCATCCTAAAAGTATGTGTAAGAGAAATCACACAGTATGGACTCTTTCCTGTCTAATATCTTTCACAGAGCATGTTTTTGAGATGCATCTCTGTTATTTTGTGTATCAGTACTTTTTTTCTTTATACTGCTGAGTAATCTTCCATTGTATGAATATACAACAATTTGTTCATTCTTCTGTGGATAAACATTTGGGCTATTTTTAGTTTTTGACTATTGTTAATAAAGTTATTATAAACATTCTTGTAAAAATGTACATTACAATATTATTTATAATAGCTAACACCCAGAAATGACTTAAATATCCAACAATAAGAGATTGATTAAGCCAATCTTAATATAATAATACGAAAGTATGATATCATTCAAAATTCTGTTTACTAAGAATTTTTTGAGGGTTGCAAAATATTTATAATAGAAGGTTAAAGGAGAAAAGTAGAATGCAACTTTTTTTGCAATATTATGCTCTCAACTCCATTAAACAGATGCTTATACATATATGAATATACATTTTATGTAAATGTGAATGAAAACTCACCAAAATATTAATGAGACTTTTCTTAAATGCTTTGGTTACTGGTGACTTTAGTGTTATTCTTTATATTTCTTTGTATTTTCTCAGCTATTCACAATCAGAGTATTATTACAAGAAGTTATGATATATATATTATCTATAAATATATATTTATAGATAACTATAGTAATTTTATAAGCTATAAATACTATTTAAATATAAAAATGCTGTAAGGAAAAATTGTATTTAGCTGTAACACAAAAAATAGTATACTAGCTACTTGGCTAAATGGCTAAATGACAGAGAACCATTTTAACCCAAAGTTACACTGAAGGAATATTTTACTTCTGGGATCCTGATGTTTCTTTGGCACCACTGCCTACAAACCCAAAAGAGGGTATGTAGGGAGGTAGTTATTATTTATGAAAACATTTACAACAGTAAAACAAACACACCTAGAAACAGTGTGGATTTGTAGGGGTGAGAGCTCTCATAATCCAGCACGAAATTCCTGCATTACTAGGCACCCAGTGCCTAACACATAGCAGGTTTTCAATCAACACTTATTGAATTCATGAACAGGCATGTATAAAACCTAGTGAAATAATTTGATATGATAGAAAGGCTGTATATGCACCAGTGTAATTAAAGAGATGCTGATATGAGCACAAAGTTTTGGAAGATGAGGGAGCAGGACAAAAGAAGTCTTCAGAGAGAGTAACACTTGAACGAAATCTTTAAGAATTAGTGGGAAATCCATGAGATAAACAAGAGAAGAGAAGACCTTCCAGGAAGAAGAAAAAACATAAGGAAAGGGATGAATCTGGGGCAAGCCTATCACATTCCGGGAAATGCCAGGGCTAGAATAAAAGGTTTACCAATGCAGACAGTTGGAGTTCAAGATTGAAAGATTTGGAAGGAAATAAAGACTACCAAATGCCAGTTTGAAGTAAAGTGAGCTTACTACTCTATTTGATGAGTGAGTTGTACACAGGAGGGTAGCATTCAAATATTTCATAGCCCATGCAGGGCTCAATATGCCTGGCAAAGCCGAGGCATGATACTTGAGTGTGAGTTCAGACAGTTTCCCAATAGAATGGGCTGCATATAGGGTGAAAAGAAGGAATCACATCAGATCAGGCAAAGACTATTCTGATCTCAAGTCTCTGATTGGCTCCAAGGTGGACTCTACATTTTGCATAATTATTTGGTTCCCTTCAGAATTCATGTCATTGATACCGGAAAGATGGATTTTAAATGTTGTAGGATGAGTTGGGTGAAATTCAAGAGGGGTAGGGTTATTTCATGGACACCTTTGATTAAGTTTGCCCGATGTTCTTAAATAGGAGAACACAGAGAGAGCATAGCGGGACCCTGTGTGGCATGCTAAGAAATTCCAACTCTTTTTTTCCTGGTCTATTCTCCAACTTCCTAACTGGCCTCCCTTCCTCTGGTCCTGCCCTCCTCCAATACATTTTCTGTAGTTTCTAAACCACAGGCTGTTGATGTCCATTCAACAGATATTGACTGAAGATCTACCAAAACCGGATGCTCTGACTTACTTGATTAAAATTGCTCAGTGGTCCTTGTTGCATATTTACAAAGTCCAAAGTCTTTAGTGGGGCAGCCAAGGATGTCTAAGATCTGATGTCAGCCTCCATTCCTGCATTGTCCTTCACCCTCATTCCCCTGACTAAGTTACCTCTCAAATGCTACTGGGGCTTTGAAATTAGACATGGCTATCAATTTCAGCTGCAACACTTACCTAGTCATGTGACTTTGGGCACATTTCTTAGCCCCTTGAAGCCTCAGCTTTTCTATCTGTAATATGGAGTCATAACACTACCTTCCTTAAAGGATTGGTTTGAAGATCAATGCTGATCTTGTTCGTAAACTAGCCCAGTGCCTGGCACATAGAGTTCATTTTATGTCAGCTAGTATAATTATACCAGGTAGGGCTCCATAGAGGACCAAAGGAGACACATAAGTGCCTGCCTGCCCCCAACCTTTCCCTAGTAAAGCTGAATAACTTGATACCACTTCAAAACCAATATTCTTTAAATGTTCAATATTCATTTTGAGGAGTGTTGAGCCCTGCGTGGGCTATGAGCTAGCTGGGTGCTTCCTTCCTATATACATCTCAGTCACCAAAGCCAATACTCAGCCACTGATGAGCCCACTCTTCTCAGAAGGTAGCTTATTATCCTCCAGCATTACTTGAACTTCTCCCTGGGAAGAAGATTGTAAACCCCTCTCACTCACCTCAATTACCCTCCGTCTCAGGGCTATGAGAGTTCCTTGGCAAGGGAGAGATACAGAGGAATTTACCACCAGCCTACAGCCAAGTAAGCATAATGTTTCAGCAAGGGGAGCAGGGAAAAGGGTTTCTTTTCTTATGTTTCACAGAACAGATATGCAGTTACAACGTCCTTTTACCATAATTGGAATAGAAAAGAACAAATTCTTTTTAATTTTTAAAGAAATGCATAAAACAAACAAGTATGTATAATAGTGTGTTTACAGACTTTAAATGTTCTCCCTTATTGTAGATATGCAGGTAATATTTTAGAAAGTCTAAGCCGTCCTTTGCCTGATACTAACATACAGTAGTAACAGCCTATTAATAGTAGGGTCAGGGGTCTGAAACCCCACCTACAAATTGTTCCTGAGGATCTTCCATAAGCAGATGCCTAGGCTACTTTACAGCCTAGGCCTTCACTGTGCTGAGTCTTCTGTCCACTATTTTCTTCCATACACCATCTATATTAGTTTCCTAGAGCTGCCATAACAAATTGCCACAAACTTGGATGGTTTAAAACATCAGAAATGTACTGTCTCGCAGTTCCAGAGGCTAAAAGTCCAAAGTCAAGGTGCCAGCAGGTTTGATTCTTTCTGGGGTCTAGAGGAAGAATAGGTTGCATGCCTCACTCCTAGTTTCTAGTGGTTGCTGGCAATCCTTGGCATTTTTTTGACTTGTAGATGCATCACCCCAATCTCTGCCTCTGCCACCATGTAGTATTCTCCCCATGTTTCTCTGTGTACAAATTTCTCTTTTATAAAGATACCAGTCATTGGGTCGGGGCCTACCCTAATCCAGTATGACTTCATCTTAACTTGATTTAATCTGAAGACTCATTATTACCAACTAAGGTCACATTCACAGGGGGGTTAAAAGGAATATATATTTTGGGGAGACACAGTACAACTCAAACCACCATCCATCTGGATAGCTTTTAAACTTCAGTTTAATAGTACCTTGGAGACTATGCATCTGATTCTGTCCTCCCAGGTAGAATTGTTCACTTCTTTTTTATGCTTTTTCTGAGCCTCTGTTCAACTTTCTGTTGCCTATATCCTATAATTCTCCTTGTCCCTGTCAAAATATTCAAGCATCAAAAAACTTTCAAGTGTCAGCAACAAGAGCTTTCCTCTTCCTCTTTCCCCTGCTACTTATCCCACTCCAGCCACCTTGAAAGGTATCTGTGCTTGTGTTGTGATCCTTTATGTGCAGATCAGGATAACAAGTAGAGCTGAAAAATAGACAAAAATCTAAGGTAGGTGCTAAATTGATTTACATTAGCAATGGAATTAACCACTGTAGAGGAAAATAATACATTCAGAGGTCAAAGGGAGGATGAAAGTGGGATCTGAAAGCCTCTTGATATTCAACATAAAGTTGTATGTCTTTTTGACTCACCAGTAATAGCATAGTACCTGGATCTTGGTAGGTAATCATTGAATAAATGGTATTAATCTTACAATCTTTGGGAGCTATTGAAAGATTAGATTGTGAGAGTGAAGGTACAAGAAGTTTTGTGCTTTAGAAAGATCACTGTTGCAGAACTCTGGAATTTGTAGAGCTATATCCCAAGGATCTAGAACTCAGATTTCTTTGTTTTTAATTATTATTCGAGACAGAGTCTCTCTCTGTCACCCAGGCTGGAGTGTGATGGCACGATCTCAGCTCACTGCAACTGCCACCTCCCAGGTTCAAGCGATTCTCCTGCCTCAGCCTCCCAAGTAGCTGGGACTCCAGGTGCCTGCCACCACACTAGGATAATTTTTGTATTTTTAGTAGAGATGGGGTTTCACCATATTGGCCAAACTCCTAGTCTCAAACTCCTGACCTTGTGATCCTCCTGTCTTGGCCTCCCAAAGTACTGGGATTACAGGCTTGACCCACCACACTTGGCCTAGAACTCAGGTTTCTTATATCTTTCATGAATTGTGTTTGGTTTCAATGTAAATTATTTTGTCTTCTTAGAGTTCTGAATCTTTATAGAAAAACAGTAGAAAAATCTAAATTGAGAGACATTCAACAAAATGCCTCACAAATAGCCCTCAAAACTATCAAGGTCATCAAAAACAAGAAAAGTCAGAGAAAACTATTAGAGACTTGATGAGGCTGGGAAGACACAATTACTAAAGTAATGTGGTATCTTGAGTAAGATCTTGGAACAGGAAAAGGACATCAGGGGAAAACTAGTGAAATCTGAATACATTGTAGAGCATAGTTAATAATAATATGTCAATGTTGGTTCCTCAGCTGTGATAAATGTCTCATAGTAAAGTAAGATGTTAATAGTACGGGAAACTAGATGAGGGAATACAAGAACCCTCTATCTTTGCATTCTGTAAATCTAAAACTATTATAAAATATAATTGTTTACTTTTTAGAAGTTTGAGGAAAAATGATTTTATTTACTTCCTATAAATAAAACCCCACTCTCCTGCCTTACTAAATGTTTTAAACATACTTGAGACTTTCTTTAACATTTGAGGATCTTATCTAAAACTCAGAGACATCATTCTATTAAGGGACACTTTACAGGATTGTGTAACTGTGATGTGAAGCAGAGGCCTCTAAACTCTTGAATTTCAAAGACCAGTGAAAGTTCATTAAAAAAACTAGGAATCTAGCAGAGTGTTTCATATTATTCATTGTGTCAAATAAGACTAATACTTTTTTAGAAAGACTATCGTTCTATTATTGCTAACACATTACAAAAGACAGTTTTAACAACTCAAAATGAAAAGAATAAGAATAAAGAAAAGACCTTTTCATTGAACGTTATTATTATGAAAAACTTCTACATAGTTCTTATATGTCTTAGTTTGCTGCAGACTGGCCAAAACTATTTCCTAGGCATTGACTAGCATTTGGGAACCACTGGATAAAGGATGTGGCTGAATCTGTGCTGAACCCAAGGAAGTCACTGGAAGGACCTTCTGTTTTGTTTTGTTTTTAATAAAAATTGCTGATATCCTTGATTTAGCTCTCTTTATTGATTAAAAAAAGAGATGTTTTTGGAGAATTTTCTCCTTAGAACATCAAATCAGAGTTTACTGCTGGTTTTTTAATTTGCTAGTTGTGAGATCTTGATCAATTATCTTACTCTCTTTAACCTTCCTTTGTCTTCCACTATAAAGTGGGGATGATAATGCTATGGTAGGCAAGTTCTAAAGTGGCCCCCAAAAGTCCTGCTTTCTGGTATTCATGTATAATCCACTCCCTTGAGTGTGGGTTGGATCCAGTGATTCGCTTCTACCAAATACAATACGGCGAAAGTAATGAGATATTACTTCTAAGATTAGAGTACAAAGAGACCGTGCCTCCCAACTTAAGAACTCACGTCACTTTCTTGCTCACTCACTATGAGGGAAGCCAGCTACCATATGTGAGCTGCCTTAGGGAGGGGCCCACATGGGAATAAACTGAGGGAGACCGCAGCTAGGTTAAGATCTGAGGCCTTGTCACAGCTATGTTATGAACTTAGAAGGTAAGTTTCCCCTAGTCAAGCCTTTAGATGAGACCACAGCCCAGACCAATAGCAGAACTGCAACCTCCTGAGAGACCTTGACCCAGAGGTACCCAGTCAAGCCACAATCAGATCCCTGACCCACAAAAATTGTGAGGTAATGAATATTTGTTGTTTTAAGCTGCTAAATTTGTATAAATTTGTTATATGGCAATAGATAACAGTTACACATGCTTTTGCAAAAGTTTTGTGAAGAATGGTAGGGAAAATGGGTTTAATTAGATTCCATATGCTAATGACCTCAAATATGTGAAGAAGGGAGCACCATGGCTGGCTCATAAAATGCAGTCTACAAATAAATGCTAGTTTCCCCTCCATTCCCCTCTCAAATGAGAACAGTAATACCTGCTCTAGTGTGAAAATGTTTTGAAAACTGTAATGTACTGGGCAATTATAATACATGTAGCAATGTAAGGTATTATTGTAATAGTAAAGAAAACATTGTTACTTTAAAAGATGTTTGCAGTTTACACTTGTTGACTCAGAAGAAAGGCAAAAATTATTATGAAGAAAGCAGTTGTTTTGTTTAAGGAGGGAGAGAGACTAAATAAGCAGGTATGATTATGAAAGAGAAGAAAATTTTATTGGGAGCTGGAATTCAAAGCAGGAGGTGACCCTGATAATGTGTCACCCCTGGGAAGTGTTGACAATCATGGGAAGGCGTGGCCTTTTCACAACACAGGAGAAGGGGCCTCCTACTATTTAATGTGTATGTGAAAAAAAAGCCTGTCTCTAGAAAGGTGGAGAGCCTGGAACATATGGGCAGGACATACATGAATTACACAGTGCATACAGGACTGCAATTTAGCCCCAGAATAAAGCTTAGAATTGAGTCTGGGGACAGAATCTAAACTGCAGGCATAAAGCAAATTATTCTATTAACACTCAAGAGATGTCTTTCCCAAAGCATGGAGGGCAATCAGGTTTTTACTACATCCTCATTTTATTTATTATTAATTAACAATAGTATGAATTAAAATTAATGTATCTATCTCATTAATCTCTTATTAATGAGATACAAAGGAGATGTGTTATTTACTAATCAAGGAACTAAGTCAGCAGTAAGTTAAAATTTTCCATGACTTACGTCATTTTTATAAACCTTTGTAGTTTCTTGGGTTATTTTTTCTTTTTCTTTTTTTTATTATGTATATTTTTTAAAAACTAAGAATCTAAAGAATCTAGAAGGGTTCAGAGAATAAGACACTTATATAATCACCTCCAGTGTTTTGCTCTGAGATGCAGCTGTATCTCTCCTTTATTTAACTCTTTCACAAGACTTAGGACAAAGTCTAAGCTGCTGGGTAGGGCATTCAAGGCCTTTATGATCTGCCTCCTGGATATCTCTCCAATGTCATTTCCCACCCAATATTTACTCCTCCTACAACACACTCCAGCAACACCAAACTGCTAGAGTTCCAGAACTCACCCTGCTGTTTCAGACTTCTCTTCCTATAATTTACCACCCACTTCATCCTTAGGATCTCAACTCCAAGGTCACCTGCATGGGGAAGCATCCTCTACCTCCATCAATCCTTTCTCCTAGCCCCTGCTGCCTTGGGCTTTCTGTTTCCATAACTGCACTTACCGGCCAGAATGCGGGATGTTTAGAGCCACCACTTACTGGCTGTGTGACCCTGGGCAAGTTACTTAACTATTCTATCCTTCAATTCCTCGCTTACAAAATGAGGATAATACCCGGCGCAGTGGCTCACGCCTGTAATCCAGCATTTTGGGAGGCTGAGGCAGGCGAATCACAAGGTCAGTAGATAGAGACCATCCTGGCTAACACGGTGAAACCCCGACTCTACTAAAAATACAAAAAATTAGCCGGGAGTGGTGGCGGGCGCCTATAGTCCCAGCTACTCGGGAGGCTGAGGCAGAAGAATGGCGAGAACCCGGGAGGCGGAGCTTGGAGTGAGCTTAAATCACACCACTGCACTCCAGCCTAGGCGACAGAGCAAGACTCTGTCTCAAAAAAATAAAAATAAAAAATAAAAATAATAAGAATAATACTAGTGGCTATGATGTAGCTTTATCATGAGGATTCAGTGAATTAATACTTGTAAAGCACTTAGAACAGTGCCTGGCACAGACTTAGCGCTCAATAAATGTTAGTTATTATTTTTATTAAAATTCTTAATTTACTCACCTTTCTGTTTACTGATTTGATTCTGCGCTCCTTGAAATTAAGGACAACACAACGCCCAGCACAAAGTAGAATCTGAACATACATTTCATGCTAATCAAATTTCTAATTTAGGTAAAAATACGTGTGTGTATGTATATATGTATTTTTTTAATTAAAAACTTCTGCACCTATGCATACCTTAGTGAATTGTGAGCTAATAATGCCCAGAAATTATACACTTGAACTCAATTTCTTTTTTGGTATTCCATGGGCTTCTATTAATAATAATAATAAAATTCTATTTTTGTTTAAAAACAAGCTCCAAAATACAATGCCCACAGTCCATGGAGAATCAAACAAGGCAATTCTTATATTTTCCTTCATGTAAACAAAGCACCAAATTTAATTTGGATCTGCATGAAGAAGAGGTTTTCTTTAAAAAAAATTCATTAAAAGCAGAATATGGCATTTAGAAAGACTAATTAAATGTATCTGAAACTCAGGAGATAAAAACAGATGAAGAGTTTTGTAATAAAAACGGCCTAGCCAGATCCCCTCCCTCTCCCTCTAACTTTAAAAATGACGGTACTTGGAAGACAGAAGGAGTTTTTCTTTTAGTGTGTCCCTGAAAGCTCTGAGTGTGGATTTTGACTATGAGAGTCTCTACCTCCTCTTAATGCACAAAGTAGACATTGTCACAGAATTAGCTTTGACCCCTAAGAAGAAAGATGTCACAGAATTGGCTTTGACCACTTAGGCGGTTTGCTTTCTCTCACCTTCCTTCTCCTTGCCTCGATCTTAGAGAAACATTACGGCACTTGTTTTCCATCTCTCCTCCCTCCCTCCCTCCCTCCCTCCCTCCCTCCTTCCTTCCTTCCTCCCTCCCTTTGTTTCTTTCTTCCTCCCTCCTTTCCTCCCTCCCTCCCTCCCTCTCTCTCTTCCTTCCTGTCTTTTTTATAGATATTTTGGACTATATTTCTGAGAAAGAATTTTCCTAGAATCTCACTGAACCAGCTAACAGAACACCAGCAGTGATTAATGGAGACTGACATCCCCAGGAGAGACTACCAACCTTTTTCCTGTCTCTGGTGAACTTCCTTAGTCAGCACCCACTCCCCCTCCTACCCTTAGGTCATCAATATCTCTTTCTTCACTAGATCCTTCCTCTCTGCTGCCAAGCAGGCTCATATCTTGTATCTGTCTATCTTCATTTTTCTTTTTTTTCTCTTTTGAGACAGAGTTTCACTCTGTCACTCAGGCTGGAGTACAGTGATGCAATCTTGACTCACTGCAACCTCTGCCTCCTAGGCTCAGGTGATCCTCCTGCCTCAGCCACCTAAGTAGCTGGACTACAGAAGCAGGCCACCATGCACACCTAATTTTTGTATTTTGTGTAGAGATGGGGTCTCACTATGTTGCCCAGGCTGATCTTGAACTCTTGGACTCAAGCCAGGCCTTCCAAAGAGCTGGGATTACAGGCATGAGTCACTGTGCCTGATGACATCTCCCTGTCTTAAAAAAAAAAAAAAAAACTGAATAAAAGCTTCTCTTGTTTACCTCCTCAAGCTACTGTACTATTCTTTTCTTCTTTCAGAGCTGAATTTCTTGATTATGTCGCAAACTGCTTTTATCTTCCTCACTACCTGTTTAATCCATAATTCCCTAACCTTCACTGCTGCACTAAAACAGCCATCTAGAATAGCTGTTCTTTTTTTTTTTTTTTTTTTTTGAGACGGAGTCTTGCTCTGTCGCCCAGGCTGGAGTGCAGTGGCGCGATCTCGGATCACTGCAAGCTCCGCCTCCCGGGTTCACACCATTCTCCTGCCTCAGCCTCCTGAGTAGCTGGGACTACAGGCGCCCACCACCGAGCCTGGCTAATTTTTTGTATTTTTAGTAGAGACGGGGTTTCACCGTGGTCTCAATCTCCTGACCTTGTGATCCACCCGCCTCGGCCTCCCAAAGTGCTGGGATTTAGAATAGCTGTTCTTAAATTCTTGGTAGGATTCAAAATTCCTTTGAGAATCTGGTAGATGTTATAGATCATCTCACTGTGGGTGGGCAGGAGGGTGTAAACTTTTTTTGCATACAAAATTTTGCATATAATTGTAGGGATTAAAAAACTTCCTGAAGTTTATCCAGAGAGCCCTTAAGAACCAAAGGTTAAGACCCTTTGCTCTCAGTGGTCACAAGAATCTTTTAACCATCTTATTTCCACTCTTGAAAGGTTTAGGGGAAGAGCAAGCACTTTGGATTAAAACTTAGCACCTAGGTTCAAATTCTTCCACTTGATATCTGAATGACCTTGGCCATGTCACTTAGTATCTCTGACCATCAATTTCCTCAACTGTAAAATGAGGAAAAAGCTATCTAGCTCAAAGTGTGTTGTGGGTAATCCATGTACTGATGTGTGAAAAATACCTAAGATCATACTCTACACCTATAAGCCACTGGATCAATGAAATTCTCCAGCTTCCTTCAGTCCACCTTATAATATACTGTCCTCTTCCAAGTTTTTTGACTGTTCCTTCTTTGTTTAATTCATTGGCTCTGTCTTTTCCTGCTGCCCCACCAGATTAGGTGCTCCCCACGGTTCACCGTGTAGCTGGACTTTCACACCCACGCTTTCCCTCAGAGTATGTCCTCATCACCAGTCCTTCACCTCTTACCTCTGCACGGACCAAACCTCTACCCCTGGTCTTTTTATCTCCAGTTCTCACTGCAATGGCATATTTCCACCATGACTGAAATTCAATACATCAAAACCCAAACTTACCTCTTGGAGACTTGCAAAATGCAGTCTTCCCTCTTGGCTTTCCTCTGTTTCCCCATCATTCCCCCAGCGTCCCAGCCCTCTGGGATCCTCAGCATGTTTTCCGCCTCCTCCATCTGCCTCACATCATAAGCAACCAATGCCTAGAGTCCCTTGTATCTTTTGCGGCATCTCTTTTTGGCTAAAGTCCCATGGATCTTTCGCTGCATCTCTTTCTTTTCATTCTCGTTTCCACTACCACTGTCACCACACACTAGAGCTTCTTCTAGTAGCTTCCCTGGCCATTCCTCCCTCCAATCCATCCTGAATAACACTACAAAAATAATCTTCCTAAAATGTCACTTGCTTTCCTACCTCACCATTGCTCTGTACCAAGAAGTTCCCCATTGCCTGCTGTTTGAACCCCAGTTCCTTTTCCATTGCCCATTCCTCCAAACTCAACACCATTACCAGTTGGGTTGGGGAGGAAAGTGATTAGTAAAATTGACCAGAAACTTTATTAACATGTTCATGTTGAAGCACTCTCTAGAAATCAATGTGTGTTCTGTGGAGAAAATATAGACTTGTTCCCCAAAAAAGTATGAGAGAAGGACAATTTTTTTTTTTTTTTTCTGAGACGGAGTCTCGCTCTGTCACCCAGGCTGGAGTGCAGTGGTCCGATCTTGGCTCACAGCAAACTCTGCCTTCTGGGTTCACGCCATTCTACCGCCTCAGCCTCCCGAGTAGCTGGGACTGCAGGCGCCCGCCACCATGACCGGCTGATTTTTGTTGTTGTTGTTGTTTTTTTTTGTATTTTTAGTAGAGATGGGGTTTCACCGTGTTAGCCAGGATGGTCTCGATCTACTGACCTTGTGATCCGCCCGCCTCGGCCTCCCAAAGTGCTGGGATTACAGGCGTGAGCCACCGCGTCTGGCCAAAAGAAGGACAATTTAAGAATTGGTTTGCTTAACAACAACTAATGTCACTCAGACAATGAAAACAGAATTTAGGGTTTTGGAGAAATTTAAATGACAGAAGCATATTGTGGTTTGTCACGATGAATGACAGCTGGCATTGGTACTATTCACCAAGGAAGGACAATACTGGCACCAAAGGCATAGACCAGTGCACCAAACCACTCTCCAGATTAGAGCATGTGTTTTGAGATTCTGGAGGCTACTCTGTTCTACCTCTGCTGGCTGCACAATGTGGGTCCTGCCTGGCACAAAAGCTGTCCTCAGCAGGAGCCTGTGTGGATTCAAAGAACAACCAAAGAGAAGAGAGAAGTGGAAGTTTTGAATAAACACGTCAATCTAAGCATATATTCTTCATGCATTTTAGAAAATCTGGGGTGTGCAGCCACATCATTTCCCTGCAGACCTGTGTCAGTTTCCCTGTCCTTCACATGACCTTAACGGACCTCTCCAGGCCTGTCTGAATTCATAGTACTTATTACATAACCCAGAGGTTTCCCAAACTTCCTCTATTCACAAGGTCCTAGGTGTCTCTCCCTTTCTTCCATAGGGTCTGTAGACCAAAAGAAATACCTAATAGTTTCATTACTAAGTAGTTACGCTCAAACAACTTAATAAGTAATCATGTTCTAAAAGCTTAGCAGCTGTTTTAAAAAAGTACATGTAAATTGAAAGAAAGTATATGATCTTGTAGCTGGAAAACCCTAAAGACCTCACCAAAAAAAAAAGAAAAACTCTTAGATATGATAAATGAATTCAGTAAGTTTCAGCATACAAAATCAGCATACAAAAATCAGGAGCATTTCTATATACCACTAATGATCAAGCTGAGAACCAGATCAAGAAGGCAATCCCATTTGCAATAGATACCAAAAAAATAAAATACCTAAGAATATATTATATTAATTAAAGAGATGAAAGATGTCTACAAGAAAAACTATAAAACACTGTTTAAAGAAGTTAGGCCGGGCGCGGTGGCTCAAGCCTGTAATCCCAGCACTTTGGGAGGCCGAGACGGGTGGATTACGAGGTCAGGAGATCGAGACCATCCTGGCTAACCCGGTGAAACCCCGTCTCTACTAAAAAATACAAAAAACTAGCCGGGCGAGGTGGCGGGCGCCTGTAGTCCCAGCTACTTGGGAGGCTGAGGCAGGAGAATGGCGTAAACCCGGGGAGGCAGAGCATGCAGTGAGCTGAGATCCGGCCACTGCACTCCAGCCTGGGTGACAGAGCAAGACTCCGTCTCAAAAAAAAAAAAAAAAAAAGAAGTTAAAGATGACACAAATAAATGGAAAAACATCTCATGCTCATGGATCAGAAAAATTGATGTCATTAAAATGATTCTATTGCCCAAAGCAATCTACAGAGTCAGTACAATCCCTGAAGTGCAATGGCGCAATCTCGGCTCACTGCAACCTCCACCTCCCAGGTTCAAGCGATTCTTCTGCCTCAGCCTCCTGAGTAGCTGGGATTATAGGCACCTGCCACCACATCCAGCTAATTTTTTAGTAGAGACAGGGATTTGGAATGTTGGCCAGGCTGGTCTCAAACTCCTGACCTCAGGGGATCCACCCACCTTGGCCTCCCAAAGTGCTGGGATTACAATTTGAAAATTCACATGGGACCAAAAAAGAGCCCAAACAGCCAAAGTAATTCTAAGCAAAAAGACAAAGCTGGAAGCATTGCATTAGCTTATTTCAAATGATACTGCAAGGGTATAGTAACCAAAGCAGCATGGTACTAGTATAAAAATAGACACATAAATCAATGGAACAGAATAGAGAACCCAGAAATAACATCACATGTCTACAGTCAACTGATCTTTGACAAAGTCAACAAAAATATGCACTGGGGAAAGATGCTCCTTTCAATAAATGGTGCTGGGAAAATCAGATTGCCATATGCAGAATAATGAAATTGGACCCCTTTCTTATACTGTATACAAAAATCACACAAAATTGATTAAAGACTTAAATGTAGAACCTGAAACTATAAAAATACTAAAAGAAAACCAAGGGAAAGCTCTTCTGGACATTGGTCTAGGAAAGAATTCCTGACTAAGACCTCAAAAGAACAAGCAACAAAACCAGAAATAGACAAATGGGACTTAATTAAACTAAAAACTTCTGCACAGCAAAAGGTATACATCAACAGAGTGAACAGACAACCTACAGAATGGGAGAAAATATTTACCAAGTATGCATTCAATGGGGGACTAATATCCAGAATTTACAAGAAACTCTAATAACTCAACAACAAACAATACAAATAACCCCATTTAAAAGTGGGCAAAGGACATGAATAGACATTTTTCAAAAGAAGACTTACAAATGGCCAACAAAATTATGAAAGAATGCTCAGCAACAGTAATCATCAGAGAAATGGAAATTAAAACCACAATGAGATATCATCTCACACCAGTCAAAATGACAAATATTTAAAAACTCAAACAAATTATGGATGTTGGCAAGGATGTAGAGAAAAGACAACGCTTGTATACTGTTGGTGGGAATGTAAATTAATATCATCTCTATGGAAAACAGTATGGAGATTTTTCAAAGAACTAAAAATAGAAACTTCTATTGCATCCAGCAACCCCACTATTGGATATCTACCCAAATGGAAAAAAAAAAATTATATTAAAAAGATACCCTCATATGTTTAGCACAGCACTATTCATAAGAGCAAAGATATGGAATCAATGTAAGTGTCCATCAATGGATGATTGGATAAAGAAAATGTGATATAACTGTGTATATATATATATATGTGTGTGTGTGTGTGTACACAATGAAATACTATTCATCCATTAAAAATAATGAAATTATGTATTTTGCAGCAACATGGATGGAACTAGAGGACATTATCTTAACTAAAACAACTCAGAAACAGTCAAATACTGCATGTTCTTACTCATAAATGGGAGCCCCATAACTGGTACACACAGACATAGAGTGTGAAGTAATAGATATTGGAGTCTCCAAAAGGTGGGAGGGCGAGAGTGAGGTGAGGGATGAAAAAATAACTTAATGGGTACAATGTACACTATTTGGGTGATGGTCACACTAAAATCTTAGACTTCACCACTGTGCAATATATCCATGTAACAAAACTGCACTTGTGCTCCTAAAATTTATAAAGAAAAAAGTGTTATTCTTATATAACCACATTTGCTTACTAATGGGATGTGTGTGCCTGTCGAGCCACAGCACAACTGCTCAGACTTTGAGCTCAGATTGGACACCACAACCCTCATTGCCTGTTCCACACTGATTTTTGCACATTACTTGTATTTTTATCACAGCAACTGTCAAGAATCCAACATTGCAAGGATGTGATAAGATTGAAAGGAATGTAATTTGATCTAATGTTGAAACTATACATTATATTAAACTAGTAGTTCACATGGCAGAGGATGAGCATCACTGTGTTTTATTTTAAAATTTAAAATATCTTGTGCTGCCCTTGTGAATTTATTACAGCACCTGATACCTCAGCATACAGTTTAGAGATCTTAAATCTAATCCCTTGCTACTCAAAATTTGGTTATGGGACAACAACATTGGCATCCATGGGGAACCCATTCTCACCTTATTTCCACTCCCATAGACTTGCTGAATCAGAATGTGCAGTTTAACAAGCTGCCTAAGAGCTTCATGTGTATTTGACAGCTTGAAAAGCACAGTTATAAACCATTACTCATCACCTAATCACATCCTACTATTGTAAGATCTCTGATATTATTATACATTTCTAAAATTATTGCATCATTTAGCCTTTTCTGTGTAATCTTCCCAAGTGGATAGCATCTAGATGGAAGGCAGAGGTAGTCTTTTGTTTTCAGATTCTCCCAAATGTCCAGCACAGAGCCTTGCATGGAGTAAGAGGCTCAAATATCTGCTAAATGAGTACATCCAGTATCTAGACCTCCCAGCTGTCCTAGGCAGAGTTGTTTATGCAACAAAATTATTGACAAAAGCAGATAGCGGCAAGATCCCAAAGACACCAAGAATATTCTTTGTAGGTTTAGAATGAACATGGCATTTTTAAAACGTCAGTTTGATCATGTTACTCCTTTAAAATGGACACATCCCATAATTTGGGTCATCGCAAGAAGAAAATAACATTCTACTGTTTACCTCAATAGGAAGATAATTATGTTTTAGGAACAAGTGTCCAAAAACTACAGTGAAATGACTAAAAAAAGTGAAAGCAGAGTATAAATTGTTAAAGGTTAGGTAGACTGCATTTCCTGAAAACATAATGCACTAAGTGCTCCAATATAATGCTGCCATTTATTAATTGCACTCACGAATCATTTGAATGCCAAGATCTGCATGTGTGCAAAATGTCATGGAAATTGGATTCAATTCTGTTTGAAACAGCTGTCTCCACTACAGCCAAACTGAATGTACCAAGTTCTTGGGAACAAATTTGAAAGGGAAAGGAAGCAGAAATTTGCTTTGTCAGAGGGTTCAGGTTTGCCTAAATGCCACCACTACTCCCTACTTTAGTTTTCTCTCCAGAGATTATCTCTTACATTGAACATTCCATTGGCTCATTGAGAAGAGGCAACAAGCTAACAGATGTAAGGTCTCTCTCTGATCTCCCTGTAGGCTAGCTTGCATTAGTCTTATTAACCACAAACCACCTTTCTCACCCCAATCAGCCACTGCTTAGATGTGGGAAGGGAGAGAGGCAAACTCAGATAGGAGCATAGAACAATGGAATCTTAGAGGCCAGTAGCTCAATCTCATAAACATCCACTCCTCAGCAAGTACTCACAACTACAGCTCTGTAACATATCCCAACTCTTTTTCCCACCACTGCCATGGCTACCATCATCTCTCACCTGGATTACTGCAGCAGGCTCTCATCTAGTGCCTGCTTCATTTTCACCCCTACTACAGTCCATTTCCACAAGTAACCTTAAAAAATAAAATAAGACAAAAAGAGACCCCATCCCTACTTGCCTAAAACTGTCCAAAGGTCCAACATTGCTCATGAATATGATAATAAAATCCAAACCTCTCTCCATAGCCAACCAGACTCACATGATCCAGCCACTGCCCACCTGTTAGCCCTCCCTTCATGTCACTTTCTCTCTCACTCACTACGCTTCGGCCATGCTGAGCTTCGTATTCCTGGAATACACCAATCTCCTTCAGTATTTGGGACCTTGCTCTAGGGATCTGCCAGAAACACGCCTACCCTAAATTTTGTATGGATAACTATTTCTCATCACTCAGATCTCAGCAAAGAAGAAACCTCATCAGAGTTTTCCTGACTACCACTGCATATAAATACTTTATTTGCAAATATAAATGTTTACTCCCAACAAACTCACATCTCTTTACATGCCTTTCTTCCATTTCATTTTCTTTATACTCTTACCCTGTATGAATGTGTCCTATGTGTTTGTTTGTCAATGGCAGTTTTATAAATCATGTTCCCTCATAAGAGTGAATGATCAATGTGTTTTATTCATTCCCACACCCCTAGAGCACAGCCTAAACATAATAAGCATGTGCTTGGAAGACCTTAGGAATTATCTATTCCTGCTCCCTTGTTTTCTGAGAATAATTGAGATCCAGAGAAGCTATTGGTTCATGATGCAACACACATAGCCAGTTAAGAATGGAGCCAAAGTGAGGGTTTGGTCCTGTAGTTTCTAGTCCACTGCTATTTCTGCTACATCTTCTTGCTGTTCATTTAAATGAAAATTAATCTTATTTTGAGTAGTTTTTAAAAATTGTTTAAAATAAATTCAGGTGACTCTGATTCAGGAATGCCCCATCTTTAGGTATGAAAAAAGTTCTGTGAAAGTTCATCATTCACGCCCTTCCGTGCAAAAACTTCTTTAATTCACCAGACTTCCTTAAGGTATTAACATACAAGTTGGTTTAGACTTCAAGGTGGAAAGGGTTTTTTTTTTTAACTTTCTTTTTCCATTATTGAAATAAATCTGTTGACGAAATTAACATATCAGATGGAACAACAAAACTAGAAATAACTAAGATCTCTAAAGATAATTGATTCATTAAATTAGAACTTTTAAATACAGGCAAAAGAGAAAATAACTATTATTAAAATGTTCCAACCAAATTGCTGCTTATCTTACACTATGCTAATTAGTAACAGCACCCAAAATTCACTCTTCCACAATAATCAGAGAAAATCAGAGATTATAGAAAGGCTGTGGGGAGAGGGAGGTGGTGGGGTGCCACTAGTTATTAGAAAGGCTCAATAATAACCAATAAGGTTTGAGTTCAAATTCCATCCTTTTGGGTTTGTGCCTGGATTCTGAACACCTTTATCCTTTTCCTGTTACTCTTAGGACAGCCCTCTAATATTTGCAAGATAGGTTTCTCATACGATTAAATCCCCTCCAACCCATTCTCTGCACTGCAGATAGAACGAGTCTAGTAACACACAAGTCATATCAGGTCCTTCTGCTACTTACAACTTTTCAGTCTTCCCATTCCCCTTTGGAGAGAAAAATGCAGACTCCTTAACATGAACTGCCGGTCCCATTGCAGTCCTACCCTGCTCATTTCTCAAGTGTAATCCATCCGCTGTACTGTCTGCCTCCATCGCAATGGGGTCTATTTAGTGTTCACCTGGGAGCCATGGTAGATGCTGACTTCTTTGCTGCATGTGTATTTTTCTCTTTAATTCTGGAGATAGTATATGCTGTGAACTAAACTGTGTCTTCCAGTGTGCGAGGTTGTATTTGGAGACAGGGACTTTAGCAGTGGTCATAAGGGTGGGGCCCTGATTCAACAGGATTAGCATCCTTATTGAAAGAGATACCAGAGAGACCAGCCAGTACACACACTGTCTCTCTCCCCACCCCACCTCTCTCTTTTGTCACACATACACAGATCCTTGAGCACACAGTGAGACGATGGATGCCCACAAACCAAGGCAGGAGTCCTGAAAATGAAACCTGCATTATTGGCACCTTGATTTTGAACCTGTAGCCTCCAGAACTATAAGAAATATATTTCTGTTGTTTAAGCCACTCAATCTATGGTATTTTGTTATAGCAGCCCAAACTGACTAAGATATTATACATAATATTAAGATATAGTATTACTATAATAATAGTCTACTTTGTGTGTTCCAGGCATTGTGATAGCCATTTTATATGGATTACCTCACTAACTCTTCACAACAACCTTTAATGTGGCTATTCTTGTTTCCATTTTCCAAATAAAATAACTGAAGTTCAGAGAAATTATATTTTTCTTTTAGCCATGATAAGTCTGAAATTGAGAAAGGTTATTTGATGTACATGAAGCACGGCTGCCTTGGGGTGCACTGAGGAGAAGGGACTGTGGTTTAGCTCTATCTGGCTGCATGTCCTTTGCACTAAGTAGCTACCTGACCCAGTCTTTGCCCTAAGGGGATTAAACCCTAATGTCCCATGAAGGACTGCTGAAGAACCTTGAGGTGCTTTGCCTGGAAATATGTCATAGCTGCAAGTATCTGAAGGACTTGCAAGAGGGATTAGATTTACTTGGAAGAAGGATTAGATCTATTTTATAAGAATTTAAGTGAAATGATCTGAATTAACACTCTTCCAAAGACAATATACAAATGGCCAATAAGCACATAAGATGTTCAACCTCATTAGTCATCAGGGAACTGCAAATCAAATCCACAATGAAATATTACTTTACATCCACTAGGATGGCTAGAATTAAAAAGTCAGATGATAACAAGTGTTGAAGATCTGGAAAAACAAGAACCTTCATCCACAGCTAGTGGCAATATGAAGGTGTAGCCACTTTGGAAACTATTTTGACATTTTTTCAAATGGTCCCTATGATCCAGCAATTACACTCCTAGGTATATACACAAAAGAAATGAAAACATGCCCACACATAAACTTGTACACATATGTTTATAACCAAAAGGTGGGAACAACTCAAATGTCCATCACTTGATAAGTGCATAAACAAAATGTGATGTATCTAAACAGTGGAATATTATTTGACCATGAAAATGGATGAGGTATTGATACATGCTACAACATGAATTAACCTTGAAAACAGTGTGCTGAGTGAAAGAAGCCTAATCACAAAAGACCACATATACATGATTCTGTCTAGATTAAATGTCCAAATCTATAAAGACAAAAAATAAAGTAGTGGTTGCTTAGGGCTGGAGGGGAATGCAAGGACAGGGAGGTGATAGCTAAAGCGTATAGGGTTTTTTAAAAAGTGTCAAAAATGCTCTAAAATTGGGTGTTGTGATAGTTGCTTATAACTGTGAATATACCCCAAACCGTTGAATTGGATACTTTAAATGGATGAAATGTGTGCTATATGATTTATATCTCAGAAAAAGATGTTTCAAAAAAGTAAGGCAGTTTGCTAGGAAGGGAAATAAATGAATAAACAAATAAATACAATGACACATATTTATGACAAAATGTCCATATTCTCTTTGAAGACAAGAATTGCCAGAGATACGAAGTTATCCTGGAACTAAATCGACAAATAATATTTAGGAATTAAAATTCATAATTTCTTGAAAGCTTAAAAATAAAATGAGTTCCAGCCAATCTAACTGCATGTGATGAGGTAATCCATATTCTCCAGGCTCAAGTTTCAGTGTGAGGACTACTTCCAGTGTAACCCTCCCGGCCTATCGTAGTCCCCTCTCCCCACCTCAGGAACAACTTATCTGATTGGTGAATTTGAAAAAGAAACGAAGCATTTTCTGTTCTGGAGCCCTGCCTGCCTGCAGAGAGGGCAGTTAGTAAGCTTCTTATATCAATCTTTGGCCTGGAAGAGGTAAGTCTACTGCTTGAGGCTGAATTCAGTTCAAGGGGAGAAGATTTTAAAGACTGACGTGGTGGTTTTAAAACATATCTGCAAATTCCTTGACATTCTTCCCATGAAGATGTGTAGTCTATGATCCCTCCCTTTGAACCTGGGTGGGACTTTGTGACTGTCTTAATAAACAGAATGCTGTGGTCGTGGGTCAGCTTGATTCCCGGGCCTGTTAGAAAGCCATGCAGCTTCTGTTGGTTTCTCTTGGGACTCTCACTTTGGGACCCTTCAGTCTCTGTGAAAGAAGTCCAGGTGCCCTGAGGTCACCATATGGACAGGTGTAGGGGAGTGATGTCATTCCAGACCCAGCTGATGGAGTCTTTCCAGCTCAGTTGCTAGACGTGTGCATGCATACTCCCATTTCCAGCCACTATTTAAATACAAACACACCAGAGACCAGAGTGAAACTTTGATGAGCCTGGCCAATTTTCACATCACAAGGAAATAAATGATTACTTCATGTCACTGTTTTGGGTGGCTTATCACACAGCAAGAAGAAGGAAAAGAAGAAAAAAAAAATGGAACATACATGCTCTACACCCTAGGCTTTACTAGTAATGAAGATGGATCTCCCTTTAAATCCCCTTTCTTATTTCTCAATTGGTTACAAACTCAGAAAAGAAAGAAATCTATTTTGTGGCTCCCTAAAACTCCATCTTTAATTGTCCATTATAAGAATTTCTCCCACCCCACTCTGTGGTCATGGATGGGCCATAGGTCTCTGTTTGACTCTCTCTAGTGATTGGAAATGCCTCCTAAAACATTCAAATTACAATGGCTGTTTCTTAGAATGTTCTTTCTTAAGTTTATTAAAAAGCTTCTGAAGCAGCACAGAACAAAACTGCTCCATTTTCTACATACACATCTTTCAAACCTTTCATGACAGACATCACATATTTCTCAGTCAATTATCTCAATTTCCTTCCCCTTTTCCTCTTATACAAGGTTAAAATAGTGCAATGGTCCTTAAATTCGAGCATGCATCTGAATCATTCAGAGGGCTTGTTACAACATGGATTCCAGGACCTCATCCTCAGAGTTTCTGATTCAGGAGATCTGTGATAGGACTGGAGAATTTTCATATCAAACAAGTTCCCACGCACTGCTGATGCTGGGATCCAAGGACCATTCTTTGAGAACCACTGGGCTTGAGATGTATAGGATGGTAGAAAGAGTCTTCAATGAGAAGTTGAAAGGCCTGGGTTGTCATGCCGGCTGTGCCATCTTCTATAAAATAATAATAATAACAAACCCAAAGGTTTCTAACAAAACAAAGATCCCTAATAAAAACTAAGGTCTTTGCCAATGTCACACAGTGGTGATGATGGACAGTGATAACAACACATAAGTGCTTTGCAAACTGTCTGGGACTATGTAGACAGGAAATGTGGCTTGAAGAGATTTGCCTGTAGACTCCATCTAAGTGTTAATATCCTTTTTCAGAGTGACATGAGAATTCAACAGCACATGACAGATGAAAACTATAGCAGAATCTGCTAACCCATTTCCTGTTTGCTCCTTCTACAGATTCCTGTTCTTCCCAGAAGCTCTTGTAATCTGGAAATAAAAGCAAATCGTGAACGTATACTGAGTGGTTTCCACATGCATGTGGAAGAGGTTACATTCTGAAAGGAGAAGAACTGAGCTGCTTCCTAGCTGGGACAATTAATTATTCTGAGCCTCAGCTTCCTTTGGGGAAAGGGATAACAATAGCCCTACCTCAAAAGTTGTTGTGAGGATTAAATGAGTTAATATATGTAAAGCCCTTAGAAACAGGCTTGGCAAGGATTAATTACTGTTGTTATTGTTGTTTCTCCATTTTAAAAATGAGGATTGAGACTTTGAGAGTTTGAGTAATATAACTTAAACTCTCACAGCTGGGAGCTCTCTGCAAGCCTCTCTCCCAGTTAAACAGAGAAATTAGAGCAGGGATGTCAAAATAAAATGTAAAGACCATACCTCTCACATCATCACCTCTGCTGGTGAAAGGCATTGCTAATTGATCATAGTATTCTGCCCCGATCATAGTATTCTGGACAAGGCTTCATAACCCTCTTCGAGACTGTGCGGTGGTTGGTGAGAGCTGCTTTGGAGTCCATGAGACAGGCATGTTTGGCCACACCAGAGCAGGAAAACCGAATCCTGGGACACTTTTAGAACACTAAATTGGAAGCACTAAAACCCAGTAATGGAAACCAGGAATAAAAGTCTCAGGCTACTGACTGATGGGGGAAAAAATCCTAGTGCTGGCCCCACTTCTCCTTCTAAATTCATTTCCCTGACTCACAGCCTTCCAGATCTTGGAGTGATGTCAAAGAAAAGAAAGCCATTTCTACTGCCATTCTACCTTTGGTGTATAGGCCAATGGTTTCTTCATCACTTAAAAAAATAACTTTATATTTCAAAAGACATGCTTCAGTGACTCAATTTTATCCAAGGCAAACTTCATATTAAATGCTTCCTGATCAGCAGCAGGAGATCCATTAAAACCAAATAAAAAGAAACACATTTTAAGGATCAAAGAAGATGAAACACTGCAGAAATGCCACCATTGTATTCAAAGGTCCAGTAGTTCTACATTGTGAAGTCCTTGATTCCTCACAATAGTTCTAGAAAAAGTAATTGTTTAATCATGATGAAGACATGGCTATAAGTAATATTAATTAATTTGCCTTGGGCCTACATTTAATCCTTCTACCACACTGAGCTCATTATGCATAGTAATGGATAATCTTCAAAGCGATGTTTTAGCATTCCCCTACCCGCTCTCCACCATACCTACACAGGCACTTTCTCTTACCACTATTCCCTGGCCAGCTTCATAAGCTCTCATTCTAGTCCAGAGCTCAGAACAGAGCTAAGTTCTCCTTGAAGGTGGACACACTTATAACCAGAACTAACATGTATTAAACTCCCAGATGTTCCAGGCAGAGTTTTGTTCATTTAACAAGCACTCATACAGTGTCTTCTATGTACCAGCTACTTTTTTCTAAGCATTTCACAAATACTAACTCATTTCATCTTCACAATAAACCTATAACATTTTACAGAAGAACAAAACTAGGCACAGACAAGGCAAACAACTTGCCTGAGATCACACAACTAGAAAGTGGCACAATTCCATTAGGAGCAGGGGTGATAATATAGCATGGTGAAGGTATAACATTAGGTGTTCATGGCTATCTGCAGATGAACTTAGTAATTTTTAGTTAGCCCAACAAGGTAAGCACTGCGAATTCTTTCCATTTTAGAGTTAACAAGAACCAAGACTAAAAAGGCTAAGTAACTTGCCCATTACCACACAATTAATGTACGCAGGCTCTCAGAGTGCAGAGCAGACACCTGTACCCACCAGGCTGTGTGGGAGAGACTTCCACTTCTGTTCCCGCTATGGTTTGTTGCAGACATAATTCCCCTGTTTCTGGCTCTCCAATGAAGGCTTTCTACCACTACCAGCATCACCAATACTGCTACCACATTGTTACGTGGCTCTTGAATAAACCGTTTCAATCGTTCTAGCAACCCAACTTCCCACCTCCCAGGTACCACACATAGTTGCCCTCAAGGCAAGTCCAGACACAGGGGTCTGTTTGTCTCCCCTTAGGGTGAAGGTTAGTCCTGCAATAGCCAGGACCTAGTCATGCTAACTGCCAGGCACTCCTCAGAGCACCTCATCAAACCTGCTCAAATATAATCGCTGTGCCAAGAAAGAGACAACTTCATATCGCATAACCCTTAACCTAAGAATCTGCATTTCCCTAGCAATTAAATTTTCTGGCATATACAGCAGGAATAGTCATCTATGGCAGAGTCTGAAACAAAGAATGTAGTTAAGTTTAGACTTAAATTGAAATTGGGGAGAGAGAATTGCAAAACAGTGCAATGGAAATACAGTATTAGCTGCTCAACCCTTTAATGTATTTACCATTTGGAGAACAGAGAGTTTCTCTGGAGGTGTTGGTAACCAAAGCACTTGGATAGTAAGGAATGGGCATAACCAACAAGTTAGGCGGTTGGGCTACCTTTGAGATTCTCTCTCTCTTTTTGATTCACAGAAGTGAAGCAGCAATTACTGTTCATTTCCTGGCGGACCACTCCTGGGAGTTGCAAACAAGATGTTTTCTATGGATGCTCTTTATCTTTGGAATCCTCTTCCTTCCTGGACTGGCAACTGCAGAATCGAAATCTCTTGGCCTTCCACAAAGCCTTTTCCAAGGTTTGTCTTTTTAATTGAGCTTCCACTTAAGCATACTTAAGACTATTTGTTTACTACAGAAAACACCATGAAACTTGGCCATAAAATGGTGCGGGATCCTCTTTTTTTCTGGTTTTTGAAGATCCAACTCAAGGCTCACTTTAGTAACCACTCCTTCTTCTTGTGCTTTTCTATTAAGGATTTTTTTTTAGACCATAGAAAAGGTCTTTACAATGATTTGCTTAAGACTTAGTTTTGAATCCCAGAGGAGTTTAGCCCTTTCTTTTTTTTTTTTTTTTTTTTTTTGAGAGGGAGTCTCGCTCTGCCGCCCAGGCTGAAGTGCAGTGGCCGGATCTCAGCTCACTGCAAGCTCCGCCTCCTGGGTTTACGCCATTCTCCTGCCTCAGCCTCCCGAGTAGCTGGGACTACAGGCGCCCGCCACCTCGCCCGGCTAGTTTTTTTTTTTTTTTTTTTTGTATTTTTTAGTAGAGACGGGGTTTCACCGTGTTAGCCAGGATGGTCTCGATCTCCTGACCTCGTGATCCACCCGTCTCGGCCTCCCAAAGTGCTGGGATTACAGGCTTGAGCCACCGCGCCCGGCCGAGTTTAGCCCTTTCTAAGAGGAATGCACAGACATAAAGTCTGTGGAAGGCAAAACAAAGTCCAGTGGTCATGCTAAGCCAAACCTAGGCATCAGTGTAAGTTCCAACTAATTCCATAGGGGAAAAAATGTTTTTAAACATCCAGGACAAATGAGAAGCCATAAATTAATTTTAAAATATTTTTCACTTTAATGACTTTAAAAGCTTAGGAAAGTTAGCTGTTTTTTCTAAGCTTGTCTTGCACAAAAAAAAAAAAAAAAAAATTGAAATACTGTTTATATGTCCATATTTGAGAAACCAAGCTGAGCTAAGATCGTTAAATTTTTAGGAAAAAAAAAGATCATATAAACACAAACTTTCCAAAAGCAACATCTTTAGTAATGAACGAAGTTTATTTTCACTACCGAAATTCATTTTATTGTGTGTCCCATTGTCCTAGTAAAAGTTTAGTGAGGAAATCAACATGAATGTTAAAATAGGGATATGACATTTTGTGATCTAGCTGGCTCTTATTAACTCTTGATTTGCACATTTCCACAGCGTTCTGTTAGCCAGTATTGGCCACTGCCTGCAAAACCATTCATCCCTTTTTCTAAAACCCGTTTATAGCCAGGACGCAGTTTCACACTCACACCAGTTTGTCATCATCCTGCTATTTCCCAGCACCTATCAAAACCCTGCGATGGGTTTGTAAAGCACGAAGGTCACTTGTGGTGATCCAGGAAGGCAGGAAGGCCCCATGATGCTTTCAGATTAGAGTATCCTCTGCACCTTGGCTTCTGTACTCCTGCTTCCTGCCTGCCTGCCCTTGAAGGAGTCCTGGTGGGACCATGGACTGGAGGATGCTGTTTCCACAACTCACACGCTATGAAGACTCCAGTTCTTGGATTTTTGATGACCTCTGTGTCCCTTACTTGCCGACTCCCCACCGCCACCCCGCTAGCCCTGTGTTTGAAATGACAAGCTGCTGTTTATTTATAGCTCCCTTTCCCACTTTTAAAAGAAACCAGTGGTTAAAGATGTGCCAGGTGGTGCTGTTGATAAACAACAAGTTCTAATACCAGATTTCCTCCTGGGAATTCAGGCCTCATTTATTCTGGCTGCTGATCGACATGGGAAGAAACTTGGCTGTGGCTTTGAGACATTTTTCCTTTGGTAGCTCATCTCCAACCCCCACAGAGTGACAGAAACTGGCTGTGCAGGAGTCCCTGGGGCTATTTCTGATGGTGGCCAACATTTACTCTAACGTTACCCAACTTACAAAGTTTCTGAGGTCAGCCACCTCCTCCCTGAGCACCCAGTCTTAGGATGGTACCTATGTGACTCCAGGATTCCCCTAGTCATGCCCCTTTATCTGCCATAGCCAACCAAAATCCATCCTTTAGACCTGTTGCACTTTCCACCAAAACATTTATCTCTGTTTCTGGACATTGTATATGCTCAATAGATATATTTGAAAGTTGCACGAACTCTATCCATTCTTTTCCAGTTTCACTGATATTCCCTCATTCTAGAATTAGTGCATCAATCCATCAACTGTTTTTCTTATTGCTAAGCTTCATGAGAGACAGTGGGGTGTGCTGGAGCCTGAAGGTCTGATCAAGATCAGCTTTGCCCCTTCTTGATTATGTGGTCCTGGGCCAGCTTCCTCACACGTGTGAGCAAGCACTAATTGAGTGGTTACAGGTCAAGGACTGTGCAAGACACAGGAGATGGAGAAATGAAAGATAAAGTGTCTTCCCACAAGCTGCAAAGATCCCACAGCCTAGTGGAGAAAGCATAGAAACAACAATTGCTGTGTAGTGTGGTGGAGGCATGCGATAGAGATGTCATGGATGCACAGTGAAGGGTCTGAGTCCAGCTGCTGGTGGAAGGGACAGCAGTCAGGGACGGCTTTCCAGAGGAAATGACACAACAGCTAGGTCTAGAGTTATGAATTAGGCATTTGGAGAAGAGGAGAAAGGGATTATCTGGCACAGAGCACAAAATATGCAAAGTCAAGAAATGGCAGGGGGCTCCATGTCAGTTTGAAAAATCTGGCACAAAGAGTTCATATGGAAGAATGGTCGGAGACGATGCTGGAATGCGAGGTAAGCGGCATGTGTTCTGCAACAGGGCATTTCATTTTTACCCCATAGATCATGGGGAGCAAATGAAAGATTTAAAAACAGAAGTAGCCTGATCGGATACGCATTTTGGAATGCTCACTCTAAAGAACAGAAAGCAGTAAAGGGCGTTAAAATGCATTCATTTAACAACTATTTAGTGGCATCTTCTGTGTGCCTGGCACACATTTGGCAGGCAGGGTTTCTGCCAACCAGACCATGCAGTCTAGTTTAGAGACAAGAGGAAGACTTGGAGGCCAATATAAGGCAGTGTGAACGAAGAGAAGAATACTGATTTGAGAAATATTTCAAAGACAGAATTAATAGGACTCAGTGACAGCTTAGCTGAGTGAGGGGAGAAGGGACAAGAAGAGATCTTGGATGACATCCATGTTTCTAACTTGGGCAATTGGGTGTCCAATGATGACATCCATACAGTGTTTCTTAACAGAAGGGCCAGTAGCATTTTTGACAGGACAATTCTTTGTGTATGGGACTCTCTTGTGCATTTTTTTAATGTTTGACATCTTTGGCTATAATCCACTTAAATGCCAATAGAATTGCCTGGTCGTTGCAACATCAAAAAAGTCCTCTTCCATACCCCCACACCCTCAACACACACATTTCCAAACACCTCCTGAGAGCCAGAAAAAAGAAGGAAGGATGGATTGAGGTTGGGTGGATAAATTAAACCAGTTTAGGGTGTGTTGAATTTGCACTTCTAATCAAAGCCTTCCATATCTGTGGAGCATCCAGTATGTGCCATCACCTTCCCCTGCTTATTACCAGCAGGACGTAGGCAAGTGGAGATGTCAACTTCCTACTCTAGGGATACTGGTACTACCCTCACTTACAGACCCACCTGCCCAGTCACTGCAGAATTCAGCTTCTCCCATCAAAACGTATTTTTTCAGCAATTACAATTTTCCTTCTTACTACTTCCTTCTCCACATTCTGACAATACCGACATTCCAGAAGTTGTCCAGGGCTACGAAGAGCTGTGGTCCAGCATAGCATCTGACATGCTAAGGAGACATATCAAAGGTAGGCTCACTCTCAATCTAAGCATTTTCAATCCTCCAACCTAACTTGGTTCCACAGCTCAGCTCGGTTCACCATAAACTTATTTCTTCTGATAACCCATTCAAATGCCCTTGAGCTTGTTCTCACTGTTTCCTTTACACGTGATCTGATATTTCCCTCTGGATCTGGCATTAGAGCTATAAGAAAGAGGTGCTCCCACATCCCACTGCAATCTCTATAGGACTCTCTTCATTAACTGATGAAGCCAGTGGCGTGAATGTAATTGCCCAGAGTACATGTGTTATGTAAGATGGTCCAAGGACAGAACTTTGTGAACACCAATACTGAAGAAAGGAACAGTGGTTTAGGTACCCACAGAAGATGCAAGAAGCAAGAGGAGGCACAGAACAGAAGGAAAACCAGGAGGAGCTACAAAGGAAAATATCTCATGAAGAAAGGATTGATTCAGCATTAAATATGAAAGGAAAGTCAAATACGATAAAAACTAAAAAGAGTATTCTGAATTCAGCAATGGAGAAGAAATGAGTATCTTTGGTTTACCAGTTGAGATAAATAGATTATGTTTCATTAACAAATGACCCCACATACCAACAGCTCATGATATCAGAGGCTTATTTCTTGCTCTCATTATGCGTCCACTCTGGATTATTGGCTACTGATCTGTTCAGGTCCATTTCACTCTAAGATCCAGGCAGAAAGGATAGCCTCCATCTAGAAGGAAAAGATCAACGGAGGAATCATGCAATGAATCTAGAGCTTCTGCTTAGAAACGTGGCAAACATAACTTTTTCTCACATTTTATTGCCTCCATCTAGAAAGAAAAGATCAGTGGAGAAATCATGCAATAGATCTTAAGGCTTCTGCTTGGAAATGTGGCAAACTTGACTTTTACTCACATTTTATTGGCCAAGGCAAGTCATATAGCCAAGCTTGATGTCAATGAACAAGGATAATCAGAAAGTTGTCTGGTAGGGAGGAGCTGATAAAAAGAAGTTCCACAGGGAGTGACAGAAAACGTTTGTGCACAATAACACAGTCCCCACGCTAGGCAAAAGACATGGTGTATGTAAAAAGTTACTATGGAAGATGTAATTCATTATGGCTTTATCCCTAATTTACCCAATGCAGAGCTATTATTATCATTATTAACCTTCTGTATCTCCATGATGTCATTCCCATATTTAAGAGCCATTGCTCCCTCTATTTTGTTCAACTCAGACCCGAGGCTTTTTTGCATTCAGCTCCTACCATCCCTCTTCGCACCCACAAAGCTACTCATACCACTCTCTATCTCAAGGGACTTTCTCTTTTCCCCCAGTCCCTGTCCCTCAGCTCCTTATGAGGCCACCTCAAAGCCACTCTGCAGAAAGGCATCTTAGATTAAACCAACTCAGCCCTAACAAACTCCTCTGTTGTACAGTATGTCTTGTATTATTTGGTCCCAACACAATGTGGTATGTAAATGCCTGGTGGTGGTTTCAAATGTGAATGTGTGTATAAAACGTTTTGGGAAGCCTGAGATTGAGGTGCAGGAGAGGGGTGAGTGGGAGAATGTGGGTTCTGGGCTGGTTACCCTCTGCGTTTCTCTCTAAATCTGTTCTCCATCATTCCCTGCCTTGTTCTGTGCCCCAGGAGGCTGACTGCCATAGATGGTAAAAGCAGAATTCCTTGCCATCTGGCTGCCAGTGGGTTCAGCCAGTGGGAGGCACCAATATGAAGACTGGAAGATCAGAGAGCAACAAGGGTATTTATGCTCTCCCACACCCAACACCCCTTGCTCTGACCCTGGCAGTGGCCAGATGCTGTGGATTGAGCTCCTGTCAGGCAACCTCTCTTCCACTACTCAAGCTCCAGTGGTGCTATTCATGTCTCTTTTTCTTCAAGCTAGGCCATGGTCTTTTATATTGCAAATTCCGTAACTGGAACCTGCGAGGAGGGCCAACCCCTTCCACTCCTACCCACAACTTTCATACTCTTTAAGGCATTTTGTTGGTCACTTTTCATGTATGCTTCCCTCTGGGTCCTTATATTCTTTTCTTTAAGGTCAAGTCATCTAGCTGTGTTGAGAGTCTAGCACAAGGCCTCTCTGATGACTAAACAAGAACCCTGCCTCCCAAAGGACTGATGCATGACTGGAGTGATGGCTCATGTGGTCTAGAGAATTTGTATTTCTAAAAAGCCATTGACCTGAATCTAACTATACACACAGGCATTCATAAAATCATGATGCAGAAGACCTAGTAATTCCAGTAAAGTTATCTAGCCTTAATAAAAGTGGAAAACAACATGGTGACCATCCCTAGATGATCATGCTAAAGCTTTAAAAATCAAATTGAACAAAGTATATAAAAGTCCCGAAGAAATGACAGGTTTAGAAGTCTTCAGAGGTCACCTCAATTTCCTCATGCTCCGGTAATTCCACTTTGGAAGAAAGTAGGGTATAAATTAGTCAACATGTGGTCATGGAAGTTATCTAAGGCCTTGCCACTCAAAGTGGCCTACGGACCAGCAACACCAGCATACCCAGGAGCTTGTCGGAAATGCAGACTCTGAGGTGCTCCAAGACTTGCTGGATCAGAATCTGCATATTAATCTAATAGGATTACCAGGTGAGTCCTTTGCCCGTTGACACTGGAGAAGCACTGGTCTAAAAGAGTTCTCAAACTATCCGGGATGAAGAAGCAGTTGTTGTTTTTCTTTTCATTTTGTTTTGTTTCTTTTGGTTGCCCCTCGCCCAGTCTGTTGTGCACTGATACCTTAGAAAATATAATAAAAATGAATTACTAGAATAACGAAAAAAGAGATTTACAAAATACAAAGTCAAACTTTTTATTAGTAGGTTCAAACGATATATAATTATGCTATCAAATTGTTATAGAAGTCTTTTAATGCATGCAGTCTGTTTCTCTAGATTCCTCATCATTGACCAATATCAGGTCACAGATGGGCAGCAGACTATGGATCACACTGAGTAGTGCTGCTCTAAGTTATTGCCATTTTACAGGCAATCAACAGAGGAAACCAAAGCCTACACAAACAATATACCCGAGGTGACAAAGCTGGTTCATAGGAGAGCCAGAATTGAGACTTATGTCTCCCAAACTATTTCCAACAGAACATATTAATCCTAATGAAACTTTTAAACATTTATTGAACACTTGATTTGAGCCAGGTACAGTGTTTTACAGGGATTATCTTGTAGTTACCCCCAATCCTATGAAGTTGATGCTGTCGATGCCCTCATTTTACAGTTGAGAAACCTGAGGGTTAGAGAGGTTAATACCTTGCACAAGTTTCCATGACTAAGTGGTGAAGATGAAATTTGAACCCAAGTTTAACCACAATTAAAGAAAACGTGCTTGGATTAGGCAGGGTTCTCCAGAGAAACAGAACCAATAGGATATATATTTGTCTATCTATCTATCTATCTATCTATCTAAGAGTTTGTTTATTTATTTATTTTGAAACAGAATCTTGCTCTGTGGCCCAGATTGGAACGCAGTGGCATGAACTCAGCTCACTGCAACCTCTGCCTCCTGGGTTCAAGTGATTCTTGTGCCTCAGCCTCCCAAGTAGCTGGGACTACACGCCTCCACCACCACGCCTGGCTAATATTTGTATTTTTAGTAGAGATGGGGTTTCACTGTGTTGGTCAGCCTGGTTTCGAACTCCTGACCTCAAGTGACCCACTCACCTCGGCCTCTCAAAGTGCTGGGATTACAGGCATGAGTCCCCCTGCCTGGCTGAGAGATTTATTATAAGGAATTTGCTCCAGTGATTATGGAGGAGAACAAGTCTTAAGGTAAAGAGCATAAATCAGCAAGCTGGAGACCCAGGAGAGCTGATGAGTTATTTCTAGTTTGAAGGCCAGCAGACTCAAGGCCCAGGAAGAGCTAATGTTTCAATTTGAGTCTGAAAGTAGGAAAAATGTTGCTATCCCAGTTTGAAGGTAGTCAAGCAGGAAGAATTCTCTCTTACTTGGAGGAGGGTCAGCCTTTTTGTTCTCCTCAGGCCTTCAGCTGATCAAATACGACCCACCATCATGAGGGAGAGCAATCTGCTTTATTCTATCCACTGATTTAAATGTTAATCTTATCCAAAAACGGCCTCACAGAAACACCCAGAATAATGTATGACCAAACATCAGGGCCACCTGTGGCCCAGTCAAGTTAATATATAAAATTCAGCATCACAGTACTTAACCACTATCTTACACTGCCTCCCCTCTCCACTTTTTTCATGAATTATTAATTATAGCAACAAATGCATCAGTTATACAGTACTCATAGGCTTGGACTTGCAGGCAATTCTACTTCACATGAAAATAATATGCTGGCCCAGTATCCCTAGGGGCGTCTGGAATTTTAATTGAGAAATCTGTAGGGCTTTTGGATATATTCAAACATCATTGTGTCTGTTACTGGTGCATTACTGACAGTGAAATCCAGTGCCTGAAACCACCTTCTCTTCTCTTAGTTCACATTCCCCAGCTGTGGTCTGCGTGCCTGGTGAGTGCTCAGTAAGTGAGACTTACTGCCTGGCACACTCTTAACAGCTCTTGAGGACTAGATTCAGGGTTGACTCTCAAGTGTTGCATTACATAAAGACCCAATTCCTGAGGCAGAGTTTTGGGTGTTTCAAGGGTACTCGAGGACCTTGGCATCACATCACATTTCTTTGAGGATTTAGGAGCTCTGGGGTGCTCTTGCTTAAAGGAAAGGCCTGGACTGGACCCACATGATTTGGGGGATAAAAGGGAATGGACAGAGAAAGGCAGGTACTATGTTTCTCTCTCTGTCTCTATCTCTCTTTCCTTCTTTCTCTCTTCCTTCCTTCCTTCCTTTCTTTCTTTTTTTCTTTCTTTCTTTTCTTTCTTTCTTTCTTTCTCTCTCTCTTTCGCAAACACACACACACACACACACACATGCATAGATCACCAATTTTTATTTAGCCTAGTGCTTCCCATGTGATATGATTTGGATCTATGTCCCTGCCCAAATCTCATATCAAATTGTAATTCCCAGTGCTGGAGGTGGGGCCTGATGGAAGGTGATTGGATCATGGGGATGGTTTCTCATGGTTTAACATCATCCCCCTTGGTGCTATCATCATGATAGGGAATTCTTGTGAGATCTGGTCGTTTAAAAGTGTGTGGAACCTCCTCCCTCTGTCTTGCTCCTGTTCCAGCCATGTAAGACATGCCTGTTTCCCCTTCACCTTCCGCCATGATTGTAAATTTCTTGAGGCCTCTCCAGAAGCAGAAGTCACTAGGCTTCCTATACAGCCTGTATAAATGTGAGCCAATTAAACATCTTTTCTTTGTAAATTTTCCAGTCTCAGGTATTTCTTTATAGCAGTGCAGGAATGGACTAAAACATCACGTAGTCACAGATCAGCGAATCCCAGCTCTTTCTACTTATGAATAACTGCTTAAAGGCACAGATTCTGGTGGCAGACGATGAATCCCACTGAAAAGGCCTTGCTTTAGCTGCTTTCTCTGCCTAGAATCCTCCCCCACTGATACCCGCTTGGCCAATTTCCCCACCTCTTTGAAGTGTTTATTCAAATCTCTCCGCCTCAATCTAAACAGCTGAATTAGTTTCCTAGAGCTGCTGAAACAAATCTGTGGATTAAAACAACAGAAATTTACGTTATTACACTTCTAAGGGCCAGAAGTTCAAAACCAAGATGTAAGCAGGACCATGCTCTCTCTGAAGACTCCAAGAGACCCTCCTTACTTGACTCTTCCTAGATTTGGGTGGTTGCTGTCAATCCTTGGCATTCCTTGGCTTGTAGATACATCCCTCCAATCTCTGTCTCTGTATTCATGTGCCGTTCTCCCTATTTATCTGTTTTCTCTTCCTAGAAGGACACCATTCATTATGTTAGAGTCCCAATCCATTATGACTTTAAATTAAATCATTATATCTGCAGACTTTATTTACAAATAAGATCAAATTTTGAGGTTCTGGGTTAACATGAATTTGGGGGTGAACAGGAAGCCTTCCCTCCGGCTTCCAAAAATTCATCTCTATCTCATGTGAAAAATGCATTCACCAAATCCAACATCTCCCAAATTCTTAACCCATTGTAGCATTAGCTCTAAGCCCCAAATCTCATCTAGGTACAGTCAATTCAAAAAGTTCCAAATCTCATCTACTAAATCATTTAAATCATGTATGGGCGAGACCCTGTGTATGGTTTGTCCTGGGAAAAAAATTATCTCCATTTATGAGCCTGTAAAAACCTAAAAAACAAGTTACTTGCTTACAAAACACAATAGCGAGGCATAAATAGGACAGACATTCCCATTTCTAAAAGGGACAAAATAGAAGAATAAAGGGGTTAGTGATCTAAGGCATATTTGCAACCAAGCAGGGCAAATTCCACCAGGTTTCCAGGCCTGAGAATAATTCTCTTTGGCTCATTGCTCTGCCTCTAGGCCTGCTGGGGCAGCCCCACCCTTTGGGTTCTTTGTGGCAGTCCTGCCTCTTGGGCCCCTGACTCCGCCCTCAAAGTCATTCTTTCTTCATTTCATCTCATCTCTGTCTATTTCATTCAAGACCAGCAGAGTTTCTTCTACTCTCAAAACTCATATCAGTCTTCCCTGGATGTCAAGGGGATCTATGCCATTAGACACTAGGGTTTTTTGCAGATCCCTCCTAGATAACTCAGTCTGTATTCTTGGTTTCTGCTGAGATGGTTGATTGGATCTGTGAATCACACACCTAATCTCCTTAGCAAATAGTTGTTCAACCACACCTTTAGCCTTGTTACCAGATAGATATAGAATTTCTCAAATCATCAAATGCTAGTTCTTTTTTGCCTAACAGTTTATTCCTCAACTTACATTTTTCTTCTCACAACTTACTACAAGTAGCAAAGAGAAGCCAGGCTGTACCTTCCATACTTTGCTTGGGAATGTCCTCAGCTAAATATCCAAGTTCATCATTTACAAGTTTTACTTTCTACTCAAAAGCTGAACACAAATGAGTCAAGTGTTCTGCCACTTTATAACAAGGAGTACTTTTCCTTCAGTGTGCAATAACATGTTTCTCATTTCCATCTGGACATAATTGAAGCACTTTTAACTTTAATATCTGTAGCAACATTCTGTTCATTAGAATATACATAATTTATGTAAGATAATAGAAGTTTTCTCTATAATTCTCCTTACTTCTTTTTGAGTCCTCACCAGAATTCCCTTCATTGGTATTTCTGCCAACAATATCTTCAGGCAATCTAGGTTTTTTCCATTATGCACCTCAACATTCTTCCAGCCTCTATCATTACCCAATTTCAAAGCCACTCTCACATTTGTAGGCATTTATTATAGCAGCACCCCACTCTTGGTACCAAAATCTGTATTGGTCAAGGTTCTCTAGAGATTTGTTTTAAGGAACTGGGAAGCTTGCATAGCCATAATCCATACAGCAGGCTAGTAAGCTGGAAGCTTATGCAGAAGTTAATGTTACTGTCTTGCCTTAAGTACAAAATTTGTAGAGCAAGCCCGCAGGCTAGAAACTCAGGCAGGAATTAAGTCTGTGATCTTCAGGCATAATTTCTTCTTTTCTGGAAACCTCAGTTTTGAAGGCTCTTAAGACTTTGAACTGATTGGGTGAGGTCCACCTACATTATCAAGGGTAATCTTTACTTAAAGTCAATCATAGTAGATTTTAACCAATAAATGCCTTCAAAGGAATACCTAAATTAGTGCTTGGTTAAATAACTGATGCTATAGAGTATCCAAATTGACACAAAACTAACCATTACAACTGCCGACCAACATCCCACCCCTCCCTTGCACTCCTATTCTCCTACCTTGACCTTTATTTATTTTTGCCACAGCACTTAATATCTTCTAACATATCCTATAATTTACTTATTTATTATGCTAATTACTGTATCCTTCTTCCTTGAATTTATGAAAATAAGGAATCTTTTCTAGTCTTTCACTGATATATTGCAAACACCTAGAATAGTGTCCAGCACTCAATAAGTACATGTTGAATGAATGCATTCAGACTGTGGAAATAACTGGAAAGTTACCATCATTGGATGAATTATTTAATGCCACTGAACAACTAAAAGCAAATAAGCAAACGAGAATCGACCTCCTAAGGCTGTCATAAAGATTAAACAAAATAATGTTTATAAAGGTCCAGGCACACAGAGAGCCCTCAATAAACAACATCAATGATTGTCATCACATGTGACAGTTCCCTCCCATTATTCTTTCAGCAAATGCTTAGAAAGCACCTACTATGTGTTGTGTACAGTTTCAGGCACAGGGGGATTCCATGGAGAGTGTAACAAAGTCTCTGCCATCTTGGAACTTACTTTCTTTTGTAAAAATAAGGTCATGCACAAATCTCCTGCCCTAGACAACTATTTACTACCTTTTTATTACAACCTATGGCTCTACTGCAAGGTTACGTTCATGGGCAATAAGAAGATCTTGCCCAGCAGGTTGAACATAGTTGATCAAGGACACGATGGGCATCTACTTCAAACTTCATCCCTCCTTCACTGTCAAATACTTTGCCACACAACTGTAAGGCCCTGCCTGTCTGAGCAGTGGGATAACACTTGGCCTCACAGTTGGATGGTAGGGCTTCCAAACTCACATGGTCAGGGTAATTAGCATCACATCCAAAGCCTCCTCTCCTTCATTCAGGGTGAGCAAGGGCTTATTTCATGTATGATCTAAGCAAAGAAAGAGAAATCATTAGAGTGAAATCAAGGAGAGCTTCCCAGGCTGGTCCGGTCTGCACAATGCTAGTTCCAGAATGTTTGAACAGCATTTTGAGAATTCCCTCTCCGCCCAAACCCACAGGCAGATTCACATGTCTGGGTATGGGGACGTGGGTGAATGCTGAGAAACTGCCGAGGGCTACAGAGTATCCCCAGTTCAATGGTTCTCAACTTTGACTGCTCTTTACTATCATCTGGGGGGCCCTTAAAATTTCTGATGTACAGGCTGTAAGTAAATCAGAATCTCTTGGTGTGGGATCCAGGCATCAGTGCTTTTTAAAGCTTCCTGTAGATTCCAACGTGTGGTTGAGATTCAGAACTACACCCTTAAAGGCTCTAGGTCACACTTAAACCAATGTTTCTAAAACTTTCACATGCATATGAGCCAACTGGGGATCTTGCTAATGGTGCGGACTCTGCTTCAGTAGCTTTGGTGCTGAGATTCTGCATTTCTAAGAAGCTCCCAGGCAGACACTGAGGCTGCTAGTCAGCAATTACATTTTCAGTAGCAAGACTCTACTAATTTCTTATCCAAAAGAGGCCCTGAAGGTTTGGGTAGTTTTAAAACTAATACAGGCGTTGGTATTGACTCTAGAGAGTGTAGGATGGCTACAAAACTCACAAAGAAATGGGTTTTTCTACAACCTTTTTGTTGTTGCTTTTTTTAATTTTTGTTTCTGCTTTTTTGAGATAGGGTCTTGTTCTGTTGCTCAGGCTGGAGTACAATGGTGCAATCAGGCTCACTGCAGCCTGGAACTCGTGGACTCAAGCAATCCTCCCACGTCATCCTCCTGAGTGGCTAGGACTATAGGTATGCAACCACCAGCTAATTTATTTATTTATGTATGTATTTATTTATTTATTTATTGAGACAGGGTCTCACTCTGTCACCCAGGCTGGAGTGCAGTGGCGTGATCTTGGCTCACTGCAACTTCTACCTCCCAGGTTCAAGTGATTCTCATGCCCCAGCCCCCTGAGTAGCTGGGAGTAGCTGGGACTACAGGTGCGTGCCACCATACCTGGTTAAATTTTTGTATTTTTTGGTAGAGATAGGGTTTAATCATGTTGGCCAGGTGGGTCTCGAACTCCTGGGCTCAAGTGATCCTCCTGTCTTGACCTCCCAAAATGTTGGAATTACGGGCATGAGCCACCACGCCTGGCCCCTAAAAGCCTTCTTAAGCTGTACCTGTGGCCTGAGGTATGCAAGCTGGCATAGCTAGAACAGTACATGGTGGTGATCAAAAAATGTGATTTCTGAGGGTAAATTGAGCAGATTCAAACCCTGGTTCCACCCAGCCCCACCAGTTAATTTCTTTATGCCTCAATTTCTCCATCTGTAAAATGGGGATGTTAACCATATCTACCTCATAGTCTTGTTATAAAAATCAAATGACTTAATACAGATAAAGCACCTAGAATAGTGTCTGGAAAATAGTAAGCTATTTCATCAGTTGTTAGCTATTGTAATTGTTAGAGTTAGGTTTTAAGGTCAAGACAGACATGGGTTCGAATCTCAGCTTAGCCACATAGCAACTATGCAAGACTGATCAGGGGATTTGACCCCTCTAAGCCTTGGTTTTGTCATCTGTGAATGCCTAGTCTACCGACTTGCTGAAATGGTCAAAATAAGTGTAAAGCATATGGTGCACAGTAGGCATCTAAGTGGTACTTAATGAAGAGTCACATTTGGGCTAGACTTCTTCAGGTGCTAGGGGTGCTGCTTCTTGCTGACTATGTGACTGAAAGCAGGGTCACTACCTCTCTAAGTCTATGTTTCTGCATTAGTGAAGTAAGCGATGACAGTAGTGTGGTTTGGAGGAAAAATGTAAACTGTAAAGCTATAAAAGCACATATAGGTTTAACAGTGTAAAGATATTTCTTTGTGCCCCACTGGTGGAAAATGGAAAGTGAGACTATTTTTTGTGCTGACCGTTGTGGGACTGACAAACACTTTCCCAAAGATTTTCTTTCAGTGAAGTGGGAAGTTAACTCAGGTAACATCTCACTTTGTATTCAAGCCTGGTTACACTTTGAAAAAAAATGTCATCCCTCGTTTAAAAAAAATGCATTACAGTGGCTTCTCTGCAAATAAAGTTTGCTTCCAACTCACCCTCTTTTCTTTTATAGATTTTGGTGGTACCCCTGAGCCAAGACCTCTTTAAGCACATCCCAATAAGTCCATTAAAAGGGGATGGGGAAAGGCTGTGTGCCTAATGGGTCTCTTAAAGCAAAATTGGATAATGCACTCCAGAGGGAGCCCCCAGAGGGGGTGAGGTGGCACCCAGCAGTGCCGGGCCACTTGTCTCAGCTAATAAAATTCCCCCTAGCAGCCGTTCCACGTGCCCAGCCCCTAAGTGCCATCTGGCACCCACATCTTGAGATCTGCCGCTTCTGTGTGTGATCCAGACAGCTACAGCTCACTTCCATGTGGCAACACAAGTGTATTGACATTTATCATTGGCTTCCACTTTCCAGAGCAGAGAGAGACAGGCCTGGCAGACACAGAGGATGTACATCTCTGTGGTATCACACCCAGCAGCTGACATGGGGGATTACTTTTCTATTCTGTCACCATTTGGCACAGACGCCTCTACTCAGTGCTAATGACAATCACTAGCTTGTGCTTTGAACAAGGAGAGGAGAGAGAGTTACTCCAAAATCTGTGCTCCATGCAAGCTCTTCTCTCTAGGACAAGATTATGCAACTTTTGCAGATGCAATTCACATTTCAAAAAAAAGAGAAGGAATATGTATCCATATGTTTCTGTTAAAAAATACTGTGGCATTATTTGAGCATGTATCTGTGCATTTGTCGGCATGTTCACATATGCATGTGTATGTGGATAAATAGCATATAAAAATACAGGTTATTTTCCCACAAACTGTATCCTAATGTTGCACTAAGCAGCACACTTAGTTTTCCATTATTAGGATTCAGACATTTGTTTCCTGATCCCCACCAAAGAACTAAAAATCTTCTAGAAAGCCAAAACGTTTTCCTTTCTGTTTAAACTCATTATAGTCCCACTAACAAGAGTCTCAAATGAGCCCTGAGCAAAAGAGAAAACATGACTCAACTTTTAAAGCCCCTGAAAATGCTATGTAAACCAGAATGTTCCCAAACGTTGCCTCGTTTCTGCAGGTGTTACCCCATTCTTCGTAGTCTTTTTTTTTTTTTTTTTTTTTTTACCACAAGCCATTGTTTTAAGGGTGAGCTCATGGTCAAAACAATGCATCTTACATAACTGTGGCTATCAAAAAAATCTCTCCCCCATGTTATCAGGCATTCTCATTTATGGTGAGCTCACAGTCAAATAATCAGCCTTAAAATCAGCCCATGAATCATACTGCCACGGGGGCAGGAAGATGACGACAGCCTCGATGTTTTGCATCCTCCAGAGAGGAGACCAAGGAGGAAATGCTGGTTGGTGAACAAACGTTTATGAGGGAAAACAAAAAGACCTTACCAGGAAGGAGTAATGAACATAGGCTACTATTACGCCAAGTGTGTTACCATGAACCATGGAGTAGCTCAATAAATATTATCTGAGTTGAATTGAAAGATCTCCATCAGCCTGAACAAAGGCAAAGACAGAACTCAAATTCTATTAAGAATATGCATTTGCAAGGAAAGGATAATGAGGCAGAAGAATTCTACTCAAATGCACTTGACTTTGGATTGACCTTCCTGTCCACAGGTATTGAGGAGGAGCTGACAAGAAAGTTCCCTGAAATAAGAAGATAAAGGATCATGGAAACTAAGAGCCAGAAGTAAGAAAGATGAGCTGCCTTGAGTCCAGGGATATGAGTAACTCCAAAGACAAGAAAAATGACTCCTCATCCAGGACTTTTGACTTAAAACTATTTTGCCTCCGTATGGGTCTGTTATGGGTCCAGGCGTTCTGGTGCTTGCAAATGATGACCCAAACCTTCCTGAGGCAGATTAATCAGTCCACTTAAGTGCCAAATGGAAGCAGTTACCTTCTCACCATAGAAACAAAAATCAAGGGTCAGAAGAAATCTCAAGAAGTCTTCCAAGGCAAGGACTTTGCAATGATAATAATAAGAGAGATGATATGGAGAAATGGGCATTATCATACCCCACTGAGAGGAATGTAAACTGATGGAATATTTCCAGAGGACAGCTTGGCAGTATGTATGCCCTTTCACTCATCTAGAGTGTAATTGACCCAATAAAGTCTAGCACTTTATTAATAGGAAATAAGCAATTAAGGCTTTGTACAAAGTTAAAGCTAAAATGGAGTTCATCCTCCTGTTGTTGCTAATAGTGAAAAATGGAAACAATTTAAATGTTCTGTAACAGAACTGGATGAATAATTAGTAGGTATATGAACTGAAATACTGTCAGCCATTAGGTTGATGTATAAGAAGAGTAGCAAGGAAGCACTATATTATTCAATCAAAAAATTTCTAAAACTATGTATCTGATATGATCCCATTTTTGTATAATGCATGTAGGGAAGGATACTCACCTAAATATCGAGAATAGTTATCTCTAGATAGAGGGATAATGTTTGAATTTCATTTTCTTCTTTATATTTATTTTTAATTTCTAAATGGGCTACAGCAAATGTATTATTTTAATTATTTTCTAAATGAGTATTTTTAAAGTCATATGTTCCTGCAAACATTGGCACTTAAATCCCACCAATTTCCCTATTATTTGGAGGGGGGCGGTGAGGAGAAGGAGGATCAGCAGAGATCAAAACCATCTTTTAAAATTACTATTATTGATATAGTTTTACCAACAAAAGAAGCCAGAAAATAGGGTCATAAGTCTGGGCTGGGGAAGATGCAGCCCAGACCAACTGCTCTGAGAAGTTTCAAAGCTCCAGGCATCCCTCCAGGGATGCCTTTTATGGCTACTCCCTCCTCCTTCTCCTCCTGATGAGACAGCACCCAAGTGCAATTTCACATCCTTATGGTTGCAGGTGGAGACTTTGTTTCACGGGCGGTTGTCTCAATTCTAACTGACCTCTGCTGAGGTGTCCTTGGCCCCACCCTGTCACTGGACACTGTGCACAGGTACCCACCTGGTCTTTCATGGTGCCATGCCTTTTCACCGATTCCAGTTGAGAAGTTCCTGCACTCTCTAGCCTCCTCATGCTGACCTCAGCCTCCGCTCTCCCTGCCAGTCTCAAACCTTCTCCATTCTTCAACTGGGGCCTACAGATGAAGCTAGATTTTCTTCACATCTCCCACAAGATGGGAGGACCTGGGGTACCATCCTTGACATTTCTCCTGACTAACCACAGTGTCCCTGTTACTCCTAGGTGCTGCTTCTAGACCATTCTCCTATTTTCCTGATCACCAACTCTCATGCCCACCCAGTTTTAAAGTTTATGTCATTAAATACCATCACTCACTACCCCTTCTTGTCAAGTTTATGCACCAAACCTCAGGTTGTATCCTTCATTCCTTGAAGATTTTGCACCCTGGTTCACAGTCACTCTATTACCACTGCTGGTATAAGAATGTGTGGGTTCAAAATTCAGGGAGATAAACCTTCCTCGGCCTTGGATTCTTAGTTTCTTGATCCCTTCTCCTCTTGTGATATGGTACTCCAACTACTTTATCTGTTCACTGTCAGGATCACACCCTAAACTTTGTTCCCAATAACTGAAATCCTCCATCATCTCAATTTAAGTCTTCCACTCTCCTACTGTCACCTCCTGTTTTTCTAACTCTTTCTCTCTAGTACTCCCCCTCCAAACCCTTCAACTCACCAGGATCTAAAATGCTCTGGTTCTATCACATCTGTGCTATCTTTAACCTCTCTCATATTCTTACTTCCCTCCTAACCCAGCTTAAATTACATGATCGATTATTACAATCACTTCCTTGAATAGGCACTCAAGTTCTTGCCTCTTTCTCTTACTTCATTTTGCTAACTTAATAAAACTCCAACCCTGGTTAGATCCAATTCTCTGCCTATTCTGTGCCTTCACCTGTGCAGCTGAATGTAGCTGGAGAAAATCAAAATTATTTTGGATGGTTTCATTTAAATTCATGATTGCAGTTTTATGGCCCACTCTCTCCTTAAACCTACTTCTCTACTTTCACTCTCATCTGATGACCTTAGCTCCTATTTCACTGAGCAAATAAAAGCAACTGGAAGGGAACTTGCACCACTACACCTACCAGCCTTCTAGCATCAGTGTGCATGTACCTTCTGCTCTCCAATTGCTATGAATGAACAGTCCATGCACCCAGCCAAGGCCAACCCCTCCAGTTATGCACTAGATCCCGTTTCCTCTCACTAACTCAAGGTCATTGCTACAGCAGTTCTCTCTTCTCTCCTGCATTATTATTTTTTCTCTCTACTGGCTTTATCCATCAGCTTATGAATATTGTTATTTCTCCTACCCAAAGTCTCCCTTGATTCCACTTCTCCCTTTAGCCACAACCTCACACTATTATTCCCTTTATCACAAAATTCCTCAAGGAGGAGGACAAAAACGTGTCTGTATTCACTGTCTCCAATCCATTCACCCCTCCAAATTCTCTAGAACCCACTCAATGAAGCTTTGCAACTCTGAAACTACTCCAGTGAAGGTCTTCAATGAACTTTCCTTTGCCAAGTTCAGTTGTCAATTCTCAGCTCTCATCGTAGTTGCCGTATCGGCAATATTGAGCAAGGTGACTGCTTTCATCTTGAACCACTCCCTTCAGCCAGCTGGAAGGACAGTATTTTTTCCTAGATTTTCTCCTACCTCATTTGCTGCTCTGTCTTAGCTTCCTTTGCTTGTCCTTTTCTTCCCCCTAAACAAGACCTCTTAACACTGGAGGATGCTATGGCTTAGTCCTTGAACCTGTTCTCTTTTCTATCCACACTCCCTTTCCTGGTCTTCTCATCCAATCTCATGGTTTTAAATACCATGTCTATACTTATACTGCCCATATTTATATCTTCATCCCTGGCTTCTCCCCTGAACTCCAGGCTCATAGATCCACCTACTACTCAACATCTGTAGTTGGATGTCTAACTTAACATGTCAAAAAGCAAGTTCCTACTCTTAACCACCAAATTTGCTTCTCCTTGGCATTTTCCACATCAAATAATGGCAACTCCCTTCTTCTACGTGCTCTGTACAAAACCCTTGGCATCTTCCTCAATTTCTCTTTTTCTCTTATATTAGATATGAGATAACCCATCAAGAAATCCTGTTGACTCTTCCTTCAAAATATATACAGACCGTGACCACTTCCTATCCTTTTGTTGCTATTACCCTGGGCCAAGCTACCATTATTTCTTGTCTGGACATTTGGACACAGGTTTGCATTCTCCATCTAACAGTCTATTCTTTATTTAGCGCCAGAGTGTTCCTCCTGCTAAACATTAGTCAAGTCGGGTCATACCCTTATTAAAATCCTCCAGTCACTCCTCATTTCTCCTGGAGAGGAAGCCAAATCCATTACAATGATCTCTAAAGCCCTGGATGACCAGGCTGTCCTCTTGAATACCAATTCTTTCTTTATTTTTTGCATGTGGCAGTTGTAAAACATGGTCCTCAAGTTCCTTGACAGTCTTCCCCTTGAGAGGCCAGTGGTCTTTGTCTCCTACCTTTGAATCTGCTCTCTGTAACTACCTGACCAATAGGTTACAGCAGTTTCCACTTTCTGCCTTTTGGGACAGTTGCTCTTTGAACCCAGCCACCGTGGGTGAGGCAGTCTAGCTGCCTAGAAAGCAGCCCATGTAGAGAGGAACTGAGGCTCCCGGCTAGTAGCCCTGCAGAATCCTCGGGTGACAGGCAGCACCTCCTTGCCAGCCATGTGAGTGATCCATCTCAGAAGTGCATGCCCCAGCCCCTCACTGATTCATCCCAGCTGATGTCACATGGAACAGAGAGAAGCCATCCCCATCAATTTCTGCTCAAATTGCAGAAATTATTAACAAAGAAGTGATTATTGTTCTAAGCCATTAAGTTTTGCAGTGACTTATATTAGGCAGCCGTAAAGAATTCCCTCACTGCAGTTCCCTGGCTCACTCCTCACTGGCCACTGTGCCCTCTTGGTTGTTCCCTGAACACCCATAAATGCTTTTGTCTCTGGGCCTTTGCACTTGCGGTTCCCTTCTACTTCCCATATATATACACGTGGCTCTCCCACTAACCTCCCTTAGACCATTAAACACTTATTATCTTTTCAGTAAGACCTTCCCTCCTAAACTGGCAAACCACATATGCTCCCATAATGTTTCCCCCTCTTTTACTTTATTTATTTTTCCTTTTTGCCAGGGTAGTCATCACTGTCTAACATACTGCATGATTTATTCATCTGGATTGTTCATTGCATGTTGGGCTTACTAGAAGGTAGACTCTATGATGGCAGGAATCCTTATCTGTTTCATTCCCCATGGATTCCCTTTAGTCTAGCATAATGTCTCCCCCACATGCTCTTCAATTAATATTCGTGATTCTACTGCAGCCGTGTGCAGGGGACCCTGTAAAGAGTGTTTTGTTTTGTTTTTTCCTCAACTTTCACCTTCCCTTCCAATCTATCTTCTCTCCAGGATCTGTGTCTTCTCTCCTCCTTCCCTTTCTAACTTCCCACTGAACTAAAGCAGCATCTTTACTCCAGTCTCAAACAAAGGAAGACCCTTTACAAGTTATTCCCCACCGTGGAAGGATGTTCTTCTTCCTGGTGTCAGGAACCTCTTTTGTATCATATCCTGTGTTTATTCCTCATTCGTATTTATTTTGAAACTTTATGCTTAGACCTCCATGCCTCATTTTTGCTTGCAAAAAGAGTAAACACTCCAGCTATTAAAATAAATGAGCAAGACCAGAGAGAGCACAGTGCTTCGGCTACATATTGCTGTGTAAAAACCACCCCAAAACTCAGAGGCTTTAAACAACAATTATTTATTTATTTTGTTCATGAGTCTGAAATTTGAGCAGGGCTCAGTGGAGACAGCTTTCCTCTGCACCACATGGCATCAGCAGGGGCAAATCAATTAGGGACTGGGATGTCTGCTTTCAAGTGCTTTTAGAATTTAGAGATTCCTTCTCTGTCTCAAAAAAATCTGGCTTTCAAACTTTATCAGACTTTGTTCTTAAAAAAAAAATTCTCATTTGAAGCTGAGAGGCAAGCTTAGCCACTTTCCTTACACTGTATCTGCCATGTCTTTGCGAAGCAAAGAATGCCACTGACCAATGTGCAGGGAAACTGAGGGCAAGGCATTTTATGACAACTGAAAAGTGCAGTCTCCACTAAAAACACAAAAATTAACCAGGTGGCACATGCCTGTAATCCCAGCTACTCAGGAGGCGGAGGCAGAAGAATTGCCTGAACCGAGAGTCGAAGGTTGCAGTGAGCTGAGATTGCACCACTGCACTCCTGCCTAGGCGACAGAGCAAGATGCTGTCTCAAAAAACTAAAAATAAAAAATAATGCAATTACTCAAATAATGTATACTGGTTGCATTTCATTGATTTATTAATTCATTTAATATTTTTATTATGAAAATGGGCATATAGTTACATAGCTATATACAGCTTATAGCTATATGCATAGGATGATTTGGAGACTACATAGAAGAGGTATCATAAACTAGCTTTGAGGGATTACTTCCCAAAAGGGTGATTTCTGAGCTGACTCCTAAAGGACAAATAGGAATAATAGAATGAGAGGTTGGTTCTAGAGATTGAGGAAGGGCTTTCTTGGCAGGATTTGCAAGGTTGCCTGCTGAGTTCCAGGCATTAGGCTAGGGGCAGGGAATACAAAGAGGACTAAGACATGCTCCTTGACTTCTGTACAGAAAATTTGGGCAGATTGCCAAAGCAATGTGTGTTAAGAGCAAATGTAGATGTACATAAGGTGCTGTGGAAAGATAGAGAGAGCAGGAATCAAACCAGGGTCAACAGTTCAGTGAGGGCTTCCCAGAGGAGGTGGCACTCGAGTTAACTGTTGAAGAATGGATGAGTTTGCCAGACAAACAAGGAGTGGGAGGGGCAATTCAGGCAGAGAGAATGACACAGGCAATAAAAGAATCAGATGGCTTCTGAGACCAAGCAAGCCTCAAATATGCTAGTAAAATCATCATATTTTTCTTTCTTTAATATTTCCGGAAAATGAGTCTGCAGTGTTGCACGGCACTGTCTTACACCCTTTGAATGTAGAAGGTTGTGCTTGATGCTGGATCTTTGTTTATCTGCCTGAGATAGAGACAACCCCACACGAACCCTTGTTCTCCAGCCAAGGTGCATGAGACTCACCATTCTTGTCTTTCAGGGGACATTGCTAAACTAGTTTTCCTTTCTTCACAGACTGGATGCATTCAGTTCCCTCCTTGGCCCCTTCACTTGGTAAGCAAGAAGTTCATATTGAAAGTAAGCCTGTGCATAGAATGAGGCTGGGCGCTGTAAGGAATAAACAAGAATGCAACGCATTTTCCTGTCTTCCAGACGCTACTTACCTTCTGTCTGTAGGGCCTGCTTTTCAAACCTCAAATCACAGCGCTGTTACCCCTTTTGATGCTCTCCAGTGTCCCTATATAACATAGAAGTTAAGGACCCGTGCTTTAAAATCATACGGATAAGTGATGTGACAAGCGACTTTCTAATCTTTTTGAGTATTAGTGTCCTCATCTGTGAAATGTGATAATACTATTAACATCATGAGCTATTTCTGAGGATTAGAAGAGTTAATGTATGTGTAGGAAATTAAGACAACTTTGGAAGTAAGTCATAGCAAGCATGACTCAAAAATGTGGTTTAAGGATAAATGAGAATTTGTTCATTTACAGGACTCAAAAATCCAGGGGTATTCCAATTACAGGACAAGTTTGATCCAGGGGCTCAAATACTGTTACAAGGACTTCAGCTTTCTCCACTTCCTTTTTTCGCTTTGCTTGAGACTCCAGGTGATGTCGAGATGGCAGCCAAGAAGCCCAGACCACATCCTCCCATGTTCTAGTCCAACATTCAAATGGAAGTTCTGGGTCTGACATTCACTGGTCTGAAGATGCCCATCTCTGACCTTAATACTGTGGCCAGGGAGTGGAACATGCTGAATGGGGTAAGCCATGACCTCATCCTTGAAGATAAACCGGGGTCAATTCTACTCAAACAAGTTCTAAGATTGGGAATGGGAAAGTTACCCAGAGTGAAATTTGGGTACTGTTTTACCAGAAAAAAAAAAGGAGAAAAAAATGTGATATCATAAAACAATATGTCCATAACAACATGTTAGACACCTATCACCATAGCTAAAACATAATAAATACTTAATGAAAGGTCAATAGAGATTAAATTTCAGTCGTGGATATCCCAAACAAACATTGACTCAACATTCCTCTTAAAGAAGAGCCTACCCAGTGCTGAGTAAAGAAATACATTATCTGCAGCAGACATTTGTTATTTGTGGCTGCCTAAAACCTCTTGAACACTCTTTCTACATTTTGATAGTTTCCATTACTATTCAACAGTGTCTTATGAATCCTGGCTACCCCTAAATAGGATACAAAAAACACTTTATTTTTCCCACCCCCTCCCACACTGCCCTTCAGTTTCTTTCAATCCTGTTGCATCCATGAGAGACTCTCATTTGGAAGTGAGTTAAGGAAATGAGGGGGTCATGGAACATGCATTGTGCTGGTGCCGGTGGTGGGAGCCATCTGGTTGGTGCCAGGGTCAGCATGAGGCATCACCCTTCACAGGTCAGTTCTCTAAGGTAGTGTTAAGCATTGTTCCTAGAGCATCAGCCCAGAGAATATTCCTCTAGCTCTTCCAAAGATTCTAGGAGTGTTTAATATTCCCTTAACAACACTTCTTACATAAAGAAGGTGCAATGATAACATTATCTGCAAATAAGAACACTAACTGATACTGCCCAATAATCCCCACAGCTCTGGCACTGCACAAGCTTTCATTACAGCTCCATGCATACATTTTATGTATCGCTTGCACACAGCTGTATGTGTCCCTATGCCTGTGTCTCATCTTCTTATCAGACTGTTCCCCACAAAGCGAGCAAGTTGCCTTTTAAAACACTAACACTAATCCCAGCACTTTGGGAGGCCAAGGCGGGTGGATCACCAGAGGTCAGGAGTTTGAGAGCAGCCTGGCCAATATGGTGAAGCCTCGTCTCTACTAAAAATACAAAAATTAGCCAGGCGTGGTGGCAGGTGCCTGTAATCCTAGCTACTCAGGAGGCAGAGGCAGGAGAATTGCTTGAAACCGAGAGTGGAGGTTGCAGTGAGCTGAGATCACACCACGGCACTCCAGCCTGGAAAACAGAGTGAGACTCCATCTCAAAAAAAAAAAAAACAGAAAACAACAACAACAAAAAAAACGCTAATGCTGGAGAAACACCAATGCTATGTATGACTAAATAAATGGACACATCACTGACCTGAAAGATCAATTGGGAGAATATAAGAAGCTTAAAATGTGAAAGGATTAGGAAATTATCTAGCTCGTACCAAGCACTGGGCAGATGAGAAGTTGAAGACCTGGGAAAGTTAATTTGGCTTGAAATTTTACCCTCATATTTCTAATTGATATTAAGGATAATATTAATTATTTTTAAGATTCTCTAATTTTATTTTGGTTGCTATTATTTGAAAGAATTGAACCGGCTTTGGACATCTATTTTTCTTCTCATAGAGACTTTGAGCTTTGTAACATTTATTGCAATGAGCTTCAGCCAGCGATAACATCAAACAGGAACATACTCTGTATTTGTTTTGTAGTGGCTGCACCCTGCTGCTGGCTCAGAGGAAGGTCCAGCCTTCAGAGCATGGATTCTGGAGCCAGAATGGCAGAATTTGAATTCTGACCCTGGAACTTTCTAGCAATGTAACTATATGCAAGTTATTCTCTTTATGCCTCAATTTTCCATCTGATAATTGGGTATAATGATAGTATTTACCTCATAAAGTTGCTGTGAGAATGAAAAGAGTTAATATTTATGAAGCATTTAGAACAGTGCATGTTAGTATGCCATAAGTCTAACATGAATTTTGTGTTTTTTCAAGATATTAAGCTTGCAATTAACCAAACTCTCACGTCTTTCAAGTATGTGGCTGCCAATTTAGTCTCTGGCAATCTAAAGTTGTGCCATCGATTTCATTTTTAGAGCCCAAAGGTAAGACTCTGAGTCTCCCTTTGGTGGTGCTGGCTCAGCATCACTTTCATTTTCCTTCACTCTCTGCACCCCACTCACCTACCCACCCACCCATTTCCTGGTGCAGGTGCTAACAAGAGAGGTGGGAAGAGAAAGGAAAGAAGTCTGCTGCAAACTAAGCATGCAGTGTGCAGTCATTGAGATTTGACTGCATCTTAACATTGGCACTCAACCAAATTTAAGTGGCTCTAAGTACTTTTAAATTAGGCATATAGTTAAAATTTGACAAGCACATAAACTTAATAGCTGATTTCCAGGCAAAATTACTACCAAAACTGATTTTTAACTGTCAGTAAAATAAGCCCAGGAGGTTGTTATTCAAGGTAGCCCAGTAAAATGAAATAAGGATCAGGACAATGAGAACAGTTGTGAAGATGACAAAACTGTCATGTCTACAGGTGGAACTAAGTGTCTGCCGTGTTATGGATATAGACACAATTCAGGGAAGCAAGCCATCCAAATGCATCACTTGAATCCTGTTTGGCTGTTCTGACGTAGAAGAAGAAAAGAAACAGAATCAATTGGGAAAATGTAAGATGCAGAACTACAAAAATAAACTTGCTGTCCCTGACATCTGTGTTTATAAATGCATTATATTAAACAGCAGAGATTTTCCCCATCGTTAGCCAACATCAAGATGGCGTCTTGCATGCTTTGTTTTTTCTTCAGCCCTAATCGTTAAGGACTTTCCTTACTCTCTCTTTGCTTCCAGCTTTTGTCTTACTCTCCCCATGAAGAGTTGGCAGAGCATGGCTGGGCAATTTCAGAAATGTGGTTTATAAGTGACCTGCTCTATTATTTTGCTATTAAAAGTGAGTCTGTGCTAGCTATTCTTTGATGAAGAAGCAGTCCCTTCCAGCCCCCAGGTGGAGATTTTCCCTATCAATAACCCCAGAGCAAGTTTGAATCAAAGAAATGACACATACAGTGGCCAGATGTTTGGAGAGTAAGAAAGGGAGCTCAGTTCACACAATTGTTCTGCCTTCTTGCTTTCCGCTGAGGTTCTTTCCTGTGGGCTGTAGGACTCATTAACAGACAGCTCTGCTCTGAGCATGCACACCAACAGCCTCAGCCTAGCCCTTCAGTGAGAGGCTGCTAACAGGCGGCCTTCCTTTTCCTGTGCAGCTGGCGTTTGCAGAAGGACATGATTTGAAAGTTGATTTATTTACCCTGTCTTAAAAAAAATGAATGGACATAGATGTCTGTTTGTTGAAACAATTAATAAACTCTAATGATATGATTAGAATTTAACAGAAAAACATCCTTGGCTTGCAGGTGTAAATCCAAGGTCTTCAACTTTTAGGATGTTCATCATGTAGCTGTCTCACTCAGAACAAGATAAGATGACGTGTTTGGTCTTTAAAAACAAAACAATAAAACAGCTAATCAATTCTTGTTTTTCACTCTACAGCCTTTGAGTCATGAATGAAGAAAATCGCTTTCACTTGTGGGAGCCAGTGGTCTCCAGTTCGTGTTGTCTCTGTTGTCCATGGAGACTTTGAAGATGTTTATATGCACCTCAACTATCAAGAGGAAGAGAACATGCCAGAAAGGGCCTCTTCCTCTTGGGCTAGCTCCTCCTCTTGAATCCCTTCAAAAAGTCAGTGTGTCTGAGACACAATAGACACAGCTTAAATAAAGTGAAGAGGGGTAGGCCATAGAAGATGTACTTTCTGTCTTTAAAAAATGTATTCATTATTTTTGGGAATAATATAAACATGCATACCAATTTAAAAAACTTTAAAGGACTGTTCAGTGAAAAATCATTCTCTCTCCCACCCTCACTTCCCATAAGCCACCATGTTCCCAAACCAGAGGCAACTGCCTTTATATTTCTAGAGTACTCTTCCAGAGACATCCTATGTAGATATAAACATTCATACATACATGTATATATGCTTTTAAAATATACAAATAATAATGTACAATACACATTGTTCTGCACTTTGCTATTTTTTTCTCACTTAACAATACATCAAAGATGTTTTTTCTGCTCAAAGTACCATCAAGAGAGAAAAGTCATTCTTCAGTTCAATGATCTGCATCTGTTTCTGGCTTATTGTATTGACAACAAACAAAATGCAAGTCAAACTCTACTGCAGCCATAGGTAATCTCGGCCTGGAGAAATGTGAATCCTCTTTAAAACCTTCAAACTTTGAATAACAGAAAGTGTGGAGAGCATAGAGGAGAAAAGGAAGGATGAATTATGTTTAATAGAATCTTTTGTGGAACTGACCATTGAGCCGAGAGACATTTTGGACGCAATCTTGCAAAACAATTCCTTGCCCAGCTCTAGTAAGTAGAATGCAAAGTTATTGGCTACAATAGCATAATTTTGGCTAGTTAAGGATCTCTCTAGGTGGCATAGTATCAATATTATGGATACAACATGAGGGAGGTAGAAAGAGAACAGGCTTTGGAATCGGGCAGACCTAGATATTAATACTGGATATACCAGTTATTAATTTAAACGAGTTTTCTAACCTCTCAGACTCTTGGTTTTCCTTTATGTAAAATGGAAATACTGTACTTACTTTAAAGAGTAGTTGTGACAATTTGTTTGTTTTTTTTAAAAAAAAAAAAAACACATCATAGGTGTCCACTATTACTGTGATGCTGCATAACAAATAATCCCCCATTCTCCATGACTTGAAATAATGAACATTCATGTTGTATTCATGTTTCCATTCACTGTAGTTTAGATGTACCCAGCTGCTCTTGCCTGAGCTTTCCTGGCCTCTAGGCTTGGATCTGGTTCAGGTCTGCTTTACGCGTCTTGATTTCAGGTGAAAGGGTGACAATTGCCTGCGGGCAAGCTTTTCTCTCATGGCAGAAAATAGAACCGCAAGAGGATTGGCATCAACTCACCATGCCTCATACAGACTCAGCTGGTTTATAAGAAGGGAACATTGTTACTTCTGCCCACATTCTATGGGCCAAAATATCACAAGGCCAGGGCCAAGGTCAAATTCAATGAAGTAGGAGGAATGCTCTCCCTGTAGTGAATCACAGCAAAAACAGGTGGGGAGGAAGAATCACAAATAATAGATTCAGGCCCCCAGTGCAACACCAGGCATCTAGAGTGTTCACATAAATGGGAGCTATTATCACTATAGTATCAAACAGGAAAGGTATTAGAGATAGCACTGAATGTAAAATAATTCTAAAACACACCTTCAAAGCAATTTTTTAAATTAAAAAAACAAAACACTTTAAAAAGTCAATCAGTTAATAATTTTGTTCTTCTCCTAATCAGAGTAGGCATGTATGGTCCCTCTGTGTGAATCTGAAAAAAGGTGCCTCTCTAAGCAGATGAACCCTAGGGCCAACAGCTAGGCAAGTGCATGACAAGATCCCCCTTCCATGCGGCAAATGCAGCTCCGCAAAGAGCCCCTAACTGGGCTGGGAGAGCTGAAAGGGAGCTGCTCTTTCCACTGAGCCTATTGTGCAGTGCACGACCTACACACCATATGTTGCAGTGCAGCTCCTGAGAGTGGAAGGTGGCCTGGGAGCCTCATCCTGCTTTCGGTTCTGGTTCATTGACACCATCGCTATAAACAATTTCCTTGGAGCTTTGATTCACAGCTTTCTTTCTGCTTTCCAAATTATGGACTAGAAAATTGGAGCTTTGGGGACACACTGGCACCTATTTCCCAGAGCTCCTGCGGCTTCTTACGTCTCCCATCTGAATCCAGACCCAGGTGACCTAGCAGTTCCCAGACAGCTCTAGGGCCTGGAAACTGGGATCACAGACTTACACAACTTAATTTTCTTCATCCTGACTGACAGGATGAGGACAGAAGGGAAGAGGAGGGAATTCTAAAGAAGCTTTAGAAGGCACTGACATTATAAGCTTGTGGATAGATAAGCAGCTCATGGGGAGTGGAGTGCGAAGCAGCAAACACGGGGGGAGAGATTGAGGGAGGCACCCCAGGGTGGGGAGGGGGGAGATCCTTATGTCTACATATAACAACTGCTGTGAGAAAAGATGTGCAATTCAGTCCTGCATTGCTTATTTGGAAAATTAATTAGTAAGTGGTTAGCAAACAATGGTTCCACTGAATAGAATATTAATCTTCCCCCAAATTTATTTAGACCCTAGGCATAGAGGGGAGAGGAAGAAGGAAGGATCAGGGAGAGGAGGAGGGAGGGAGGGAGAGAAAGAGAAAGGTACAGGATGGGAAAGGATAGGAGAGGAGGGGAGGGAAGGCAGGACCTGTGTCTGCTTTGTTCCCCAGGATCAAGCACAGGGCCTGGCCTGGAGAAGGTGCTCATTAATATGAGAGTGTGTGAGTGAAAGAGAAGGGAGATTGCAATATTGACATCCATGATTCTACTGAAAGCATCGCCAAGTGACTACAGTGAGAAATCTTATGTTCCTACTGATTCGCTAAATATATTATTTGGAGAGCCACCCCATACTCTTTCTAGCATAACTCATCAGTCTTGTCTGCACCGCCTTTCTCACCATCCTAGATTTAGTTCTTCTTTCCCCCATCCTGCAGGCAGCGTAAAGGCCAGCATCCCCTGCTCACTTGCCCTCTCGCCCTCTCTCCTGCTTCGGTTTTCCTGTTTTCTTGCTTGCAAGTGTCTGTTAGACACTTCCTCTGAGGTTTATTTGCAGTCTGACCTGTGAGTCTTTGAAATATTCTCTCTCATGGTCTCACTCCAGTGACACCATGAGCAAGGCATGGGTAATGACAGCGCATTTGGAGATATTAGCTGCTAGGCTGTTTTCTTTATGCTGTCTAGGTGTAGGCTCTGGAAGAAGACAGAAGCACTGAAGGATGTTTCCTGAGTGAATTTGAACACCATGCAGAAAAAAAACCTGGCTTCCTTTCATCTTTAAAATGTAATTGGGTCCAATCAGGCCTAAAATGATTGTGTCTGGACGTCCACTCTCAGGAATGAGTCCTACCATTGGTCAACCCAGCTTCCTTGCCAGACCTTTCCAGATCTGTTCGGAACCCAGCTGCTGGAGTGGAGATTCAACATTCTGGGTATGGCTTGTTTATTTCTAAACAATCATGAGGCTTGATTTGATGTAGTGAAAGAAATTAGTGCTTGCTGAATATGGCCCAATTATTACAGCATTAATTCATACAGATTAGCAGCTGACATCGGCTGGGAAGCACACGTCAGGACATTTCAATACGTGTGGCTAAAAAGAGCTGCTTGTCCATGGCTGCTGAACTCCCCAGCTCCACTCCCAAGCTCCGATGATGACTCCATATGTGGAATGACTTTCACATCAAGGGCATATAGCGTTATTTTAATATTAGCTGTGAAGGGACAAACAGAACCATGGTTGGGAAATGCCCCCAAAGCTGGTCATCAAACAGATCCCCTTTAAGACCTACTTTTTCCCAAGCCCAGGTTTTAACCACTAAATGACTCTTCAAAGATGGAAGAAACTGGTACATGCTAATAGGAAACATAACCACACACTTTCTTGTGAATTACCAAACTTAGTATGTGAATCCACACCTTGTGCAAGCAGTTAAGTATGTTCTCAACTGCAAGTAACAACAGCTTAAACAAATAAAGGACTGTTTACTTACTGTTAGGGTACTGAACTGAGTCCTGCCAAATTTCATATGTTGGATCCCTAAACCCCACAACCTCAGAACATGGCTGTATTTGGAGACAGGGCCTTTAGAGGGGTGACTGAGTTAAAATGAATCGTGGCCCTTGGCTGGGCCCTTTATTATTCAGAATTCTCCACAGAAGCAGAACCATTAGGACATGTACACACACACACACACAGAAGCACACACACACATACACACATTGTAAGGAATTGGTTCACATAATTTTGGAGGCTGGTAGGTTCTGAGGTCCGAGATCTACAGGATGAGTAGGAAAACTGGAGACCCAGGAGAGCCCATGTGTTAATTCCAGTCTGAGTTCCAATGCCTAAGAACTAGGAAAGCTGACGGTGTAAATAAATTCCAGTCTAAAGGCCCAGAAACAGCTAATGTTTCCATTAGAGTCCAAAGGCTGGAAGAAAGCTGATGTTCCAGTTCAAAGGCCATCAGGCAGGAATAATCCTCTTGTACTCAGGGGAGGGCCAGACTTTTTGTTCTCTTCAGGCTTGCAACTGATTGAATGAAGCCCACTTACATCAGGAACAGCAATCATTTTATTCAGTCTACCCATTTAAATGTTAATTTCATTCAGAACCACCCTCACAGACACACCCAGAATAATGTTTGACCAACTATCTGGGAACCCAGTAGCACAGTCAAGTTGACATGTAATATTGACAACCATGGCCCAATCCAATCTGACTGGTGCCCTCATAAGAAGAGGAAATTTGGACATACAAAGAGGCACTGGGGATTTACACGCACAGAGGGAAGAAAACGTGAGGATACAGTAAAAAAAATAGCCATCTGCAAGTCACAGAAAAAGGCGTCAGAAGAAGTCAAATCTGCCAATACCAACTGCTTGATCTTGGACTTTTAGTCTCCAGAACCATGGGAAAGCAAATTTCTGTTGCTTAAGGCATCCAGTCTGTGGTATTTTGTTATGACAGTCCTAACTAACTAATATACTCACACAGCAAGAAGTCAAAGGATAGACAGCTGCTGGTGCTGGTTCTGCAGTTCAGTGGCATCTGGGTGCATGTCTTTAGGATTCTTTCGGCCTCTTTTTATGTATTAGCCCCATGGTCACATGATGGCTACTGCACCCCAGGCAAGAAGAAGCAGTAGGAGATAGGAGTTTATCTCTGTGAGGTTTCCGGAAGAAATAACCTCTCCAATACACAGCTGCCTAAGTCTATTGGCCAAAACTGCATGGCCACTATGATTTGTAAGAGAAGCTAAAAAATAAAGTATGAATCTTCCCAGACTTGAGAGTGAAAGAAGGCAAAGGAGAGGGAGTTGGGATTATATGTTGAATGAATGAGCCATCCTACAATACATGTCACAACTTGGTTAGCAGAAAGAATTTCATGCCAGGAATATTCTGCACACAGTGGACACCAGATAAAGTCTTTGCGACTGAAATGGTGGGCTGAGGTTTATGATTCTCATCAGGCATGTTTTCTGTCCCTTCTCAGATCCACTTGGTACCATCATTTCTGGACCCCTCGGCCACTGACTGTATCTCACTGCTGTAACGACCCACCAGATACATTTGGGCCCGAACAGTTTCAGCATTTGGGGTTGCCCAGTTGCTTGCCAAGAGGGTCAGACCCTCCCTGTAGGGATTGCTGTATCCCAAGGCTCATTAGCCATGTGGCCTTCTGTTTCTAGGTTTTTGTTGTTGTTGTTTTGCCACTCCTGCTTTTGAATGAAACATTTCACCTTAAGGTTCTGTTTTCCCAAGCAGCTCCCAGCAAAGCCACGTATTGCTGGGAGATGTGAGAAGAGACAGTTACCCTGTGGAGTAAAATTTGACCAAAGGCAAATAGGGAATGAGAGAAACTCCAGTAAATTCCCTCTTTCTTTCCTCTGTGGACTTCTGCAAGATATGGTTTCTCTGTACATCCTGATTGGAGATGTCCACACAACTGAGTAGACACTGAATTAATTTTTTGTGACTGCTGTAACAAATTACTACAGACTGGGTGGTTTTAAACAGGAATTTATTCTCTCACAGTTCTGGAGGCCAGAATTCAAAATGAAAGTATTGGCAGGGCCTCATTTCCTCCAAAGGCTCTAGGGGAGATTCAGTAATTTGCTTCTTCCAGCCTCTGGCAGCTTCAAGTACTCCTTGGTTTGTGGTCACACCACTTCAATCATTGGCTCCATGGTCACACTGCCTCCTCCTCCTCTGCTGCCTGTCAAATCTCTCATGTCCCTTGCGAGGACACTTGACATTAGATTCAGGGCCCATCTAGATAATGCAGGATGTTCTCTTCATCTCAAGATCCTTAATTACATCTGCAAAACCCCCTTTGCCAAAATAGGTTCCAGGAATTCGAATGTGGACGGATCTTTTGAGGGGCCACCATTCAGCCCACCACAGACACTCTCACTGAACAATGAACAAGGCTGTGTCTCTTCACAGCTCATCATGAAGCAGTAGCTGGAATAGAAACATGTCCACCTTGCATTACTCCCCTGTCATTTCTTTTGTTCTTGTTCTCACTGTCTGAAGAATGCACCTCTTAAATGAAGCATCAGTACTCAATCCTTGTGATAAGGTTTTGCTGTGTCCCCACCCAAATCTCATCTTGAATCGTAGCTCCCATAATCCCCATGTCATGGGAGGGACCCTGTGGGAAATAACTTAATCACAGGGGTGGTTTTTTCCCGTGCTGTTCTTGTGATAGTGAATAAGTCTCACAAGATCTGATGGTTTTATAAAGGGCAGTCCCCCTGCACACTCTCTCTTGCCTGCTGCCATGTAAGACGTGACTTTGCTCTCCTTTGCCTTCCACCATGATTGTGAGGACCCCTCAGCCATGTGGAATTATGAGTCCATTAAACCTCTTTTACTTTACAAATTACCCAATCTCAGGTATTTCTTCACAGCACTATGAAAATACACCTCACCTTAGCCTCTGTTTTGAAGAAGATGAAGAATTAAATAATAATTAAACAATAACGTTACAGACCCTAGGTGTCTTAGTCAATTTAGACTGCTATAATGAAAGACCATAGAGCGGGCGCCTTGTAGCTGGGTTTTCACATGGTAGAAGGAGCAAGCTAGCTTTCTGGAATCTCTTCTATAAGTACACTCATCTCACTCAGCGGGTCCTACCCTTATTACCTAATCATCTCCCAAAAGCCTTGCCTCCTGCTACTGTCACTTTGGGGGTTAGGATTTTAACATATGAATTTGGGAATTTGGGACAGGACACAGCAGACACAAACATTCAATTCATAGCAATAGTGTATACAGACAGACCCTAAGCTTTGACATCAGAGACACCTAAATTCAAGTCCAGACTCAGCAAATTGGTAGTTATGTAACCTCAGGCAGGTCATTCATTTATCCTCTCTAAGCCCAGCATTTTCACTTTTTAATATGACTAATAATAATTCTTAGTTGTAGGTACATTACAGAGATAAAGTGAAATTATGTTTGCCAAATACTCAGCAAAAACATGTAATAGGTACCCAATACATGTTAGCTATTATGAATATTAATACAGGCATATCTCAGAGTTATTGCAGGTTCAGTTCCAGATCACTGTAATAAAGTTAATAATGCAATAAAGCAAGTCACACACATTTTTTGGTTTCACAGTACATATTAAAGTTATGGTTATACTATATTGTACTCTGTTAAGTGTGCACTAGCATTATGTCTAAAAAATGCACATACCTCAATTTAAAAATACCTTACTGCTAAAAAATGCTAACAATAATCTGAACATTCAGTAAGTTGCAATTCTGCTGGTGAAGGGTCTTACCTTAATGTTGATGGTTCCTGACTGATCGGGGTGGTGGTAGCTGAAGGTTAGGGTGGCTGTGGCAATTCATTAAAATAAGACAGCAATAAAGTTTACCACATCAATTGACTCTTCCTTTTGTGAAAGATTTCTCTGTAGCATGTGATGCTGTATGATAGCATTTTACCCACAGTAGAACTTCTTTCAAAATTGGAGTGAATTCTCTCAAACACTACTGCTACTTGATCAACTGCATAATACTCTAAATGCATTGTTTTCATTTCAGCAATGTTTACAGCATCTTCACTAGAAGTAAATTCCATCTCTAAAACCATTTTCTTTGCTCATCCATAAGAAGCAACACCTCATCCGTTAAAGTTTTATCAGGAGATTGCAGCAATTCAGTCCCATCTTCAGGCTCCACTTCTAATTCTAGTTCTCTTGCTATTTCTACCACATCTGCAGTTACTTCCTCCACTGAAGTCTTGAGCCTCTCAAAGTCATCCATGAGGGTTGGAATCAGTTTCTTCCAAACTCTTGTTACCGTGGATATTTTGACCTCCTCCCAAGAATCATGAATGTTCATAATGGCATCTAGAATGGTAAATACTTTCCAGAAGGTTTCAACTTACTTTGCCCAGATTCATTGGAGGAAGTATTATGTATGGCAGCTATAGACTTACAACATATATTTATTAAATAATAAGACTTGAAAGTCAAAATTACTCCCTGATCCATGGGCTGCAGAATGGGTGTTATGTTAGCAGGCATGAAAACATTTCTCTTCTACATCTCCATCACTTGGGTGACTAGAAGCATTGTCCATGAGCAGTAATATTTTCAAAGAAATCTTTTTTTTTCTAGCAGTAGGTCTCAGTAGTGGGCTTAAAATATTCCATAAACTATGCTGTAAACAGGTGTGCTCTCATTCAGGTTTTGTTATTCCATCTACAGAGCATGGGAAGAGTAGATTTAGTATAACTCTTAAGGGATTTAGAATTTTCAGGATGGTAAATGAGCATTACCTTTAACTTAAAGACACCAGTTGCTTTAGCTCCTTATGAGAGAGTCAGCTGTACTCTGAAGCTTTGAAGCCAGGCATTGACTTCTCCTCTCTAACTATGAAAGTCTTAGATGAAATCTTCTTCCAAAAAAGGCTGTTTTATCTTCATTGAAAATCTGTTGTTTAGTGTAGCCACCTTCATCAATGATCTTGGCTAAATCTTCTGGATAACTTGATGCAGCTTCTACAGCCACACTGGCTGCTTCATCTTGCACTTTTATGTTATAGAGACAGCTTCCTTCCTTAAACCTCATGAACCAACCTCTTCCAGCTTCAAACTTTTCTTCCAGCTTTCTCACGTCTCTCAGCTTTCACAGAATTGAGGAGCGTTAGGGCCTTTCTCTGGATTAGCCTTTGACTTGTGGGACTATTGTGGCTGGTTTGATCTTCTATACGGATCACTAAAACTTTTCCCACATCAGCAGTAAGTCTGTTTCACTTGCTCATGATTCATACGTTCACTGGAGAAGCACTTTGAATTTCTTTCAAGAACTTTTCCTTTCCATTCACAACTTGATTAACTGTTTGGCGCAAGAGACTTTGCTTTTAGCCTATCTCAGCTTTTGTCACATTTTTCTCACTAAAATTTCTAGCTTTTGATTTAAAATGAGACATGCGATTCTTCCTTTTACTTGAAGGCCATCGTAGGGTTATCAATTGGCCTAATTTCAATATTACTGTATGAAAAGGAATGAGGGAGCCCCAGGAGACAGGCCTATCCGGGATGCAGTCAGAATATACACAACGTTTATTGATTAAGTTTGACATCTTCTATAGGTGTGGTTTGTGGCACTCCAAAATGATTTCAATAGTACTCCATCACAGATATAATAATAATGAAAAAGTTTGAAATATTTGGAGAATTACCAAAATGTGATACAGAGTCACAAAGTAAGTGTATTTTGTTGGGAAAAAAAAAAAAGTGGTGCCAATAGACTTGTTTAACACAGCGTTAAGTTGTGTTAAATAAATCTTCATTTTGTAAAAAAATACAGTATCTGAGATGTGCCACAAAGCAAAGTGAAACAAAACGAGGTGTGCCTGTGTACAAACGGATATTAGCAAAATATTCCCTAAGGCCATCTGCAGTGAAGTAACTCTCCTCAGGCTCTGGGACAATAGTGGATGGTGTCCACAGGACAACATCGGCTCACTCCCACAGTGGAGACAAGAAGTCATAGTTTTCTTGCAGCTCCCAACATGTGCATTTGAAGAACAGCAGAAATGGTCATCCCACACATCATTGTGTCAGTGTTTATTGAGATAATCAAGTTTTCAAGATCTTTTATGACTTCACTCCAACTGACTAGTCCATTTTATTTCCTACTTTTCCCTCCATGGGTCCTAGCTTCTTGCTTTGCTGGTCCATTGCCAGTTCCCAAACAGACTCAACTTCATGCTGTACTTACTACCTTAAATGCCCTCCTAGCATTCATTCACGCACAAATTATAATTCTAAATGCTTTGCTGCACTATCTTATTTAAGTACTGGAGTAGAATGATGAAAAAAATGACAGCCTCTCCCTTTATATAATTTATATAACAGATTAGAGAAGAGAAAAATACTTACAATTATTTTAATGAAGCATGGTCAGGCTTTGGAAAGAGAAACTCCTGAGTGACACAGGAACAAAGAGCAGAGAAATCAAACCTATTATCTGCCTACCCAAACCTACCCATTCTGGAAGGCTTGGGTCGCAAACTAGCCCTTCACCATTCAGCAGTTCTCTCACACTCATCGGAACGAACTGCTCCTCTGCGTTTGATATATTTTACTTAGTCATATTAAACAGCACTTGCTTTATGCTATGCTTTGAGATAAATACTTGATCTTGACATACATTGTATCACTGAACCTTTATAACACTCCTATTAAATAAATTATTCACATTTTATAGGCAAAGAAGCTGAAGTTTAGAGACTTATGTAAGCAGATCTTTGCACCAATACTTCCCTCTTTCAGGAATCCTCTTCTGATTGTTGCCTGGCTGCCTCCTTCCTTAGGTCTAAGCTTAGTTGTCATCTCTTCCAAGAAGCCTTCCTTGACCATCCATTCTTTTTTTTTTTTTTTGAGATGGAGTCTCACTCTGTCGCTCAGGCTGGAGTGCAGTGAGGCAATCTCGGCTCACTGCAAGCTCCGCCTCCCGGGTTTATGCCATTCTCCTGCCTCAGCCTCCTGAGTAGCTGGGACTACAGGTGCCCACCACCTTGCCCAGCTAATTTTTTGTATTTTTTAGTAGAGACAGGGTTTCACTGAATTAGTCAGGATGGTCTCGATCTCCTGACCTTGTGATCCACCCGCTTTGGCCTCTCAAAGTGCTGGGATTACAGGCGTGAGCCACTGCACCCGGCCTTACCATCCATTCTTAAAGCGCCACCACGCCAACTCACACTTGCCCAATATTCTATTTTCTTCAGAAAGCACTATCACTCTCTGAAATTACATTTTTTATTCATTTGTTTGCATGCTTATTGTCTGTCTTCCTCTGTTAGAATGTGTAAGTACAATTAGGTTAATAAGGGTCTTCTCCTTTAAGTCAGGTCATTCTGTATCTTTGGCATTTAGAGAACTATCTGGTACATAGTAGGCCTTCAATTAATGTTCATTGGATGAATTAATAACATAGCCAAAGTCATATAGCTGGTAAGTGGCAGAGTTGAGATTTCAACCTACATTTGTCTTTCTCCTTTTATAGACTTTATTCTATCCATCTTGCTTTGGAATTTGTTTTTTGGTTTTGTTTTGTTTTGTTGGTTTTGTTTTTTGTTGTTTTTGTTTGTTTTTTTTTTAACTCTCTGTCCTGTATGGTTCTGAAGGCAATGGCAACCATGACATAGACATCTTTGTGCCTCTCCTAGCTCTTATCAGGGTACCACCTTGCTCCCCAGACACTTCACCCATATTTGCAGAGATGAATTGAATGTATTTCCATGATAACACCAGAGGAGGAAGAGGGGCTCTGAGGCCCCATATGATTTTCCTCTCCTCTCCATTGAGGCTAACATCACAGGCTGTGGAAACTTCCTCCTGAGAGCTCTCAGCAGGTAGACCAACAGGCAAGCCTCAGGCCCGAGGTATCACTCATGGCCTTGAAAGGAAGGCACCACCTTGGTGCTGAGCTAGCTGACTCTGTGCAGTGTGGCTTGAGTGAGCTGCGTTCCAGGGATGGAGATTTCAGCTCAGCCTCCATCTGAGGATTAAGGGTAAAGTCCTTGAGCTTATTGGAAGAGAATCATAGTCCTTATGGCAAAAAAAAAAAAAAAAAAAAATGAAAACAAAAAAACTTGCCTGTCCCCATTACTGAGGGAGGGGTTCTTCACACTGAGAATAGCCAGGCATTTCAGTGGGAGGACAGCCATTGTTTCACACAGGGAGTGGACATAGCTCAGCAAAAAGGCTCCCTGATACATGATAGCTTCCTGCCCTGTCTCTGACTCTTGACTTTTCACACTTTCCCTTAGCAAAAATAACTTATGGAAACTTACAAAACTCCTCACTCAGTCCCCTTTCTCTGTTCCTTTGGAAAGATAGAGCAGTGAAGCATTTCTTTAAGGTTTAAGATTTACAAAAATAAATAAAATAAAATAAAATAAAATCAGTCTGTTGTCATCAGAAAAGCCAGAGGAATAAAGAAGTCAAAGTGGCTCCTGGGCAGAGTGCCAGGTTGGCAACTCTGAAGGCAAACCAGGACCCCCCGCCCTCTCCAGTCACCCAGAAGGTATGAGCTGCAGGAAGGTCAGACGCCTCTCCAACTTTTCCTCCAGGGAACCAGCTACAGTGATGAGAGCTGCCTCTCCTTCACCACGCTTTCCTTTTTGGATAGAGATTTGGTAAAGGCAGTCCACTTTCCTGAATTCGCAGAGAAGGCAGTTGCCTATAGGGTATGATTTGACAGCAGCCAGACAGGATATCTTCCCTCAAGATATCTCCCTGTTGCCTAAATTTCCTCCATTAGTGGAATTCCCTTGAGTGTTACAGCATTAGTCTCAGAGAGACTGCTACTAAAATGCAAACTCTCCTGGAAAGGTTAATAGTCCACTAGGTAGGAGTCAGCAAAGTTTTTCTGTAAAGGGCCAGATGATAGACATTTTAGGTATGCGGAACGTACAATCTCTGTTGCATCTACTTACCTCTAACTTTGGTGCAAAAGCAGTCAAAACTGGTATGTAAATGAATGGGCACGGCTGTGCTCCAATGAACTTTATTTACAAAACCTAGCAGCAGGCTGGATTTGGTCCATGGGCCATAATTTGCCAACCTAGCACTAGACTATAAATCAGTGACTTTTCTTACCACCTCTTTATCCCTAGTGCCTTTCATGTGAGCTACACAGTGAAAAGTTGCTGAAATAGTGTTTGTTAAAATACTTAGCCAACAACAGTTCAAGAGAAGCTGATTGATAACCAACCTGTCCAGAAGGAGACTCGGGATAGGTGGATACAGTGGGAGTCTCCAAGGGTTAGGAACTGAGGAGACAGGGCTCTAAAAATCAAATTTATCAACTTACCACTTTTAACCAAACAGATCCCATTGGTTATAGTCATGAGTCTCAGAATCCTGTAACTGACTGAGATTCCTGAATTCTCCATGTCAGACCAGTGGAAAGTAAAGGCTAAGAGCAATGGAAATTAGTGACAAGCAAGGAACCCTGAGCATGGTTGCTCCTTCTGGTTCTGGCACTTTTGTTAAATCCCTGTACTCCAGAAAAGTATTTGCTCCTGTCATTCCATAGAGTGAACCAGATTCCCACTGCTCTGACTTTAGCTCTGCTAAAGCCCTTTGGTATGGAGTTAGCTGGTGTTTTGTTTTTTGAGATAGAGTCTTGCTCTGTTGCCCAGGTGTGAACTCACTGCAACCACTGTCACCTGGGTTCAAGTGATTCTCCTGCTTCAGCTTCGACTACAGGTACGTGCCACCATGCCCAGCTAATTTTTGTATTTTTTGTAGAGATGGGATTTCACCATGGTGACCAGGCTGGTCTTGAAGTCCTGACCTCAAGTGACCTGTCCATCTCGGCCTCCCAAAGTGCTAGGATTACAGGCGTGAGCCACTGCACCAGGCTTGTTTTTTAAAAAGTCAGCTCTGCAATTCCATATCCTACTTACCTTATTTTCTCCCTTGAAGCGGTTACATCCCTGTGGAAATCATGGAATCTAAAGTCTGCCTATTGGTGTCTTTCAGGATGGTAGAAATCAAGATGGTGAATTTGATTTGATTTTAGGAGATGATAACTACCGCCACCTTAACTTCAACTGTTTTCTGGACTACCATCTTGATTTAGTAGAGGCTGGACCAGAAAGGCCTGAGTTGTGTGTAGCCTTGCAGTTCCAGACATTTGGGGACTTTGCATCAGCAGGACAGGTAAAACTATGCAGCAACAACAACAAAACAGAATTATAGTTTCTTAACACAACCCACTTTTATTTATTGCTCATGTTACTTGTTCAACATGGTTTGGCAGACAGGCTGTACTCATCATTGCCATTCCCGGACCCAGATGGCATAGGATCTGTCGTGACACATGCCTTCTTGGTCATCTCCTTAGGGGAAAGGGCATAACAAATCGTACACCAGCTTCCAAAGCCTCTGCCCAGAAGTGTTATATCTGTTTACATTTCACTGACAAAACAAGTGACATGCCACATGGAACTCCAAAATAGTGTTCAAGAACCATCCTACCACATGCCTGGAAGGATGAAATAATTGTAGGCAGGCCACATGACTACTATAGAATCCGAAAAAAGGGTCATGCATGAAGAGTCAAGTTACCTCATGGGAAAGATACCTAACTAGAAGCTGAGTACTGATACTGAGGGGAAAATTCTGAAGACCCTAAGAACAGAAGTTAATCTGAATATTTCTGATGGTATATCAGATAAAAGCAACACTCGTGGAGGGAAGAAAAATTATTCAGGGCCAAGCTGGAGTGAGGTATAGGCTGGGAAGTTATTGAGGACAATTTACACTCCACAATGAAAGAAACCATCAGACTGCCTTCTTTCTGGAAGAAACAACTGTTTTAAAAGTCTGAGGCAAATGCAATGTGGTTATGTATAAAACAAAGGGAACAAGGAGTACTTCTTGTGGTTTCAGCGCAGAGGTAGTTCTGAGATGAGATAAGATGATCAGTGCAGGAAGACATGACAGATTCTGATGGAGAGGACAATGGAGAGATGAGGAAAAAAGTGGTGTGCCTGCATCATCCTGGCCTATCAGTCACACCCTCTATGTACCATGGCACCAATGCGTAAGGGCAAAAGCAAGAGGTCTCAGAGCAAGACTTGTACAGTTGTGCAGGCTGGACACGGCACAATGTCTCAGGCTGCTATAACAAAGTACTGAAAGAAGTACTCCTTGTTCCCTTTGTTTTATACATAATCTAGTATGGCAACCAGTCAGGTTGCTATAACAAAGTACCATAGACTGGGTGGCTGATAAATAACAGAAATTTATTTCTTACAGTTCTGGGGGTTGAAAATCTGAGATAAGGGTGATAGCAAGATCAGATTCTGGTGAAGGCCCTCCTCCAGGTTGCAGACTACCATCTTCTTGTTGTATCCTCACATTGCAGAAGAGCCAAAGCAGCTCTCTGGGGTCTCTTTGACAGGGGCACTAATCCCATTCATAACGGCTCCCCTCCATGACCTAATCACCTCCCAAAGGCCCTACCTCCCATTACCTTCACATTGGTGGTTAGGATTCCAACACATGAATTTGGGAGGTACACATTCAGTCCATAGCACACACCTCTAAGCAGTGCTGATCGCACTCTGATTATGTTAACAGAGCACCCTGGAACTGGTAGTGCACAGTCTGAGGAATCATGAGTGGCAGCCCTGCCTCCAAGCCCTCTTCAAGTTCTTAGACTCTTGCTCTTTACTTCACACAACTCCTGACCTCGTTAGTGTGGTTTCCTATTTCTGGCATCGTCCTTGCCCTTTGAATCTGACAACAGATTCAAGATGCCTTGTTTCGACTCTGTCAGTGCTTACTTACCAGTACATAGCTTAGATATTTCCCAGGAACAAAGGTCACAAAGGATGAATTCTTAGCCATGCAAGGTATGTAACCATAGTGAGGAGAGGCAGAGGAAGACTACTGTTCACAGGCACAGTGACATGCTCCACCAAACACCCCAAACTAGGAAGAGGAATCAGGATGAGACTGGGACTCTCATGAGCAGATAAACCAGGGCATTACTTTTTTTTCCAGTTATTGTGACTCTACCAGGCCACTAAGATGGCCTGAACCGAAGAAGCACCTGTAACAGGGGCTATGCTCAGTGCCTAGCCCAATTTTTGGTATAAAGTAGATCACTGTTAAATGTTCATTGAAAAAAATCATTAATATGTATATTTAAAGAACAGTTCAACTTTCGTCTTTCCATAGTTATAAGGGTGATGAGAATTTGACCACAAAGCAAGCTATTGAAATATGAAAAAGTCAAGCAAACCAACGTGGAGGGAGGAAGGTAGGAAACCAAGCATTTAGAGTTGGAATACCGCTTTGGGGGTATGTCTTCTAAATATACCCTCCCTTATGAATTGGCTCTGATCATTTTAGTCCTAAAATGTTCAGTGTTGAGGTGAGTTTTCAGTTTCTAAATGCTCATAAAAATACTAGGCAGAATTATGATTAGATTTAGTACCGGTACCACACATCAAAGATGTTTCCACCTTGAACTCTGACATTAAACTTGAACAGTACTGCTACCACAATGTCCAGCAAATAGAGGGGAAACTGCTTAGGCTCTTGGTCCTTTGGAATGAAAGCAATGCACTTACATGCTTCTCCCCTAAAGTAAGCATAAATATAAATTATAATTGGATGTGTGTGGTGTGAGACAACCATTTTTCATGAAATCATGATGCTCAGGAAAATAAATACTGGTGTTGAAGCCAACTCAACTTCAGAAAAACATTTGCCTCAAAATGCATATATGACCTCATCCTCATTCTTCTTTCACCTTTACTTCTTAACAGGCATATGCTGAAATGTAGGCATTATGAAAACCTGACTTGCCTTCCATAAGGCCCTTGGCCCATAAATATCTGTCCTCAAATAAACAGAAACCCTACCTTGAAACAAAGAAGAAAGTCTGGAAGGGAGGATGGGCAGGACAGAGGGCAGATGTGGCTTGATCTTTAGCATATTGTTATCGAATACATTATTCTCTGCTGAGATATGTATTGGCCATCACAAAAACCCATGCTAAACAAAGCTTTCATTCTTGAATTTGCATAATACCATATTCACATGCATAGAATTCCACAAAGTATTGCTTCTGACTGAAGAATTCATTCCACACACACACACACACACACACACGCACACGAAATTATGACAAGGGGCTCATGTCCATGGAATTCACTGGTTTCACCTCATGCACATCACCCAGGAGCAGCTGGCCTTATAAAAAGTAGAATGGCCTATGGAAGCCTCAATTACAGCGCAATTTGGGAGAATACCCTGAAGGTCGAGGTTCTGTCTTTTGGGATGCCACATGTGCTTTGAATCAGTGACCAATATGTGGTCCAATTTCCTCCTTAGCCAGAACATATGGGTCCAGGAAGCAAGGATGAAAGTGGGAGTGGCTTATCTCACTATTATCCTTAATAGCCACTCACAGAATGCTTGCTTTCTGTTCCTGAAACTCTGGGCTCTTCTGGTTGGAGGCTGGAGTGCAGAGGCATGATCACTGCTCACTGGAGTCTCAACTTCCCAAGCTCAAGCGATCCTCCCACCTCAGCCTCAAAAGTAGCTGGGACCACAGGTATGCACCACCACGCCCAGATAATTTTTTATTGTTTTGTAGAGGCAGGGTCTCCCTATGTTGTTCAGGCTTGTCTTGAACTCCTGGGCTCAAGTGATCCTCCTGCCTCAGCCTCCCAAGGCATTGGGATCACATGAGTGAACCACCACACCCGGCCCAGAGGTCTATTTTCATAATAGAGAAATGTTTGTACCAGGTGACACACAAATTATTCCGTTGACTCAGAAGTTAAGAGTGTCAGTGAATCACCTGGGGCTCCTAACCCCATTGACCTAGCAGGCAGAGAAGGGGGTTACTGTACTGGTTGATACTGGTTACTAAGAGAAATCAGATTTCTTTTATAAAACTATCCAGAACACAAGAGTTTCCCCAGAGTATTTCTTAGTATACCCATCTCCAATATAAAAGCTAATGGAAAATGACAGCATCTATAGCCAAAGCAAAAAGTTATTATTTTTGTACAGAACTTCAAATACGGTGTGTGAATAGCCGAAGGGGTAGACGTTGGGAATTATGAAGCTATTACCTCATAGCTCCAAGGCCACCTTTCTGTATGCTGTTCAGTGATGCTGGGGCTATCTATAGATCTCTCTTCTGGGGAGTTGGCTCTCTGTTATGTTCTATGGTAGGGAACACTAGTGGTATATCAGAAGGCCTGGGGTAGGAAGCTGCAGTTCCTCCCAACCATTGCCTGAGCAGGGACACGTCACCCTGGCATTGATAGTGTCCATCTATTTCAGCATTGACAGAACGACCCTCGTTGCACTCTCCTGGCCATATCTGCACAGCCAGGCAATACCCCTTCCCCTGAGCTTTGTTTCCTTAGCCCTATGAGTAGTTGCTACTTCCAGCAATGACTGGTTCCTTTCATGGTTACTTTTGTTCCTTCAACCCTCCCATACCTATGTGATCAGTTCTCCATATTAAATTCCCTCCGTTAAAATATCAGATGTGGTTTTTGATTTCCTGACTGCATGCTGATTAATACAGCCTTATAAAGGAAGCTCAAGATTATTTGACATCTCAATTACTATTACTTTTTCAGAAATATTTATTACGATGCTCGACTGCAAAAAAAAAGAGAGGAATATTAAGAAAATGTAATATGGAATTACTGTTTTCCAAATGACATCATCCAAACAGAAAAGAGAGAAATCCCTGTGAATGCCTGTTGAGAAACAAATTCATTTTATTAAAAGGTTTCCCTCTTTGTATTTGGAGGTTAAAGAAATGATAGAATGTATTGTTCCACTAAACAAACCATTTCACTTATTTTTGGTAAATTACACTAAATGTGGTTTAATTACTGTGTCCAGAATAGCATTTCACATCTGTGGCCCCAAAAGCTATTATCGCTATGGACATTTGGGGAAAAGAAATGGAGCCCTCTTATGGCCAATTTAAACGCTACAGCACCCTTGCAGTTCCACACTGATTGTGTTAACATCTGACCTAGATCACTGGATCTTTGGACAGAGATACCTCAGGGATCCTACCCTAAATCACCACTACACTGACATGGAGTGTGTTGCCCAGAGAAATAATGTCTGTGCTTCTTGGCACTGTGCATATATGACATATAAGCACTTATACACTGTGTAAACAAGGTCATCAAATGCCCAATTTTATAAGAAGGAAATAAAGGGAATAGGATAGGTCTGACTCTGCCTAGTGCATCATTTGAAAGAGATACTTTGATCCCTTACCTGGCAGAGGTCTTAATACAAGCCATAGTAATTTTCTTCTGAATTAGTTTCACACACAGGTAAGGCCCCAGGGTATCATAGTAAGAGAAACTCAATAAATTCACCAAAAGATTGGCGTGCAAGGGGTATGTGTTGAAATCCACACATTATTACCTTTTGTAGATAAAGACAAGAGAATCCAGTGAAGTGGAGTGTTAGAGACCTCAAAGGACAAACTGGGGCAAGACAAGAGAGGCGTGGAAGGGGGGGAGGCAATTAGGCTTGGGAGTTGGGTGCCACTCGGTTCAAATGCCATCTTAGCTCATTCCTAGCTGTGTGACTTAGGGCAGATTATTTAACCTCTTTGTTTCTCAGCTTCCTCATCTGTAAAATGGAAATAACCCCATCCAGTTCAAGACAACATAGAGAGTAGTGGTTGAGCCCAGCTGCCTGGCTTCAAATCCCAAGCCTGCCTTACTGTGTGACCTTAAGCAAGTTATTTAACATCTCTGTACTTTGTTCATAAAATTGAATATAATAGTACTGTCCTGGCAGGGTTGAAGATTAAATGATTTGATAGACATTAAGCACTTGGGCAGGTGTCTGGCTGGGTCCACAATCATTGCCACTGTTTGAAGCACCTCATGATGCCTTGTGTATGGTGAACACACAGTCAATGTTAGTTTTATTATTGGCTATCAGTGGAAATTGGCTATCAAATACAAATGTATGTCATCTTTTCCCTATCTATTTCTTTTTTTTATTAGGTCAAGTCATATGAAACTGCCATTTTTATAGGTCAAAAATACTTGAAGATAGTAATTCCTTGGTTTAACCTAATACAGAACTATGCTTGTCACCAGGTCACATGAAGGGTGATTGACGAGGGCATAAGACCAAAGAAGAAAATAGAGCTTTCTGCCACATTCAGGCCACTGAGCTCTGGAACCCTCACCTGATGGAGTGTTTCCTGTTCCTTCCTGTGATAACAAGTCCCTTGAGCAGTTTTAGTGAGACTTAGTTCTTCAGCTCTCCCTGTGCTAGCCTCAGAAAGGAAGAAGGTGAGAGGAGTGTATGGAAAAGGAGAAGTGATGGGTGTATGGACCACCTCGACAGGTCAGGGGAACAGAATCCATTCCAGGTAGTTCCATGGGGTGCAGGAAAAAAATGAAAAATAACGTAGGGGACACTAAAGCCACAAGAAGTCAGCAACAGCTAAGAGCGGCCACAGCCTCAGCTGCTGGAAAGATAGAGGGCAGAGGTGGCACTGCCAGAGACCACAGCCAGGGCCACCAGCAAGAGAAGCAGCCATGTGGGGCCACTTGCACACCCAAAGCTTAAAGGAAAGAGGAAGAATTTCTCTCCCTTGTGCTCCTCCGTCTCCCAACAGTGCCTGTGTTGGCTGAACTAATCATAACTCGATTGGCAAAGGAGCCTGGTACATATAGTGTGCAAGGACTGTCCTCTTGAATATAGAGCAGAGCAGGAAAGAAGGGGGGATAGATATGAGAGCAAAGAGGCAAATGTCTGTGCAAAGAAGCACGAGCTGCGAGGAGAGGAAGGGAAGAATGGGAGGTGGCAGAGCTATAACATAAAATCTAGCTGCTGCCATTTTGTCTCTGGTACTTCAAAGTCTCTGTAATCCAGTGGACCTAGAATCCTGACACTTGCCTCCCCTGGCCAGGTAATTCCAAAGGAAAACTGTGGGAACCATGATTAACCTATCTTTGGTGACTTCATAAAGTAGAGGAGAACACAACCATCCCCAGCAGGTGTGTTCTGGGATTCTTCCGGTCAACTTAAGGCCATTCTAGCAGGGAAGTGAAGAGGCCTACCCTGCCATGCTCACAGCCTCAGCCCTTTAGTCCTGGGACCAGGGCCAATGACCAGAGAACAAGACCTCAAGAAGAGACTCCTCGGTTTACAAGTTATCTCATCTGAAACTATGGAAATCAGACAACAAAATGCAATGGCGTGTCCCAGATTGAGAACTTTCTTCGATTGTCTTGGAGAAAAAAAGGGGCATTAGCTGAGAAACTAGGTGATATGCTTCATCTCTGTGTCCTCACCCAAATCTCATCTTGAATTGTAGCTCCCATGATTCCCATGTGTTGTGGGAGGGACCCAGTGGGAGATAATTGAATCATGGTTCGGTTTTCCTCACACTGTTCTCATGGTAGTGAAGAAGTCTCAAGATCTGATGGTTTTATAAGGAGTTCCCCTCATTCTCTCTTGTCTGTTGCCATGTAAGAGGTGCCTTTCTCCTTCCACCATGATTATGAGACCTCCCTAGCCACACAGAACTGTGAGTCCATTAAACCTCTTTTGCTTTATAAATTACCCAGTCTTGGGTATGTCTTTATCAGCAGCATGAAGACAGATTAGTAAACTAGGTAATGTCTTTGTTTAGCTTACAGGATTTTACCATTGCTAATTTCTTAGTTTTGACGAATATGTTATCAATATGTAAGATGTTAACATTAGACAAAGCTGGATGAAGATTATATGGGAACTCTCTGTACTATTTTCCCTCCTGTAAATCTGCGTTTATTTCAAAATTTTGAAAAAATCAAACTCCCTCCTCCAGAAAGGTTTCTTCCATTGCCTTTAGCAGGCAGCTCCAGGAAGGGTGCCGTGTAATTGCTAACTTACTGAGGCATCACCATCAGGGAGAGTCGATTCCCTCCCCAGATCCCTGTAACAGTCAGTGAACACATCCAGGCGACTGTCGGGAAGATCACATCTGGGACAGATTTCTGCAGACATTTCACTACTTATAGAAAATACAAATGCATTAACACCAGCCTACTTACAACAAAAATTATTAACTCTTATGTGGTTAGTGCAGACATTGTCGTTAGACTCATCAAAAGTCTTTTTGTCATGGCCGTTTGTGTTAAGGTTCTGAGCTGGGTGCTACTCAGGTTTAACAGAAAAAGTTCATGCTCTAAAGAAGTTCTTAATTCAAAACTAGTCACGGTAACTGGGCACAGATATTTGGGGCTCATCTATAAATAAACAAATTTAAATTGACCCTCATCTTTAAAAATGGCCTTAAATGACTTTTCGAAAAGTCATTTAAAGTATAAATGTTTACATATGTACATATGTAACCAGTTTAGGAAGGAATTTGATTCATTGGCATCTAAGTGTAAATTATTTTATTTTATTTTATTTTCCAGTTAACTGCTCTCACTGTTTTCTATTAAAGTCCCCATTTTCCCACTGGGTGGTGGCTACCCTTAAAGCATCTTAATCCAATTCTATAAGTTTTTATTCATTTTTAGTAATTGAAACAGTCTCATCTGGTTACGAAGACCTATGCATTTTAAATTTTCGATGTTGCATTTGATTGAAAGCTGTTCCCCTTCCCTGCATAGGTGGGTGTGTGGCTCATTTTTTTCTCCCTCTGACATCTTTCCAACAGTTATCAATACTTCTCCGGCAGGGGGCACGGAGGCAAGCAGGGGAAAGTTTCCCTTTGAGGCTGGTTATGATGAAGTTATTTGCCCACTGTTATGGACTGAATGTTTGGGTCCTTCCCCAAAACTTCATATGTTAAAATCCTAACCCCCAATGTGATATTCTTTGAAGGTGGGGCCTTTAGGAGGCGGTTAGGTCATGAGGGTGGAGGGATTAATGCCCGTTTTTTTGTTTGTTTTTTTTTTTGAGACGGAGTCTCGCTCTGTCGCCCAGGCTGGAGTGCAGTGGCCGGATCTCAAGCTCCGCCTCCCGGGTTTACGCCATTCTCCTGCCTCAGCCTCCCGAGTAGCTGGGACTACAGGCGCCCGCCACCTCGCCCGGCTAGTTTTTTTTTTTTTGTATTTTTTAGTAGAGACGGGGTTTCACGGTGTTAGCCAGGATGGTCTCGATCTCCTGACCTCGTGATCCACCCGTCTCGGCCTCCCAAAGTGCTGGAATTACAGGCTTGAGCCACCGCGCCCGGCAAGATGCTAGAGAACTGCCTCACCCTCTGTCTTCCATGTGAGGACACAACAAAAAGATTCCAGTCTGCAACTCGGAAGATCTTCACCAGAACCCACCCAGGTTGGCACCCTGATCTCAGTCTTCCAGCCCCCATAACTCTGAGATATAAATTTCTGCTCTTTATAAGCCACTCAGTCTATGACAATTTATTATAGCGGCCCCAACTAAGAGACTCCCTTTCTGTAAACTTGTGGCCACTAATCTAGCTTCTAAACTATAGTCTCCTCCATGGTTACTGATGGAAATTGTATCAATCCCTAAGAATGAGACACTTGACTCTATCTACTTTTGATCCACAAGCACTGTCCTCACAGCCACACTTTCCTAACAGAACATGCCTCTTTGGTTATCCCTGTGGCAATCCCCAGCAAGCCTGGTGATATGGTTTGGCTCTGTGTCCCCACCCAAATCTCATGTTGAATTGTAATTCCCAATGTTGGGGCAGGGACCTGGTGGGAGGTGATTGGCTCATGGGGGAGGATTTCCCCATGTTGTTTTTGTGATAGTGAGTTTTCATGAGATCTGATAATTTAAAAGTATGTGGCACTTCCCCCTTTGCTCTCTCTCTCTCCTGCCACTATATGAAGAAAGTGCTTGCTTCCCCTTTGCCTTCCACCATGATTGTAAGTTTCTTGAGGCCTCTCAGTCATGCTTCCTGTTAAGCCTGCAGAATTGTGAGTCAATTAAACTTGTTTTCTTCATAAATTACCCAGTCTCAGGTAGTTCTTTATAGCAGTGTGAGAAGGGATTAGTACACCTGGGGTCGCCAAACCCACACACTATCTGCTGCCCCAATATGGGGCACAGGCTCATCACATCTTCTGGCCTTATCAGAAACCAGAATCCTGAGAGAGTGGTTTTGCCTATTCTTCTCTGCCTGGTTGTGCCCTTCTCAAATAGCACAGGGTAGGTCAGAAAACCTAGTGGCTGGTTAGCCAGGAAAAGAAATGCCACTCACAGCTGGTAATTTGGGGAGTTGCCTTCTCTGGACTTTGGGAAGAGAAAGCATTTGTGTTCACCCTTCCATCCCCATGGGAAAAGAAAGCATTTATGTTCACCCTTTCATCCCCAGAGGGAAATAGAAGTGAAGGACTAACCTCTCTTTAGTGTGCCCCCTCAAAAGAAGTTTGACCTTAACCTCCCCCTTATATCTCTTGTTGGGCAGGATCCAACTCAGTCAGCATCTCTCACTCCTGGAACTAGAGAGTCTAACATCAAGAATTACCTCTTATTTAAACTTGGCCCTAGAAAAATGCAGAGGCTTCTCCCACTGGGACACTATCTCTACTCTGTGTAACCTCCAAGACAGAAAAAGATCTCAGTAAGGACCTCCCACCAGAGTGCCATGCACACACACATAAATTCATTCTTAAATGAAATAGCTGCCCCCTCAATAAGATTGACTTCTGTGTCTCCAAGGACCTATTATTTGAGATGTAATGTGATGCTATAGATCTACCCCACCTTCACACGTGTTTGAACTTTGTGTATTATTTATACTTTAAAGCAATCGTGTCAGGGGATTGGGAAGGCAAAAATCAGCAGTGATTGCTTCGAAGTTCCATCTGTGCAAAATCTGGAGGATGGGGGACGTTGCCTCCCCATGAATACTCTTGAGGGGGAGCTATCTTTATCGAAGGACAAAGAAATTAGCCAAACTCATCCAAAACCACAGCTTCATATTGGCTGTCTGGAGTGTCCCTAGAGAACTTTCCTTCTGTCTCATTCAAGGGCCTCTTGCATTGATTATTTAACAACTGATACCTCCCTGCTTCTCTCTCGTGTGCTTAGACTCGTGGAAAGGTCATTACCCCAGTGTTGCCTCTCTCTTCTTGTAATGCTCTTTCTGGGGATTTAGCTGAAATAAAACATAACATTGGAGGCTGAGAGATGGAAAAGCTCTCTTTCATTCCATCCAGTGGCAATAAATGTTCACAGCATTGAACATTTTGTTCCTGTAAACATTTGCTGATGGCCTACTACATGCCAGGCATAAAGTAAGTGTTGGGAGATGAAGATGAATAACTCATCATCCCTGCCTTTCAGGAGCACACAGCCTGGCAAGGGATACAAGTAATTGTAAAGGCTCAGAGAAAGTATGCCTGATGCGTTCTAGGAGGGACTCGCTTGTTATTTGTGGGGACCAAGGTAAGCCTAAGAGAGGAAGTGACATATGAGCTCAGGTCTGGAAGGACGAGAAGTCAAGGAGGTGTGGTGAAGAGAAGCTTTGCTCCAGGCAACTAAACCAATCAAACAAAGTCTGGAGAGGTGAGGGCTCTGGCATTCTCTGCAGTAGGACTGTGCTATCTGTCTGAGCTATAGCCAACGGGGTAAGCCTTTGGGAGTGATTTCCCTGATAACCATATCAATAGATCCTGAAGAATAACCTTACCACTGTGTCCAGGCCGTAGGAGAACTGGCTAAACACTGGAGGTTCTGGGAGCAAAATTGCCCACATTAAAATTTTATTGGTGTTCATATTTGTATTCAGCAACTGCTCGTATACCAGGAGGTTCAGTAAGTATGAGTAAGCCTCATTTAATCCTTACAAGTACCCTTCAAGTTGGGACTATGAGTATATACTCCAATCTATAGATGAGAATACAGGTTTAGTAATGTAAATAATTGTGTCAAAATAATGAACTGAGCCAGGTTCGAACCCAGGTGAATATGACTCCTAATCTCATATTCTTCCAAATCTCATATTCCTAACCATGTTTTCCCTGCAAGAGAAATTGTGAGACGTGATCTTCCATCGAGGACTGTGTATGTAATTTCTTTCAATTTTATAGCATAAATCATATTTTGAAGGCCACATGACTCTTGCTAATTTGGATCAGGTAATTTTGTCCAATATTGCACATGGAATTAATTATCCTGAGATGAAAAGAACTTCCACCCTCTACAACTGATTCAATACTGTTCCAAACGGTTGACCCAATCCTAGCTAAACTATTTGCTCCACTAGCCCCTCTAAAAATTATTCATTCCTCAGGATAGACATTACATGTAGATGGCTCCTTTTTCAAAAAGACCAGCCCTTCGTCTTCCCCAAATCATGGGCCCATCAGTTCTCTGGAAAGTTATTCTAAACTCCACAACACTTTTTTTCTAATGACTATAGGAACAGATTGCATATGAGAGCTAAGTAGATTTTAAATATAAGTATGCTTTTTACTAAAGGCCTTTGTATCAGTTAAGAATTGCGTTAAGCTCCAAGTAAAAGAGATCCCCCAAAACATAGATTTAAACGAATTAGGAAACATTTTTCTCAGGTAATGAAGAATGTAGACATAGGAGGTCCAGGGTAGGAATAGTAGCTCACAATTCACCAGGGATTTAGACTCCTTTTACATTTCTGTTCAGTCATCTTTAAAGGTTGTCTAGTGGCCTCAAGATGGCTGCCAGAGTTCTAGCCATCCTGTTCAAGTTCCAGGCAAGAAGAACAAGAAGAGCAGTGGACAAAACAGTATGTCACGGGAGTCAACCCCTTTTAAAGGAGCTTGTCTAGGAAGTTCCTCTCAACAACTTCCACTTATATTTCACCAGCCAAAACTTGGCTACTTCTATCTGCAAAGGAGGCTGAAAAATTTAGAGGATGTTTCTTTGTTTCATTATTTTCATATATCAGATAGATATATGGCTACTCCTCCCCCCAAACCAGGTTCTATTAGGTAGGGAGAAAGTGAGAGGACGGACTGGCCTGGCTAGATAAAATAAGGCTGCTTTCTGACTCAGATTCAGAGGAACTGGGCTCTCAGAGGCACAGAAGCAGGCTCTGCCAGGCCTCAGGCTTCTACATCAGGTAGGAAAATAACTTTGATCCTGCATTACATCTTCAGGGTTGGAGAAGGAGCATCTCTCTTTAAGAAACAAGAAGACTACATTTTTTAATTTCAGCGAATGATCAGGAATTATACCAGGTCAGTAGTGGGTCTAGGAAGGAGACCTGGACATTCTTCAAAGGAGATTTTACCTTTTCCAGACTTCCCACTTCTATTCCTTTTGTAGTCCTATGCTCTGGTCCCTGTTGCAAATGAGCAACTCTACTTTGTTTTTTGTTTGTTTGTTTTTTGTTTTTTGTTTTTTAAACACATCAGGGTGTTTGGGGATGTTGGTATAGAAGAAGAACAGTTACGTCTGCCTCAAAGTTACCAGACAGAGCAGGTAATCCAATTTTTAAAGGCAGATGTATCCTCACCATCATCAAAGCTTCATTCACCTTTGAATTTAAGGTTTTGCCCTCAAACCATGATTTTTGTTATCCTGCTAAGATCTTACACGGAGTTGTTAGTTTAATTAAATTCAGCTATTTCAAGGTGGAATACTTGACTTAACATAGGAGAAAGGTGAGAACTACAAAGACAAATATTAATCCTGCCTTATCATCTTATTTAGAAAAACTTTTTCTTATATTCATTCATTCATTTCATTCAACTGTATTGATCAAGCAGCTCCATGTGCTAGGTTCAGCATACAGCACAGGCCTTGAAATCTGGTACATACCCGCAAAGAATGGATTCCCGATTGCATGAGAAACAGTGAGGAGCCAATTATAGTCCAGAGTAGCAAGGATGATGATGTCTATGCACAGTCTTAAAAAATGGAAAGATGGGGCCACTGCCATACAGCAGAAAATCAGTTTGGAAGAAAGGTCAGGGAAGGCTTCTTGGACCTGGTGAAATCAGAGACCTAATTGATCAACTTTCAGGGGCATTGAGCCTGAACTTCAAAGTCAATCCTCTTTTAAAACTAACAAAACCAAATCGTGTGCTCATGCACTTATCTGGAAAATAAAAGCATATATAATATCAGTACTCAAAAGCTAAGATTACAGGTAAATTCAATTTCAAGGAAAAAATCAAAATGAACAATCAACACAGTGGGCCATACAACAAAATATAACCTCTTATTAGCAGATGAGGAAAGCTTAATATTAATGGTGTCGCCTGGTACAGCAAGCAGTGACTTCAAATTTAAACGCTAGGTGGTGTTCTTAGCACGGTTTGCTGTCTTTGATGTCTCCTCAGAAACAGTGAGGGTTCACTCCTTTCCAGGAAAAACAAAGCAAAATGCTGAGTACCCCATCACAAAACTGATCCGATAAGAAGAAATAACACCTTTAATGGTATTCTTTTCTTACCATGAGCAGTACATTTATCTTTTTTTAACAGTGCATATTTTCTGGTAGATAGGCACATTATTCCTTGCAAAAATGAGATGGAACCACTAGAGGGACAAACTCTCCCAGGACCTAGTCAGCCAAGCAGTTTTGTAAAGGCAGCAAGAGTCTCTGGATAGCGAAGCCAGGAGTTAGAGAACAGTATTCAAGTGTCCCCCAAGCAACCTGAACTCATGACTCAATTCATAGTCTCCAAGGAGAAGTTTGCAATTTAGAAGAAGTTGATAGAAAATGTTCTACACCCAAATCACCAAAGCTGGGCCTTGTTACAAATACCTGCCTCCTCCTCCACCAAGTAGAAAATGTTAGATTAGAAGACTAAGGGATACTATGCAAAGCACGTTAAGTTCCTTGAATAAAAGGAATTAGGAGGATATCAGATGGTAGCAATAAGTTTCAAAGACGACAAAGGGAAGAGGGAGACCTTACCTTGTAAAGCCATTCTCCATAAAACAGGAAAAAATCAGATAGCACAAGGCAGAGAAGAAAAAAAAGAAGGAAATAATTACAACAGAAAGTATTTTAGACCAATAATCAACCTACATTGGGGAAGAATATAGATCTCTTTTATCTAAAAGAAATGAAGAGTTTTTAAATGTAGAAACTGGAAACCAACTAATACAACACTAGGCAGACAATACAAAAGTAGAAAATGATTTAGTCCTGAAAATATTTAGGCAAATAGTTTATTGATATTTGGTTTCCAAACACTAGTCAAAGAACCGGTCCTGATCCATGACAAAGTTTTCACTGGTCTGTGATGAAAACCAGAAAATAAGGACGTTATAAATAGTATTTCAGAAAGCTAATTTTTTTTTTTCTTTTTTAGATGGAGTTTCACTCTTGTTGCTCAGGTTGGAGTATAATGACGCAATCTCAGCTCACTGCAACCTCTGCCTCCTGGGTTCAAATGATTCTCCTGCCTCAACCTCCCGAGTAGCTGGGATTAGAGGCACCCGCCACCATGCCCAGCTAATTTTTTTTTTTTTTTTGTATTTTTAGTAGAGATGCGGTTTCACCATGTTGGCCAGGCAGGTCTCGAACTCCTGACCTCAGGTGATCCGCCCACCTCGGCCTCCCAAAGTGCTGGGATTACAGATGTGAGCCACCGCGCCCAGCCTAGAAGTCTAAATTTGATAAATTTAAAGAACTTATTTTTATTCTCAGATTAAATATTTTCTGCCTTTTTATGGCACAAGGTTTGTTCTAAAGTTTAAAAAAAGAAAGAAAAGGCTTCTCCTAGGAAGTGGTCATCATAGAGGTGTTTATGTGTTATTTCGTTCTGTTATTAGTCCTTATTCACAAACTCTAATTTACCATCATTATGTATATTTTTGAAATGTTACTGGTCTGAGAAATCAAAAGTCTGAGAACTACTACATCAACAACTAATTTCAGAGAGAACTAGTCAGCAAGGTGTTATTCACTCATTTATTCAAGAGCCAATTACAGTCCAGAGTAGCAAGAGGAATGACGTCTAAATATTTGTTGAGTCCTTCAGTGGTCCTGGGCTGCACTGGGCCAGGGGTGGTGAGCATTAGCAAGGCTGGCATGGGTCCTCCTCACAGAACATGCCACCTGGCAGGAATGTCTGGGGTGGTGAGCAGGTTGAGGCCCGTTGTGATGTTAAGGATGATGGTATATTAAGTTTGTAATTGCACATGGGATAATTTTTAACAACGAATGTAGAATTTTGCACTATATCTTTTTTAATCCACCTTGGATGAACAGTGTGTTTCTTTCCTGTAAAAACTGAGTAAGTGAATGTCTGCTTCTATCAAGCTACTTTAAAACTATATACCCGCATCTCACTATGATAGTTGCCAGGACTCTTGGTTCAAGGCTCCAGGCTGGCTGTCTACATAGTGTGCCGCAAAAGGCATCTCGGTAAAGATGGAGCCCCAAAGGTTGCAGAATGAATATCCCTGACCTATTCTGAAAACGTAAAGCAGTAAGGTCTAAGTGAAGACAAGGGAAGTTATTTCTCACCCTGCCAAGGAAGGAGGAAGAGTCAGTTTAAGGGATCTATGGAGGCTCTTTTTTCCAAAGCATCCCTGTACAGGCATCCCTGAGGGACAGCCAGCCAGCTGGTTACATTGCTTTTCAATGTGACATTTCTGGACTCTCGGGATCATCGTATTTGGAATTCATCGTGGCCACTGTTTGGGTCTCCCATCTTTAACAGTCAAATCAGCAGGATAGTTTTAGATAGAAAAGATTGATAAAACCTGGCAGCCCTTGCACTGGTTTCCATGGTGACATGCTGAGCACCTACTGGTTCTTAAGGACCAGCAACATGAACAGTTAAAATAAATACTTTCAGGGCCCTCTAACCTAGAATATAGGGATCCAAGATAAGAAAATTTTAAAAAGCCAGTTCTTCTGGAACCTAATTGACAGCTATAGATACATACACAGGAAGGGACATTAAAAAGTAATATCCAAGCGTGATTTTGTTTATTGAAAAATTAAAAGCAAACAGAGATTGGCTGTAAGTATTTTTACATCAGAGAATTGTTTCAATGCATTACCTAGAGCCTTACTTCTTTAGGGAAGTGTTTCAGAGCATGTACAGTCTTATCGTTTCTTTTATCAGGACTTGAGTTCTCATAACTGTGTACCTCTGTGCCTTACTTTACATTTTAAATTCACTTTAAGTTACTGTTTCTACAATAAACTCTCCATCCCCAACACACTGGGGCACATTTGGCCCCTTTGAGCCAGTGTGGGCTGCCAGCACTGTGAGTAGGGAGCGTCTTCCCTGCCTCACAATGTCTGCACACTTGATTCAGAGATGTCTTTCCTGTATCCCTCACAACCCTCTGACGGAACCCCATGGATCAGCTTTACAGGTCTCTATTTCCAAATCTGCAGGGGTCTCTCTGTAACACTTGACTAGTTAAATAGGATTCCCAGACTTAGCCCATCTGTCTCTAGCCACTTGATCTTCACACTCCCTTCTGATTGGAATTTTCCATGGGTGGATCCAACTTGAATTCTCCTCTTTCAATTACTCCTTCAACAAGCAATTTCTAGAGGCCGTCCTTGTAGAGCAAGATGATGGAACCACCCTCTTTGGAAACCACCCTTAAGATAGCCTCACCAGACACCAACTGGCTCCAGGGGATTTCTTCCTGCCTTTCTTCCTCCCTCCCTTCCTTTGTAAATTCAATGTTAGATTTCAAGTTAAAATCCTCAGCTCATGATTCACTATTCTCATTGATCCATGCAAGGCTCAGTATGCATGTATTTATAGATTTCTTATTTTTTTAATTTTGTATTTCCATAGGTTATTGGGGAACAGGTGGTGTTTGGTTACATGAGTAAGTTCTTTTGTGGTAATTTGTGAGATTTTAGTGCACCCATCTCTCAAGCCATATACACTGCACACAATTTGTGGTCTTTTATCCCTCACACCCTTCCCACCCTTTCCTCCTAAGTCCCCAAAGTCTATTGTGTCATTCTTATGCCATTGCATCCTCATAGCTTAACTCCCATTTATGAGTGAGAACATATGATGTTTGGTTTTCCATTCCTGAGTTACTTCACTTGGAATAATAGTCTCCAATCTCATCCAGGTCGCTGCAAACGCCATTAATTCATTCCTTTTTATGACTGAGTAGTATTCCATCACATATATATAAACTACAGTTTCTTTACCCACTTGTTGATTGATGGGCATTTGGGTTGGTTCCACATCTTTGCAATTGCAAATTGTGCTGCTATAAACATGCATATTCAAGTATCTTTTTTGTGTAATGCCTTAGTTTCCTCTGGGTAGATACCCAGCAATGGGATTGCTGGATCAAATGGTAGTTTAGTTCTTTAAGGAATCTCTGCTGTTTTCCATAGTGGTTATACCAGTTTACATTCCCACCAGCAGTGTAGAATTGATTCCTGTTCACCACATACACACCAACATCGATTTTTTGTTTTTGGTTAATGGCCATGCTTGCAGGTGTAAGGTGGTATCACATTGCGGTTGTGATTTGCATTTCCCTGATTATTAGTGGTGTTGAGCATTTTTTCATGTTTGTTGGCCATTTTTATATCTTCTTTTTTTTTTAGAATTTTAATTTAGAAAACATTTTTGTTTAAATATACTTTAAGTTCTAGGGTTCATGTGCACAACGTGCAGGTTTGTTACATATGTATACATGTGCCATGTTGGTGTGCTGCACCCATCAGCTCGTCAGCACCATCAACTTGTCATTTACCTCAGGTATAACTCCCAATGCAATCCCTTCCCCCTCCCACCTCCCCACAGTAGGCCCTGGTGTGTGATGTTCCCCTTCCCGTGTCCAAGTGATCTCATTATTCAATTCCCACCTATGAGTGAGAACATGCAGTGTTTGGTTTTCTGTTCTTGCGATAGTTTGCTGAGAATGATGGTTTCCAGCTGCTTCCATGTCCCTAGAAAGGACACAAACTCATCCTTTTTTATGGCTGCATAGTATTCCATGGTGTATATGTGCCACATTTTCTTAATCCAGTCTGTCACTGATGGACATTTGGGTTGATTCCAAGTCTTTGCTACTGTGAATAGTGCCACAATAAACATACGTGTGCATGTGTCTTTATAGCAGCATGATTTATAATCCTTTGGGTATATACCCAGTAATGGGATGGCTGGATCATATGGTATTTCTAGTTCTAGATCCTTGAGGAATCACCATACTGTTTTCCACAGTGGTTGAACTAGTTTACAATCCCACCAACAGTATAAAAGTGTCCCTATTTCTCCACTTCCTCTCCAGCACCTGTTGTTTCCTGACTTTTTAATGATTGCCATTCTAACTGGTGTGAGATGGTATCTCATTGTGGTTTTGATTTGCATTTCTCTGAGGTTGAGTGATGATGAGCATTTTTTCATGTGTCTGTTGGCTGTATGAATGTCTTCTTTTGAGAAATGTCTGTTCATAACCTTTGCCCACTTTTTGATGGGGTTGTTTGTTTTTTTCTTATAAGTTTGTTTGAGTTCTTTGTAGGTTCTCGATATTACCCTTTGTTAGATGAGTAGATTGCAAAAATTTTCTCCGATTCTGTAGATTGCCTGTTCACTCTGATGGTAGTTTCTTTTGCTATGCAGAAGCTCTTTAGTTTAATTAGATCCCATTTGTCAATTTTGGCTTTTGTTGCCATTGCTTTGGTGTTTTATACATGAAGTCCTTTCCCATGCCTATGTCCTGAATGGTATTACCTAGGTTTTCTTCTAGGGTTTTTATGGTTTTAGGTCTAACATTGAAGTCTCTAATCCATCTTGAATTAATTTTTGTTTAAGGAATAAGGAAAGGATCCAGTTTCAGCTTTCTACTTATGGCTAGTCAATTTTCCCAGCACCATTTATTAAATAGGAAATCCTTTCCCCATTTCTTGTTTTTGTCAGGTTTGTCAAAGATCAGATGATTGTAGATGTGTGGCATTATTTCTGAGGACTCTGTTCTGTTCCATTGGTCTATATCTCTGTTTTGGTACCAGTACCATGCTGTTTTGGTTACTGTAGCCTTGTAGTATAGTTTGAAGTCAGGTAGCGTGATGCCTCCAGCTTTGTTCTTTTGACTTAGGATTGTCTTAGCAATGCGGGTTCTTTTTTGGTTTCATATGAACTTTAAAGCAGTTTTTTTCCAATTCTGTGAAGAAAGTCATTGGTAGCTTGATAGGGATGGCATTGAATCTATAAATTACCTTGGACAGTATGGCCATTTTCACGATATTGATTATTCCTATCCATGAGCATGGTATGTTCTTCCATTTGTTTGTGTCCTCTTTTATTTCACTGAGCAGTGGTTTGTAGTTCTCCTTGAAGAGGTCCTTTACATCCCTTGTAAGTTGTATTCCTAGGTATTTTAATCTCTTTGAAGCCATTGTGAATGGAAGTTCATTCATGATTTGGCTCTCTGTTTGTCTGTTACTGTTGTATAAGAATGCTTGTGATTTTTGCACATTGATTTTGTGTCCTGAGACTTTGCTGAAGTTGCTTATCAGCTTAAGATTTTGGGCTGAGACAATGGGGTTTTCTAAATATACAATCATGTCATCTGCAAACAGGAACAATTTGACTTCTTTTCCTAACTGAATACCGTTGACTTCTTTCTCTTGCCTGATTGCACTAGCCAAAACTTCCAACACTATGTTGAATAGGAGTGGTGAGAGAGGGCATCCCTGTCTTGTGCTAGTTTTCAAAGGGAATGCTTCCATTTTTGCCCATTCAGTATGATATTGGCTGTGGGTTTGTCATAAATAGTTCTTGTTATTTTGAGATACGTTCCATCAATACCGAATTTATTGAGCGTTTTTAGCATGAAGGGCTGTTGAATTTTGTCAAAGGCCTTTTCTGCATCTATTGAGATAATCATGTGGTTATCGTCTTTGGTTCTGTTTATATGCTGGATTATGTTTACTGATTTGCATATGTTGAACCAGCCTTGCATCCCAGGGATGAAGCCCACTTGATCATAGGGGATAAGCTTTTTGATGTGCTGCTGGATTCGGTTTGCCAGTATTTTATTGAGGATTTTTGTGTCGATGTTCATCAGGGATATTGGTCTAAAACTCTCTTTTTTTGTTGTGTCTCTGCCACGCTTCGGTATTAGGATGATGTTGGCCTCGTAAAATGAGTTAGGGAGGATTCCCTTTTTTTCTATTGATTGGAATAGTTTCAGAAGGAATAGTACCAGCTCCTCCTCATACCTCTGGTAGAATTCGGCTGTGAATCCGTCCAGTCCTGGACTTTTTTTGGTTGGTAGGCTATTAATTATTGCCTCAATTTCAGACCCTGCTATTGGTCTATTCAGGGATTCAACTTCTTCCTGGTTTAGTCTTGGGAGAGTGTAAGTGTCCAGGAAATTATCCATTTCTTCTAGGTTTTCTAGTTTATTTGTGTAAAGGTGTTTATAGTTTTCTCTGATGGTAGTTTGTATTTCTGTGGGGTTGGTGGTGATATCCTCTTTATCAGTTTTTATTGCGTCTATTTGATTCTTCTCTCTTTTCTTCTTTATTAGTCTTGCTAGCGGTCTCTCAATTTTTTTGATCTTTTCAGAAAACCAGCTCCTGGATTCATTGATTTTTTGGAGGGTTTTTTGTGTCTCTATCTCCTTCAGTTCTGCTCTGATCTTAGTTATTTCTTGCCTTCTGCTAGCTTTTGAATGTGTTTGCTCTTGCTTCTCTAGTTCTTTTAATTGTGATGTTAGGGTGTCAATTTGAGATCTTTCCAGATTTCAATTGTGGGCATTTAGTGCTATAAATTTCCCTCTACAACTGCTTTAAATGTGTCCCAGAGATTCTGGTATGTTGTATCTTTGTTCTCATTGGTTTCAAAGAACATCTTTATATCTGCCTTCATTTCGTTATGTACCCAGTAGTCATTCAGGAGCAGGTTGTTCAGTTTCCATGTATTTGAGCGGTTTTAATAGAGTTTCTTAGTCCTGAGTTCTGGTTTGATTGCACTGTGGTCTGAGAGACAGTTTGTTATAATTTCTGTTCTTTTACATTTGCTGAGGAGTGCTTTACTTCCAACTATATGTTCAATTTTGGAATAAGTGTGATGTGGTGCTGAGAAGAATGTATATTCTCTTGATCTGGGGTGGAGAGTTCTGTAGATGTCTATCAGGTCTGCATGGTGCAGAGTTGATTTCAATTCCTGGATATGCTTGTTAACTTTCTGTCTCGTTGATCTGTCTAATGTTGACAGTGGGGTGTTGAAGTCTCCCACTATTATTGTATGGGAGTTCAAGTCTCTTTGTAATTCTCTAAGGACTTGCTTTATGAATCTGGGTGCTCCTGTCTTGGGTGCATATATATTTAGGATAGTTAGCTCTTCCTGTTGAATTGATCCCTTTACCATTATGTAATGGCTTTCTTTGTCTCTTTTGATCTTTGATGGTATAAAGTCTGTTTTATCAGAGACTAGGATTGCAACCCCTGCTTTTTTTTTTTTTGTTCTCCATTTGCTTGGTAGATCTTCCTCCATCCCTTTATTTTGAGTCTATATGTGCCTCTGCATGTAAGGTGGGTCTCCTGAATACAGTAAACTGATGGGTCTTGACTCTTTATCCAGTTTGCCAGTCTGTGTCTTTTAATTGGACCATTTAGTCCATTTACATTTAAGGTTAATATTGTTATGTGTGAACTTGATCCTGTCATTGTGATATTAGTTGGTTATTTTGCTCTTTAGTTGATGCAGTTTCTTCCTAGCATCGATGGTCTTTATATTTTGGCATGTTTTCGCAATGACTGGTACCGGTTGTTCCTTTCCATGTTTAGTGCTTCCTTCAGGGTCTCTTATAGGGCAGGCCTGGTGGTGACAAAATCTCTAAGCATTTGCTTGTCTGTAAAGGATTTTATTTCTCCTTCACTTATGAAACTTAGTTTGGCTGGATATGAAATTCTGGTTTGAAAATTCTTTTCTTTAAGAACGTTGAATATCAGCCCCCACTCTCTTCTGGCTTGGAGAGTTTCTGCCAAGAGATCTGCTGTTAGTCTGATGGGCTTCCCTTTGTGTGTAACCTGACGTTTCTCTCTGGCTGCCTTTAACATTTTTTCCTTCATTTCAACTTTGGTGAACCTGACAATTACGTGTCTTGGAGTTGCTCTTCTCGAGGAGTATCTTTGTGGTGTTCTCTGTGTTTCCTGAATTTGAATGTTGGCCTGCCTTACTAGGTTGGGGAAGTTCTCCTGGATGGTATCCTGCAGAGTGTTTTCCAACTTCGTTGCATTTTCCCCGTCACTTTCAGGCACACCAATCAGATGTAGATTTGGTCTTTTCACATAATCCCATATTTCATGGAGGCTTTGTTCATTTCTTTTTCCTCTTTTTTCTCTAGACTTCTCTTCTCGCTTCATTTCATTCATTTGATCTTCAATCATTGATATTTTTTCTTCCAATTGATCAAGTCGGTTACTGAAGCTTGTGCATTTGTCACGTAATTCTTGTGTCATGGTTTTTGTCTCTATCAGTTTGTTTATGGCCTTCTCTGCATTGATTATTCTAGTTATCCATTCTTCCATTCTTTTTTCAAGATTTTTAGTTTCTTTGTGCTGGGTACGTAGTTCCTCCTTTAGCTCTGAGAAGTTTGATTGACCAAAGGCTTCTTCTTTCACCTCCTCAAAGTCATTCTCCATCTAGCTTTGATCCATTGCTGGTGATGAGCTGCGTTCCGTTGGAGGGGGAGATGCACTCTGATTTTTTGAATTTCCAGCTTTTCTGCACTGCTTTTTCCCCATCTTTGTGGTTTTATCTGTCTTTGGTCTTTGATGATGGTGACATACTGATGGGGTTTTGGTGTGGGTGTCCTTTCTGTTTGTTAGTTTTCCTTCTAACAGTCAGGACCCTCAGCTGCAGGTCTGTTGGAGTTTGCTTGAGGTCCACTCCAGACCCTGTTTGCCTGGTTATCAGCAGCAGAGGCTGCAGAGGATAGAATATTGCTGAACAGCGAGTGTTGCTGTCTGATTCTTCCTCTGGAAACTTCGCTTCAGAGGTGTGCTCAGCCGTGTGAGGTGTGAGGTGTCGGTCTGCACCTAGTGGGGTATATCTCCCAGTTAGGTTACTCAAGGGTCAGGGACCCACTTGAGCATGCAGTCTGTCCATTCTCAGATCTCAATCTCCATGCTGGGAGACCCACTGCTCTCTTCAAAGTTGTCAGACAGGGTCATTTAAATCTGCAGAGGTTTCTGCTTTTTTTTGTTTGGCTATGCCTTGCCACCAGAGGTGGAGTCTACAGAGGCAGGCAGGCCTCCTTGAGCTGCGGTGGGCTCCACCCAGTTTGAGCTTTCTGGCAGCTTTGTTTACCTACTTAAGCCTCAGCAATGGCAGATGCCCCTCCCCCAGCCTTGCTGCTGCCTTGCAGTTAGATCTCAGACTGCTGTGCTAGCAATGAGGAAGGTTCTGTGGGCGTGGGACCCTCTGGGCCAGGGGTGGGATATAATCTCCTGGTGTGCCATTTGCTAAGACCCTTGGTAAAGCACAGTATTAGAGTGGGAGTTACCCAATCGATTTTCCAGGTGTTGTGTGTCTCAGTTTCCTTTGGCTAGGAAAAGAGATTCCCTTCCCCCTTGTGCTTCCCAGGTGAAGTGATGCCTCGCCCTCCTTCAGCTCTTGCTGGTCGGGCTGCACCAGCTGACCAGCACCGATTGTCCCCACTCCCCAGTGAGATGAAACCGGTACCTCAGTTGAAAATGCAGAAATCACCCATCTTCTGTGTCGCTCATGCTGGGAGCTGGAGGCTGGAGATGTTCCAATTCAGCCATCTTGCTCAGGATCCATTATAGATTTCTTACATAATAAATATTGCTGTCTTGTATGAAAGTACTTTCAATGTACACAAATTGTGTGGCATCATACACTTCATTCTGTTCCTGACTTTTTCACTCAGCATTCTGGTTTCGAGTGTCTTCATGTTGCTGCTCATATATCAAGACTGTTGCTTAATTGTTTTATAATACTCCCTAGTGCACATCCAGTACAAGCACTTCTCCAGGCACCCAGTAAGAAACCACAGATTGCTGACACCTCCCTAAAAAACAATGAACATCTTCATATATGCCCCATTATAGACCTGTGTGAGACTTTCTCTGGGATGAGAACCCAGACATCCCACCCATAACAATCTTCTGGATTCCCCGTCTGCATTGCTGGGTCAGAGGATATGCATATTCTTAATTTGACCAAATAGGACCAGAGGCTCTCCAGTGTGACAACAGTCTACATCCCCAACAGCACTGCTGAGGATCTTTACATCCCCCAGCCCCATCTCCCTGCAACACTTGGCATGAGTTCCAGTTTTCTAAACTGTGCTCTGATAGATTTGAAGTTACTATTGTTGTTTAAATTTGCATCTCTTACAAATCCCAAACGAATTTGAGCATCTTGTCATAAGTTAGATATCATTTAAAACTTATCCTTTTAGTTCCTTTTTCTCATGAATCACATTTTTTTTCCTTTTACTAATTTTCTACTGGAATCCCCAAACTCTTCATCAGTTCTCTGTTACATGGCTATTTTCATGGAACAGAAAAGCTGATTTTGATGTAATTAAATATATCAATTTTAGCCTGAGGTTAGTGCTTTGGGGGTTTTCTATCTTAGATAGAATTCTACAATCTTTCCAGCAAATATAATGTTTATTATAGGTATTTGTCACATGACCTTTATAAATTGGGACATTCTCTTTTAAACCTGATTTTCTAAGAGTTTTTATTTTTAATAATGAAGTTATTGAATTGTATCCAATGCTTTTTCTGGCTCTATTACGACCATCCTATAGTTTTTCTCCTTTAGTGTATTCATGTGGTGAGTTACATTGGCTCATTTTCTGATGTTGAATCATCCTTGCTTTCTTGTTTTAAAGGATTTTTAATATTTTAATACAGTTCAGATCAGTATTTGGTTCATTTCAGCTCCTTCACTGCAAAACCAGGGGCAGGGACTAGTTCAGTTTCTCTGCCTTCTCTTTGTCGGTGATGATCAGGGTATAAAGGAATCTGCTACATGGAACTTTAAACTTCACATTGTCCTTATTTTTTTTGATCTTGACAGATTTGGCATCCTTTCACCAGGCTGTAAGCAGGAAATCCTTGATTTATTCAATTTTCTGAGGCATGGTGATAAGGCACACCCAATGCAGACTCATCCTTGCTTTTATGGAGACAAAACTTTCCTAATTTTGTGTTATATCTAAGATAATAATATCTTACTTAATAAAAAAATTATTGTTAGGGGCAGAGCAAGATCGTGGAATAGAAGCCTACACCTTTCATTCCTTTCACTGGAACACCAAATTTTAATAACTACCTGCCCATGGAAAAGCACCATCACAAGAACCAAAACTTAGGTGAGGAATCATACTACCTGCTTTTAACTTCATATCACTGAAAGAGTCATTGAGGAGTGCAGGAGAGAGTCTTGAATCATGGACACCACACTTTCCCCATCTGCTGGCAGCAGAGAGGTGCAGAGAGAGAGAGAATCTGTGCACTTTGGGGAAGGAAAATGCAGCAACTTGGGGATTTTACATTGAACTGGGTGCTGCCCCATCACAGTGGGGAATGAAGCCTTGCTGGCCTCAACCAGCACCTGCACACAGAAGGAGCATTTGGAATAGCCCTAGTCAGAGGGAATTGCTCATCCCAGTGGTAAGAACTTGAGTTTTTCAGCAAGCCTCACTACTACAGGCTGAAGTGCTCTGAGGGCCTAGGTAAACTTGAAAGGCAGTCTAGGACACAAGGACTGCAATTTCTAGGCAAATCCTAGTGCAAGGCTGGGCTGAGAGCCAGCGAACTAGGGTGGTACACAGTGAGAACTACTTGACCTAGGGAGACACCAGAGGGCGCAGCTAAGGAAGTGCTTGTGCTACTCCTCCCCCCAGGTCCAGGCAATGCAGTTGGAAGCAATGAAAGTGACTCCTTCCTTCTGCTTGAGGAGGGCAGAGTGAAGAATAAAGAGGACTTTGTCTTGCATTTTGGAAACCAGCTCAGTCACAGTAGGACAGTGTACCAGGTAGAGTCACGAAACCCCTATTCCAGACACTAGGTCCCAAACCACATTTCAAGACATACCCTGGGCCAAAAGAGAACCCTCTTTCTTAAAGGGAAAGACCAGTCTGAGCAGGATTTATCATTTGCTAACTAAAGAGCCCTTGGGCCCTGAATAACCAGCAGTGATACCCAGGGAGTACACAATGGGCCTTGGGCTCTGAGACATGCTGTCTTCAGGGGAAACGCCACACATTTCCAGCTATGGCAACAATGGTGGGAGACTCCTTCTGTTTGAGAAAAGCAGAGGGAAAAGTAAATGGGACTTTGTCTTCCACCCTAGGTACCAGCTCTGCCACGATGGGGTAGAGCAGGTTCTTGGAGTCCCTGAGTCCAGGCCTAGGCTCTTGGATGACATTTCTGGACATGCCCTGGGCAAAAGGGGAGCCCACTTCCCTGCAGAGTGAGTCCCAGACCTGGCAGCATCCATCACAAGCTGACTGAAGAGCACTTGGGCTTTAAGCGACATCAGCAGTGGCCTGGCAGAATCCCCCATGGGTTGGCGGTGGTGGTGGCCACAGAGAGAGGTCCCTCTGCCTGTGAAAAAGGAAAAGAAGAGCAGGAGGGACTCTGTATTGTGATTTGAGTGCCAGCTTAGCTGCCATAAAATAGAGCATCAGGTAATTTGCTAAGGTTTTTACTTCAATCCCTGACTCCCAGATAGCATCTCTGGACATGCCACCACTCTGAAGGGAAGGGCCTTGAACAAGACTCAATGATGTGCTGGCTTCAAGTCTGCTCCACTGCAGTCTCAGTAGTGGTGTCCACAGGAGTGCTTGCATCACCACACTCCCAGTTGCAGGTGAGTCAGAACAGAGAGAAAGACTCTGTGTGTTTGGGAGAAAGTAAGGAAAATGAACAAGAGAGTCTGTATGGTAATCCAGAGAATTCTTCCAGATTATATTCAAGATGACCAAGATGGTACCTCAGTGAGTCTACAAAAACTACAGCATTATTGGGATTGGGCACAAGTCCCTTTGAATATCTGGAAAGCCTTTCCAAGAAGGAAAGAAACAAACCTAGACTGTGAAGACTACAATAAATACCTAACTCTTCAATGCCCAGACACCAACAAACATCTACAAGCATCAGTAATATACAGGAAAACATGACACCACCAAATGAACTAGGTAAGTCACCAGGGACCAAGCCTGGAGAAACAGATATATGATCTTTCAGACAGAGAATTCAAAATAACTTTTCTGAGGAAACTAAAATTTAAGAAAACACAGAGAAGGAATTCAGAATTCTGTTAGATAAATTTAAGGAAGAGATTGAAATAATTAAAAAGAATCAAGCAGAAATTCTAGAGTTGAAAAATGCAATTGACATATTGAAGAATGCATCAGAATTTCTTGATAGTAGAATGGATCAAGCAGAAAAAAGAATTAGTGAGCTTAAAGACAGGCTATTTTAAAATGTGCAGAAAGAAAAAAGAATAAAAAGAATAAAAAACAATGAGCAGACCTATAAGATCCAGAAAATAGTCTCAAAAAAGCAAATCTAAGAGCTATTGGCCTTAAAGGGGAGGTAGGGAAAGAAACAGGAGTAGAAGTTTTATCCAAAGGGATAACATCAGAGAACTCCCCAAGCCTAGAGAAAGATATCAACATTCAAGTACAAGAAGGTTATAGAACATCAAGCGTATTTAACCCAAAAAAGACTACCTCAAGGCATTTAATAATTAAACTCCGCAAGAGATAAAGAATGAATTCTAAAAATGGCAAGAGAAAATAAACAAATAACATACAATAGAACTCCAATACATCTAACAGCAGACTGCAGTGGAAATCTTACAGGCCAGGAGAAACTGGTATGACATATTTAAAGTGCTGAAAGAAAAATATTTCATCCTAGAATAGTATATTTGGCAAAAATATCCTTTAAGCACAAAGGAGAAATAAAGATCTTACCAGACCAACAAAAACTGAGGAATTTCATCAACATCAGACCTGTCCTACAAGAAATGCTAAAGGGAGTTCTTCAATCTGAAATGAAAGGATATTAACGAGCAAGAAGAAATCATCTGAAGGTACAAAACTCAATGGTAATATATTAAGGACACAGAAAAACACAGAATAGTATAACACTGTAGTTGTGGTGTATAAACTTCTATCAACTTAAGCAGAAAGATTAAATGATGAACCAATGAAAAATAATAACTACAACAATTTGTCAAGGCATGGACAGAACAGTAAGACATAAAGAGAAACAACAAAAAAGTTAAAAAGTAGGGGGACAAAATTAAAGTGTAGCCCTTCTTTAGTTTTCTTTTTGTGTGTGTGTTTGATTATTTATGCAATCAGTTTTAAGTTATTACCAGCTTAAAATAATGGGCTGTAAAACAGTATTTTCAACCCTCATGGTAACTTCAAATTGCAAAACATACAGTGATAAACAAAAAATAAAAAAGTGAGAAATTAAATCATATCACCAGAGAAAATCACCTTCACTTTAAGAATGACAGGAAGAAAAAAAGGAAAATAAGACTGCAAAACAATGAGAAAATAGACAACAAACTGGCAGGAGTAAGTCCAATGTTATCAACAGTAATATTGAATGTAAATGGACTAAACTCTTCAATCAAAAGAAACAAAGTGGCTAAATAGATGAAAGAACAGGACGCAGTAATCTGTTGCCTACTAGAAACACACACTACCTACAAAGATACACATAGACTGAAAAATAAAGGGAAGGAAAAAGATATTCCATGAAAATTGAGCCCAAGAAAGAGCAGGATTCGCTATACTTATATTATAAAAAACAAATTTCAAGACAAAAGCTGTAAGAAGAGCTAAGAAAGTAATTATATAATGATAAAGGATCCATTCATCAAGAGAATATAATAAATGTAAATACATACGCATCCAACACTGCAGCAGCCGCATTTATAAAGCAAAAATTATTAGAGATAAAAAAAAGAGATTGACCCCCAACAAAATAATAGCTGAAAACTTCAACACCTCACTTTCCACATTGGACAGATCTCCCAGAGAGAAAATCAACAACAAAAAAATTAGACTTCGTGTGCACTATAGAACAAATGGACCCAATAGATATTTACAGAATGTTTCATCCAATGGCAGCAGGATATACATTTTTCTTCTCAGCATGTTGATCATTCTTAAGGATAGACCATATGCTAGGTCACAAAATAAGTCTTAAAATATTCAAAAAATTTGCAATAATATCAAGCATTTTCTCTGACCGCATGGAATAAAACCACAAATTAATAACAAGAGGAATTTTGGAAACTGTACAACCACATAGAAATTAAACAATATGCCCCTGAATGACCAGTGTGTCAATGAAGAAATTAAGAAGGAAATTGAAATTTGTTTTTGAAACAAATGATAATAGAAACACAACCTATAGGATACATCAAAAGCAGTACTAACAGGGAAATTTATAACTTTAAGTGCCTATATCAAAAAAGAAGAAAAACTTTAAATAAATTACCTAATGATACATCTTAAAGAACTAGAAAAGTGAGAGCAAATGAAACCCAAAAGTTAGTAGAAGAAATGAGAAAATAAAGATCAGAGCAGAAATAAATGACATTGAAAAGAAGAAAATAATACAAAATGTCAGCAAGGCATAGTGGCTCATGCCTGTAATTTTATTATAGCACTTTGGGAGGCCAAGGCAGGGGAATGGCTTGAGCTCAGAAGCTTAAGACCAGCCTAGGAAACATGGTAAAAACCCATCTCTACAAAGAGTACAAAAAATTAGTCAGGTGTGGTGGCACACACACACCTCTGACCACCTACTCAGGAGGATGAAGTGGGAGGATCACCTGAGCTCAGGAGATCAAGGCTTCAGTGAGCTGTGACCATGCTACTGCACTCCAGCGTGGACAACATTGTGAGACTGTGTCTCAAAATAAAAAGGATCAATGAAACAAAAAGCTGGTTTTTTGAAAAGATAAACAAAATTGACAAGTCTTTAGCTTAGACTAAGAAAAAAAGAGAGATGACTCAAATAAATAAAAGCAGAGATGAAAAAGGAGACGTTACAACTGATACCGCAAAAGTCAAAGGATCATTAGTGGCTACTATGAGCAACTATATGCCAATAAATTGGGAAATCTAGAAGAAATGTACAAATTCCTGGACACAACAACCTACAAAGATTGAACTATGAAGAAATTCAAAACCTGAGTACACCAATAAAAAGTAATGAGTTCAAAGCCACAACAAAAATCTCCCAGTAAAGAAAACCCCAGGACCCAATGGCTTCACTGTTGAACTCTATTAAACATTTAAAGAGGAAGTAATACCAAGCCTACTCAAACTGTTCCAAAAAATAGAGTAAGAGGGAATACTTCCAAACTCATTCTACAAGGCTAGTATTACCCTGATACCAAAACCAGACAAGGACACATCAAAGAAAGAAAACTATAGGCCAATATCTCTGATGAATATTGATGCAAAAATCCTCAACGAAATATCCAGCAAATGAAATTCAACAATATATTAAAAAGATCATTCATCATAACCAAGTGAGATTTATCCCAGGGATAAAATGATGGTTCAACATATGCAAATCAATCAATGTGATACATCATATCACACTAAAGGACAAAACTCATATAATCATTTCACTTGACACTGCAGAAACATTTGATAAAGTTCCACACCCCTTCATGATAAAAAACAAACAAACAAACAAAAACTCAAAGACCTGAGTATAGAAGAAACATACCTTAATGTAATAAAAGCCACATATGATAGACCAACAGTTGGTATCATATTAAATAGGGAATAACTGAAAGTTTTTCCTCTTAGATCTGGAACATGAGAAGGATGCCCACTTTTATCACTGATATTCAACATAATACTGGAAGTCTTAATTAGAGCAATCAGACAAGAGAGAGAAATAGAGGATCCAAGTTGAAAGGAAGAAGTCAAATTATCCTTCTTTCCAGATGATATGATCTTATATTTAGAAAAAACTAAAGACTCCACCAAAAAACTATTAAAACTGATAAACAAATTCAGTAAAGTTGCAGGATACAGAATAAACATACAAAATCAGTAGCATTTCTATATGCCAATAGCGAACAATGTGAAAAAATACATTTAAAAAAATCCCATTTATAATAACCACCAACAAAATTAAATACCTAGGAATTAACCAAAACAGTAAAAGATATCTACAATGAAAACTCTAAGTGGGGTGTGGTGGCTCATGCTTATAATCTCAGCTCTTTGGGAGGCGAAGGTGGGTGGATCACTTGAGGCCAGGAATTCGAGACCAGCCTGGCCAGCATGGCAAAACCCTGTCTCTACTAAAAATATAAGAAAAAAAATCATTAGCCAGGCATGGTGGTGCATGCCTGTAATCTCAGCTACTCAGGAGGCTGAGGTGGGAGGATTACTTGAGTCTGGGAGACAGAGGTTGCAGTGAGCCAAGATTGTGCCACTGCCCTCCAGCCTGGGTGACAGAGTGAGACCCTATCTCAGAAAGAAAAGAAAAGAAAACTCTAAAACATTAATGAAAGAAACAGAAGAAGACACACAAAAAATGGAAAGCTTACCATGTTTATGGATTGGAAGAATCAATAATGTTAAAATGTCCATACTATCCAAAGCAATCTGCAGATTTGATGCAATCCCTATCAAAATACCAAAGACATTCTTCACAGCAGTAGAAAAAAACAATCCTGAAATTTATATGGAGTCATAAAATACCCAGAATAGCCAAAGCTATCCTGAGCAAAAAGAACAAAACTGGAAGAATCGCATTACCTGACTTCAAATTACACCACAGAGCTATAGTAACCAAAACAGTATGGTACTGGCATAAAAACAGACACACAGACCACTGGAAAAGAAGAGAGAACCCAGAAACAAATTTACACACCTACAGTAAAACTCATTTTCAACAAAGTTGCCAAAAACACACACTAGGGAAAAAGACAATCTCTTCAATAAATGGTACTGGAAAAACTGTATATCCACATGCAGATGAATGAAACCTGATCACTATCTCTCTCCTTATACAAAAAATCAAATCAAAATGGATTAAAGACTTACATGTAAGACCTCAAACTATGAAACGACTCCACAAAAACATTGAAGAAACTAAACTGTACAGGACACTGGTCTGAGCAAACATTTCTTAAGCAATATCCCACAAGCACAGGCAACCAAAGCAAAAATGGATAAATGGTATCACGTCAAGTTTAAAAGCTTCTGCACAAAGGAAACAATCACAAAATGAAGAGACAACCCACAGAATGGGAGAAAATATTTGCAAATTACCTGTCTGACAAGGGATTAATAAGCAGAATATATAAGGAGCTCAAATTACCCCATTAAAAATGGAACAAAGACCTAAATAGACATTTCTCAAAAGAAGATATACAAATGGCAAACAAGTATATGAAAATTAACAAAGAGGTGAAAGATCTCTGCAATGAAAACTGTAAAATACTAATGAAAAAAATTGAAGAACACACACACAAAATCTGTATTTCTCTGACGATCACTGATTGTCAGAGAAACACAAGTCAAAACTACCTATTCAGTTAGTAACAAATGCTGGTGAGGATATGGAGAAAAGAGAACCCTTATACAGTGTTGGTGGAAATGTAAATTAGTACAACCACTATGATGAACAGTTTGAAGTTTCCTCAAAAAACTAAAAATAGAGCTACCATGTGATCCAGCAATCCTACTGCTAGGTGTATACTCAAAAGAAATAAAATCAGCATATCGAAGAGATATCTGCACTCCCATGTTTGTTGCAGCACTTCACAATAGCAATCAACCTAAGTGTCCATCAACAGATGAATGAATTTTTAAAAAATGTGGAACTTATACATAACAGAGTACTACTCACTCATAAAAAAGAATGAGATGCTATCATTTGCAACAACATGGATGGAACTGGAGGTGGTTAGGTCAAATGAAATAAGTCAGGCACAAAAAGACAAATATCACATGTTCTCACTTATTTGTGAGATCTAAAAATCAAAACAATTGAACTCATGGAGACATAGAAGGATGGTTACCAGAGGCTGAGAAGGGCAGTGGGGGTGTGGGAAGAAGTTGGGAAAGGTTAATGGGTACAAAAAATATATAGTGAATGAATAAAACCTAGTATTTGATAGCACAATAGGATGACTATACTCAATAATAATGTAATTACATATTTTTAATAACCAAAAGAATATAATTGGGTTGTTTGTAACACAAAGGATAAATGCTTGAGGGGAAGGATATCTAATTTTACATGATGCGATTATTACGCATTGCATGCGTAATAATATCAAATATTAAATAATATCAAAGCATGTCATGTACCCTATAAGTATATACACCTACTATATATTCATGAAAATTAAAAATGAAGAAAATGCATTATTATGACATACTAATTTGGCCTTGCTAATGTTTTATTTTCATTTCTGTGCTTAAAAGTGAAGTGTACTGTGCCTATAATTTTCTTTTCTTGTACTCTTTCTATTGGTTTTGGAACCAAGACTATACAACCCTCAAAAAATGTTAAGAGCTTTTCTTTTGCATTTGAAATTTTGTAGAATTCATCCATAACACCACCTTGGCCTGAGGCTTTAGAAAAAAGGAGAACTTTGATTTTTCATTACAATTTATTTTTACTTTTTCTGTTCTTTTTCCCTTTTTTTTTTTTTTTTTTTTTTGAGATGGAGCCTCGTTCTGTCACCCAGGCTGGAGTGCAGTGGCATGATCTCTGATCTCTGCTCACTGCAAGCTCTGCCTCCTGGGCAGCGCATGCCGCCAGGTCCAGCTAATTTTATTATTATTATTTTTTTTGTATTTTAGTAGAGACCGGGTTTCACCATACTGCCCAGGCTGGCCTTGAACTCTTGAGCTCAGGCAATCTGCCCGCCTAGGCTTCCCAAAGTGCTAGGATTATAAGCGTGAGCCACCATGCCCAGCCTACAATTTCTTTAGTTCTTATCGGTTAATTCAAGTTTACATTTCCTTTTGTGCTAATTTTAACATTTTATATTTTTCTAAAAATTGTGCATTTCATCTGTTTTCAGATAACAATGCTTATTTTGAAAATGTCAAATTAATACATAGTTTTTCAAAACATTAATCCTGTAAATATTTCTTGTGTTGAAAGTAATTTCCCTTTTTCTTTTCTGTAACTGGTTATTTGTATTTTTTCTCTTCTTTGTGATTAATCTTTTCAGAGATCTGTCATTGATATTTTCAAAAAACTGACATCATTTGATTCATTTCAATGTTTTATTGTTCTTTATTACATTGATTTCTGCCTTGAGCCTTATTATATGTATCCTTTGTTCTTTGTCTTTTCAAACTTCTTAAGTTTAATAATTTATTTGCTTTCAGCCTCTTAACTTTCTAATATCTTAAGTTTATGCTTAATTTATTTGCTTTCGATTTCTCTTGTTTCCTGTTAAGTGTATTTAAAGCTCTAACACTTTTTCTAAGTATTACTTCAGTTGTTTTCACAAATTTTGGCATCTACTATTTTCATGGCTCATTCATTTCTAAGTATTTCGTGTTTACCTTAAGATTTTTGAAAGTTGAGCTAATTTTAGCCCAAATGTCTAGGCATATGGAATTTTTAACATATGAGATTACTAGTTTATAGACATGTGAGATATTTCCAGTGTTTCTTTAGTTATTGGTTTCTAATTTGATTGAAGAGAGTCAGATAATGTGTATGATATTGATCATTTGGAATTTATTGAGGTTTTATTTGCATGATTAATGTTTGTAGTATGGAGGGGCTTCAAGATGGCTAACTAGAAGCATTTCAGGTGCTCCTCCTCCCCTTAAAAGAACCAATACAGTGTGTAGACAATCACACTTCAAATACATCATCCAAGAAAGAACACCGGAATTCAACAGAAAAGTGACAGGAAACACTGAAGAAGTAAGTAGAAGAAAGAGAGGCAGCCTGTTTGACTGGCATCAGCTGGGAGCCAGGAGTGACTTCCCTACATGGGGAAAGGGTTAAGTGAGAGACTTTCAGCAGCTCACATTCCCACCATGGAATTATGCAAATCTGGCCACCCTGGATCCTCCCAACCCCTGAGAATAACAAAGGGAGCTGCTGGGAGACTGTGACACAGAACTGCTCCAGGGAGGGAGCTCATGCTGTGTCCCATACGCTTTCTGAGACCTATGCAAGTATTGCAAGGTGTCATTTTTAAGCGTAGCCTTTAACAAACTGCCTGCTTTCCTGGGGCCCAGCAGCACTGGGACTGAGGTGTTAAGGAAACTTGGGCTGTTGCTGTTGGGACTGCAACATGAGCTGGGAATGGGCTCCCACACCTGGGGCTGACAAGGAAGCAATATATGGGCTGTAGCTGACAGTGCTGGGAAGTAAGTGCCATCAGGACTGAGACTGGGATGCGAGCTGGGCCCACGTTGCTTCTGGGATTCATTGCAAGTTCGGTGGGAACTCCTGCAGCCAGACTGAGATGTGAGCTAGGTGCAGGCTACCACCATGACTGGGGGCCATGCCTCATCAGAATTTGGCATGAGAGGGATGCATATTATCCACTGCTTTAGGCTGTGGCCACTGAGGCTGGCTTCACAATGTCAGGGACTCAACGCAGCTGCTACCATCCCTCACCCAAGTGGTCCACCTGGGATCTGAGGATGCGTCTGCTCACCATGGCTGGCACCCGCTCTCCTCATTTAGAGGCCTGAGCATAAGTCTGCCCAATCCAGCTTTATCCCCAACTCTAAAGCTCAAAGCTTGGGGTCCTGGGGATTTCTCAACCCAATCCACCATATTGAGTACCTTAACACTCCTCCCAAGGGCCTGAAGTTTGGCCTAAATACCCAATCACTACAACCTCAGCTGACACCTACCTGTCAGCACCACATGCAGGTCTAGCGAACTGGTCATTCCAGCACACTGCAGCCACCGCCAAAACCAATACACACTGCTTGGGACCCAGAGAACCATCCTACCACAGTTATTGACATTGCCTATGCCACACTGGCTACCTCAAGGCCTAAGAATCAACTCATCCACCCACTCCACTGCTGCTACTACTGGCATCCCAGAAAGCCACCTTTAGGCTCAAGAATTGGCCTGTAGATAGCAAACAAACCAACACAGATGTCAGCATGCACCACCCTAGGGTACAAGGATACACATGCTCACCCCACCACTGCTATGACTAGGGCCTAAAGACTGGCCCACTTGACATTCCAGTCCCGAACACAACTATGCCACAGCCTCCACTAATAACTGCACCCTGACGTAATAAGGAAATCACAGATACCACTAATGTTGTTTACAACCAAAGAAATCATATGGAGACTACACTACTACACATCACAGAATCAAAGCCAAAGTGCTCAACCAACAACATCTTCTAGAAAAAGATTTTTCCCTATGAAAGTAAATTTAAAAATAGAAGTAACTGTTACAGTCACCAGATGCACAGATAACAAGATAAGGACACAGGAAACATTGAAAACCAGGGAAATACTACACCTCTAAAAGAACACGATAATTTTGCAGCAGTAGTTATTAAACAAAAAAAAAAATTATTGGCTGGGCATGGTGGCTCATGCCTGTAATCCTGGCACTTTGGGAGGCCAAGGCAGATGGATCACTTGAGGTCAGGAGTTTGAGACCAGCCTGGCCAACATGGTAAAACAGCGTCCCTACTAAAAGTACAAAAATTAGCGAGACGTGGTGGCACACACCTGTAATTCCAGCTACTTGGGATGCTGAGGCACAGGAATCGCTTGAACTCGGGAAGCATAGGCTGCAGTGAGCTGAGATAACACCACTGTGCTCCAGCCTTGGTGGCAGAGTGAAACTGTGTCAAAAGAAAGAATTAAAAGAAAAGAAAAGAAAGAAGGAAGGAAGGAAGGAAAGAGAGAAGGAAAGGAAGGAAGGAAGGGAAAAGGAAGGAAAGAAAGAAAAGGAAGGAAAGGAAGGAATGAAAGGAAAAGAAATTCTTGAAAACCAAGATTAAAAATTCAAACTACTGATTTTAAAGAAGCTGGATGAGATAGATACAAGATAGGTCTGAAAAAATAATCCAGGAAAATTAGAAAAACAATTCAGGATATGGATGAGAAATTTACCAAAGAGAAGGATATTAGAAAAAAAAATTCTGGAACTGAAGAATTAATTAAAGGAAATAAAAAATATATTTGAAAACTGCAATAACAAAATAGGTAAGAAGAAAGAATCTCAGAACTTGAAGACAGGTCTTTCTAAACAATCCAGATAAAAATTTTTAAAAAAAATTTTTAAAAAATGAACAAAGTTTTCACAACATTTGAGGCAGCATAAACCAATTAAATTTAAGAATTATTGGATTCCTCAATAGGGAAGAGAGAACAAAAGGATTAGAAAAACTGTTTCATGAAATAATAGATGAAAACCGCCCAAGTCTCGCAAAATATTTAGACATCCAGATACAGAAACTTGGCAGTCCCCAAGTAGATAGGATGCAATAAGATCTTCTCCATAGTACATTACAGTCAGAATGTCTAAAGTCATAGATAAAGACTGAAGCATAAAAACAGCAAGAGAAAGGTATCTAGTCAACTATAAAGGAAACCTCATCAGAGTAACAGTAAGTTTTTCAGTGGAAACTCAAAAGTCAGAAGACAATAGGAAAACATATTTAGTGTTGAAAGACAAATACTGTCAGCCAAGAATACTGTATCAGCAAAATTATTCCTCATAAATGAAGGAGAAAGAAAGGCTTTCCCAAACATGCAAATGCTGAGAAAATTTATAATCACTAAGCCTGCCCTATGAGAAATGTTTATGAGAGTCTTAAACCTGGAAGTGAAAAGATGACTTTTACCATCATGAAATCACATGAAACTATAAAACTCACTGGTAAAGCAACCATAAGAAGAAAGAAGACTGAAATAATACCACCACTACAGAAATCTACCAAACCACAACAGCAAACAATAAGGGAAAAATAAAGGAGCAAAAAATATATAAAACAACCAGAAAATAATTAGCAATATGATAGGAACAAAGCCTCACATATATATAATAACCTTGAATATAAATGGATTAAATATTCCACTTAAAATTATAGAATGGCTATATGGATATTTTTAAGTGATCCACTTATTTGTTGCTTACAAGAAATCCACCTTACTAGTAAAGACACATATACAAAAGTAAAGGGATGGAAAAAGATATTCTCTGCAAATGAAAAAACAAAAGCAAGCAGGAGTAGCTTAACATAAATCAGATAAAACAGACTTTAAGTCAAAAATAGTTTTAAAAAAAGACAAAGGAGGTCATTATATAATGATAAAGAGATCAAGCCAGCTAGTAGATATAAAAATGCATTCGACACTGGAGCATCCAGATTCATAAGGCAGACATTACTAGATCTAAAGAGAGAGATAGACTACAATACAATAATAGTGGGGAACTTCAACACCTCATTCTGAGAATTAGACAGATCATCTAAAGAGAAAATCAAAAAACAAATATTGGATCTAAGCTAGTGTTTAGAACAAATGAATGTGATAGACATTTACAGAACATCCTGTTCAACAACTGCAGAATATACATTTTTAATTAGCACATAAAACACTCTTCAGGATAGACCATATGTTAGGCCACAAAACAATTCTCAACAATTTCTTTTAAAATCAAAATTATAACAAATCGCTTTCAGACCACCTGGAATAAAACTAGAAATCAATACAAAGAGAAACTTTAGAAACTATGTAAATACCTAAAAATTACACAATGTACTAACGAACAACGATTGTGTCAACAAAGAAATTAAGATGAGTATCAAAACACTTTTTGAAACAAATGAAAAGGGAAACACAACATACCAAAACCTGTAGGACAGAGTAAAAGCAGTGCTAACAGGGAAGTTTATACCAATAAATTTTTATATCAAGAAAGTAGATAGATTACAAATTAACAATTTAACAATGTACTTAAAAGAACAAGACAAACCCAAAATTAGCAGAATAAAAGAATAAAGTTCAGAACAGAATTAAATGAAATAAAGACTAAAAAATAATACAAAGCATCAATAAAACTAAAAGCTGGTTCTTCGAAAAGGTAAACAAAATCAACTGGTAGCTAGACTAACCAAGAAGACAGAAGATCCAAATAAACAAAATGAGAAATGAAAAGAAGACATTAAAATTGATACCACAGAAATAGAAAAGATTATCAGAGACTATTGTGAACAACTATACACTAAAAACCTAGAGAAAATGAACAAATTCCTGGAAACATACAATCCACAAAGACTGAATCAAGAAGAAATAAAAAACCTGAAAGAACCAATAATGAGTAGTGAGATTGAATCAGTAATAAGAAGTCTTCCAATATAGAAAAACCCAGGACTGGATGAATTCTCAGCTGAATTCTACCAAATGTACTAAGAACTAATCCCAATCCTCCTGAAATTATTCCAAAAAAATCCAAAGGAAATTCTTCCTAACTAATTCTACAAAGTCAGCATCACCTTCTTATGGAACCCAGACAAGGACACAACAAAAAAAGAAAACTACAAGCCAATATTCCTGATGAACATAGATGCAAAAATTCTGAACAAAATACTAGCAAACTGAATCCAATAGCACATCAAAAAGATAATATATCATGATCAAGAAGGATTTATACCAGGAATGCAAGAATGGGTCAACATATACAACTCAATAATGTGATACATCCCATCTATAGAATGAAAAACAAAAACCATATGATCATTTCAGTAGACACAGAAAAAGCATTTGATAAAATTCAACATCACTTCATGATAAAAACTCTGAACAAACTAGGCATAGAAGGAACATCTGTCAACATAATAAAGACCATATAGGATAAAATCATGGCTAACATACTGAATGAGGAAAAGTTGAAAACATTTCCTCTAAGAACAAAACAAGAATGTCCACTTCCAGCACTCCTATTCAACATAGTTCTAGAAGTTCAAGCTGTAGCAATCAGGCAAGAGAAAGAAATAAAAAGCATCCAAAGTGAAAAAGTCAAAGTCTAATTGTTCTTCTTTGCTCATAATGTGCTCTTATATCTAGAAAAACCTAAAGACTCTACCAAAAAACTCTTAGATTTGATAAATGAGTTCACCAAAGTTGCAGGATACAAAATCAATGTACAACAATTAGTAATGTTTCAATACATCAATAGTGATCAGGCTGAGAAAGAAATCAAGAAGGCAATGTTGTTTACAATAGCTACAGAAAATTAAAACACCTAGGAATATATTTAACCAAGGAGGTGAAAGACCTCTACAAGAAAAACTACAAAAACACTGATGAAAGAAATTAAAGATGACACAAACAAATGGAAAAATATTCATGCTTGTGGATCAGAGGAATTAATATCCTTAAAATGACTGTATTGCCCAAAGCAATCTACAGATTCAATGCAATCCCTACCAAAATACTAACATCATCCCTCGCAGAATTAGAAAAAGACAATTCTAAAATGCATATGAAACAAAAATATAGCCCTAATATCAATAGCATATGAAACAAAAATATGGCCCTAATATCAATAGCAATACTAATCAAAAAGGATCAAAGCTTGAGGCATCACATTATCTGACTTCAAAATATATTAGAAGGCTATAGTAACCAAAACAGTATGGTATTGGTATAAAATAGACACGTAGATCAATGGAACAGAATATAGAACCCAGAAATAAAGCTACATATTTAGAGCCAGTTGATCTTGGACAAAAGCAACAAGAACTTATACTGGGGAAAGGACACCCTCTTCAATAAATGGTGCTGGGAAAATGGGATAGCCACATGCAGAAGAATCAGACAGGATCCCTATTAGTGACATACACAAAAATCAACTCAAAATAGATTAAAGACTTAAACATCAGGCCTGAAACTATAAAACTATGAAAAGAAAACCTAGGGAAAACTCTTCTGAACATTGGTTGAGGCAAAAAATTTACGACTAAAACCTTAAAAGCCCAGGCAACAAAAACAGAGAAATGGGATGTAATTAAGCTAAAATGCTTCTGCATAGCAAAAGAAATAATCAACAGATAGAAGAAACAACCTGTTGAATGGGAAAAAAATCATTTCAAATATTTTCCAATATTAGGGGACTAATATCCAGAATGTACAAGGAATTCAACAGGAAAAAAAATCCCATTAAAAAGAGGGAAAAGGACATGAATTGACAATTCTCAAAGGAAGACTTTCAAATGGCCAACATTTGAAAAAATACTCAACATCACTAATCATCAGAGACATGCAAACCAAAACCACAATGAGCTATTCATCTTACTCCAATCAGAATGACTTATTTAAAAGACAAAAAATAACAGATATTGGTGAGGATGCAGAGAAAAGAGAGCATTCATACACTGCTGGTGGGAATACAGCCACTCTGGAAAACAATGTGGAGATTTCTCAAGAAACTAAACATAGAATTACCATTCTATCCAGCAATCACACAACTGAGTATCTACCCAAAGGAAAATAAATCAGTATATGAAAGGGATAACTGCACTGTCCTATTTGTTTACAACACTATTCAAAATAGCAAAGGTATGAAATTAACCTAAGTGTTCATCAACAGATGGTTGGATTAAAAATATGAGGTGTATATGTATACAATGGAATACTATTAAGCCATAAAAAGAATGAAATCATGTTATTTGAAGTAATGTGGATGGAACTAGAGGTCATTATATTAAGTGAAATAAGTCAGGCACAAAGAAACAAATGTCATATGTTCTCACTTATATGTGGGAACTAAAAAATTGTACCACATGGAAGTAAAGAGTAAAAAGACAGAAGACAGAGACTGAGAAAGGTGAGTGGGATGTAGTGGGGAGAATGAAGAGAAGTGAGTTAAAAGGTATAAACACACAGTTACATAGAAAAAATAAATTCAATGTTTGGTAGCAGAGTAGAGTGATTATAGTTAACAAAAATGTATTGTACTTGGGTGACAAATACTCTGAATATCTTGACTTGATCACTACACATTATAAACATGTAACAACTTTTACATGTACCCCATACATTTTTATAAATTAAAAAATGATAATTAAAAATTTTGTAAAGGTTCCATGTGTGTTTACAAATAGCTATATTTTCCTTTTGTTGTGTATTAACTAAATGGAGAAAAAGAATGTGTGTCTATGTGTATGCATATGCAATGTTTAAAGGTCATTAATTATATTATTCACATATTCTAAAGCTCTGATTATTTGTTGTATATTTGATCTATGATTTTTGCGAGGGAAATGTTAACACTTCCAATTATAATAGTTGACTTAGTAATTCTCCCTAAAGCTTTTCAAATTGCTGCATGGTATTTCTTGAGGTTATATAGTTTACTTCATAGGTATTTATATGGTTTATTAATGTTTACATGTTATTACTCCATATTCTTTTATCCAAGATACATCCTCTTTGTCTCTTATGACATGTTTTACCTTGAATTCTGTTTTATCAGACATTATAATCCCATCCCATCTAATTTGATTCATGTTTTATCTAATATGGCTTATTACAACCTTTTATTTTCAAATTTTTGATATCCTATTTATTTCAGTGTGTTTCTTACATATTGTTATAATATTTTTATTATTCTGAAATTCTCCCTTTATATTGACACAATTAAACCATTTGTATTCATTATAATGATTTTAATACTATAACTTATTTCTGCCTTATTTTATGTTTTCAATTGATTGTATTTTTATCTTGTGTGCTTCTTTTCTCCTTTCTTTCTTTCCTTCTCTCCTTTCTTTAAAAAATACATTCTTTTTTCTAATTATAAATTTTTTAGGCTTATGATGTTTGACTTTAACCTAAGACCCATTTATGTTTATTTATTCCTACTAATTTCCTAATTACTCATATATCTCAATGTCCTTTGAGACGTCATTAGCTTCTTTAGGAATGAAAGAAGCTTTTTTAAAATGCTGCAGTGCTCCAAGACCCAGTCCTCATTCAGTTCCTAGGAAATCCTATTCAGTCCAATGGCTTTAAATATTAATTATACACTGATTAATTCCACATCCTTACCAGGCCTCCAAACCTCATATATACAACTTCTTCCTCAGTATCTCTGCCTTCATATTCACTGGGGATCTCAAATTTAACCTGCCCAGAGTAGAAGGTTCATTTACTTCATTGTCCAATAATTGTGTCTCCTACAGTGTCTCCAGAATCCTAGGAGTTTTCTTTGGTTTCTTTGTCTACTACTTCACATTAAAATCTTCAACAAGACTACTATCTTTATATTAAATTATATTCCCAATCTGCCCACTTTTATCACCTCCACAGCTATCACCCTAGTCCATGTCACTATCATCTCTCACCTGGATCATTGCAATTACCTACCCCTCACTGGTCACCTCATTTCCACTATTACCTAACACTCCCCAACTGCCACCTCCATAACATATTTACCTCCCTAAAGATCTATTTTTAACAGAGAAAATAACACTGCTCCCTCCCCTACTCAAAGTCTTCTACTGACTTCCCATCACAAATTACATCCAAACTCCTTACCATAGCCTTTTATGAAAGTGGACATATAATTTACCCATCCAAACCAGGCAGTTTTGAGATTGAAAGAGGCTCTATTAGTAAAGACACTGGGAACAATGACAACTTTACAACTTGACTCCTCCCCTGCTCCCTCAGCTCCAACATGCTGCTTTGTTTAATCATTCCCACAACAAGGTCTTTGCATGAGCAAAAATTCAACAAGGATGTATCAAATGCAGAGTACGTGAGGATGCAACAGTGAGCACAACCAAGTTTCTCATCTCATGGAGTTCACATTCTAAAAGATTCTTCCATTTGGAAGACATCCTCCAGATTCTCACACAGCTTAAGCATTCATATTATCCAGGTATCTGATCAAGTGTCACCTTTTTAGAAAGATCTTCCCAGGATACCCTGCTGCAATAGCCTGACTAACCATCCCATCAATCTCTGTCACTAACCCTGAATTATGTTTTTCATGTTTCACCTGAAATTATATCATTCCATTAATTGTTTTCTTATAGTCCATGTACTATTAATAGTTTGTTCCTGTACTACTGTAAAGAAATATGAGAGACTGGGTAATTTATAAAGAAGAGAAGTTTAATTGACTCACCGTTCTGCAGGCTGTACAGATTGGGGAGGGCTTAGGAAACTTTCGATCATAGCGGAAGGTGAAGGAGAACCAGGCACATCTTACATGGCTGGAGTAGGAGGGAAGAGAGAGAGGGGGAGATGCCACACACTTTTAAACAACCAGATCTCCAGAGAACTCACTCACTATCATGAGAACAGCAAGGGGGAAATCCAACCCCATGATCCAATCCTCTCACACCAGGCCCTACCTCCAATGTATGTTGCTATATAATTCAACATGAGATTTGGGTGGGTACACAAATCTAAACCACACCAGCCTGTCTCTTCCTTAGAATGTAAGCTTCAAGAAGACAAGGATGTGGCCTGCCTTAGTCACTGCTATATCCCCAGCTCCTAGAACATTCCTAAACCATCAATAGGTATCAAATAAATAAATAATGAACAGTTCATTGGGGACATTTAATTTATATAAAACTTTCCCTTTGGGAACATTTAACTATGTTATTCAATAATATTTAATAACAGCCAATTCCCCAGAGGTATCTACAGAGAATATCACAATCACAACCATTTTTCTCGAAACTTTCCATGCATTCGTTTCATATAAATGACTGTTCTCTCTGCACTGAAAATTGAACAACACAAATAGAATTCATGTATACATCTGAATTCTCTTAGCATCGCTGAAACACAGACGAAAAGCACATGCGTGAAGAAGCTGATGAGGCTTTCCCTTTCATGGGTCTTCTATGACATATATTTATCCACCAGTCTCCTGAATGAAAGGCTGCACTTTTTGAATTCCAAACTAAGCTCTTCAAAGGGAGAGCCTTCTGCTTTCCTAAATATACTTAGTGCGAAAGATTGCATTGCAAGGGCTATCTGGGGGCATTTCTACCTGTGACCAAAATCCAAATGTCTTGAGATTTTTTTTTCAGATTATTGTTTATATCCTTTAGAAAGTTCTCTGCGGATAAGTGTATAAGAGAGAATGAGCTATAATTATTAAATAATGAAAACAATTTTTCCACACAACTTATGAATATCATTCTCATGAAGATTGGCTAATCAAATGTTTCTTCCTGCATTCTGCCAAGTTTCCCAGAAATTTAATTTAAAATGGCTTTGATGGTGTGTATCCAAGGGAAACTAATTCCTGGTTTTAACTAAGGAAGAAATGAATACTTAAAGCAGGTTGCTATGATGGACCAGGAGTGCACAAGTGGAGTTTTTTTGTTTTTTGTTTTTTGTTTTGAGATGGAGTTTTGTTCCTGTTGCCCAGGCTGGAGTGCAATGGTGCAATCTCGACTCACTGCAACCTCTGCTTTCTGGGTTCAAGCGATTCTCTTGCCTCAGCCTCCCAAGTAGCTGGGATTACAGGCACCACCCCACGTGCTCAGCTAACGTTTTTTGTATTTTTAGTAGAGATGGGGTTTCACTATGTTGGCCAGGTTGATCTTGAACCCCTGGCCTCAGGTAATCCACCTGCCTCGGCCTCCCAAAGTGCTGGGATTACAAGCATGAGCCACCGCACCTGGCCAGAAGTAGGATTTTGACACATTGAACTGGTTTGCATGCCAAATCTAGTCAATGGATTAAATAAGTTGTTGAGAAAGGTGTTTCTTTGGAGCAAAGAATACTGAATAAGAAAAGTGAAAATATTTGATTCAACAAACTTTTCGAGAGTTACCTATCAAATACTCCATGGAAAGCAATAATGGTCGGACCCCTACAGTCACCTTGCATTAAGCATCTCATGATCTCCATTTCAATTATAATACTTATTCAAATGAATTTTATTCATGTATTTCACTCCATTCTTACCTGATTCCCTATAGTGTCTTTGTATTATTGCCTTGGACTGTAGCTATGCTTTGGTGGAAAGAATGTAGCCTGTGTTTGTTCAACTTGAACAGGTTAAATTATTCAATTGACTGCATAAAGTTTGGCAGGCACTTAATCTGTCTCAGTCTGCTCAGTTTGTTACACCACAAAATGGAGCTAGTGATACCTACCTGTTGGGTTGCTATGAGGGTGAATGTGACCATATATGGGAGTATTTCCCAACGATCAATGGCATAGGCAAGACCAGAACCAGGGTGAAGTGAATGAGAAGCGACATTTAAGAGGACACCAAAAAACTTACCATCAAGACAAATATTGTAATAAAATATGTTGCAGAAATCTAAATCTATGGAAAAAATCCATGATGAACAAACCATCAAAAATTCAGGCTCTGGATATGAGAATATGAGAGATAGAACCATATGTTTGATAGAGGTATAACAGACAAACATTTGACCAGTGGTCTTTCTTGCCATGTCATACAGTTTTAAGCCTGTCTTTTATGTCTCAGCAGCTGGCTTCAGAGCATCCATCTGTGTCTGCCTCCTCACTATCCAGCCAGCTGGGAGCTTTTTTCTCCTTGCTATTTGCTTAAACTCTTGCTTTCTCTTCCTTGGAGTACATAGTTGCCGTTCTGAGAATTTTCGACTCTTATTCTTCAAGTTCCTTTATTGTCCTGCAAGGGGTGCTCCAGTTCTTTGAACAACTTCTCTTTTCAGCTCAAGATTTGGTGCCAAGAGTATTTTAACCTTGTTTTTTCTGATGTTGGACTCCTGCATCAAATGCTGGCTCTTTCTGAGAATATCAAGTTCAAGTAATGTTGCAAAAAGGGTGCACTCTCAAGTGAGCTGTTCACACAGAGTTCCATTTACTGGTCTATCTAGGTGACAAGCCCATACATACAACCTCCAGATTTCATGGAAACACAAAGGCAACCAATGTTTGAATATCAGTTATATGAAGCAAGTTTAGAAGACGAGGTGATATGTCCCTGAGAGAGAGACCCTTCTATCTGTCACTCAGGGAAGGACTCTCTTCTTCTGTTGCAAGCATGGGGCATTCATTGATTTATTAACTCATCGATTTCTCATTGATTTTTCTTATCACCATCATCAGATCCCTATTTCTACCAATAATGACTACCCTTTACATTATTTACAATAATGACTACCCTTTAAGTCAATAATGACTTAATAGTTATTTACTGTGTGCTAGTTACTGTGCTACATTGTTTCATTCAATCCTTGCAGCATTCTTTTGGAGTAGGAATTATTAACTTACTTACGGATGAGGAAACCCAATCTTAGAGATGCTCTCATAGCTATCAATAATAAATTCACTTATGTATTCACTCCACAAATATTTATAAAGTTCCTTCAATGATTGAGCTTCTGTGCTAGTATCTTTGGAAACTAAAATAGACTGACTGAGTGCTATGATTTGAATGTTCGAGTCGTTCCAAAATTCATGTTGAAACATAATCCCTAATGTAACAGTATTAAGAAATGGGGACTTTAGAAGGTTATTAGGTCATGAGAAATTCACCTCCTATTGGTGCCTTATAAAAGGGCTTGAGTGGGCAAAGACACAGCATTCCTCCCCTGCGGAGGAAGCAGTGTCCACGGTGCCATCCATCTTGGAAGAAAAGACGGGGACCTCACCAGACACTGAATCTGCTGGTGCCTTGATCTTGGACTTGCCAGCCTCCAAAACTGTGAGAAATACATTTCTATTACTTATAAATTACCCGGTCTAAAATTACATATTTTGTTACAGCAATATGTATAGACTAAGAAACTGAGGTAAGCAGAAAAGGGATTTATAAAACGATATTGAGTAGCTCACCAGAGAGTCCTTGCTGCTTTGCAACATTAGCTCTCCATTCAAAACCTAACTTGGCCATCTGTTTGGAAAAATATAAGTCACCCTAACTACAAGGAAGACTGGGAATATGAAGGTCTGGAAGCTTCCACAAGAAAGAGGTGATTTGGATCTCTGACAGAGACTCATTTTTTTAAATGTAGGAAGGAACTTCAGGTGGTGACACATCCAAAAGAATCACAGATGACTGCTACATTGAGTCCTTGCCCTTCAGGCACTTATAAATGAACAGGGCAGAAGATGCACACCAATGACCATAGTATGTAAGAAATGCCACCAAAGATGAGGACAAAAAAATAATCCTTCTTGGCAGGAGGTAGAGAATCCATTCTCACTGGAGATAACAGGACAGATTCAAAGAAGGGGTCACACTTCTACTGAGTCTTACAGACTGGTAGAATTTGGATAGATAATGATGCTGAGTGGGTCAAATAGGAAAAACAATTCAAAGAACAAGATACCCAAGCAAAAAGGTACAAGGTGTCCTGGCAATCATGAGTACTTACATTGTGCTGAGTAGAGCAGAGGGTCTTTGGTGTGATACAGATGTGAAACGACCAAGGCTATTGGCCATGGTGAAGGGGAAGAAGGAATAGACTCGGGTGATTATGAGGGAAAGATCAACTGGGCTTACTCCTCCTTTTAGATCTTGGTATGTTTATACTTTCTCATTTATGTCTATGATTGTTTAAGTAACAACTGTCTCCTCTATCAGGTAGGAACCTTCATAAGCAGGGACAGTGCCTGCTATTTCTGCTCATCATATACCTGTTGCCTTGACTAGTAATGGCTGCACAGAAGGAGCTCAGTAGACACTTATTGAAGGGAAGACAGATTGATAAACAAGAAGATTGATACATAGTTAGAGAAAAGGGAATGAGGAGAGAAGAGATGATTCTGAGATCTTTTAGACATGTTGAATTTGAAATTCAAAAGGGATACCTTAGGGAATATTTTTCAAGTGGATCTTTGGGGGAAAAGGGATTTCTAAACTACTATAAAACTGGGTAGGTAAGTCTGTTCTGAATATATGTAAACACATCTCAAGTATGTGTTTCAATAATGACATATTACATATGCAGTGGAGAAAACTGGCTTTGGAAAAAAATGATATTTGAAGATGGTTCTTCACTTCACATTGCTTGTGCCACTATTCGTACATTCCCCTGACTTGTACAAATATTCAACACATTACCATGTGGTCTGAATAGAGAGACAGATCTCCGAGGAGTTTCGTCAAGCCACCTATCCTCTCACACTTGCAGTATGAAACTGAGTGAGAGTGAACATCTAATCCACGTTGGGAGAAGAAAATAATTTATGTCAAAGATGCAGTCTCCAGGTTCCCTTGGGTTCACTGCATATTCATAAGAGGGCTCCCCCCTACCCTGTATACATGTGAAAGTGTTCCTTGGTCCTATGCCATAACTCATATCAAGAGCTGATGAATTTTTCACAGTAAGCCTTTTAGTGTATATGTTTTTTATTCAGTCTTGCTCTTTGGGGTCAAGTGACCCAAGAAGGGTTTGGTGGCTAATATAGTGCAGGATTTAAGGAATTACACAAGTGCTGGAAGGTTTCCACCAAGCTCCCTTGGTAACAGCAGCCAGGTGATAGGGAACATTTTATAAATTAAGCTACTTTTGCCAGAAAAGGAGGTACAATTGCCGCTTCATTATAGTTAACTATTTCTCTCCCAATAATAAGAAAAGTGAATGATATATGTCCTCTGTGTCTTCCCCAAATTCAGCTAAAAATAGTAACTGATTCTGGGTCACGCAGATCTCAGAAGAAACTAAATTATCCAGATTAGCAAATATAAACTGTGTTTGGAAAGGAAATAGACAGGTAGTAGACATTGGTGGCTTTGGGCTTCCCGGAAGCCCTTATTTGGTAACAGAACCCACATCTTCCCTGTGACAATTGCAGCTCCCTTGTCACAGTTTCTGTGGTTTAATGGAGCATACCCAGACTCCCAGCGTGGGCGTGTGGCCCAGGTCTGCCTACAGCGAGCTCTGAGCACCTGGCTAGAGAGGTCAGGTTAGGGATTGGCATAAATCTCACCAAGTTAGTACGAAAGAATCTTGGGATCTGTAGCTGTTATCATTCCTGAGTAATTTCAGAGACATGTAGGCCCAGCCTCATAACACAGTTATATCACAAGGATACCTTGCAGCCCTTTGATCATTAAACACATAGTGAAATTAAACACAAGTGTTAGGGACAAATTTTTGTGTTCTCAAATTCATATGTTGAAATCCTAACCCCCAAGCTGATGGTAGTAGGAGGTGGGGCCTTTGGATGGAAGGTGATTAGCACATGAAGGAGGAGCCCTTATGAATGGGATTAGTGCCCTTATGAGGAGAGACCCGAGAACTTGCTTCCTCTCTCTGTTCTCCACCATGTGAGACACAATGAGAAGACAGCCACCTAAAAATCAGGAAGAAGGCCATCACCAGGAACCAAATAAGCTGGTACCTTAATCTTGAACTTCCCAGCCTCCACAACTATGGGAAATCAATTTCTGTTGTTTAAGCCACTCAATCTATGGTATTCTAGTATAGCAACCTTCACCAACTAAGACAATGAGCTACTTTGTATAATGTATACACAATTATTTGTGTATTTCTTTCCCCATCGCTGAGCTGTGGACCCAAGGAACAAAAGCCATATATATATATATATATATATGTTTTAAATCTTATATTCCCAGAAAACCTAGCACACATGTGCTTCACACATGAAGTCTTTGGATACATACATCAAACTGAATCAGCTTCAGCTCTGCTGAGGCATGGGTGATGGATTCCCTAAAGTGGATGGGCACAATGGCAAACCACTGTTCCGAGAGGTTCCATAACCTACCCAAGGTTTCACTTAATAGAATTATTATGAAGTAGATAACTTTATAAAAATCATTACTTCATTTGCTAAAACCCTTCGTGAGACACCTCCTTCAGAACTAAAAGCAAAATACTTCACTTGCTGAGGAAAAGGTATTTTTCCATTTGTGCATAATAAATGGCCATGTTTCCTTCTCTGCTTTGACCATGAGGAAGCTCTGAGGCAAATTTACTGCTCAGTCGTTGCAAGTGTGTAAGATCTTTTGGGTTTTCTCATCTCCCTTCTGCACTTGTTCTAATTTCATTTATCTGGTGCTGCTATTTAATTTTAAATTTGTATTTTATTATATGTATTTTCTATATATTCTTTGTAGAACAAGGTATGTGATATTAATAGGCCAATTGTGGCTCAACTAATAACATTTTGAAGGTACATGGGTACCTGAGATAACAGTGCTAAGTGACTAGAACAAGTGGTTGTATGCTTGGTTCTTATAAGGTGGGAGATTTTGTTTTCCTAAAACGTAACTCCTGCTCTGGAGATGCTACTGGTAGTGAGATCACTTCCCTGAGCTTCTGCCCTGACCAGTGATGAATTATTTAACCTCAGCAGGTTCTCTCTTCTAGTATAGGGTAGTGTTGCTTACTGTTCAGCTCCACTTGGATTAATCAGTTAATGTGCGAAATAATTTTGAATATGAAAAGTTCTGGGTCGGGTACCCAGCAGTCACTCCTATCTGAGTTACTATGCTAATCCTTGCCTTTGTGAAAGAGGAGTGTGCTTAAAGTCCTTCTGTTCTATGAAACCTTTCCTCTCAGAAGTCTGCCAAAATCACTAGAAAAATAGGTAGAGCCAGCCATTGGCAAAGTGGGACCCAACCTGGGCATCTGAATATGACTCAGAGAAACCAAACACGAGACATAGAAAGAGGTTGCAGGCAAGAATCTAGGGCTCGCAGGGGCACCAGACTTCCAGGAGAAATTACGGAAACATCTGCAAGGTTAAGACAGGAAGTCCAGGGACTGCTTCCCAGAGAGGGAAGTGCCTTTCTTGGGACTGCTGCCACAGAGCTGAAATGGTGCATAATCTGGGGCCAAGGAGGCCATTTGAAGATGAGGGGATTAGACTCCAAGAAGGATCAAGAATCCATCAGCTCAACTCTACTCCTTCAGCCACACCGAGGTGAGAACAAGCCTTGGGCTTTGGGACGCAGTGAGCTTTGCATTAGCTAGGCCAAGAAGTAGCTCCATGTTAATTGCATTACAAGAAATAATTTATGTTCAGGAAATCTCTTGACCATGTTTGCTTCTGTTCCCTCCCAGCCTTTGCCAACCATGGCACTGCAAAGGGTTAATCATCAAAGGATAAAGCAAACAGGTTTCATTGCTGAGTGATCATCAAACAGTTGCCAAAACTTTGCAATCTTAGTGCTCGGAAAATACAAGGTCTACAAAACCTCAGTTGAAGAACAGATATTTAGCCAGAAACATCTAGGAGGGGCTTGGACTGCTTTGGGCATGAAAGGAATGTCTTTCTTCAACTCCACGGGGATGTGGTGAGGTAGGAGTAGGGTGGGGGTGAGACTATTGGATACTCACTGCAAGTTCTGCCAGCTTGGCAACACATCTCCTACTTCCCTGGGTTGGTTCACCCAGCACAAATTCAACCCTTTGCTTGTTGCATATCCTTTACATTTCCCCAGAGGGAGCTCACTCTCAGCCTTCCCACTTAGAATCACCACCCTTGGGACCCCAACACTTTAGATCCGTCCAGCATTGTTCAGCCTGACAGATGACCCAGCCTCCTGGTTTTCTTAAAATAACAAGAGAACATTTGCTCTCTGGAAATACAAGGTCGCATCCAAATTTAAAAAAGAAAAATAGGAGAGGAAAGCATTCAAACAAAACTCTTGGAATTGGGCTCCTGTGGTAACATTTGGAATAAAGGAAAACAGGAAAGCAATTGCAATATTAAAAATAGATTATTTCCTGCATGTAAATTCTTTGCTGACCTTGTTGATTGCAGTGTGGTCCATGTTTGCTGGCTTGCCACCTTCTGACTTCATGAGAGTGCATACCAAGGGACAGTTCTCAGGGCTCAGAAATCTACCCCCACTTAAAAAGCATTTGTTTACAAATCTGCCTATTGGCATCAACCCTTTTCTCTTTAATCCTTGATGCTTATCAGAGATTAATTATTTAACCTTTGTTTTATTCCTATGTGTCCAAGAGGAACGTACTGAATATCAAGAATACTTCAGAGGACACTGGAGCAGAGATGATACCTCCACATAACACAGTGTACCTTGACAATATCAGCATCCACTGCCAATAAGCGTAAAGGTAATCATGGGGAAGGTAATGCATTATCTGGCTGAAAGAGTATTCATCCCTCAATGGATACTTAATCAGCAGCCAGGCACTACTCTATGCTCTGGGGTCACACCCATGCCCTCAGTGACTTTATAGTCTAGTTAGGTGAAATAAACAATAAACATAGTAAATAAGTTAGATAATATGCTATAAGATAGGCATATAAAAAAAGAAAAAGTAAAGTGGAGTAGGGGGATTGGGCAAGTAAGGTATCAAATATAATAGAGAAGGCCTTAGGAAGAAGGTAAAATTTGAGCACAGGTTTACTATGAAGGTAGTAGCTAGGCAGATATGTTGATAAAGTTTCCAGGCTGGCACAGCAGCCTGAGCAAAGGCCCTGAGGCAGGCCCATGATAATTTGTTGACAGCAAGATCTGATGTCTCTCTCTTTCACTGTCAGGAAGGTCTGAGACAAGGCAGCAGTTAGTTATTCTCTGTGGGTAGCAGAGAGAATGACTTTGAAGCAGAAGGAGCAATGATGAAATGGTTTCTTTGATGAAAAAACAGGCAGCTTTTGGAATTGGGGTGAGCCGGAGTGAAAGGAAAGGTTAAAGGCTCGACAAAAGGAAACATTTTCCAAGATTCCACTCTCTGAGTGGAGAATGAGACCTGGAATCCAAAGGGCACACCTAAGACAAATCAGCTGGAGACAAGGGGCCCCATCCCCGTGTGTTGGGAATCCCCTTACAGTTACAGGTATGGCTCAGTGCCTTCTGAAGCTCTCCTGGAATCTAGCCTTGGCTTACAGAACTTTCAGCCTGAATTGCTCCTTTCTGACTTTGCTTGTTGCCTAATGCCCTTCTCTTGATCACCTTGGTCCCTGGAGCTCCCTTAACCATTTTCTCTTCAGGGCCACTCTAGAAATTAGATCTAGCTAAATGATGACCAACACCTCACAGAACTGACCCTCCCCTCCCTCCATGGGGTTGATGAATTCACTGTAATCATCTGTGAATTAACACCCCATTATTAAAGAGGCAGAGTCATATCTACCTCTTCCTCTTGGGGAAGGGGGTGTTTTGAAAAAACACACCTGGTATTCAGGTGATTTTTTAAAACACATTTGACTTTCTCTCTCATAGCCATTAAGGTTCTAGAATAAGAGAGGGTGAGCTAGAAGCTTGTGTATTTACAACCCTCATAGCCTCCCAGTTGATATAGTTTGGCTGTGTCCCCCGCCAAATCTCAACTTGAATTGTAGTTCCCAAAATCCCCACTTGCCCGTGGGAGGGACCCAACGGGAGGTAGTTGAATCATGGGAGTGGTTACCTCCATGCTGTTCTCGTGACACTGAGTGAGTTCTCACAAGACCTGATGGTTTTATAAGGGGTTTTTCCCCCTTAGTTCAGCGCTGCTTCTTCCCACCACCTTGTGAAGAAGGTGCCTTGCTTCCCCTTCACCTTGTGCCGTGATTGTAAGTTTCCGGAGGCCTCCCCAGCCATGCTGAACTGTGAGTCAATTAAGCCTCATTCCTTTACAAATTACCCAGTCTCGGGCAGTTCTTTATAGCAGTGTGAGAATGGACTAATGCACCAGTGTTCTTGGGAGACAATCAACACTCCCCAGCAGCCTCCCTTCCTCTAGAGCTGTATCTTTCTGAGTCCCCTGTTTGCTTACTGAAGGCACCAAAATTTCTCTAAGGGGCCCTGCCTTTTACTGCTTAAATGTATACATCTGCTGCCTTGCAATACTCTTCTGGCCCTCTCTTCACCTGGCTACTCACTCTTCAAGTCCCAGCTTAGTCAGGCCTCCTCAGGGAAAGATTTTCTAATCCCCCAGACTAAATCGGGCCACTGTACTTCCAGAACTTAGCATGGCACCTGGCACATAGTAAGTGCTCAGTAAACATTGATGCTTCATAAATTCATTTGATGAACAAATGCATGAGTGACGGAACAAAAAAAGAAGCTAAAATCAATGTGAAAAACAAAATTTTTAATTGGAAGATCAAGATAACAAAAGTCCCTACCACAAAGAGAAGGAGAAGAGACTAAAAGACAACAGGTATGATCTTTTAAGGTCTGATGTGCTTTTGCTTAAGGCAGTATCAGGTCGATCAGGTCAATCACCTGAGAAAGCAATGGGGTTCCAGGGCTTAGCGAAAAGAAGTAATATTGTCAGCCATGTGAGCTGAGACTACAATGAGCTGGATTTCCCCTGGCAGAAGGGGTAACAGGAGGACACAGCCAGGAGAATCAAGCACATAGTGAACACCCTGCTTGGAGGGGTGAAGAAACTATATTGCAAGAACACAATTTCAAGTGTTTGCTCTGTCTTGATTCATTGTGTATGACTTTGGACAAGTCACTTAACCTTTGGAATTGCATTTTCTTTTTAAAAAAATAAAGATGGGGGTCTTCTTATGATGCCCAGGCTGGTCTTGAACTCCTGGGCTCAAGCTATCCTCCTACCTCGGCCTCCCAAAGGCTGGGATTATAGGCATGAACCACTGTGCACAGCCGGAATTACACTTTCATTGTCCAGAAAAATAAACTGTGGGACTACCATGCGGATATTGGGAGAAACATGAACATTAGCCAAGTTCACGTATGGCCCAAGGTCCCACACAATAGTGGTATTATTCATGATCCCCAATGCTATCCCCAGCTGTTCCCCAGTAAGAGTTTATTAGTCCCACTGCTATTTCCTGATTTGTTTCCATTCAGGAAGCTTCGAACTAATGGTTAGCAGAGGAGCACATTGCAAAAATAAAAATTCTCACTTTTAACTTTTCCATCCCCTTTAATCCCCACTGCCCAGCCTTCCTCTCCCCGCAGCGAGGGCTGGAGTTGTGCCAACCCCGTGATCAATCACACACTGGGGAGCGCCTCGTGGCGGGGTGGAGGCTGCGGGCAGGGGGAGAGCTGGCCCAGCGCATCTGTTGAGTGTGATGTCCTTTTGTGATGCCCTTACAAACAGAAGCGAGGAAACAGGCCGTCGTTTATCATGTGGCTTTGTAGTGGATGCTGATAATGCAGAAAAGCCAGGCCGCTCTTGAGGTCGCTCCAGTGAAGTACTTACTGAGTCAGCTGTCGGGAGCCAGTCGGAAAGGGAGGTTCCCCATGTGACTTGCCCTTCTGCCAGGATCCTCCCTGCGGTAACAACTGCCCACTCCTGGATGGAATGGAGCCTGCCATTTGCCCTCCGGAATCCACCCAGCCTCCTGGCTCATGTGCATTGACAGTTTTTGGCCTCTAGGGGGAGCTGAAGACTTCTCCCCATTCCAGCCCACTCACCCCACTCACCCCACAACTCCCCAAGCCAGGCACACCATTGGACAAGAGGGTGGAACTTTTTGGTGAGATGGTGGCTGCATGGTCCTTGAACCATTCACTGTGGCAGGCGCCATTCTGTTTAGCCAGACCTAGGTCACCTGCCTGCTCTTTGTTGGGGGTAAGGTAGCCTTAGCCACATCCTAACCTCAGAGACACACGTTTCCAGAAGTGAGGGAAGGAGCAGTGTGATGGGCACTATAGCGACCACTGGCATAACGTCTTCTATTTCTCTGAATTTCCTCTACCCTCACCAGCACAACATCTAGAACCATGCCTTGGCCCAAAGGAGGGTTCAGTCAATGAATTTACTGGCAAGAAAACACTTAAATCCACAAACGAACACATCGTGAAAGCCAGGCAAGGGCAAAGCTCCCTGGAAGTGCTCTTTTAAAAGGGGCTTTTTCTCCACCAGCCACTCACCTAAGAAGATGCTCAGCCAAGAGAATGATATTGCTAAAAGGTCAGCCTCTCAACACAGCCACACTCTCTCCTTTTGACCTTGGCTACTCTTTTCCATGTCATGATGGCCTCCGTGTTGCTAAGTTTGGTCCCATCTGACTCACCCCTTCAGCAACATTTGACCCAGGTGATAACTTTCTTCTCCTTGAAACCTTTTCTTCTCTTGACTTTTAGGAGGTCACACTCACTTGGTTTTCCTCCTACCTCCCTGGTCATTCCTTCTCAGCTGCTTCTGCTGGTTGTCCTCATCCTTCCAATCCCTGATTGTTCAGTGCACATGGATCAGTACTTGGGCCTCCTCATTCCTATGGACACTCACTCCCTGGGTGATCTCATCCAGGTTATGGCTTTAATACCATCCATGTGCTACAACACCAGTATGTGTGTCTCTAGCCTAAATCCCTTTTCTGAACTCCAGATCTTATATCAGCCTTCATATCCGAAATATCTACTGGAATGTCCAATAGACATCTCCAGCTAATCCCATCCAAAACTGAGTCCTTGATAACTCTCCCTCCACCACTACCAAAAAAAACAGCTCCTCCCATAATCCTCCCATAATCCAGGCAAGCAGGCAAAAATCCATAGTGCTGTTCTTGACTTCTCTCTTCCTCTTACACTCCACATCTTATCTATCAGAAAATTCTGTAGGCTCTATCTTCAAAAAATATTCAGAGTTTAATACCACCTCCATTGCTACCACCCTACTTTTAACAAGTATCCCTGCTTTCTGACTTTGCTTCCTACCCCACCCTTATCCTCACAGCCCCTTCTTAACATATTACCCAACTGATCCAATTAAAATATCAGTCAGATCATATTAATACTCTGCTCCATAACAACAGTAGCTGTAAAAGCTGTGCCCTTGTGCCCTGTGTGGCCTATGTGATCTGCCTGTCACTCACTGTATCCCACTTACTAACACCCTTATTCTCTCTACTCCAGCCTCTTGGCCTCCTTCATCAGATATTCCAGGCATGCCTCCACCCCAGGGCCTTTGCACTTGCCTCTTTCCTCTTCCTGGAATGCTCTTCTCCTAAATATTCACACAATTCCTTCTCAACTCCTTCAAGTCTTTACTTGAAGGTCATTTTCTTAGGGAAGCTTTTCCTGAAATCACATCTAAATTTCAGCATGCCCACCCTTTTTGTCCCTCTTTCCTTCTTATTTTTTTTCCTTTCATCATTACAATTTATATATTCTTTTTAATAGTATTATTGATTATAATATTATAGAATATCTATTAATATTCTTTAAGGAATATTTAATATTTAATATGTAATTTATTTAATTGATATTTAATTATATTCTTTTTACCTACTTTATCTTTTTTTCATTTTGAGACAGGATCTTGTTCTACCACTCAATCTGGAGTGCAGTAGTGTGATCACGGCTTGCAGCTTCAACCTCCCAAACTCAAGCAATCCTCCCACCTCAGCTTCCTAAGTGGATGGGAGTAGATGCACACCACCATGCTTTGCTATACCTACTTTATCTTGTATATTGCATCTTCTCCAACTATGCTCCATAAGGACAGGAATATTTTCATATGTTTTGATCATCAAAAACAATTATCAATGTATTAGAAACTACAATAGTGCTGTCACATAAAAAAAAAAAAGCAAACAATATAGCCTAATTGTACAGCTAAGATCTGAGTCTTTTGAAATCCATACTATTTGGCCTTGACTTCCAGCTAAACTCAGTGATCAGGCAGGATCGATTTCCAAGTTTTGAGGCTAATTTTTGATAGAGAGGCAGCCATGAAAATTTTCTACTCATGTCACTTCCTAGCTGAACAGTTTTCAATAGCTTCCCGTTGCCTCCACTGCCTTAAGGAGCCAAGTTTATACCTCCCTTGTCCATACCTTTCTTAGGTGGTGTGCTGCATCAGCAATACATATGACTTCTTCAGCCAAACTGCCTTATCCACTGTTTCCCCAAATAGCCTTGAGCTTCCCTTTCTCCATATTCTTTCTCATTCCTTTCTTTCTTCTGAAATATCCTCCTTTATTTCCTCTATTCCTCTAAGTCCACAATTGTTTTAAAGACATGCTTTCTTCACCACCTGCTGAAATTTAACCTATTCTTCCAACTTCCATGGCACCTCTTTTATAAAGGCGTCCTTGAATTTGTCAGATGAAACACTCCCTATCTTGTAATTTCATGGTATTTTGCTTCTACCTTTATTCCATCCCATTTCACAGTAGAGTCATGCAGTAGTCCACAGCAGAGATTTGGAGCCTAAGTTGTATGACTTTGCACAAGTAATGTGGCCTCTCTGTGCTTCCATTTCTTTCTCTGTAAAATGAGGTTAATAACAGTTCCTACCATATAGGATTTTATGATGATTAACATGTAAAACACTTAGAACAAAATCTCTCCTCTGAGTGTTTTGATGTTTTTACTGCTGTTAGCAATTCTTTATTTTCAGTCCACTTGACTTTGTTGGGTGAAACATCACAGCTGGATTTCTTCTAGTTGCTTAATACATACACTTTAACCTTATTAAATAATGAGTGTATCATTTCCTTTTTCTCAATTTGGAGGTGCAGGTAAATTAAATCCAATGTAAAGAATTACTGATACTATAAATAATTTTATTGATTTTTTTTCTGAATATACAATGCATAACCACAATGCCAGAGTTACATTGAATTGAATTGAATTCTGATATATTGGATTCAACTTAATCACACATGCTGTGAGGAACAGAAAGATGAAGACAAGGCCCTGACCTCATAGAACAACTATCTCTATTTAGCAAGATTAATATATACACAAGTAACTTTCCAATATCTGCTATATGCTGCATATCATATGGTTCTTTTACTTATATCTTAATGTTTCAGTTTTTCTCAGTCTTCCAATATCTTTTTATTATTTTGAACCCAGGGTGCATTAGTTCATTTGAACCAGTTTTTTGTTGTAATGTGGGAACATAAGCCATTAGTTGTAGTCTATTATTGTCTACTTAATGAAATTGTTTTTGAAACCCTGCCCATTCACCTTTAACCTTGAGGCCCATGCATAGTTTCCGTATTTATTAAATGATTAACTCACTTACTAGAGGTATTTATGAGTTCTTGGCTCAGCCTGAGCCTGCCAGGCCTGGTCGAGAGACAGGAATGGTTCCAGAATGACCTCCCCAGCCTTCTGCTGAGACACGTCTCTCATCGCCCCCACGTGTCCTCCCTTCCTGATCATCCCTGCATGCTTTTCTTACACATCCACTTCACTTTCTTCTCCAGGAGGCACAGTTGCATGTGGTCCTCATTGTGCTGATAATTTCACTTTGCAGTTATTTTTATAAATGTTTAATCAGGTGTGCAGGCAAAAAGATGAAAAGTGAAGGGTGGCTGTTTCTAAATATTTATTCAGAAAACAAATTCAACAATATTCAATCTAGCCCCTTCCCCAGGGACACTGGCATTGACATCCTCATAGCAGCGGCCTAAGACCTTCAGTCCTTGAAGGTGAGTCCTGGAACTATAGCCTAATACCCATGAAATTGTTTTTTCACACCTAATAGTGTCCTCACCCTGCATGCTGGATAAACAGGCGCTCAAGTGGTTTCTAGGCCAGGTTTATTTTCCTTCTGAAACATGATCCTTAAAGTAACTTCAGAAAACAGAAGGTCAACTCTAAAGACAAAAAAAAAGAATCCATGGTTATGTAAAAAAGCCTTTCAGTAAACTGAGATGCCATTCACAGAAGTTGTAAAATAATCTTTTACTAGTTCATAATTTTAAGTATTTAGAATAACAGGACTTATGAGGAAAGTGGCTATGAGCATCTAAGGGTAGTGCCTTGGGTCATTTTTCTGAAGGTGATTAAGATGAAACAAAGTGCTCTTCATAGTATGATGTAGGCCACTTTGAAATATAAAGCTCTGAGTATTTAACACTTAAAAGGTACAAAGAAATGTCAGATGATAACATGGATGCTAAAGGTTATGGCCATGATTCATTTTCCTAGCAAGCCCACAAGCTGGCCAAGAATCACTTTCGCTTTGGAAATACATAAGTTTTACCTTCCAGGTATCTTTGGAATGCAAGATCAGGGATTATGAATGAGCTCTCCCAAATACTCTCAGTGTCCTTGGACCTAGGCTAACAACAATGAAGATAAGACCCAATGTTGTTTAAGAATCTGACCTGAAGAAGCTGGATGGAAGACTACAGGAAGCACTAAAATTCATATTGGGTAGTTTGGAAACTACTTTTCCCATCGCAGCTGTAACCATGCTATGACCACAAGAGTTTTGATGGACAGAGCCCTACCCTTTATCAGGTATGTGAACATCCCAATAAAATTACTATACCACTTACAAAAGATAAAGGAATTCACATGGTTTCCCAGACCAAGTTCTACTGATAGGATATGAAATTCAGTTAATGATCACAGCGAGTAAATAAAACAGAAATTTGAGATTACAAACCCTGAGGAGATGAATGAGGTAGATGAGGCCCTCCTGGGCAGAAAAAGCAGCAGAAGCAACAGTGATCTTCAGCCATGGTGTTCAGAAAAACAAAGTTGTGTCAGATAAGATTGAGTTATCAGAGGATTTGACTGCAGTTTGCAAGCTTACATAAAAAGGAGGAGAGGACCCATGTGTTCTGTTGAACAATGGTTTTCTGAAACTTCATCAAATTGAAAGGGTAATCCAGTTAATTAATCCGACTCTATCAGATACATATCAACTGGAAGCTAAAACCAATACTCATTAAAATGAGGGTGAGGTTCTTGTACTTCAATGAAAGGTACTACAACTTTTGCCAGAGGTGTATGAAAATACTCTTTTAAAAAAAATCACATTACTTTTATTTAAAATTTTTTTATTTTTAATTTTTGTGGGTACACATTAACTTTTGATTTTTGTGGGTACATATCAATAGTACATATTAATAACCATTTTAACTGAGGTAAGATGATATCTCATTATAGTTTCAGTTTGCATTTCTGAAAGTACTCTTTTGTGGAAAAGAAAACAAATGTCTCTGGGTGAGATGTTAACATTAAAACAAAAAAGTACCAATCAATTAAAAGAAAGAAATCGATCTGCACCAGATATTTGTATCATTTCATCTTCTCAACATGTGAGGTTACAAAAAAGGAAGTAGAGGCTCAGAGAAGCAAAGTAGTTTAAGGACCTTTCCATAGCTAGTAAGTTTCTAGCCAGCATTTCAGTTCAGAATTAGAAGTATCCATAGCCCCAGCTATTTCCACAATATGCTGCCACCATTTGAGGCAATGATCTCTGTGTGGATGAAAGGAGAGAAGGACCAAGGGAATGCTCTGAAGAGGTAAGTAGGAAGCTTTCCTGTCCTGAATAGTAAGATAATACCTGAAGGTTAAATAGGGAAGCTCTTCTGCATGTGGATGCTAATGAGATCACATTAATATGTCAGCTTTTGCTGGCTCCAAAGCTCAGCAACTAAACTGCAGGAAACCTACTCCCTCCTATTCAATATTCTCTTTCCTTTACAATTTCAGGGAGTCCCTAAGTTTCACACTGCACAGCAGACTAATGTCATCCTTTGGTGACACTGTAGCCATCTGGCAGGTTGGCCCAGCTGCTCCTCCTTCACACCCCTCAGGGCTCTCCCTGCAGCGCTGCCACCCCCCAGCTATTTGTTCAAAGCTGATGATTGATTACCTGAGCTGCTTCTCTGTTCCTCTCTACTTCGGTTCCCTTCTCTGAGTTCTGGGCCTATATATACAAATGTCTTTCACACTTCTCAACAGAATGTCCCAAAGATATCTCAAATACAACACATCTAATAAATAAATACATTATCTTCTCTAAAAATATTCTCTTTTCATGAGCTGAGTTTTGATAAATAAACGACACCAGTACTCACAGTGACTCAAATAAAAAACCTGGAGCCACATATACTCTGGCTTTTTCAACCCGACACCAAGTCCTATCAATTCTACCTTCCTCTCAACTATGATCTCTTTCCTGTCTATTTCCTGAAGGCTGAATGGGTAAACCAAATGCTCTGGGGTTCTACCCGCATTCCCACTCCTTTTGTCCAAGGTCTCATCAACTTTCTCCTCTTACTGACTTCCATGTTTCTTACCAGGGTCACTTTTCCATAATGCATATTGCACCAAATTACGAGGTTCCCTATGGTACAAAGTTCTAATGACCTTTGATTTGGCATTGAAGGCTCTTTATGATTTGTCTCTACTCATTTTTCTACCAAAATTGAATCATTGGCACAATTATACTTTCTTAAATTTACTGACTCCAAAACAGCAAGAAGAGATGATGCACACTGGGGCTCAAGATGTAGACAGTGAATGATCGAGTTATGTTATTCAAGAATAATAAAGTTAGATAATAACCTGATATCTTAAAGAAGAAACATAAGATGGTTTACTATTTGGAATGAACAATATGAGGGACAGAGAATACTGAACATCAGCAACTCTCTAAATTGCATCTGTGTTCTGTGTTCCAACAAATGAAAGAATATTCAAAACAAGCAAGTTTAGAAGGCAAATAACTTTATTGAGAATGTATGGATTGAATGTAGTCCACATAAGAGACATGGCTAAATGAATGTTCATCAAGGCCTGAGATGTGTGACCCTAAGAAACAAGACTGATGGTTTAATAAAGAACCAATGAAGACCAAGAAAAAAGATGAAAATGCTAACACTGAAAGATAAAACACATGCTGCAGGATGTAGGAGAAATTTCTACTAACTATAAAGCATGTGGTTTGAGGTGTTCATCTGCAAGGACGTGTATTGAGAAAACAAAATGGTGATTGGCCTATGCTTTTCTCATGAAGCAGACAACTCCAGCAGCCTGAGAGAAGGCAGAAAGACACATACATTGATTTGTCTTGCTCAGAGACACAGAGTCTATCTAAGAAGAATTGAATATGTGAGTGCTGTCTTTTGAGGTGGACATAGAACTCTTTCTTACTCCACCCCAACCCAAATTTCTAGATTTATTTGGAGACTACAACCTCCCTAAAACAACATGGTGTGTGTGTGTGTGTGTGTGTGTGTGTGTGTGTGTGTGTAGCAAATGCATTATATAAGGCTGGCTCCTCATAAGTAATAAATAAAGTAATAAAGATGTGAGTGGAAAGCAAAAGAGTTCATTCTAAGAATTGTGGTCCTTTTAATAAGAAGAAGAGGAGTAAGGAAAGAAAACATTTTTACAGAACTTAATGTGCATTTTATATATTAATTAGTTCTGAGGACAATCCTATATTAGAATAGCATAAACTATGTTGTGGGAAAAAGAAATTTAAAACTCAAAAATCTCAGTAATTAAGTTAGCACAACACAGGTTTATTTCTTGCTCATGCCAAGTTTGATTTAGGCAAGCAGAGACTCTCTTCTCAAGGATTCAGGCTCAAGGATTCAGGCTCTCCCCATCTTGTGATACCACCCAAGTGCTCTGTGGTAGAAGGCAAATCAACTCTTAACTGCCTCAGCCTTGCACTGACACATGGTACTCCTACTCCCAGTCCACCAGTTAGAACTAGTCAAATGGTCCCAGTCACGCCAAGGGAGGCTGGGAAATGTTGGGAAGCTCATGAATATTTCAGTGAGCACTGTCTCCTCCATGCCCCTTGTGAGGAATATAATAGCATAAGCCCCATGATTTTTACAGATGATGAGAAAGTGGCACAAGGAAAAAATAATGTATCCAGATTCACAGTGCTAGTAAGTGGCAGACCTGATCTTTCAACCAAATAATCTGGTTCTAGAATCCATCCTTTTAAAAATTGTATCGTCTTTCAAAAGCAATAGAATTACCAATGACTTCATTAATTATTTATATTACAGAAACAATCTATGGATGAAGACAGAAAATCCTCCCTTGGAACCCAGAGCCTTGCTATATGAGCACCAGCTGGACGCTGATAATTAGACAACAAAATACACAATCACTTTTCTGTAGACCTGAGAAGGGATCGAACAAGCAGGCTGGTGGTCAACAAGGCCGACCGAGGGAAACCCCTGCATCCTACCTATTGGCACGCATCTAGTCCAGACATGTCTCTCTTACTGACAGTAAGAGAGTTAAAAAAAAAAAAAAAAATCAGCCTGAGACATATGGGGAAAGTACTGAAAACCCTAGATAAAGGGAATAAGAGACTGACAAATACAGGAGTCTGTTCTCTAGAGCAGGGGTGGGTAAACATTCCTATAAAGATCCATTTAGGAAATATTTTAGGATTTATGGAACCCTACAGTTTCTATCATGACTACCCAACTCTGCAGAACTGCAAAAGAACATTTCCATAAATGAAAGGGTATGGCTGAGACCCTATGAAACTTTATTTACAAAAACAGATTTGGCCCATGGGCTGTAGTTTGCCAACCCCTGCTCTAAAAGAAGGAAACTGAGAAGAAATATAAATGATCAGTAAACATTTGGAAAATACTCTATTTAATAGGAATCCAGGAATTTACAAATCCAAACAGTGATGTAATTGTCATCAGCAAACAAGTGACAATTTTTTAAAAGAATTTATTGTTAGAAGGTTTCTGTGAGATGACTTTATATATTTCTGATAACAATGTGAATAAGCATAGTTTTTCTTGAATTTAATTTGTGGACATAGGTCAAGAATCTACACACCTAAAATGTTTACTTCCGATATTTAAAAAATAATCAAATAGGAGCTCCAAAACTTTTTTTATAAGTATTATTATCCCAGCATTACTTATAAAGTTTTTTAAATGAAAAATAAAACGTTAATAGAGCATATTATATTCAACCATGTTTCTGTTATTGTTTTATTTTTTCTTTTAAAATCTCGTTTTGTTTTTTCTTTCAAAATTTCATTTTTGAGATCTAGTGATATGAAAAATAAGATATAATGCTAGGTAAAAATAGTACAGGATATTATGTGTATATATGCATAATATGTTAATATATACTCATATATATGTGCCAATTTCATAACTATGTATTTAAAACTGCAGAAGATAAGGATAGAACAGAAATCATAAATAGTAATAATCAGGATATAGAAATATAGGAGGGTGCATCTTTGTTTTTCTGAGTTATTCACATTTTCTATGAAAACATTTCATAATCAGAAAAAAATGTATAAAAATGCAAAGTGAAACTCATGAGCTTTTGAGTCAGTCATGATTTGAATTTTAGCTCTGCCAAAATCACTAGTTTGTGATCTTGGGCAAATTACCATATACCTTTGTACTTCCATTTTCTCATTTAAAAGATACAGCTAATAGCACCTACTCCACATGATTTTTTCAATGATTATATGAGTTAATATATATAAAGCCTCTAGTACATATTATGTTCTCAATAAATACTAGTTAATTACACTTTTAGAAAAGCATATGAATTTGGGATTGCACAAAAAAGACTGAGACTGGGAATCTGGGAGTGGGAGTGGTCATGATAAAAGTTGTAAAAGTTAGAGAGAGGGACAGCCAAGAGACTTTTTTGTGTAGGGTTAGGGTAGGGGAAGATGGAAGGGAGAGACAGAGAGAGGAGACAGAGAAAGAAAGCAGGTGGGGCGGGAGAGAAACCAACTATTGTTTCAGAGACAGAGATGCTTTGCCCAGTCTGGATCAGGTGACTGTGAAACAGCTTCAGTCAGGAGTTGAGAGGGAGAACTGAGATGCTAGAAGAGGCACTATGGTTCTTTTTCTGAGTAGGGACTAAAAGAACAACCTTCTCCTAGAGGGAAGCTGGTAAAGAGGCCCTCAGGGATCAGGGTTGAATGCGAAAGGAGGGGCTCAATGCCACATGGAGCTGAGCAAGTGTTTATGCCCGGTGAATAGGTGCCCCTTGAAAGGAAGGTCTAGGACCTCACCCTAGACCTGTCTACTGTGGGTTTGTTCCCCGCGACTTCCCACATCGCAGCAAAACCTCTCAACAAAGCACAGGGGATGCGAAAACAAACAAACATTTGGGAGGTGGTGGAAGAGGATGTGAGACAAGAAGAAAGGAATACCAAGGAGAAGTAGTGAAAAAAGGATTTCCCTCTAATAGTGGGGTCTTCATGGTGGAAGACTCTTCCTCATTCCTGTGCAGGTCACTAGGGAATCCTCTGTAGATGACAGAGCCCCTTATATGACACGAGTGGCACCAATCGCAGTTGAGCAAACAGCTTCTCAAATATCCCTTGCTCCTTCTCACCTCCCAGCCCACAACAGGTATATCCTCACAGCAGGTGCAGTTTTCAAATGCATCTTGTCTTGTCTCTTCCCGAATCTCCTGCTCCTACCTAAACACACAGTACATGCATGAACACAAATGTCTGCTCTTTCTGGCTACCTCCTTATATACACCTTTACTTCTCAGCACTAATGTCCCTTTCTCTGACCTCCAAGAAGAGTCACCCAGTGACCCTGTCTGTACGTTTGCCTGTCCCATCCATTCAATTGTGGTGGGCTCCTTGAGGACAGAGACCATGTCTCATGGGCCATTGTTGCTTAGGCTCCTAATGCAGCATCTAGCACATAATCTAGCTGGTCTCTTATGGTCATTTTTTAGCACGCCTCTGTCACCACCATGGCACTCAACATAGCTCTTTTCAGTGCCTTAGGCCCCATCTTCTGATACACAAGACAAAATGACTTCATAAGTCATAGAGTGAGAAGAAAGAGGAGCTGTAGGCAGCAGAGACTTGGTACACAATGAGGAACTGTGGACTCGAGTCGTGGTAACAGAGAGAACCAAGGCTGCAAAACAATTGCATAACTCCAACCTGTCTCATGTTCTGCCAGCCCTCCCCTTGGTTTCACATTTTCTGCAGTATTGCAACATGTCTTCCAAAGACTGGGCCAAGATGAGTATAGGAAATCAGTCTGCGATTCTCCAGCTTGGCTGGTGGTTCTTGCTCTCCATACAATTTTGAACTTAAATCTGTAGCCCATATTTCTTGGCAATAAGTCAGCAACCTATTCTTGGCAGAACTAAGGACATGATCTTGTCAATAAGGCAATCAGAACTACTATCTATTGAGCATGTATATACTACGTGTTTTACATACATCATTTTCCTTAGTCCTCACAACAAACCTTTGAGGTGAGCAACAGTGTCTCAATTTTGCATATGAAAAAATTAATGCAGTTTGAATAACTCACCCAAGGTCACACAATTAAAAGTGTTACAGTCAGGATTTGAAATAAATATTTCTATATTACTTAAACTCTACTGCCAAGAACCAGGGATAGAAGAAATTTACTAGAGATTGCTCTGAAAGCCAAAAACTTAGTTAGTAAAACTGACCTCAAATTAGATGTTCACTTATGATAGTAAGTGACTTATCTAAAAGACCATGGATCTAATTGAACTGTTGATAACTTTGCACCCTTTAAGAGACTTGGGTTGTAGTGGTAGCGTCATAGACCTCAAAAGCGTGTCGGAAGTTGACCCCAATTAACACCACTGGGCATACTCAGTTTAGCTGTAATATCATGTAACTGCTACAACATCCTTAAGACCCCAGGTTCTGTTTTCCAGGGAGACTGATGACAGTTTTGTTTTCAGAACAAACAAATAGAGTGGGATAAGGATTCCCAGTGGATATTTAGTCTCTAGAGATGTCTATGACCCACATTTTAAGCCCTAAAAAGAAATACAGTCCACTTGCCGAAAGGTCTTCCCATGATGTTGGTTCAGAAAAAGATAAACCCAATTAGGTATAACCAACAAAGTGAGGAGGGCTGCTGAGCAGAGGAAAATTCCACACCATTAAAAAGGCAGTAAGACAAATCTAGTTTTCTATGGGTTTAAGAAGGCCTGGGGTGACTGGATTAACTCTGACATCTGTGCTCAGATTCAAACTTTTGGTGGAAGAAAAGCTTATAGCTTAATTTTGCAAGACCCAGCATGAAACCTTTGTTGGTCAGTAGGGAGATGGGATCTGAGAAAATTGGATTAGAGCTCCTGAAATAAGGACTTGAGCAATGGAGAGGAAAGTGCAATTATAAGCAACTGTACCAGACAAGACTTTTTCCTGTGTGATGGACGTTTCAATTCCAGAAAAGATCACAAGCTGGATAACCAAGTCTTTACTGGTCTAGATTTCAACTGGATTCATAGTAACATATGCTGGCCTTGTGTTTAAAATGTTCTTAATCAAAATATTTTGAACATACATTTTTATAAAACTAACAGAACCCTGCAAGTTTTAAGCTATCAATCCCTTTTAAAAAAGATAAAATGTGATTTCCAGGTGCTGAATTTTTTTTTAAATAAAATAAAATAAAAATGAATATTTATATTTGGGGGAAAACAGACATGGCGACTACAGTTAAGAGAGGTACCATCTATCTTATCAGAGTATAAGAGGTAGTAGAGAAAATGTAGAAGAAGGCAATATTCAAAGAGATGGTGACTCAGAATTTTCCCAAATTTATGAGGAAGAAATCCTAAGACATAGAAAACCAAATAAAGCAGAATAAGTAAAAAGAGATTAAGGCTAGACACTAGATGCATTGTAAGATACTGCAGAACATCAAAACAAAGAAGGAAAGAAAAAGGGAGAGAAATAGGGAGGGAGGAAAAGAGAAGGGAATATAATTTTTTTAATGAAAAAAAGAAAGAAAATCACAGAAGCAGCCAGAGAACAAGTCAGATTACCAGTAGAGGTACAAATTTGATTGACATCTAACTGCTCAGTAGAGAAAGTAGGGCCTATTCTCAATAGTCACAAGAAAAATCAGAAAATAATGGATTTTTTTTAAGCAGAGAGGAAAAAACCATCAACCTAGAATGGTATTATTACAGAAATGATCTTTCAAGAACAATAGCAAAATAAAAATATTTTTTAGAAAATAAAAATTGAGAGATTCTTTTTAAAGGAATGTCTAAAAGATTTACTCCAGAAAGAAGGAAAGTGAGCCCCCAGGGAAGCCTGAGATGTAAGAAGAAATAGTGAGCAAACAAAATGTTAAGTGAGTGGATTAATCTAAAGCAACCTTGTAATTTGAGGGCTTAAAGACTACAAGAACTAAAATTCTGGATAATAATAGCAGTTACTCGTAAGTTAGGATGGAGTGAACAGAATTAAGGGTGTCTTAAGTTGTTTATATTATTTGGGAAAAGAATAAGTGAATGAATCAACTTTAGCCTTTCCTAAATTAAAATACATTCTAAATTTCTAGCGAATCATTTAAACAATGAAAATAAAGATACAATTTGCAATTAATTGAGGAGAAAAATGAAATGGAAAAACAAACTCAATTCAAAAGAAAGTATTTAAGAAGAGGAAAAGACATATGAAATATAAATAGAAATAAAGACAAATAGAAAACACAATATAAAAAGTAAAATAAATCTAAATATAGCTGTAATCACAATAAATGTAAATGCTTAAATGCTCCAGTTAAAAGCCAAAGGCTGTCAGACTGGATTTAAAAAAACATTCACCAGTATGTTACTTACAAGACTGCCAATTAAAAACTAGGGACATAAATAGACTGAGACTAAAAGGATGAATATCATCATGCATATACTAAATAATTTCTAAATTGACATCAGACAAAATCAACTTAAAGGAGCAAAACATTGTTTAAGGTAATAAATCACTACACAGTTTTTTAAAAGTTAAAGTTGCTAACAAGGTGTAACAAATATAAAATTGATACATCCATCATTATAGTAAGAGATTTTAATATATCTCCATTGGTAACTGAGTGATCAGGTAGGCAAAGAAACCAGCAAGAATATGAACTTGACTAATATAATTAATTAACAGGTTGATATGATGACGATATATGAAAGAATGTATCTAAAATTTAGTAAATTGGCATTTTTTTCAAACTTACACAGAACATATATGAAAATTGAATATGTGTAAGGCCATTAAATAAATCTCAAAGAATTTCAAGAAATCAGAATTTACATAAAAGTTATCTGACTAAAATGCAATTATATCGGAAATCAATAATGAAGCAACCAGACTATTTTTTTTTTTTTTTTGAGACAGAGTCTCGCTCTGCCCCCAGGCTGGAGTGCAGTGGCCGAATCTCAGCTCACTGCAAGCTCCGCCTCCCAGGTTCACGCCATTCTCGTGCCTCAGCCTCCCTAGTGGCTGGGACTACAGGCGCCTGCCACCTCACCCGGCTAGTTTTTTGTATTTTTTTAGTAGAGACGGGGTTTCACCGTGTTCGCCAGGATGATCTCGATCTCCTGACCTCGTGATCCGCCTGTCTAGGCCTCCCAAAGTGCCGGGATTACAGGCTTGAGCCACCGCGTCCGGCCCAGACTATTTTTTTAAAAAAATTAAGCACATGCTTCTGAATAACTCCAGTCAAAGAATAAATCATTTAACAATTATTTTTAATTTTTAGTATGAAAAGAGAATAAAAACATACGTGATACAGCAAAACCAATGCTTAGGGCAAAATTTGGGGGAAAATACTTTTCTAGAAAGAAAGACTAACAAATCAGCAAGCCAAATATATAACTTAAGAACTTAGTAACAGAATATATATATACAGTAGAAAAATAATAAATATAAAAGCTAAAGTGGAAAAGTAGTAAATATAAAGCTAAAGCTAATGAAATAGTAAACAGATTAGAGATATTATCAAAGTAAATGTGAGTTCTTTGAAAAAACTAATAAATTAACAAACCTCTGAAGATATTGTGAAGAAATGAAAAGGAAAAAATAAACAATATTTGAAAGAATTAATCGAACTGAATTACCAATGCAGAAGAGTGACAGGATAACAAGTGAACATTAGTAACAAGTAAATTTGAACACATCTCAGGGAAAAAAAATGAGAAAACTAATTCAGGAAGACAGAAAATCTGAATAATCCTACATTTACTAAATAAATAAAATCAATAATTTTAAATATTTTTGCAAAGTGAAACTAATTCTTGAACATTTTACCAGTGAGTTCTACCAAACACTCAGAGAACAGATACCCGTTGAGCATCCCTTATTTAAAATGTTTGGTGGCTGGGGCAGTGGCTCACACCTATAATCCCAGCACTTTGGGAGGCGGAGGTGGTTGCATCACCTGAGGTCAGAAGTTCGAGATCAGCCTGGCCAACATGCTGAAACTCCATCTCTACCAAAAAAAAAAAGTTAGCCAGGTGTGGTGGTGCATGCCTATAATCCCAGCTACTCAGGAAGCTGAGGCAGGAGAATCGCTTGAACCCAGGAGGCAGAGATTGCAATGAGCCGAGATCACACCACTGCATTCCAGCCTAGGCAATGGAGTGAGACTCTGTCTCAAAATAAATAAATAAATAAATATATTTTTTAAATACAATGTTTTGGACCAGAAAAGTTTCAAATTTTGATTTTTTGAGGTGGGGGTGGGGGGAGTTTCAGAATATTTGCATTATACCAGTGGAGCATCCCAAATCTGAAAATCCTAAATCTGAAATGCTCCAATGAGCATTTCCTTTGCATATCGTGTCAACACTAAAAAGTTTGCATTTGGAGATACTCAGATTTTGGATTTTGAATACTAGGGCAATCCCTCACTATCCAGCATCATATTAGGGATACTGAACTTGTGATGCTAATCTTACACAACTCTTTCAGGAACAGAAAAAAAGAGAAGAAAAAATCCACCCACCTCATTTCATGAGGTTTCATGAGGCTAGTATAACCTTCATACAAAAACAGTCAGGAAATAAATCTTAAATATTAAAAGTAGGAAAGCAGGAATGAAAATTTAATAAAATGTCTGAAAAATAAAATTAAGAAAAATTTTCAAAAGACATAAAGGTATAAAATGTGAAAGATAATGTTAGAAAAGATTAGAGAATGTAAAAAGTAAAGTAGAGGTTCCTCTTCAAAGACTTTCCTCTCCATTTAGTTAGAAATAAATAGTAACTTCTCTTAGAAGCAAAATGTATTCAAAGACCCCTGCTAACATTCCTAAATATCTGCTAGCTGTAACAAAGAAATCAATGTCTTTATGTTCTTAGCTCCCACAATTTAGCCTACATATTCACGCTTATACTGGTCTAAGCAAGCATTAGGTCATAGCCTGTTCCTCTTCCTTATTTAAAGGTGTTTCTGCCTTTCTCAGCATTCCACAAGTTACTTCCTCCTTCCTTTATTCTCCTCTACCTTTGCCTCTTTTAAAAAGTTCTAAGTTGCTAGCCAATCAAGACAAATACAGAATGTTAGGTTCCGTTCCAGCCAATGGAAACCGGACACAGCAGTAGGGTGGACGTGTCAGGTTATAAATGACCCTGTCTCCTTTATTCGGTGGTATACTCTCATGGCAAAATTGCTGGCAAGTGTACCCTTTCTGCAGGAAGTAAAAATGGCCTTGCTGAGTAAATTAATGTTCAAGTGCTTTTTCTTTATGACACCAGGGAACAAGCATTTCAAACAGAAAACCAAAGAGAATATAAAAGTTATTACTACAGAATTGAAAGAAACAGTCTACTATATCCTACAGACAGAAGTTCCAAAACAGCAAACACCAAGAATGGTGGGGAAAATATTATGAAAGAAATAAAATAAGGAAATTTCCTAGAACCACAGAGACAAGTTTCTAGATTGAAAAAGCCCACTGAATATTCATTATAATGAATGAATATATAAATGAAGACCCCACCACATTGCATTATTGCAAACATTAAAACACCAAGTTATGCTTAATGCTATATCCCCAATGACAATAACAAATACCGAGCTTTTTGTGAAGTGTATCATTTTAATATACAGGATCAGGAATTATAATGACATGGGATTTCTCGCAGAGACCCAGCTTCTGTTGATCCTTTCCTTGTAGTAAGATGGTTTAAAGAAACACACAAAACAAGTAAGATGTAGCTATTTTAATCTCTGGTTGGAGAAAAGTATGTTCATTGCAGCACTATTCACAATAACAAAGGCATGGAATCAACCTAAATTCCCATCAATGATAGACTGGATAAAGAAATGTGGTACATATATACCATGGAATACTATGCAGCCATAAACAGTGTGAGATCATGTTCTTTGCAAGGACATGGATGGATTGGAAGGCTGTTATCCTCAGCAAACTAATGCAGGAGTAGAAGTCCAAATATCGCATGATCTCACTTACAAATGGGAACTGAATGACGAGTTCACGTGGACACATGATGGGATACAGCACACAGTGGGGCCTCTGGGAGGGTGGTGGGGGAGGAGCATCAGGAGGGAGAGTATCAGGAAAAATAGCTAATGGACGCTGGGCTTAATATCGGGGTGATAGGATGATCTGTGCAGCAAACCATCATGGCACACATTTACCTATGCAACAAACCTACACATCTTGCACATGTACTCCCTGAACATTAAAAAAAAAATTTTTTTAAAGGAAAAAGAAAATTATTGCTATGATCTATAAGGCTATATGTTACAGTAAATTTTTGAAATCATAAAAAACTACATGCAATAAAAACATTAAAAATGTTAAAAAAAGATATGACATAAATGTTGAATTTGTCTGACAAAGATTTTAAAGCAGCTATCATAAAAATATTTTAATGCGTAATTACAAGCATACTTAAAATAAATGAAAAAAACAGAAAGTCTCAGCAAAGAAATAAAAGATACAACAAAGAATCAAATTGAAATCTGAACTAAAAACCACAATAACTGAAATAAAATATTCATTGGACAGGTTCAACAACACAAGAAGAGGCGAGAGGGAAGAATCAATGAACACGAAAGTGTTCATTAGAAATTACCCAAATTTACCAAAGAACAGTAGAAATTACCCAAAGAACAATAGAAATTACCCAATCTGAAGAACAAAGAGAAAATAAACTGAAAACATAAAATCACATACTTAAGCCCTAACATTATTAATTACATTATCATAAATGATCTGAATGCACCAATTAAAGGCAGAGGTTGGCAGAATGGTTTTTTTTTTTTTTTTAAATGACTCAACTCAGTGCTCAAGGGCATTTTTGTCAGTGAAAAAAGCCAACCTCAAAAACTCATATACCAGCCAGGCACAGTGTCTCATACCCATAATTCCAGTGCTTTGGGAGACTGAGGTAGGAAGATTACTTCAGGCCAGGAGTTCAAGAACAGCCTGAGCAACATAGTGAGATTCCCATCTCTACAAATTAAAAAAAAAAAAAAAATAGCTGGGTGCGGTGGCGTGTGCATGTATAGTCCCAGCTAGAGGCTGAGGTGAGAGGATCACTTAAGCCCAGGAGGTCAAGGCTGCAGTGAGCCATGATCATGCACTGGGTGCATGCTTGGGTGACAGAATGAGACCCTGTATCAAAAATAAAAAAGAAGTCATATGCCATGTAATTCCATTTGCATTACATTGTCAAAATGACAAAATTACAGAAGTGGAAAGCGGAGTAGTGGCTGCCAGGGGCTAGGGATGATGGGGGAGGGGGCTGGATATGATTACAAAGGGATAGCCTAAGGAAGATATTTGTGGTGATGGAACAGTTCTGTGTCTTGACTTCAGTGATGCTTATGTGAATCTACATACAGATAAAACAGTATGAACTATGCACAGGCATTGTACCAATGGTAGATTCCTGGTTTTAATATTGCTTTATAGTTGTATAAGCTATAATCATTGAGAGAAACTGAGCGAAATGTAAATGGAACCTCTCTGTATTATTTTTACAACTTTCTGTGAATTTATAGTTATTTCAAAATGAAAAGATTTTTAAAAACTTATAAAGCACATTTTTTTTCCAAGTCTTAGGCACACAAAGATGAATAAAACAGAGTTACTGCCTTCAAAGTCCTGCCATCTGGTTAACTACAAAATCCTTTTGGGAGGATGGGTAAAACCCAAAGATACAAAAGATAGAAATAGCCATTTTAAAAGGAGTTGTAGCTATATGAGTGGTGCTTGGATTATAAAGTCTAAAGATGCCAAGACTCCAAGCACTGGGTCTTTTAATAACAATTTAAAATTCAAAGTGTTTGCTGGGCTTAGTTGCTCACGCCTGTATTCCCAGTACTTTGGAAGGCTGAGGCAGGAGGATTGCTTGAGGCCAGGAGTTTGCTTGAGGCCAGGAGTTCGAGAATAATTTATTATGAAACAGTCTGTGCCTACAACAGAATATGTACAAAAGTATGAACTCACTCTGACCCACCAACCGACTAAAGAAGTCCCACATTAACCATACAATTGAAGCTCACCCAACTCCCATCCTCCTCCCCTCAGACGTAACTGCCACCCTGAATTTTGTGTTCATCATACCCTTGCTTTTAAAAATTAGTTAACTACAATGTAAGTATTCCCTGACAGCATTTGTTTAGCTTTGCTTGTGTGTTTGTTAATACACTTTTTTTCTTTTTTCCTTTTTTTTTTTTTTTGAGATGGAGTCTTGCTCTGTCACCCAGGCTGAAGTGCAGTGGTGCGATCTTGGCTCACTGTAACCTCTGCCTCCCAGGTTCAAGCAATTCTCCTGCCTCAGGCTCCTGAGTAGCTGGGAGTAGAGGCAAGCGCCATGACCATGACGCCCGGCTAATTTTTGTAGCTAATACACTCCCATTAACAGTCTTATACATATCTCCTGGTGCACATGTGCAAGAGTTTCTCTAGGGTACATACCTAGGAGTGAAATTGCTGGGTCATAGGAATGTCATCTTTACCTGTGATTGATAGTGCCAAATTGTTTTCCAAAGAAAATGTACTAATTTACAGTCTCAACAGCAGTACATAAGATTCTATTTTTCCACATCCTCATTAATATTTAATATTGTCAGACTTCATAATTTTTTGTACATCTAGTGGGTATAAAATGATATCTTATTATAATTTTAATTTGCAAATCTGCATTTCTCTGCTTACTAATGAAGTTGAGGGACTTTAAATATGCTGAATAGTCATTTATATTTCTTTTGTGAATTACTTAATCATGTTTTGGGCGCATCTTTCAATGGGTTATAGTCATTCTTTATATATTCCAGATCCTAGTCCCTTCTTTGTCAGTTAGATGTAGTGTAAAGGTTTTCTTGCACTTTGAGGCTGACCATTTTACTCTCCTTGTGGTATTTTTGGTAAACAGAAGTTCTGTATTTTAATGACATGAAATTTATTAATCTCTTCCTCTTGGTTTGTGCTCTTTGTGTCTTTTAATTCCATAGAGAAGGAAGAATTTTACTTTAGAAAAAAATATAGGGGAATATCTTTATGACCTCTGGAGAGGGAAGGATTTCTCAAACAAGATCCCAAAAGTACTCATCATAAACCTTTGCTATTTAACAACCACTTCTAAGGATTGTGAGGATGAATCAGGAGGATACACTGAGCTCTGGCCACCTTTGTTTTCATTATTTCCTTGGAGAAGTAGGTTCCCCTGTGTGCTGTTGAATGGGGTGGGCTCACAACAAAAGACTGTTAGCACAGCCAAGGCAACTGCCCATGCCCTAGTTGCATCCATCCGGCCTGTGTGGCTACCACCTTTTCAGGAGAGAGGCAGAGGGACCCACCACAGTTTGTTCACCTTTAGTTCTTCTTTGTTACTAGCTTCGATGGGGGTCTGTTTCCGCTAATCTTAACTGTGGCAAAAATGCTCCAGGATGTCTATTCTTCTAGTTATATATGGAATTTCCTGGACTTCATTTGATTGCTTGGGATGGGGGCTGAGTAGATGCAGCTATTTCTAGGCATCCTTGCCTTTTCTTTCCTGAAAAACCATTGTGTTAGCAACATAGTTCTAGGTGGGGCAACACTATTCACATACATTTTGTTTTTTACTATATCATTTCAAACCAAGTTTTCTTTTTAGAAATATGCATATACACTTGCAGCTAATGCTACTTTCAACAGTCCTCTTTGTAATACTATTTGTATGTTTCTTTTAATTGTTTTTATCATTTTAAGGCCCATTTTTTTCCAGTGCAACTTCAGGAGGCTTCCTCCCCCTCCCCCATCACCCCCTTCCCCTTTCCCATATATCTGTTTATGGGTCATTATCCTCTTCTCCATCAACATCTTCTCAGCATAACTGAATGCCCTAGGGAGATTGGGTTGGTGAGGCTCTGCCATGATGAATGGATTTCTTTTCACTCTTCGGTAACTGGCTGGCTTCCACTAAGGGCAGCTAATGTCTCTGTAGCTAGTTGGATTAAGTAGATTAGGTTACCAGTATTGCTGCTTATCTCATTCTAGAATCAATGATCCAACTCACACGTTCACCACCTATAAATCTGGGGAAACTATTACACAGAAGCCCTAGTAATTGATTAGTGGGTATTTCCTGAAATGAATCATTTATAAGGTGATGCCTTGGTTCTCAGCCTATTTCTGAGGCAATTAGGACCTACTGAGTTGCTTATTTGTTTACAGTTTGATGACGGCCATTTATTTCTGGTCTAATGTCTGAATCTCACACCCAGTTTCTTAATGTTCTGGCCACCAGCTCTTTCTCATTTCTTTGTTTGTGCTTCTTTCTGAAACCTTTTCAGCCAGTTGCCCAGTTTGTGACACAGCTGATCCCCAGTATCTATCTGTCTGTTGATTTTGATAGCGCTGAAATAGGGTCATTTTGATCCTTGGAGCAAACTGTAGCCAGGACCCACCTCCTTCTGCCTTTGACTTCCCAGGGCTCACTGGCCATGCCAGAGAAAAAGCCTGGAGGGGATGTGTAGGTAGAGGACACTTGCAGAGTGCTCTGACTCTCCTACCAAGACCTTTATGTCAATGGAGCCTGCCAACAGAGAACAGCTGTTCTTCAACATGAGAGTCTGCCTCAGGCTGGAATCCTTTTTTACAATTTATTACTTCAAATATGCCAGGCACTAAATTACAGACTGTACCTTAAAATCCGGGTGGGGTGGGAAGTCAGGTAATAATTGCTACCACACACTGAGCACTTCTATGAGCAAGGTGGTTTGTGCTAAGAGTTTTTCCTACAGCATTTCATTTAACCTTATAGCCATCATGTGTCCTGGGTGTTATCATCTCATGCAAGAAACCTAAAACTGATGGAGGTTATGTACATTTTCTGGGTCATTCAATTAATAAGTGAAGAAATTCAAGCAAGCATTGACTTAGCTAACTCAAAATGGTGCTTTCAACCAGTACAGTGTCCTGCCTCCCTCTTGAAAACATAAATGATTGGTCAGAATTACATGGCATTAACTAAAAGGAGGTCACAGAAAGGAAAGTTCATGTAGGCTGGATAGCCCTGGGCTATAGAGTAGAAGGAAAGGAGTCCTAGAAAGCATATAATCCCATAGTTCTCAAACTTTTTTTTCTTATTCTGGTTAAGAAAAACATAACATAAAACAAAAGATGGGATGCTTCACAAGTTGGTGAAGACAGAGCAAGACAATTGTGCATCTTTGCACAGGGGCCATGGAATCTTCCCTATATTGTTGCAGTTTTAGGATATATTCTACCAAAATGAGTGCTCCCAAACTTTTTAACTTGCAACTCACAACATGAAACACATTTTACATCATGACTCCACAGACATATCCATCTATAACCTAAATGAAATTCTACTTTATAATCCTTGCACTTCTTCCATGCAGTACACTACATTTTTCTATTACATTTTCTATTTAAAAAAAAAAAAAAAAATCTGGCCATAGCCTATTAAGTGGACTTTACAACTTGCAAATACTGATCTCTAAACATCAATGGATGGGGAAATGGAGGCTCCAGGATGTGTTGGATACCTGGAGCAGTGCCTGGCAAATAACAATCCTGAGTGTCTTTGCTTTATCTCCCTGTGTGACACAGCAAGCCTGTGTAGTACCTCACTGGCAGAGCTGGGATGGAATCCAGGTTTCCCAATTCCCAATTTAGGGTTTCTCAATCAAGGAAAGTTTGTCAAAGAGGAGGGATTCTCTCGTGGAAGAGTTTCTTTACAGGGGTGGGCAGAAGTGGGAAGAAACAGTGACGTTGTGGAAGACTCACAGTGCCCACCATGGGCCTTGCCCAAGGGCACAGGATACTACCACAGAACTGTCTAATGCCAAAGCCCACACTCTTTTTGTGGTTGTCTACCCTGGTTGCTCCGTAAAACCACCTAGGAACTCATCAACAATACCAATGCCTGAGCTACATTCATCAATTTAATTGGATTATTTAGAGGTGGAGTGTTTTCTAAGGATCCCCAGCTGATTTTAAAGCAGAGCTACCATCTCAGTGCAGTGTAGAAGACACCTCATAAAACTGTTCTCACCAAACTTTCAAGCCTCAGCTGCAATGCTGCCCTCTGGACCCCAGGGAGTCCTGAGTTAAAGCAACAGACAAAAGTAACTGCCCTCCTCTTGTATTTCTCCAGCATTCACAGGTCCCTTTATCTGGTGCTTATCTCCCCTGCTACATGATGCCGGGCTTATGCCTTACTCACTGTTGTATCTAAGTGTGGAATAAATATTTACAGTATGCCCTTTGCTCAGGTGGCTCTTCTTTCCCAAGTCATTCAGGCTTTTCAACTCTCCTATGATTTAGCTGTAACTCCTAAAGAGGGTAATTCAATTCTCCCTATCGAAGTACTATCTCAGGTAGATTTTTAAAAAATTCTCCCCAGGATCAGTTCCACAGAGGACAAAAAGAGCTCTCACTTCACAGTTGCAAAATCTTGACCAGTGAGGATCAGTCACTGAAGGCAGTGAGACTGCAGTGTACCTTCCCACGTGGCTGGGTTTTCTCTCCCAGTCTCTCCCCATCCAGTCATCTCCTCTAGGTTTTCAAATCCTCCAGGGTTTCTGACAAGGCAGTGTTCCCGGGATGCAGCGCCCTGGACAGGAAGTAGGGAAGATGGACTTCCTGTCCAGGTCATGACCATCAGTGTGTCACACTTTGAGGCCTCATTTTCTGTTTTGTTAGCTGGGAGCGAAAACATTCCTAACTCAATTGTCACCCTCTGCTCTTTTCCCCTCGGGGATTATATAAGAACCCTTATACATAAAAACAAGCTTTGTTCAGGTCCTTGAGCTTTTCTGAGGACAGCTTTGTATAAATATAAGATACCTTTTGTTATTGTGTATGGCCCAAGGGATTTCCAAAAAGAAGTCAGGAGCCAGCAATGCTCATTTTTGTAAGCAGAAAATAGCTGTTGGAAAAACAACCTGATGTGTGGAGCACAATGTTCTTATCGAGTAGACAGAATTATCTTTCCCAGGCAGCCATGAAGACGAAACACCTGGTGCACACGTTTCCTGCCCCTTCACATATTTTGAAAGAAAGAGACCTTTACCCTGCCCTGTCAAGCAATGATCTTCATGAACTTCTGTCCACAGACTCTGACTGTTATCTTGGCTTGCTTCTGTGGATTTAAATGGTAAACATAGCTGATCCTCACTAATAGGGCATCTTCTTCTCCAGATATCACACAGACCTTATCAGATCCACACATGCATTTCTTCTTCCTTAAAATGCAGCCACTGGACAGGGCTCACCTCACTGACGTCAGGGGCTAAGAGCCAGGGGCTTCCTGCTTTCAGCCCAACACAGTATTGGGTGCTGGTGAGGAGATCAGGACCTTGAAGACTTGACCCTGACCCGGCAATGACTGAAAACTCTTTTGGGAAAGAAAACAAAATAAAGCCACTGAAAACATTTAGAGAACTATACAAACCTGTAATAAAATTTACTGTCTACCTCGAAGGCTTGAAAGTGTTTAAAGAGTGTAGAAATCAGTGTAGGAAAAGTCCATACAAAAGCACCAATACACGTAGAATGTTCTCAATAATATTAGTTAAGTCAATGAAGGAAATCTGAAGTGGATGAAAAGCGTTTGAAATGGTGAAGGAAGGAGCCAGCAGCTGCAGAAGGCATGGAGCACAGCAGTTTAAGTGTTGACTGTGAAACAAGACAGATTGGCCTGAGTGTGCCACTCACCAACTGTGTGATTCTGAGCAAGCTGTGTTACCTCTCCAAGCTTCACTTTCCTCTTTCATAATAAATAACTAACAACAATAACTCCGTCATAGGCTCGGGGGATAATTGAGCGAGATAAATACAGGCAAAGCTCTTAGCACAATGCAAAGCATGGAGTAACTGTTCAAACAATGTTGAATATTATTGTTGTTTATATTATTATTAGGGAAAACATGAACAAAGGCAGGAATTACTTAGTCTGTGCATGGGAAAATCTATTTTCCCTACAATAATAAAATAACCAAAATACTTGGTACTATTATTTAAAACCCCATCTCCTAGGCTAGATGAGATGCTATAAGCCATGATGCCACAGGTCATTAGGGCTCATAGGAACTGTTGCAGGGAACATAACATGGAATTTGAGCAGAAAGAGCCTGCCCACTGCAGTATTGTGAAGGAAAGAATGCGTATATTGATGACCTCCTTCCAGCTCTGATTTCTTGCCTCTTGCCTTCTTTCCACACTCTTCCTCATCCCCACTACTTCCGTTTCCCCATGGTGCCACAGTGACCTCACATTGTCTCTTCTCAGCTCTCCCCTCCCCACTCCCTTTCCACTCTTCCACCCAAAGTTAAAATCTCATCTCCCAGGCTGGATTGACAGCCTGGTGAGTCAGGGGAAACAGGACTGCCATGGAGGCCTCTCAGGCAATGGTGATAGCGTATGGGGTCAAGAGCAGAGATTCCCTTGGTTATTTCTTGATCTATGGGTAGTTGCTCACCTCTTACAGATGGAGCACTCAGCAGGAAAACTTCCAGTTCCCTTACAAAGCAAATTTTCAAGTGAGAACTTAAGGAATTCTTCATTTTCCTGATAGAAGAAAACAAATGTCATAAGTAAGCCATGATATCACAGGTCATTAGGGCTGTTACATACTGTTGCATTGTTTGTGCACTGCACACAAAGGCCTGATGTAGACATCTGCTTGTCAAGCTGTGCACTGATGGGGCTATGGGCATCCACGCTGCTTCATTCCCAATTTGTTCTACGGGTGACAGTCATGGTCCCACTGAAATGGTCTTGCCCACATTTTTAGTTTCATAAGGCTATCTTGGCTCCAAGTTACCTACAGGATAAAACCCCAATTTTCTAGCCTGGCAGAGAAAGCTCTTCATATCCATCCCTGCCTTCCTCTCCTCATCTCCTGCAATGATAAACTCCTCCTCAGTTCCAGTTCCCCCGCCGAACGCTATATCTTTTCAAAACATTGTCCTTCAATCTGAACACTATCTGTAACATTCTTCACTGATAAACTCCTCCTCCTCTACTAGAACCTCCTCTGGTATCATTTCCAAGTAAAAGTTTTCAGGTCTTCTCCAGCCTTTGGATTCTGCAGTTTATACCTCAAATGTTTAGCACATAGTGGATGCTTAGAAATACTTCTTAAATGAGTAAGTTCTAACTTCAATAATAGCATTTATCAAGAGGTATGGGAATTGTCCTATTTTCTTACTGGTTTCCTCATCAGACTGTGAGGTTCTCAAAAGGGTGAGGGGAGGGGAGATTGTGTCTGTTCTTTTTGTTTCCTCAGAACTAGTACAGTGACTCATATCATAGACTTTAAAGCAAAATTTGACAAATGAATGAAATTCTAAGGTATCTTTTGCAAAATGATTTTTTTCCCATTCTACATTCTTTCATGACTAGGCTTCTCTTGTCTCTTAATGCTGAGTTGGAGGAGAGGGAGGAGACTAGGGATTTTTTGTTATCTTACCTCTCCAGAATATAGGTAAAAATATAAAACACAGGGCAGGGACAGGAAGTCTCCCGTCTTAGGTTAAGATCCCTAACATCAGACACTGCAATGGCAGAGTTGGGGGTCTTCTGCAAGCACATGCAAGTGCTTGTAAGGCAGTGAGGGAAGCAAGAGAGGGCAGGGAAGAAGCAAAGTGAGGATATGTGTTGAGCTGCAGTTCAGTCTCTGTCTGGTCCCACATATAGCACTGGAACAAGGATGGCTTCACAGAATTGTCCCAACTTGAGGCAGGGGGGCTGGGACTTTATACCCCTGTATTAGTGATTGACTGCAAGCCATATCCAGAGGTTAGGGAACAACCTCTTGGGTATTTCTGGGTGGATCAGCTCCTGTAGGCTAAGGGCAAGGCTTCAGTGAAAGGTGCAGCTGCAAGCCATTGATCACCAACACCCACAGAGTTGAGTGACAAGAGAGCTCATCTGGTAAACAGATAAGAGCAGCACTGCAACAGCCCCTATCGACCCCTAAAACTAAGGAAGATGATAGAAAGTGTTTACTCCAGAAGGGTCATCCAGCCTTTATTTAAAACTTGTCTGCTCCTGCTTGATCAACAAGTCTAACCAACCTGAGTTGGTTGTCTGAGCTGGTTCCTCACTTTTTAACAAATTCGAACCAACAAGATAGAAGAGGGAGCAGTAATTCTTAAAGGTAAATGCACCAATAGAAGCAACTAAGAAACAGGAACTCCAAAAAGCACAGCAGACTGGAACCTTGTAGTGTAGAGCTCCAGAGGGTTGTGAATTAAGAAAAGACTAAAAAAATTGAGATTTACAATGATGCACTAAGAAGAAAATGTTAAATAAGCTAGATTTGGCATTCTATGCTTAAGAATACAAGGTGATGTGCAACATAATTTTAAATGATGTCATTTAAAAGTCAGAAGCTTTAGCCAGGCTCAGTGGCTCATGTTTGTAATTCCAGCACTGTGGGAGGCCAAGGCTGGAGGTTTGCTTGAGGACAGGAATTCAAGACCAGCTTGAACAACATAGTGATACTCTGTCTCCACAAAAAATAAAAAAATAAAAATAAAAACTTTGGAAGTTTTAGGTATACGAACAATCACATAGACATGTTATTGTTGCAGTATATCTCCTTCTCTGCCAGGCTGGATAAGTGAGGCATTACTGATCTATATCTTTGAGAACTTCTGAAACCAGGATCCCACTGAAGCCTCTTTTTTTTTTTTTTTTTTATACTTTAAGTTCTAGGGTACATGTGCACAACGTGCAGGTTTGTTACATATGTATACATGTGCCATGTTGGTGTGCTGCACCCATTAACTCGTCATTTACATTAGGTATATCTCCTAATGCCATCCCTCCCCCCCGCCACAATAGGCCCCGGTGTGTGATGATCCCCTTCATGTGTCCAAGTGATCTCATTGTTCAATACCCACCTATGAGTGAAAACAGGTGGTATTTGATTTTCTGTTCTTGCAATAGTTTGCTGAGAATGATGGTTTCCAGCTGCATCCATGTCCCTACAAAGCACACAAACTCATCCTTTTTTATGGCCGCATAGTATTCCATGGTGTATATGTGCCACATTTTCTTAATCCAGTCTGTCATTGATGGACATTTGGGTTGATTCCAAGTCTTTGCTATTGTGAATAGTGCCGCAATAAACATACATGTGCATGTGTCTTTATAGCAGCATGATTTATAATCCTTTGGGTATATACCCAGTAATGGGATGGCTGGGTCAAATAGTATTTCTAGTTCTAGATCCTTGAGGAATCACCACACTGTTTTCCACAATGGTTGAACTAGTTTACAGTCCCACCAACAGTGTAAAAGTGTTCCTATTTCTCTACATCCTCTCCAGCACCTGTTGTTTCCTGATTTTTTTAATGATTGCCATGCTAACTGGTGTGAGATGGTATCTCATTGTGGTTTTGATTTGCATATCTCTGATGGCAAGTGATGATGAGCATTTTTTCATGTGTCTGTTGGCTGTATGAATGTCTTCTTTTGAGAAATGTCTGTTCATATCCTTTGCCCACTTTTTGATGGGGTTGTTTGTTTTTTTCTTGTAAATTTGATTGAGTTCTTTGTAGATTCTGGATATTAGCCCTTTGTCAGATGAGTAGATTGCAAAAATTTTCTCCCATTCTGTAGGTTGCCTGTTCACTCTGATGGTAGTTTCTTTTGCTGTGCAGAAGCTCTTTAGTTTAATTAGATCCCATTTGTCAATTTTGGCTTTTGTTGCTGTTGCTTTTGGTGTTTTAGACATGAAGTCCTTGCCCATGCCTATGTCCTGAATGGTATTACCTAAGTTTTCTTCTAGGGTTTTTATGGTTTTAGGTCTAACATTTAAGTCTCTAATCCATCTTGAATTAATTTTCATATAAGCAGTAAGGAAAGGATCGAGTTTCAGCTTTCTACTTATGGCTAGCCAATTTTCCCAGCACCATTTATTAAATAGGGAATCCTTTCCTCATTTCTTGTTTTTCTCAGGTTTGTCAAAGATCAGATGGCTGTAGATGTGTGGTATTATTTCTGAGGGCTCTGTTCTGTTCCATTGGTCTATACGTCTGTTTTGGTACCAGTACCATGCTGTTTTCATTACTGTAGCCTTGTAGTATAGTCTGAAGTCAGGTAGCTTGATGCCTCCAGCTTTGTTCTTTTGGCTTAGGATTGTCTTGGCAATGCGGGGTCTTTTTTGGTTCCATATGAACTTTAAAGCAGTTTTTTCCAATTCTGTGCAGAAAGTCATTGGTATTTGGGCAGTATGGCCATTTTCACAATATTGATTCTTTTGATCCATGAGCGTGGTATGTTCTTCCACTTGTTTGTGTCCTCTTTTATTTCACTGAGCAGTGGTTTGTAGTTTTCCTTGAAGAGGTCCTTTACATCCCTTGTAAGTTGGATTCCTAGATATTTTATTCTCTTTGAAGCTATTGTGAATGGGAGTTCATTCATGATTTGGCTCTCTGTTTGTCTGTTACTGGTATATAAGAATGCTTGTGACTTTTGCACATTGATTTTGTATCCTGAGACTTTGCTGAAGTTGCTTATCAGCTTAAGGAGATTTTGGGCTGAGACGATGGGGTTTTCTAAATATACAATCATGTCATTTGCAAACAGAGACAATTTGACTTCTTGTTTTCCTAACTGAATACCCCTTATTTCTTTCTCTTGCCTGACTGCCCTAGCCAGAACTTCCAACACTATGTTGAATAGGAGTGGTGAGAGAGGGCATCCCTGTCTTGTGCCAGTTTTCAAAGGGAATGCTTCTAGTTTTTGCCCATTCAGTATGATATTGGCTGTGGGTTTGTCATAAATAGTTCTTACTATTTTGAGATACGTTCCATCAATACCGAATTTATTGAGAGTTTTTAGCATGAAGGGCTGTTGAATTTTGTCAAAGGCCTTTTCTACATCTATTGAGATAATCAAGTGGTTATTGTCTTTGGTTCTGTTTGTATGCTGGATTACATTTATTGATTTGCATATGCTGAACCAGCTTTGCATCCCAGGGATGAAGCCCACTTGACACTTGATCATGGTGGAAAAGTTTTTTGATGTGCTGCTAGATTCGGTTTGCCAGTATTTTATTGAGGATTTTTGTGTCAATATTCATCAGGGATATTGGTCTAAAATTCTCTTTTTTTGTTGTATCTCTGTCAGGCTTAGGTATCAGAATGATGTTGGCCTCGTAAAATGAGTTAGGGAGGATTCCCTTTTTTTCTATTGATTGGAGTAGTTTCAGAAGGAATGGTACCAACTCCTCCTTGTACCTGTGGTAGAATTCGGCTGTGAATCTGTCTGGTCCTGGACTTTTTTTGGTTGGTAAGCTATTAATTATTGCCTCAATTTCAGAGCCTGCTATTGGTCTATTCAGGGATTCAACTTCTTCCTGGTTTATTCTTGGGAGAGTGTAAGTGTCCAGGAAATTATCCATGTCTTCTAAGTTTTCTAGTTTATTTGCATAGAGGTGTTTATAGTATTCTCTGATGGTAGTTTGTATTTCTGTGGGGTTGGTGGTGGTATCCCCTTTATCAATTTTTATTGCATCTATTTGATTCTTCTCTCTTTCATTCTTTATTAGTCTTGCTAGCAGTCTATCAATTTTGTTGCTCCTTTCAGAAACCATGCTCCTGGATTCATTGATTTTTTGGAGGGTTTTTTATGCCCCTATCTCCTTCAGTTCTACTCTGATCTTAGTTATTTCTTGCCTTCTGCTAGCTTTTGAATGTGTTTGCTCTTGCTTCTCTAGTTCTTTTAATTGTGATGTTAAGGTGTCAATTTGAGATCTTTCCAGCTTTCAATTGTGGGCATTTAGTGCTATAAATTTCCCTCTACAAACTGCTTTAAATGTGTCCCAGAGATTCTGGTATGTTGTATCTTTGTTCTCATTGGTTTCAAAGAACATCTTTATTTCTGCCTTCATTTCGTTATGTACCCAGTAGTCATTCAGGAGCAGGTTGTTCAGTTTCCATGTATTTGAGCGGTTTTGATTGAATTTCTTCATGCTGAGTTCTAGTTTGATTGCACTGTGGTCTGAGAGACAGTTTGTTATAATTTCTGTTCTTTTACATTTGCTGAGGTGTGCTTTACTTTCAACTATGTGGTCAATTTTGGAATAAGTGCGATGTGGTGCTGAGAAGAATGTATATTCTGTTGATTTGGGGTGGAGAGTTCCGTAGATGTCTCTTAGACATCTGGAAGAAGATCTGGAAGTCTATGTTTCGATAATCTTTATATCTCTTACAACCCGAAGCACATATGCCTTGCAAAGGAGGGGAACTCTTAAATAAAGAAAACAATCCAAGTATTATTTTGGATGTATCAGGCTGTTTTATATTCCACACATTGCTAACATGTAAGTATCTCTGTTTCTGGAACAAAATAGAGTTATCAGACACAAAGCAAAACAAAATTTCAAAATCAAGATAAAATTATTTACTTGAAAGTGAATTTAGGTGGGTTAATGTGCTGTAACAACCGTGTATAGATAACATCTTTTGTTCTCTATTAACTTAAAAGAAGTCTGAATGTCCTAAGCACCTTACAGCATCAGGGACAGCTATTCAAGTGACACACAATGAAGTGAAGATCTAGCAATCAGTAGGCTGATTTGACAAGTGAGGGTTATGAGAGATTATAATTCAAGCTAGGACAATTCTTCAAAAATCATCAATCAAGACACTTTTGGTTATGCTGAGCCATGTGTTGATTCTTCAACTGACAACAACAAGAAATGATGGATAAACTTAAAAAATATGTCTTTGAAGGTATCTATGAGTTATCAAAGCAGAGAGTGGTTGCGGGGCTGAAATCCTGGAGAAATGAGAAGCACAAAAATGAACCGAATTGTTGTTGCCATTTTCTCTCTAGAGGCATTGGGTGATTGACAAATGGAGAATAAAATATGAAAAAGTTGAATAGAAAAGGGTGTCTGAGAGGTTTAAAATCTAAGTTTAGTTTTTACTAATATTCTATAGCTGAAGGAACATATTGGAATTTAGGGTCTACCAAGAAGGAGGGATTCTGGAAAACATCTTGGGCTTTCATTTGGGATCTGCAAAATACTGCATTTTAGGAGCAAAGATGAAACACATGTAGACAGCCCTTACCAAAAAAAAGTCTTTTTTTCATGCCAGCTCCACTGTTGATTGGATTAAGGTGATCTGTTTACTTAATACTTGCCAGAAACAAAAGTAAATCATCTCGGAAGGACTACAGCATTATGCAGAGCCTCAAGTAATTTCCATAGCTTTTTATCCTCAATTTATGGTATGTGATAAAAAAGTACCGAACATACCAGCAAACAAAACCAGTGATCAAAACTCAAGAAAAAACAAATAGATACAGACTAATGTTCAAGAGATTACATGGCAAGGTGGATAATTTGAGCAGAGAACTGAACACTATGAAAGAAAGCTAAATAGTAGTTTTAAATTTTCTGTTCTTTTACATTTCCTGAGGAGTGCTTTACTTCCAACTATGTGGTCAATTTTGGAATAAGTGCGACGTGGTGCTGACAAAAATGTGTATTCTGTTGATTTGGGGTGGAGAGTTCTGTAGATGTCTATTAGGTCTGCTTGGTGCAGAGTTGAGTTCAATTCCTGGATATCCTTGTTAACTTTCTGTCTCGTTGATCTGTCTAATGTTGACAGTGGGGTGTTAAAGTCTCCCATTATTATTATGTGGGAGTCTAAGTCTCTTTGTAAGTCTCTAAGGACTTGCTTTATGAATCTGGGTGCTCCTGTCTTGGGTGCATATATATTTAGGATAGTTAGCTCTTCCTGATGAATTGATCCCTTTACCATTATGTAATGGCCTTCTTTGTCTCTTTTGATCTTTGTTGGTTTAAAGTCTGTTTTATCAGAGACTAGGATTGCAGTGCCTGCTTTTTTTTGCTTTCCATTTGCTTGGTAGCTCTTTCTTCCTCCCTTTATTTTGAGCCTATGTGTGTCTCTGCATGTGAGATGGGTCTCCTGAATACAGCACACTGATGGGTCTTGACTCTTTATCCAATTTGCCAGTCTGTGTCTTTTAATTGGACCATTTAGTCCATTTACATTTAAGGTTAATATTGTTATGTGTGAACTTGATCCTGTCATTATGATATTAGCTGGTTATTTCGCTCACTAATTGATACAGTTTCTTCCTAGCATCGATGGACTTTACATTTTGACATGTTTGTGCAATGGCTGATACCTGTTGTTCCTTTCCTTGTTTAGTGCTCCCTTCAGGATCTCTTGTAGGGCAGGCCTGGTGGTGACAAAATCTCTAAGCATTTGCTTGTCTGTAAAGGATTTTATTTCTCCTTCACTTATGAAGCTTGGTTTGGCTGCATCTGAAATTCTGGGCTGAAAATTCTTTTCTTTAAGAATGTTGAATATTGGCCCCCACTCTCTTCTGGCTTGGAGAGTTTCTGCCGAGAGATCTGCTGTTAGTCTGATGGGCTTTCCTTTGTGTGTAACCTGATCTTTCTCTCTGGCTGCCCTTAACATTTTTTCCTTCATTTCAACTTTGGTGAATCTGACAATAACGTGTCTTGGAGTTGCTCTTCTCGAGGAGTACCTTTGTGGCGTTCTCTGTATTTCCTGAATTTGAATGTTGACCTGCCTTACTAGGTTGAGGAAGTTCTCCTGGATGATATCCTGCAGAGTGTTTTCCAACTTGGTTCCATTTTCCCTGTCACTTTCAGGCACACCAATCAGACGTAGATTTGGTCTTTTCACATAATCCCATATTTCTTGGAGGCTTTGTTCATTTCTTTTCACTCTTTTTTCTCTACACTTCTCTTCTCACTTCATTTCATTCATTTGGTCTTCAATCGTTGATACTCTTTCTTCCAGTTGATCGAGTCGATTACTGAAGCTTGTGCATTTGTCACATAGTTCTTGTGTTATGGTTTTCATCTCTATCAGTTCTTTTAAGGTCTTCTCTGCATTGATTATTCTAGTTATCCATTCATCCATTCTTTTTTCAAGGTTTTTAGTTTCTTTGAGCTGGGTACGTAATTCCTCCTTTGGCTCTGAGAAGTTTGATCGACTGATGCCTTCTTCTCTCAACTCGTCAAAGTCATTCTCTGTCCAGCTTTGTTCTGTTGCTGGCCTTGAGCTGTGTTCCTTTGAAGGGGGAGATGTGCCCTGATTTTTTGAATTTCCAGCTTTTCTGCACTGCTTTTTCCCCATCTTTGTGGTTTTATCTACTTTTGATCTTTGATGATGGTGACGTACTGGTGGAGTTTTGGTGTGGGTGTCCTTTCTGTTTGTTAGTTTTCCTTCTAACAGTCAGGACCCTTAGCTGTAAGTCTGTTGGAGTTTGCTTGAGCTCCACTCCAGACCCTATTTGCCTGGGTATCAGCAGCAGAGCCTGCAGAAGATAGAATATTGCTGCACAGCGAGTGTTGCTGTCTGATTCTTGCTCTGGAAGCTTCATCTCAGGGGTATACCCTGCCATGTGAGGTGTGAGGTGTTAGTCTACACCTAGTGGGGGATGTCTCCCAGTTAGGCTACTCAGGGGTCAGGGACCCACTGAGCAGGCAGTCTGTCAGTTCTCAGATCTCAACCTCTGTGCTGGGAGATCCACTGCTCTCTTCAAAGCTGTCAGACAGGGGCATTTACCTCTGCTGAGGTTTCTGCTGCTTTTTGTTTAGCTATGCCCTGTCCCCAGAGGAGCAGTCTGCAGAGGCAGGCCAGCCTCCTTGAGCTGTGGTGGGATCCACCCAATTCAAGCTTCCAGGCAGCTTTCTTTACCTACTTAAGCCTCAGCAATGGTGGGTGCCCCTCCCCAAGCCTCGCTGCTGCCTTGCAGTTAGATCTCAGACTGCTGTGCTAGCAATGAGGGAGGCTCCATGGGCGTGGGACCCTCTGGGCCAGGTATGGGATATGTGCTGTTTGCTAAGACCCTTGGTAAAGCACAGTATTAGGATGGGAGTTACCTTATTTTCCAGGTGTTGTGTGTCTCAATTTCCTTTGGCTAGGAAAAGGAATTCCCTTCCCTTTTGCGCTTCCCAGGTGAGGCGATGCCTCGCCCTGCTTCAGCTCTCGCTGGTTGGGCTGCACCTGCGGACCAGCGTCAACTGTCTGACATGCCCCAGTGAGATGAACCCAGTACCTCAGATGAAATGCGGAAAGCACCCATCTTCTGTGTCACTCACGCTGGGAGCTGGAGGCTGGCGCTCTTCCTATTCAGCCAATTTGGGCACGCCCCCCTGAAGCTTCTTAAGAGTAGCATAATTTCCACCTTGTTTGAAAGTTTTGGTAATTTGTAATCCACCTAGTGTGATTAAGTAATCAGGACTGATAGAAACCCTCTTGAATCACCACATACACCCACACATGCATCAGTCTGATATGGAGAGAGCTTTAGACTAGAATCAGATAGACTTCAAGTTCCTCCCCTGTCATTAACACATGTGTTACCCTAACCAAATCACTTATTTTCCCCAAGTCTCAGTGTCTTCATCTGTAGACAGAAAATAAATATTAATATTTATTATATTATTAGCATTTATTGTGTTATCTTACATATACTATATATCACATATATTTACATATATGTAGTCACATGTATAATCACATATTAATATATTATTTTATATAATATATTAATACTTATATTATAATTCTTAATACACAATAATATGTTACATTATTGATTTATTATATTCACAATATTAGTGTGTCTCATCAGTCTCTTGTGATGAGCAAATGAGATAATGTTTATGAAGTCGCTTTGTAAGGGGCAAAATATAATCTAAATGAAAGTGAAGTATTTTGTCCCTTTCTTCCTTCCAATGAACTCTTTGACAGTTATTCTACATCCATAAAACTGGTGAGACACACATGGATGCCATTTCCTGTAGATTTGGTCTGTCCCAGTCCACTACCACTTGGCCTCTTATTCTGCCATCCCAGGGGGTGGCCTGGACCTCCATTTCTAGCTCTTGTTTCAGAATGACTGCCTTGGAGAATGGGGTTTCTAAGGAAGGACATTGCACAATCAGAAAAAGGCTGATCTGCCAAGTCTGTAACATTTTTTTCCTGGAGCACTTTCAGGAATGTGTCACAGGAGGTGGGGGAGATGGGCAATGGAACAGAGAGTACTAGACACCAGCAACCAGGTAATAAAATGTTCAAGCATTCCTTTTCAAAATCTAATGAAGACATCAGTCTTCATTAAGTCAAAGGGTCTAGGGTCCACAGTGGTGAGATGTACTGAGCTGCTTCAAAAAGCTGGAGAAACAATGACCAAAATGAAGGCCATAGAGCAACAGGCAGTGGATTCTAGAACTCGATGATGTCTATTTTCAACAAGTGTTGAATTTGCCAATAGCTATTAGCCCTAAACACAATCCTGCAGCTCGGCGTGCTGGAGTCAGCTTGCACTGGCTCAAGAGAACTCACTCTTCATGGCTGTTTCCAGCCATGCTCAGTGATGTCATGGTGGAGCTTGTAATTGGCCATGGTGGCACTATTTGCATCATGAAACTCAGCAAGTGCCACAAATTTTCCCCCAAAGGACCCTCTTACCAGCACACTACTGCTTAACTGTTTATCCAAATGCCAATAAGATGCATGGAACCCTGAAATCACTTTCAGAAGAACAATGTCGTTCTTGAATTTTCATGTGACCCACTGAAAAAAATCTATGTGTGTGTGTATATATATATATATATAACTTATGTGTGTGTGTGTATATATATAACTTATGTGTGTGTATGTATATATATATAACTTCTTTGCATTTATATTCCAAATTCACCTTCCTCACATAGCCTCTCTTTTAGGCTGAATATGGAAAGTGACTGCTACTGACCTGAGAAAATATCTGAGGCACTGTTATGTCCTTGACGATGTCAACTTCTTTGCTTTTTCCATGTTTGCCAGGCTCTACCCTCCACCAGTATAGAGGACACCTCCAGAAAGCAGTTTTCTTTCACAAGGAGTATACTTTGAGGTGTCCTATAGATTAGTGTGAGCAAGATGCTGTTCTTGCTTGCAGGAATTTTGCAAAGCAGATTGGATCCAGCTGAAAGAAACCAACCTTACTACAATATAGTTTTCTTCTTTCTTTTAATATCAAGTTTGTAACATACGTGTAATTACAGTCTTAGAAGGGAAAGAGAGAGAGAGAATCAGGCAAAAACAATGCTTCAAGAAATAATGACTGGAACTTTACAAATTGGATGAAAACATGAACACATGGCTCTAAGAAGTTCAACAAGTCTCATGCAAAATAAATACAGAGAAAGCCACTCCTAGACAAATGACAGCCAAATTGATCAAACATAAACAGAAAGAGAACATCTTAAAAGCAGCCAAAAAAATAAAAACATATATAGCAGGAACAATGATATGAATGATGGCTAATTTCTTTCTTTCTTTCTTTCTTTCTTTCTTTCTTTCTTTCTTTCTTTGTTTTTTTTTTGAGGTGGAGTCCCACTCTGTCACCCAGGCTGGAGTGCAATGGTGCAATCACAGGTTCAAGTGATTCTCTTGCTAAACCTCCACAGTAGCTGAGATTACAGTCCTGCACCACCACACCCCACTAATTTTTTGTATTTTTAGTAGAGATGGGGTTTCACCAGGTTGGTCAGGCTGGTCTCAAGCTCCTGACTTCAAATGACCCACCCGCCTCGGCCTCCAGAAGTGCTGAGATTATAGGCATTAGCCACTACTCCCAGTCCAGTGATGGCTAATTTCTTATTAGAATCTATGCAAGACAGAAAACATATCAGAAGACAATGGAATAGTATTTAAAGGAAATAAAACTGTTGCCATAAAATTCTATATCCACCTAAGAAAAATTCTTCAAAAATCGAGGTAAAATAAAGACATTTTCAAATGAAAGGCTGAGAGAATTTACTATGAACCGACCTACACTGCCACAAATGTTTAAGAAAAATGTTTAGACTAAAGATAAATAATACCAGATAGAAACTTGGGCATGCAGAAAGAAAAAAAAAAGAGAGAGAAAAATGACTAATGAACTTCCAGTTTCCTGTGAATTATGTGAGGAACTTTGAAGTCACCATTCTGTCCTAACAGGTAAAAAGCTGGACAAACTGTTAAGTAAACAACCTTTCTTAGATCCATCAGAGAAATGAGGTCACAAGGCAACACACTGCCCTCAAAATTGAAGAGACAGGCAAATACAGAGAACCACAGCTTACTAAAGCAAAAATTCATGAGCAGAAACTACCTTGGGTACAAGTACCGAAGTAGAAAAACCTAAATTGTTATCGATCAATTGCTGGAAACTCAGTGCAAAAAAACTCTGAGAGTTAAAAATTCTGGGGGAACCAGTCACAGGAAGGCTCCCACACTTTTATGAGTTTGATCTCCAGCAGATCTACCTGAATAGAGAGGGGATCTACTCCTCCTCAGTAGAGCTCCTGGAAGTCAAACTCATACAAGTGAATACTGAATATTGGGGAAAAACAATGAATATTGGGGAAAAAAATCCCCTATGCTCTGGCAGCAGGGAGGGGAAAAGGAGTTATTTTGTAATATGTCAGAACATTCTATTCTTCGTAACAAGGCTTGCCCTCAGGAGAAATTATTTTACCAGAGACTAACTTGCTGAGGTTTTATCATTACCATAATACCAAAACCAGACAAAGACATTACAAGAAAAAAAACCCCTGCAGACCAATATTGCTCATGAACATAAATGCAAAAATCCTCAACAAAATATTAGCAAGTCAAATCCAATCAGGTATAAAAAGAAGTATATATCATGATCAAGTGGGATTTGTCCCAGGAATGCAAGGCTGGCTCAACATTTGAAAATTAATTAATGTAATCCATCACATCAACCAGCCAAAGAAGAAAAGTCACATGATTGATCATATAAATAGATACAGAAAAAAAGCATTTGAAAAATCCAATTCCCATTCATGATAAAGCATTCTCAGCAAACCAATAACGGAGGAAAATTTTCTTTTCTTAACTTGATAAAGAACATCTAAAAAAACCTACAGCTAACATTATACTTAATGGTAAGAAACTTGTAGCTTTCCTGCTAAGATCAGAAACAAGCCAAGGATGTCCTCTCCCCTCCATCTCTGCTTTTCAACATTGTGCTAGAACTCCTAGCTAATGCAATAAAACAAGAAAAGAAAATAAAACTTATATAGCATGGGAAGGAAGAAATAAAATTGTCTTTATTCACAAATGACATGATTGTATATATAGAAAATCCAGAAGAATCAGCAAAATCTTAGAATTAGTAGGCAATTAGAAGAAGTTGTAGGATACAAAGCTAATATACAAAAATTCAATATATATCAGCAATAAACATGTGGAATTCGAAATTAAGAACATAGCCCCATTTACATTATCATTAAAAAATATACTTAGGTATAAATATTATAAAATGTGTTCAACATTTATATGAGGAAAACTCTAATGAAATATATCAAAAAACTAAATAAATGAAGAGCTATTCCATGCAAATGAATAGGAATACTCAATATTACCACGATGTCAGTTATTTCCAACTTGATCTGTAAATCGAATATAGTCACAATCAAAATCCCAGCAAGTTATTTTGTAGATATTGACAAACTGATTGTAAAGTGTATGTGGAGGAGCGGAAGACCCAGAAAAACCAACTCAATATTACAGGAGAAAACTATGTTGGAGGACTGACATTACCTGACATCAAGATTTACTATAAAGCTACAATAGTCAAGGTGGTGTGCTATTGGTGAAAGAACAGACAAGTAGAACAATGGAACAGAATAGAAAGCTCATAAAGAGATCCACATAAATATAGTCAACTGATCTTTGACAAAAGAGCAAAGGCAAATGGAGCAAAGATAAGCTTTATCATAAAAAAATTCAAAATGGATCACAGACTTAAATATAAAATGCAAAACTATAAAACTCCTAGAAGATTACACAAGAGAAAATCTGTATGTCCTTGGGTACAGTGATGACTTTTTAAATTCAACACCAAAGACATTATCTATGAAAGAAATAATTGATAAGTTGGACTTCTATAAAATGTAAAGCTTTTGTTCTACAAAAGATACTGTTAAGGAAAGTGAACAGACAATCCATAGAATGGAAGAAAATCTTTGCAAAAGACACATCGGATAAAGGATTGTTATCCAAAATACACAAAGAACTCTTAAGACTTAACAAAAAGAAAAAGAAACCTATTTTAAAATGGGCAAAAGGCCCGAACAAACACCTCACCAAACAAGATATACAGATGGCAAGAAGGCAAAGAAAAAGATGTTCAACATCATTTGTTACTAGGGACACCAATGAGATATTATTACATACCTATGAGACTGGCCAAAATCTACTAACACCACCAAATACTAGTGAGAATGTAGAGCAACAGGAACTCTCATTTATTGCTGGTGGAAATGTAAAATGGTACAGACACTTTGGAAGACAGTTTGGCACTTTCTTACATAGGTAAACATACTCTAACCATGTGATCCAGCAATTGCATTTCTTTGTATTTATCCAAATGCACTGAAATTTTATATCCACACAAAAGTCTGCACACAGATATTTACCTAATTTTTTTCAGAATGCCAAAACTTGGAAGCAACCATGGAGCAAAGAGCAGCCATTGCCACTGTGCCCTGTCTGAATTCCTGATCTATTCCTGATACACCATTAGCCTTTGGAATAATTTTTTATGAAGAAATAGATAACCAGAACACTAACCATATCAATAATTATATTAAACATAAATTAACTAAACCCTTCAAATAAAGGCAGAGACTATCAGATGGATTTAAATTAGGCCCAACTATATACTCTTTACAAGAGAAACTCTTTGAATAAAATAATATTCATACGTTAATGAAAAAGAAAAATGTATAAACATTAATCATAAAGATAGTGTGAATATATTAATATGAGGCAAAGTACACTTCAAGATAAGGAGTATTATTAGATGTAAAGAAAGACACTTCATAACAATAAAATGGTCATTCCATCAAGAAGACAAGAGAAATTTTAAATGCCTATGTGTCTACTAACAGTTTTACAATTATACAGCAAAAATTGGTAAAATTAAAGGAAGAAATAAAATCATAATTATAAGTGGAAATTTTAACAGTTATTCCTTAGTACTTGATAGAACAAGTCAATATAAGTAAAGATACGGGATATTTGACTAACATTATCAACCAAGAAGAAAACGGACAAAAAAACTGTGGCATATTTGTAAGGTGGGATACTACTCAGTAATAAAAACAAATAAATTATTGACAGTACAGATGAATCTTAAAAACATTCATTATGCTGAGTTTTTTAAAGCCTCACATACAAACAGTATATGCTATATGGTTTCATTTATACACAGTTCAAAAACTGGGAAAGCTAATATAAGGTAGAAAAAAATCAGAACTGTGGTTGCTTTGGTGAGGGAGGGAGTTGGCAGTGACTGATTGTGAAGGGCATAAAATAACTTGCTGGTCTTGCTGGTACTATCTTATATTCTTAAAGTGGATTGAGTTATAAGGCTGAATGAGTTGTCAAAATCAGCAAATATACACTTAAGATTTATGCATTTTCTTGTTACTAAATTTTACATTAAAAGAAGAAATTACAGTAAATACAAAACTCTACTTAATGTTATGCATGCTGAAATATTTAAAGGAAAGCATACTGATGTCTGCAATTTACTTTGCAATACAATAAAGAAAAGATGAATTAATAGAGGGATAAATAGATGGATAGATTAACGATAAAGCAAATATAGTTCAATGTTAGTAGACTTGAGGGGGAGGGTATACAGGTGTTTATAATTCTTTCACCTATGCTGTAGCTTCAGCTTTTTCATAGTAAAATGCTAAAAAGTGAAAAAAAAGAAAAAAGCCAAAAGGCATTTAGGAAAGGAGTAGAGGACAGACAGGGGGTGAGTAGCTAGGGAGTTGCTCCTTTTTCTTGGCTGTGACTCTTGCTTTATAGATAGAAGAACATGCTTCTATAAAAACTGAGTAAACAAAGAACCCAGTAGAGTGGAATTTTACAGGATATCTATATTAAGTGGTTTTCAAATCCTTCCAGAACATGCCGGAAATGCCCAGGTTCCTGAAGTTGTAGGAGATTTCCTTGCCTGAATTTGCCATAGTGTGTTCATGGCCTGTGGTCTGTTTGGGATTAACTAGAATTCCCAAATGCAACAAGCATTTACTTTCAAAAACACTCAGATAGAGAGACCTGTTTGGAGTATAAGATCTATAAATGGACATCTCAAAGGATATTGTTGTTCTAATATAATCCAAAGAATGTTTCCTATATAGCCCTAAAAAGGATACAAGATGTGGGGTGAGGGAAGTCTCCTGTAATATAAACTCCATGAAGGCAGAAACATATCTACCTTGCTCACCATTTTATCCCCATACTTAGTACAGTGTCTAGCACAAAGAAAACTATTAAATATTTGCCAAAAAAATAAATGAATGATGATCCCTCCTGTTGGAAATCGTGTGGAAACTTTTAAGATAAGTGATCACATTTCAACTGTTCTCTACTCTGAACTAGTAGAAACAACTTCCCAGCCAGCAGGGTCTTGATCAAATACAGAATTTTATATCTTTATCTAAATGGTTAGTATGTCTTCCCAACGAGAGAATAACCAAAACAACAATTCTTACTGCTATTACCATTTATTGAGCAAGTACTCTAAAACTAGTAACTGTGTTAAGCCGCTTACCTTGTTGCCAGTTCTTACAATAATGCTGAAAGGTATATATGAGATGAGAAAAGCAGCGCTTAGCCAAGATACTAATTCACTGAAGGATATACTGCTAGTAATACTCAAAGCATTCAAATATAAGCTGCCTATCTCAAAATCTTATTTGCTACAAACATCTAGCATAGCATATGGTATGCATGTTCTGTACAATATAATACATAAATAAATGTAGAAAGGCTACTATACTACATTGCTTTTCCCCATGTGCATATGTGGACAGTTCACTCTTGGCAAACACCTACTGTAGACCATGGTGTGTGTGTGTGTAGTAACTGCCTAAACAATTAGAAGGAGGAAGGAAGCACATCCTCCCTGGCCTTTAGCCTCTCTCTTCCTCACTCCCTGGTCAACACAAGCCCATCTAAACCAGAAAGCTCTTTCTGCCTGTAGTAGAATTAGTGGCTCCAGAGTTATTATTCTCCACCCAGCACAGTTGTGTATTTTTTGGATACTTGTTCTCAGGAGAGGACTCCTCCTGGGGTTTGGTGTTTCTCCGTGCCCTCAATGGACACCCCAGAACACAGTTCCCCTTCTCGCAGAAACTCTTTCTAAGCACTGAATGTGTATGAATGCTCCTGTCCTGATCATGACCATTCCTAAACAAGAGCACAAGAATAGCACCCAGGCGGGGACAAGAGACCATAGACCTGGGGAAGAAGCTCATCCTGCACAGAATTGAGAAGTACTTAAAATAGGTCTTCAGTGCAATCTACCACTCTTTCATTAGTGCCCCTTTTCTCCATGTTGAAAACTTTCCTATCCAGCTAGAGTCTATTAATACATGGGCCTGAATTAGGAGAAGCATTACGAGGCCACTGTCAAAATGCCAAGCTATTACAAGTAGACACTCTTGGTTCATTTTATTTTATTTTATTTTTATCTTATCCAGTCTGGGTGACAAAGCGAGACTCTATCTCAAAAAAAAGAACTATATATTAAAGCCTTAACCTCCAGTGTGGCTGTACTTGGAGTAAGGAAGTAATTGAGGTTAAATGAGGTCATAAGAGTGGGATTCTGATTCAATGGGACTAATGTCCTTGTAAGAAGAGACATCAGAGAGCTCTCTCTCTCTCTCTTCATCTTTGCTCATGAATGCAATGAGGAAATTCTGTGTGAAGATACAAGAAGAAGACAGATATCTACAAGCTAAGAAGAGAGCCCTCACAAGCAATTGAAGTGTCCAGAACCTTAATCTTGGACTTCTATCCTCCAGAGCAGTGAAAATAATAAATTTCTGTTATGGTGGCCCAAGCAGACTATACAATGCCTAAATTTGCCTCCCTGAACTTATCAAACCACATGTGTCAGTTCCTTAACACATTTTGCTCAGGATGATAACTTCTTCCTTTGATACTTTGCCACTGGTAAAAGAGAAATAATACCTTTACTTAATCTTCTCTTAGTATGAAGGTGTTGGAATTCACTGTTGTGATCATGCATAGAAACAATCAAAGTTGTACATCTCATAGACAAGGCCATGCATTCTCATCTCTGTTGACTGCATTAATTTAATGCCAACAGACTTATCAATAGTTATTTCATTTCCACTCTCAGGAAGCCATCAAGAGGTTTGGAGATTGACTGGATACACCTCACCTGAAACCTGTCACAGGTATTTCAGTTTCAGTCTTTTCCATAGTGAAAAATATGTAATCTTAAAACAATCCTTTCTATTTAACATTCAAGTTTCCCTCAAAGATGGAAACATTTTTCTGCAATAAGACACAGTTGTAGGTCAATGTACACAGATGTACAATAGATGACCAGAGACGGTCAATGCCACACAGATATAGATAGCCTCCTCCACCTCTCAAACACATGGAAATGATGAGTTAGAAAATATGGGATCCACAGAAGATATCTCAAAGAAAGCAAGAACATCTTTAGGTGCCAGTACCCTGACAAGTAACTAAAGCTTAATAGATCACAAGTATTTCTGACCTGAAGGTCTTTAGACCCTGGAATGTGAATGCCTAACAAGGATAGGAGATAAAGTGCTCACATGTCAAGGAGGAAGACCTGGGCTCCCTCATGAAGTCAGGGGACAGGAAAGGTTATCTTGGTGCTTGGGAACACCAATAGAGTAAGCTGGTTATGAGTGAAAAGGAATGAAAAGAAAGAAATCACTTGTGAGAAATTAGAACCTAAATCTGCTATGAGTACTAGAGGAATTTCAAGCTAAGAAACTGATAAAAATGGTCCTGGTCTAGAATATCTGTAAAAAGCTGTCAGAGGCATATGTGAAACCATCATATAAGACTCCTCTACAGCAATCTTAGACTTGAACAAAAAGCCACAAGACAAACAAACCACTAGTGAAGATAGGTTTACAGAAAATAAAATTACTTATACAAGAATAATTCAGCAAATGGAGCAAATGGGAGAAATCACACCTAAATCAGACCTGCCCTCCGGGGACAGCCAGCTCTCGCTGGACCTGACCATGGCCGCGGCCTTGGGTGCACCTGGTATAATCTCAGCCTCTCCGTATGCAGGAGCTGGTTTCCTTCCCACCTTTGCCATCCTCAAGCTGCAGGCCTTTCCGTTCCCAACGTCCACAGAGCCCTGGCCCCCCGGCTATCCCCTCGGCGGCGGCAGCAGCTGCAGCGGCAGGCCGGATCGCCATCCCGGGCCTGGCGGGGGCAGGAAATTCTGTATTGCTGGTCAGCAACCTCAACCCAGAGAGTCATACCCCAAAGCCTCTTTATTCTTTTGGGCGTCTACGGCGACGTGCAGCGCGTGAAGATTCTGTTCAATAAGAAGGAGAACGCCCTGGTGCAGATGGCCGACTGCAACCAGGCCCAGCTGGCCATGAGCCACCTGAATGGGCACAAACTGCACGGGAAGCCCAACCGCATCACACTCTCGAAGCACCAGAACGTGCAGCTGCCCCGCGAGGGCCAGGAGGACCAGGGCCTGACCAAGGACTATGGCAACTCACCCCTGCACCTCTTCAACAAGCCGGGCTCCAAGAACTTCCAGAACATATTCCCGCCCTCAGCCGCGCTGCACTTTTTCCAACATCCCACCCTCCGTCTCCGAGGAGGATCTCAAGGTTCTGTTCTCCAGCAATGGGGGTGTCGTCAAAGGATTCAAGTTTTTCCAGAAGGACCGCAAGATGGCGCTGATCCAGATGGGCTCTGTGGAGGAGGCGGTCCAGGCCCTCATTGACCTGCACAACCATGACCTCGGGGAGAACCACCACCTGCGGGTCTCCTTTTCCAAGTCCACCATCTAGGGGCACAGGCCCCCATGGACGGGCCTGCTGGCGATAAATTCCATCATTCCAGAAAAAAGCCACTTTAAAAAGCAGCCGAAGTGACCTTAACAGACCAGAGATTTTATTTTTTTAAAGATAAATCAGTTTACCTGTTTTTAAAAAAATTAAATCTAGTTCACCTTGCTAACCCTGCGGTGACGGGGTAGCTCAGGCTCTTGGTGACTGTGGCAGCGGGAGTTCCCAGCCCTCCACACCCGGGGCCAGACCCTCGGGGCCGTGCCTTGGTGGGGCCTGCAGGTGGGTGCCCCGACCACAACTCGGCTTCCTTGTGCCTTAAAAACCCTGCCTTCCTGCAGCCACACACACCCCCGAGGTGTCTTGGGGACACAAGGGGCGGGGGTCACACCAGAGAAAGGCAGGGGGCCTGGTCGGCTCCTGCAGGATCATGTACCTGGGGCTCGCCGGCCGTGGCTGCGACTCCCCAACCCCAGCGCTCTAATCAAGTCATGTGATGACCCCACCCTGGCCCCCGGGCCTTCCCTGCTGCCCCTGGGCGGGCTCCCCACTGCTCCAGCTGCGGAGCTGGTGGTCATAATCTCTGTATTGTATACTTGCAGTTGCAGACGTCTGTGCCTAGCAATATTTCCAGTTGACCAAATATTCTAATCTTTTTTCATTTATATGCAAAAGAAATAGTTTTAAGTAACTTTTTATAGCAAGATGATACAATGGTATGAGTGTAATCAAAACTTCCTTGTGGTATTACCTTGTATGCTGTTACTTTTATTTTATTCCTTGTAATTAAGTCACAGGCAGGACCCAGTTTCCAGAGAGCAGGCGGGTCAGGCACAGGGAGCCCGGGTCCGATTTAGAGCCGCTGAGCTTCAGGGAAGGGGCGGCGCGTCGCCGCCTCTGGCATCGCCTCCGGTTGCCTTACACCACACCTTCACCTGCAATCGCCTAGAAAACTTGCTCTCAAACTTCTTCAGGGTTTTTTCCTTCAAATTTTGGACCACAGTCTCATTTCTGTGTTTTGCTTGCCTCTGATGCTGGGACCCGGAAGGCCGGCCGCTCCTGTCTTCACTGTGCTTTCTCCCGCCCCGGCGTCCTGTCCGGGGACTCTCCTAGGATCCCCTTTCCATGAAGAGTGTAACAAGGGAGTAAATATTTATAATTTTTTATACCTGTTGTGAGACCCGAGGGGTGGCGGCGTGGTTTTTTATGGTGACACAGATGTATGTTTTGCTAACAGCAATTCCAGGCTCAGTATTGACCACGGAGCCACAGGGACTCCACGCACATTCCGTTGCCTTACCCGATGGCTTGTGACGCGGAGAGAATCGATTAAAACCGTTTGATAAACTCCTCCCTTGTCTAGCCCTGTGTTCTCTGTGGACGCTGTAGAGGCAGGTTGGCCAGTCTGTACCTGGACTTTGAATAAATCTTCTGTATCCTCAAAAAAAAAAAAAAAAAAGAGAGACTGCCACAGTCTGATGTGATCCCCCCAAATTCATATGTTGAAATCCTAACCCCTAAGGTGATGACATTAGGAAGTGGGGCCTTTGGAAGGTAATTAGGTCATGGGGTGGAGACCTCATGAATAGTTTTAGTGCCCTTATAAAAAAGGCCAATGAGAAAGTGCCATCTCTGAATCAAGAAGAGAGCCCTTGCCAGACACTGAATCTGCTCATCTCGATCTTGAACTTCCCAGCCGCTGTAACTATAAGAAATAAAGTTTTGTTGTTTGTAAGCCACACAGTCTATAGTAGTTAGAGCAGCCCAAACAGACTAAGACAGCGACCCCTTCCAAAATAAATACATTGATATCTACTTATCTATATTATACAACAAGATAAGTATAAGGAGACTGCTAAGGAAAAATAACAGGGATTTGAATAGGAATGAGATAGAAATTCTAGAAACAGTCAAAAGCTTAATGATTGGGTTAGGTAGCAATCAGCTGAAGACAGAATTTATGATTTAGAAGACATATCAAAGTAGAATGTAATAGCATAAGAATTACTACTAATAAGAATATTAAGAACTAGCTTTTTGGAAGATTCAGTCATTATTCTAAGTGATTTATGTACAACAATTCATGTATTAGTTACCTATTGCTGCATTAAAAAATCACCTCATAACTTAAGTACTTAAAGCAACAACTATTATTATCCCACAGTTTCTTTGAGTCAGAAATTCAGTGTGGCTTAACTGGGTGCCTCTGCTTCAAGTCTCTCACAAGTCTACAATTAAGATGTTGGCTGGGGCTGCAGTCTCATCTAAAGGCTCAATTGGGAAAGAATACATTTCCAGGCTCACTTATGGTTATTGGCAGATTCAGTGTCTTGTGGGCTATTGGACTGAGAGCCTCAGTATCTTGCTAGATATTGGCCAGAGGATTTTCTCAGTTCCTTAACACATTTTGGGCCCATCCATAGAGCAGCTCACAACATAACAGCAGGCCTCCCTCAGAGCAAGTAAGCAAGATAATTAAGGACAGCAAGCAAAATGGAAATCACAGTCAATTTGTAACCTAATTTAGGAAGTGACATCCCATCCCTCCTATCATATTCTATTTATTAGAAGCAAGTCACTAGGTCCAGACCACACTCAAGGGAAGGGGATTACACAAGGGTATGAACACCAAGAGGTAGGTTACTGGAGGCCATCTTATAGGCTGCCTACCACAACCCATTTAACTTTTCCATAAACCCTTGGTATGTGAGAACTATTTGATCTACAAGTCACAGATGAGGAAATTAAATCAAGAAAACCTCAAAAATAGAATGAAAATCTCCAGCATCCCATACATCTAATAGAAATTCCAGAGAGAATAGAAGAGAGGCAATATTCAAAGAGATTACAGGCAAAATTATTTCTGAAAATAAAGAAATAAGACCTCAGGTTGAAGGAGAACACTATGTCCTAAATAACATAAATAAAAACAAATTTACAACTAGGTTCATTGCAGTAGAATTATAAATATTAAACTCAAAAAGAAAAATCATGAAGTTGCAGTTAACAGTTAAAGGAAAACCAACTACCTCCAAATAAATAGCAATTAGATAGGCAGCAAACTCTTCGTTAGCAATAATAGGTACCAGAAGACAATGGAATAATAGTTTACATTATGGAAGAAAATTTTTAACAAAGAATTGTGTAACAGGCTAAACTATCACTTAAGAGTAAAGGTGAAATAAAAACATTGTAGATTAACAAAAGTTAAGGAATTTTTTATGTGTAAATCCTCATAGAAAAGAATGTATCCAAAAAGAAATTGAAATCAGAAGAAATGGAATGTATAAGTAATGGGGAACAAAGAAAACATGGTAAATGTTACTAAGTTTAAATAAAAATTAATTTTTCAAAAACAAAACTAATTTTAGATTTTTTTTTTTTTTTTGAGACAGAGTCTTACTCTGTTGCCCAGTCTGGAGTGCACTGGCTTGATCTTGGCTCACTGAAACCTCTGCCTTTCAGGTTCAAGTAATTCTCCTGCCACAACCTTCTGAGTAGCTGGGACTGCAGGCACATGCCACCACACCCAGCTAATTTTTGTATTTTTAGTAGACCTGGGGTTTCACAATGTTGGCCAGGCTGGTCTCAAACTCCTGACCTCAAGTGATCCACCCACCTTTGCCTCCCAAAGTGCTGTGATTACAAGCACGAGCCACCATGCCCAGCCTAGATAATTTAAATTCTATTTAACAGGGGGATATGGTTTGGCTGTGTTTCCATCCAAATCTTATCTCGAATTGTAGTTCCCATAATTCTCACATGTCATGGGAGGGACCTGGTGGGGAGTAATTGAATCATGGGATTGGTTACCCTCATGCTGTTCTTGTAATAGTAGTAAGTTCTCATGACATCTGATGGTTTTATAAAGGGCTTTTCCCCGTTTTGCTTGGCATTTCTCCTTCCTGCCCCCATGTGAAGAAAGACAGGTTTGCTTCCCCTTCCGCTATGATTGTAAGTTTCCTGAGGCCTCCTCAGCCATGCTGAGCTGTGAGTCAATTAAACCTTTTTCCTTTATAAATTACCCAGTCTTGGGTATGTCTTTACTGGCAGTATGAGAATGGACTAACACACATGGAAAATGGATAAGGAGATAGTTCAATGTTAACTTATTCTGGGGCCAGGCACAGTGGCTCATGTCTGTAACCCCAGTACTTTGGGAGGCCAAGGAGGGAGAATTGCTTGAGGCCAGGAGTTCAAGGCCAGCCTGGGCAACACAGCAAGACCCCATGTCTACAAAATGTAATTTAAAAATTAGCCAAGCATGGTGGCATGCACCTGTGGTCCCAGTTACTTGGAAGCCTGAGGCAGGAGGGCAGGAGGGTTGCTTGAGCCCAGGAGTTTGAGGCTACAGGCAGCTATGATAATGCCACTGTACTCCAGCCTGGGTGACAGAGCAGGACCCTGCCTCAAAAAAAAAAAAGAAAAGAAAAGAGAGAGAGAGAAATACATTTAGATTGTTTCCAAAAGTTTACTATTTTAATAATGCTACTAATAAAATTTTCATACAGATAGCCTTCTCCCTACTTCTGTTTAATTCAGTTTAATTCCTCAGTATAAATTCCTAGGAATAGGAATTCGTACACACAAATATTTTTAAGGTTTTTAATACAGCTGGACAAATCCATGCTCTACCTAAGGGGCTTTCCTAAGGTATTGTACCACTTGTTGATAAATTAGCAATAGTTGTTAATGATTTAGAAATGTTCTTAACCTTAATTCTGCCTCCAGGAATAGATCTCCAAAAGAAAATAAATTGACACAGTGAATGTTTATCAAATCACTATTTATAATAAAGAAAATATAGACAAGAAATAAATGTCAAACAACAAAAGACAGGTTATTACTGCACATTTCACAATGGAATACTGTGTGACCATTGCACAGTGGCATGTGCCTGTAGTCCCAGCTACTGGTGAGGCAGAGTTGAGCTGGGAGGGTTACTTGAGCCCAGGAGCTCTGGGCTGTAATACACTGTATGATCATCTATCTGCACCAAATTCAGCATTAATATGGAGCAAGGACCACCAGGTTGCCTAAGAAGGGGTGAACCAACCCAGGTCAAAAACCAAGCAGGTCAAAATTCTCATGCTGATCAGTAGTAGGATCACACCTGTGAATAGCCACTGCACTCCAGCCTGGGCAGCATAGTGAGACCCCCATCTCTTTAAAAAAAAAATCAGAATTTAGAAGAGTATATAATGTTTACATTGTATCTTTAGTGAGAAAGTAGATTTATAAAACATATATATTATTATCTCATAATATTTATACATATGTGTGTGTATATATGTATATCTATGTGTGTATTTATATAAAGATATATAATCATATGTAAACATATAAATATTAAATAGCTATATGTATAGTATAATAATATATATGGTTAGATGCCAAATATTAATAATGTTATCTCAAGGTAAAAAGTAGTAAGCGATTATAATATCTCGAATTTTTTTTTTTTCACAAAGAACATATAGTACTTTTGTGGTCTGAAAACAAAGCAGTGAAAAGAAAAATGAAGCCAAACATTTCACTCTAGTTTAACTCATCGTCATAGAAATGATATCCTGGTGAGCATTGGGTTGCCTAGTCTCATCTGTACTTCCTTTTCCTTCACAAGGAACCCCAATTTGTTTAGGCACACAGTCAAGGGCTTCATGGTGAAGCTTTAGGCTTTGGCCATCCCACCCCAAGTTCCAAGAGAAACCCTGATTGGTCTAAGGATAATCCCATTCTCCTTGCTAGTAGCAGAGTTAGCAATGGATCACCTCTGACCAGTGAACTGTGAGGTGAGGTCTGAGGTAGGGGTGAGAGCTTCTGGGGATCATTTGCTTGCTTCTGAGAGAAAGCTCAGGATGAGATGGTATCTCTTCTTCCTTCAAATGTATGTGTTTTGACCAAATGCAGCCATTTTGCTCCCTGTGTGATGCTGAAACTGCCACTGAAGGCAGAAAAACAAGAGATCAGAAAGCCTGGGTCCTTCAAAGTTTCACTGAGCTGCTGATTTCACTAAGACTGAAGGCCGCTCTACCTCCAGACTTCCTGCTTTGTGAGGTGATAAGTTTTCTTATTGTTAAAACCAATGTTTCCCAACTTTTGCTATGACTCAGAATCCCTACGGGGATTTAAATAACACTGATCCCCAAGTTTTCCTAATGTAAAGTCAGGGTCTTCAGAGGCCAAGCACTCTGAATCAGGGTTTTCTGTTAGTGACATCAGAAAGCATCTTGACTGATATAGACACCTTTGAGGATATCTGCACCATTTTTGTTGTTGTTGTTATTGTTGTTTTGGGTTTTTGTTTTTTTTTTTTTAAACCTTCAAAGCAGAGATTTGCTTTGAGATTTTCACACCTAGGTTCCTCCTGGAACTGAGACTTTGGCTTCTAAAGTGCAACATTATTGATTTCTTCTGTTTCCCGGGCCTTTATAACAAAACCCATCCAAAGCCAATTCCAGGTAACTTTGGATATTTGTAACACATTAAGGATTAAAGATGTGAAAGAACCTGCTCAGTCATTTAATAAAAGTATATATTTTATGTTTTCCAGAAATACTTTGTAAAGAGTTACCTTTTTACTGTATTTTTAGCAAATATTGAGTTTGGGTAGGACTGTCAAATGAATACAGTATTTAAATATCTCATGGTTTTGGTTGGTACATTGTGGAAAGTACAGGCCTTTACAATCTTCATACCTTGGGTTTCTATAAATTTCCAACAGGCTTCAAAAAGTTTTTTTTATGCAAGTACATCCCTAAAATCATGTTTAGCAGAAGGCTATTATAAATAGTACCTGTTTAAAAGAGGGTTCAACAAGCTCTCGGATATCTACTGCAGCATCAGTTCTTATTACACACCATTGAAAGTACCATATCTAAACAGTTGGTAGGTGCAATGGCGTAACAAAGCTGTCTCTTGAGATAAATAGTGAAAAAAAGCAGAGAATCCCAAATGAGAATGACAATTCCAAACTGGCCCACCACTCTATCTGCCCTGGCCCCGGGAGTACACTTGCCTGAGGAGACAACCATGTACCTTTCAGGCACTAACACTTCCCAGTCACGGCTGTACCATCAGCACAAGCTGTGTGCTACCAATAAAACATAATAAGCCAGATCCAAAAACCTCACGATTACTGTGGGAATCCGGTCAAGCCCACCACACTACGGATGGTTTTTGTGCCATTAAACAGCAAGTAAGTTAATAATTGCAGCAATTTATCTCAATGCTCCCGGCTGCTTTTAGTGCTTAACTCAAATGTAACGTTCACCAGCTTCTGCCAGTAGGCAAGAGGGAGAGCTTTATCAGAAAAAGTAAAGATTGCTTTGTGATTATTATTTTGCCTTAGGGCAAAGCTATCCTTAAGTGTCCCCACACAGCTCCTGGTGGGACGTTATCTCCTGAAGGCTCTGGAAATAAGCACCATGGCATTTAGAAGATTTCCATCCATGCCTGCCCCACCCCACCCCCAGCACACTTTTAAAAAATTGAATACGGTGCTGTCTTAAATCACAGAAAATGGCAATTGATAAGATATAGAGTAAGCTATATTTTCTTCCCAGCATAGCCTGGCTGACCTGGGCACTCCCTGCTCCAGACCTACCTGGTTCTTGCTTAGCCGCAAAGGCCACTTACTGTCTTGCCACCGCAAAGGCCACTTACTGTCTTGCCATCCTATGTCTATGCTCACCTGGTGCGTAAAATGTTCAGGACTGTCATACTGTCTCCACGTATGGACTCAGTGTTTTACAATACAGAGCTTAGTTCTTGCAGACTAAGAACCCAGCAGGTTGTAGAGGCCAGGAGTAGCCTGGGACTAACTTTTAATTGAGTGTCTGGTGGGAGAATCTTTTGTTGTTTAAGAGAAATCATTTAAACTTCCACTTAAAGTGATTCTGCCCCTAGGCATTTTTTTTCATCACATGTCAGTGGATTGAAAATTCAGATAGCATCTTAAAGAAAGCAGTGACATCACAGTTTGCCTCTCGTGAATGTAAATTGTATTTGCAAAGCAGGTATTTTCAGTAGTCAAATATTTCTGAATGAAAGATGCATGGAGAAGACCAGAAGAGAAAGAGAATGTCAACTTGCGAAAAGGTCGTATCTGTGTAACAACCATCTCCCCCTAAGCAACTGCTGCTGCCCAGGCTCCCACACTCTCCAGAGAGCCTTCTACTGGAGGGCTAACTGGCCAATTCAAAGGAAAGAACCTTTCTCAAGATTTTACTTCTTTTTTCTTTTTCTTTCTTTCTTTTCTTTTTTCTGAGATGGAATTTCACTCTTGTCGCCCAGGCTGGAGTGCAATATCATGATCTCGGCTCACTGCAACCTCTGCCTCCCAGCTGCAAGTGATTCTCCTGCCTCAACCTCCTGAGCAGCTGGGATTACAGGCGCCCACCACGATAACTGGCTAATATTTGTATCAGTAGAGATGGGGTTTCATGATGTTGGCCAGGCTGGTCTCAAACTACTGACCTCACGTGATCTGCCCACCTCAGCCTCCCAAAGTGCTGGGATTACAGGTGTGAGCCACCGTTCCCAGCCAGATTTTACTTTAAAATCCTAAATTTTAACTTGTGATAATCTCCCCAGCATCCCACCCCAACTGTTGGTTATTTGTTTGAGAAGTCTCATTTCTATAAAATATTGAAGAAATCCAAAGATATGATAGCAAGTGCTTTTCACGACTGCTCTGTGCTTTCACCATCTCAAAGTTTCCCAAACAATGTAAAGTTAATTATGACATAAAAGCCCCAGTGAATTTCCAAAGATCAGGCTAGACCAGGCAAAGAGAGAGTATATAAAAGAACATATTGTTATAAGCTCTGTCAATACATCTTTGTCACTTATTTTTGGTTAGTCTTGATATCAATTGGAATCTGAAGAATGGCACATTTTTCCACAAGGCACTGAGAAATGTTACCAATAAGCCCCAAATTATTTGTTACCATCATAAATTCTGAAATCAGTTTCTAGAGTTAAAACCCAGATCTACTACTTACTAACTATATAACTTCGGACACATTAAGTTAACGTGTCTAAACCTCAGTTTCTTCATCTGAAAAGTGGTGATAATATCAGTGGCTAGCTCATAGGGTTGTTGTGAGAAATATATTAGATAACAGATATGTAACTGTGTATTACTCTGCCTAGTGGAATTAGCTCTTAATAATCTTAGGTTATCATTTTTGTTATTATTATTAATATTAAATCAGTGGAAAGGACATTGGCTCATGAAGTGAAAGCCATTTAGTAACTGTTTGGCTAGAAATGAGACGTAGAGCCTCCAGACTGTTAACCCCATGCAAAGCTACAGCTTTAATGGGCTTGCCTGGCATCCATTGGCTGTTCTGCAGGGGAAGCAACCTTCACCAGGATCCCCTAGCACTTCCATGCAACCTAACATCACAGTGCCAAACACTGGAATAGCAGAAAACACTGAGTGGCTGCCATACTATGACTTCTTCAAAGCTGACTTTATTATGGAAATAAAAGGCCCAAGGGCCCTTGGTCATTCATGTCTGTGGCTCCTCCATGTCCTGTTTCCTTAGGACCCCGTAAGTTCACCCTCCTGATCCATCACTAGTTGTCATTCTAATGATCTATCAGGAAAAGATACCTGCCATTGATTCGGGTTCCCTGGGGTGTTCTCACAGTAATTTATGAACCAGCCAGAGTGCCCTCTCCTCAGGGACTTAATATGCTTAACAGCTAATTACATCTGTGTAGGGATTACACTTTACATTGTCCAGCTTTATGAAAACAAACCCTGGGCTTCCTCAGATTCCCTTAAATAGTTCCTTATCTCTAAGGCTATGATCCTTATCAGTGCCATATGTTTGAGGGCCTGTGCAGTTTCCAAATGACCCCAGGAACGTCTTCTGGGGTCTAATTAGTCTACAGGCCGAAGGACAGGCCTGAACAGGGTCCTATCCTGAACTAGAAACCAGCAGGCCAAAGCCAAGGGGGAAGATTCCTTCCTGCCTTCTATCCTCCATAAACCAGTCAAAGGTCGAGGGTCCAGGCCCAGATGACCACACGTCAGTTCTACTCACAAGGTGACCAGCACATCCGACGTCAACCTTCATGCAACGTGGAGCTTGGGTACTTAAGTCCCAGGGTATCATGGGACATCTTTAGCCAAAGTCAAAGTGAAGTATTTGTCTTTCCCAAAAATGCTGTGGGAGGACTATTATAATAGTAACACGTGTGTTTAAAGGATAAAAGTCTTTGGCTTTTTAACAAAAGCTAGCTAAACCCTTCCAACCGCCAAGGAAACAAGTCAATCCTGCTGGCTTCCTTTTGCCATCATGGCAAGGGAGGTCCCCACAGGGAAGCCAATTTGCCTCACATACTATTTTCTCAAGGCTTGGGAGATTCCCAGGCTTGGCAGACACTAAAAACACTCCTTCCCTTGGCTTATAACAATTCAGCTAAAGACCTTGTCTTAAGAAACTCATGCGGGGAGGTGATGCGGAGTGCAAAGGGCAGGAAATGTCTCCCTGTGTGAAGCGCCTGGGAGCAGAGGGGCAGGCTGTAGCTTTCCAGCCTGTGACTCACAGAGTCACTTCCCTGCTTCCCCCATCCTGGACTCGGCTCCTCGGCCACTGTGTCTCAGCTCCTCTTCCTGTCTCCATTCCGCCCAGACCCCTGAACAAAGCAGAAGTCTGGAGTCCACAGCAAAGACTGAAGTGTTGTGTATATATTTGGGCGTCATCTGTGGAAGCAGCTATTTTGAAAACAAAAAATAACTTTCCTGCCCTCAGAAGAATTTGGTGAGCTCTTAGAAGTGTTTCATTTAACCATTTGAGACAGAAACGTTGGTTATCACTCATTGGAAAAAGAGAGGTAGACACACTGCATTCCTTTTCATTGATCTGTAATAATAGGGAAGGCGGCCTCTCGAGTTGGCCTGGTAGATAATTGCTCCACTCTAGAGCCAAATGGCCCTGGATTTGATTCCCTACTTGTGTGCCCTAGTTCTCTCATCAGCAAAGTGGAGAAAATACATTTTCCTCGTAGAATTATAGCAGAATTGACATCTTCACCACAGTGATTTTGGCTGGGCACTGTGGCTCACACCTATAATCCCAGCACTTTGAGAGGCCAAGGAGGATCACTTGAGGCCTGGGCAACATAGCAAGATCCCATCTCTACAAAAAAAAAGAAAAGGTAAGGCATTTATTGCTTGTTATGTGCCAGGCACTGTCCTAAGTGCTTTACATATAGTATTTGATTGAATCCTCACAACCACCTTATAAGGTGTATACTATTATTATCTCCACTTTATTAATGAGGAAACTGATGCTCTGAGAGGTTGAGTAAGTTGCACATGACCACACAACCACTAAATGGTGGGTTCAAACACAGGTCTGTCTCACTTGAGAGCCCAGTTGCTTGGTGTCCAATATGCTAATGTAAAAGGGAACTTGAACTTGGAGGCCCCCTGGTCCAAATGCCTCCCTGACTCCTTAACTCCTGGCAACTTCTTAACTCCTTTCCAGCAGCCTTACAGAGCAACCTCCTCTTATTCCAGGAGGGGAAGAACCTGAGAGACATAAAGTAAAGGGCATGTGATTGGGAATCACATGATCCAGGGCCTACTATTCTCATGGTTTCTATCCATTGTCTAACTTTGCCCTTTGGGAAGACAAAAAAAGCCAGAATGCTTTCCTTGAAAACCTCTTCATATATTGAAAGAGAGCCCTTGCCCTCAAATCTTCTCCTTTCTACTTCCAGCTTCCCAACCATTCTTTCTGTAAGACCACCCCGGTCAACCTCTACCAGGTATGCAGCAGCTTGTCAAGTTAACTTCTTAAATGTGAGCACGAGCATTGAGTGTCAGAATCCAAGGGGGTCTGACTAGCTTGTAGACAATAGGATAATTCACTTTCTTGTCTCTACTTGTTTATTTAGTTATACAGTTGAAAATTTCCTTTGCTTCTTTGGAAACCCAATCATATTCTGAAAACACATTCACCAAAAGTCCGTAAGTATTTTTGTTCTTGCTGGTGTCAAGGAGAGCAGCTTAAAGGTACTAAAAATCAATTTGCTAAGAGTCAACTAGCTAAAATTCAATTCACCAAATGACCAATTTTATCATTGCATTCCACAGCTATTTATTGAGGGCCTACTATTGTTAGGCACTGTTCTAGGTCCTGGGCATAAAGCAGTCAACACAATAGACAAAAACTTTCTAGAATTTCTCTAGCCACTTTTGAGTTTTTCTGACTTCTTTGGAATATCATTTTAAATTTGTTCAATATTTGCACATTTTTACCATTCTTTCAATGATGCCTCAGTTGGTAAATAAGACTTAATTTTGCATCTCTACCAATTGGTGAGAAAAATTCAGCACTTCAATTGATGTGATCAGTTTGAGTCCTTCTATGGAATTTTCATATTAATGGAAAATATGTAACATAATTTTATATGAAAATTGATAAATTTGAATAAGTCATTGAAAATGATAAAATATATTTATGAAAGGTTGAAGCCTACATTCCTCAACTTTTGGAAAATTGAAACCTCCATAAATCCTGCTATGAAGGCAGAGTGAAAATCAGTCCATAAAAACTTCATAGAAATCTTCAAGTTGCTATAAACTTTATAAATAACTCTGAAGAATTTTGGTTTATTGATCAGTTTAA